>NC_088884.1:5528708-6232301 GCF_037157495.1 Lathamus discolor
CCCTGCCCATGGCAGGGGGGTTGGAACTAGATGATCTTAAGGTCCTTTCCAGCCCTAACTATTCTGTGATTGTATGATCAGGGAGATGGAGCAGCTCTCATAAGAAGGCAGGTTGAGAAAATAGGATTGGAAAGGACCTTAAGATCATCCATTTCCAACCCCTGCCATGAGCAGGGACACTACACACTAAGCCATGTCACCCAAGACTCCATCCAGCCTAGCCTTGAACACCGCCAGGAATGGAGTATTCACAGCTTCCTTGGGCAACCTGTGCTAGCGCCTCACCACCTTCATAGTAAAGAACTTCTTCCTTATATCTAACTTGAACTTCCACTATTTCAGTTTGAACCCATCACCCCTTGTCCTATTGCTGCAGTCCCTGATGCAGAGTCCCTCTCCAGCATCCTTGTAGCCCCCTTCAGACACTGGAAGCTGCTCTGAGGTCTCCACGCAGCCTTCTCTTCTCCAGGCTGAACAGCCCCAATGTTCTCAGCCCGTCTTCACATGGGAGGTGCTCCTGGCCCTGGTCATCCTCGTGGCCACCTCTGTACTAGCTCCAACTTGATCCATACCAGGGGAGCTGAGTTTGACGTAGTGTAGTCATACCCTCAGCTCTGCTGCTGCTGGGTTACACTGAGATCTTGGGCACAGTTTCCCTGTCGTTTCTCTTAGAGGAGAAATAGAGGGTTTGTTCATAACAATATATCTTAGAAGAGTGTTTGGGAAGCTCAATGGATATTTGCAGAGTCTGCTACTATAATCTCACCTTTGCTGCTGGAGGAGCCTTCCTTTCGCTTGTGCCTTTAGGGGATATGAGAGTATCTTCAATTTGCCCTTGTCCTCATATTGTGGAAAAGAAGGAATGACTGTTGTTTGCTACAAGAAGACATAGAATCATAGAATGATTTGGGTTGGAAAGGACCTTAAGATCATCCATTTCCAACCCCCTGCCATGGGCAGGGACACCTCACGTGATACCAAGGTACCCAAGGTTTTGATGAGCCTGGCCTTTATTACTGGCAGGGATGGGTCATTTACCACTTCTTCGGGCAACCTGTGCCAGCACCCTTCAGACACTGGAACCTGCTCTGAGATCTTCACACAGCTTCTCTTCTCCAGGCTGAACAGCCCCAGTTCTCTCAGTCTGTCTTCATATGGGCAGTGCTTCAGCCCCTTGTTATCCTCTGGACATAGATCCTGGGATTGTGATTTCTAGAGTAGGATACTGGATATCAGAGCTTTACAGCTTCCATCCCATGCTTCTTCTGGGCTGTTGAAAGCACAGCACTGGTGCTCATGCCTTAGCCCACCTGTTTTCAAAACATGCGTTAACTCCCTCATGTATGAGAAGGATCCTTCCAGCTCCTTAAATAAGAAGTACTTTGTAAGGTCAAAGTACTGTAGAGGTCTGATACTGAGCACATGGACTTTAGCAATATCTCTTTTAAAACTAGTGCAGAGAACAGTAAATCCTGCTCAGCTGCTGGAGGACAGCTTAGAGAAGAGGATTTTTCTCTTCCAGAGGACAAACCTGTGTATGTATATTGATTTTTCCATAACCTTTTGTTTTGTTGCTTGCTGGTTGAAGCAGCTTTTGTGCTCTGCAAGAAGCAACGTGGCATTTAGCAAATGCTGTATTTTTGGAGCGACATCTTGTCACATTTTTAATTGGTGGCTGTTTCTGCCTCTTTTTTTTTATTGTTGGGCATTTTTCTTTCCAATTAAAGGGTGTTATTTTTTTCAAACTAGCCTTTAATAGCTCCTTTAATTGGGAGAAAACAAACTTTAGCAGTGACTCCATGAGACCTTATTGAAATCTTTGTGCTCAGCTTTCACACAGGCAAACGTGCAGAACAGACGTCTGCAGGAGCTGAAATTACAGGCAGAACCCCTTGAACATATTTGCTGTTTCACAAGTGGAATTCTCTTTTAGTGCTTTTTGGCCGTTATTTTTATTAAGTTTACAGTGAACTTTGTTAAATGTATTCTTACTAATGACCTGGTCTGCTTTTTCTGTCTGCAGCAGTAGAACTGATATCTTGGTTTGATATGGAGTGAGGAAGATGGATGTAGAACTCTTGCCCTCATTGTTACACTGGGGAAATAGCTGCTACAAGAAATATAGCTGAGTTATTCTGATCTCTATGTACTGTAATGGTCTCTTAAAACCACTTTTATTGCTAATGGTGTTTTCCAATGTTATCAAGGTAGCAGCTTTGCTACAAGTACTTCAGAAATTCATTGAGACTAAATTGTATATGGCAGAGAATGGTTTTAAATGAGAAACTTCCCTGAAATGATCTTGAGGCATGTAGATAAAATGCTTGGCAAGTGACGGGTTGGTTATAGCTTAATACAGATCCTTGGTTATAGCAACAATAGGTGAGGGTGAGTGTGTGAATATGCAACAGTATGTGAAGGGACGGTGTGTATAAGCGTAGGTCACACTGTGGCTTGCTAAAAGCTTGAGGTACTTAATTTTTCAGCTCTTATTTTAGCTTTAGTCAGTGCATTCTGGAGAGCTGGAGCTCAGTTATCCTTACAAAACCTTAGGAAGCAGAAGCAGTTGATTTTGCTCACAAGTGATTACTAGTTTTGTGGCTTGAATTCTTTCAAAGACATTGCCTCCATAAGGTTTTTATTCCCAGCGCAGTTCTGAAATCTTGTTCATGATGGAATTGCCCAAAGTCTCTTGCTGATGGAGGCAGGGCTGTTGGTAAGCTGCAGTGTGATACCAGGATGGGGTCATAGCACAGGGTGGCCTATGGATTCGTAAATACATTTCATCTTCTAATCTTCCAGATGGCAGGTCTCAGTATCATTATCCAGTCTCTGCTCTTACAGATTTGCAAATGCTGATCCTTAAGACTTGATTTTTCTTCTGGGAATGTGGTAGAGTCTTGTGTCCAGATCTGCAGCGACAGCACAAGAGGGACATGGTGCGAGTCCAGAGGAGGCCACGGAGATGCTGCGAGGGCTGGAGCAGCTCTGCTCTGGAGCCAGGCTGAGAGAGCTGGGCTGGGTCAGCCTGGGGAAGAGAAGGCTCCTTAAGGGGAGACCTGAGAGCAGCTCCAGTGCCTAAAGGGGCTGCAGGAAAGCTGGAGAGGGGCTTTGGACAAGGGCCTATAGGGACAGGCCAAGGGGAATGGCTTTAACCTGCCTGAGGGGAGACTGGGATGAGCTCTTAGGCAGAAGCTCTTCCCTGTGAGGGTGCTGAGGCGCTGGCACAGGGTGCCCAGAGGAGCTGTGGCTGTCCCATCCCTGGCAGTGTCCAAGGCCAGGTTGGACACAGGGGCTTGGAGCAAGCTGCTCTAGTGGAAGGTGTCCCTGCCCATGGCAGGGGGTTGGAACTGGATGATTTTAAGGTCCCTTCCAACCAAAAGCCATCCGTGATTCTATGATAATTCATTTAATAGCTGTGTTGGCTTCTTGGAGCTCAAGTTACTTGCAAAAAAAGGTAGAGAGTTGGTTCTTAAGGTTTCCTGCACATGGAGGATCAGGTGGTCATGAGCTATACTTGAATTGTTTGATTTGATGTGGTCAAATCTGAGCATGGGTTGATTAATTTAGCAAAGTAAAGAATTCCCTGATGATATTTACTTAGATGGCTGTGGCCTGCTCCATCTTTCCACTGCGGCATTCATGTGTCCATCCACAAGTCCTCAATGATGAAAAGTTCATCAGCTTCTGCTGAAAATGCTCGAACAAACTGTGTAAGCAGCATAAAAGATTAATGGAATGTAAGTGGAGGAGAAAAAGGTTTATAATGCTCTGTTTACTTTGAATGTTTAACAGCATTTTAAAGAGACTTGGTTCTGCCACTTCTTGTCATGAAGGAATGACTTCTTTCTTTGTGTGCATGAAGGGAGTGGTTTCTCCTGAATGTTTTGATTGAATTCCTCAAATCCAGTGTTTCGTGGGAATCATAGTATCATAGACCGGTTTGTGTTGGAAGGGACCTTAAAGCTCACCCAGTTCCAACCCCTGCCATGGGCGGGGACACCTCCCACTGGAGCAGCTTGCTCCAAGCCCCTGTGTCCAACCTGGCCTTGAGCACTGCCAGGGATGGGGCAGCCACAGCTTCACTGGGCACCTTGTGCCAGCGCCTCAGCAACCACAAAAGTGAGTTTTTCTTTGGAATATCTAATCTAAATCTAGTAACAATCAACCTGTGAAATGAATGAGGAAACATTCACCATGTTGCTGAGGAGCTGAATTGTTAAATACCTTTTAGATTATTATGTTTTTCTTCTGCCTGGTTTTTGTTTCGTAAGGAACCAACTTTTACAGTAATTTCAATAAGACTTTGCAGAGGTTTTCAGCCATGTATTATCAGATGATAAGCTTTGAGGTTAAATAGTGCTGGAAGCTGTAGATCACCCCATTTGGGACTTGTCTTTAAGACAACAGGTTTCAATTATAAAATTCAAATAAGTCCATTTAGTTTAATGAACCTCTGGAAATCTGTAGAGCTTGCCGACAGTGTCTGAAGTACAGTTGTTCTTGTCCCAGGGTGCTATACAGAACTTTTTCATCCTGCTCTGTTAAAATACAGCTCCTGTAAGGTCTCAGAGGTCTGCACTTGTGAGGAAGAACACATGCTCTAGACAGGCTCTTTTTCAGACAGTGTTTTTTTTACACCCATAAATAGAAGGTTTAGGGAAAAAAAAGCCCAATTAAACCAATCCTGATTTTCAGAAAAGATGGGATTTTATTGTTTCCTCACTTTTGTATTTTATTAACTTAGACTTAAAATCCACTATGTAGTAGTAAGGAGTGGGTGCAGAGAAGGCCAGCTGAGCTGGTGCAGGTACTGGAGCCCAAGTGTGATGGGGAATGGCTGAGGGACCTGGGGGGTTCAGTCTGGAGAAGAGAAGGCTCAGGGGGGACCTGATGGCTCCCTACAAGTGCCTGACAGGAGGATGGAGCCAGGAGGGGCTGGGCTCTGCTCCCTAGGAACAAGGGATGGGACAAGAGGAACCGGCCTCAAGCTGCACCAGGGCAGGTTTAGATGGAGCTGAGGAACAATTCCTGCCCCAGAGGGTGCTCAGGCATTGGAACAGGCTGCCCAGGGCAGAGCTGCAGGCACCGTCCCTGCAAGCGTTCACACACCGTGGAGACGAGGCCTCAGTGCCATGGGGCAGTGGTGGCCTTGGCAGTGCTGGGAACGACTGCACTTGATCTTAAAGGTCTTTTCCAGCCTGCTTGATTCTTTGATTCTAAGGTGCCTCCAGTAAACATTTCCAGAATGCCTGTTTGATCTTAGGTGTTGCTTCATGTGTCACTGTTACGGGAGAAGCTACTGCCTGAGCATTCACACACCACCCAAGCATTTAAGTACTGGGACCAAAGTCCCTTCACAGCTCCAGTGAGTCCATGAGTGCTTCTTCCAACTCCTCACTCGCACATACACTTTCTCTGGGATGTGCTTCTTCCTCCTCCTTTTGGGCTCAATCCTATTTTCTGCAGCAGAATTGCAGGTGTTCAATTCCAGGAAAAAAAATCATGTAATTGAGTAGTACAGCACAAGGGACACCTCTTGCTGGTACCTCTAGGAGGGAGCTTGAACAAAGCAATCCCTAGGTATTCATACCCTTATGAGTTATGCACTTGGTCCTCACACGCCTTTTCAGTCCACAGGTGAGTTTTTGGCCTTGGGTGTTCTAACATCTGATGGGATTCTTCCTCTGTCTCCATATAGGCAGCCTGTTAACTGTTCATATCTGTGTGAGTTGCAGCTTCTGCTGGCAGTGGTAACCTCCTTCTGGTTTGTGCTTCTTGTGCACTAGCTCTATGGTTGACCATGGGGCCACTCAAGTCCTGGACTGAGCATAAATATTACTTAGCAACAGCTAAACCATCAGGGTGTTAGCAACATTTTTCCCATGTGGAAGACAAAACACAGCACTGTTCCAGCTTCTAGGAAAATTACTAGGAAAGCTAAGTCTTTTCCGGCTGAAAGCATGTCTTGGTGAAAGTCCACAGTTTACAGCCTCAGGCTCCAGCAAATCCAGCTGCTGTGTTAAGCATGTAAAGCTAAGCAAGCAGCATCCTAAACCACACAATATTATAAGCCTGTATTTTAAGTGTCCAATGCTGAGGAATCCACCACTTCCCTAGGGAGATAATCCCAATGGATTAGCGCATTTTATCATGCAGCATTTCTTACTGCAGAGCACATAGATGCAGCTTCTGTGCATTTGTGAAGTCAGCTCATGATCCTCCCATCAATTTGGGCTTCAAACTCCCTGCTCCTATTCCTGTGGTAATTTGCAACTTGCCAATGTCCGAGTAACCCTCTAGGCAGCTGAGAGGTGGGTTATTCCCTTTCCCTCACATCCTGCCCTCTTCTATTCACCCCTTGTTATTTCTTGTCTATTAGATTTGCTGCCACAGAGAGCTTGTGCTGCTGTTGTGTCTGAGCCTGGCTCTCAGCAGGGGACTGGGCTTGGCTTTGGGGTCTTCCTGCGCTATAAGCTTTTGGTAGTGATCACAACTGTTTAAACTGGAATGAGAAAGCAAATACTGTAATTGCTGTGTGGCCTTGGTCATCAAGAGGTGCCTTATGAAAACTAACTTGATCCTAATGGGTTGCTTTTTACTCTGCTTTCCTTTTTTCTTTTTTCCTCCCCTTTTTAATGCTGAAGTCTCCTTGGCACATTGCAGTGATTTCCTGCAGAGAGGAGACGGGGCTTTTGAGACATCCACTGTGCTCTGCTTAAATGATTATTTGTTGCTTCTAGCAACTGCTTTCTTGGTTTAGCTCCACAAGTCCTTTATTGGGCAGAAATTGTCTGTGTTGGCAAGGGCTGTGCTTTGATTCTGTTTCATTTTCTGTACCTTAGAAAGGCTTGTCGTAGTCTGCTTTGGGTTTTAGATCCTTACTACAGTTTAAAATAGAGAATATGTAAATAAACAAACCCCCTTCTCTAATTTTGCTCTCTAAAGGGTAATTTTGATAACCTTAGTGCTGTACTATTAATTTTATTGATAGGCGTGATGCAAGTATATATGAAATGTTGTAAAACTTAATCAGGAGAGAGACATGGAGATGCTGCAAGGGCTGGAGCAGCTCTGCTCTGGAGCCAGGCTGAGAGAGCTGGGCTGGTCCAGCCTGGAAAAGAGAAGGCTCCTGAAGGGGAGACCTGAGAGCAGCTCCAGTGCCTAAAGGGGCTGCAGGAAAGCTGGAGAGGGGCTTTGGACAAGGGCCTGTAGGGACAGGCCAAGGGGAATGGCTTTGACCTGCCCGAGGGGAGCCTGAGATGAGCTCTTAGGCAGAAGCTCTTCCCTGTGAGGGTGCTGAGGCGCTGGCACAGGGTGCCCAGAGAAGCTGTGGCTGCCCCATCCCTGGCAGTGCTCAAGGCGAGGCTGGACACAGGGGCTTGGAGCAAGCTGCTCCAGTGGAAGGTGTCCCTATTTGTGGCAGTGGGGTGGAACAGGATTAACTTTAAGGTCCCTTCCAACCCACACCAGTCTGGGATTCTATATGATGGCTCTGGAGTCCTTGGAGCAACACAGAAACAGGTAGCAGAAAGTTTACTGTGGATTGCTATCAGTTAGAGCTTTGATCCCCCCAGTGATTCAGTACTTGGTTCAGTTCCACTTCACTGCGGTGTTCGTCTTCCTGATCAGGTGAGAAATATATAAATTTGATGGGCTTGCCTCTTTTTGTTGGTGTTTCCCACTGTCTTCAATGAGTGTTTTGCTTTGAGTAAGTGGTGCTGTGTGAAGGCAGATGAACTGTGTGCTTAAAGAAACCTGATCCCCAACTAATGGAAGATTCTTTCTGGATTTCCAAGCTGCATCTGTGTATCATGTAATACTGCTTCTGCCTTCAGGCACACGTTTGCTCATGCCTGATATTGTGGAGCAGAGGAAGAGAAGCTCCCCAGCAACACACAGATACAGCAGTGGTCAAGAGCAATGAGCACTCCAACACTCCTCTTCTGTAAGGATATTTTTAGCACGTTGTAGGTGCAATCAGGGCATATATTGCTTAGTGTAAACCCCATATTTGCACTTTGGACATAGTATCTCTTCCTTCACTTTGGTTTAATCAAATACCCACAGCAGTGTAATGCCCACATACTGTTCCTGCAATATTCTTCCTGGGAAACTAATTCTTTAGTCCAGAAATTGATAATTGAAACTGTTTGCTATCCATAGTTTAGCAGTAATCCTATTGAACATGACTGGCCTTAGGGGAGGGAAAATAGGCAGGTAGTTTTTCAGCCAACCTGGCTGGAGGCATCAGAAGAAGCAAATATGCAGAAATGAGACATTTATTATTCATTAATGTTAACAGTTTTCACTAAAATCAACACTTAATCTAATTTTCTTGGCATATTATTGGGCAGGTAGGAAGCCAAGAGTGGGCTGATAAAAGAAATTATTCATCTGTCCTGGAAAACAGGCTGAAGCCCTTGAACATACAAACTGTAGGGGGAAATATGAGACTTCTCAGTGTAAACAGAAGTTGTGAAGTCTGAAATCTGAATCCTGCTGGAGCTGTGATTTCGAGGCTGGTGCCTGTACATGGATAGTCTTAAAGGTTGTTGTTAACTTCCTTTTGCTGCAGTGCAAAATATGGGGCTGTGGAGGGCAGCTAAACCATAGAATCCCAGACTAGTTTGGGTTGGAAGGGACCTTAAAGCTCATCCATTTCCACCCCTCTGCCATGGGCAAGGACACCTTCCACTAGAGCAGCTTGCTCCAAGCCCCTGTGTCCAACCTGAGCTGGGGCAGCCACAGCTTCTCTGGGCACCCTGTGCCAGCATCTCAGCGCCTTCACAGGGAGGAACTTCTTCCTTATCTCCAACCTGAACTTCCACTGTTTCAGTTGGAACCCATCACCCTTGTACTGTCACTACAGTCCCTGATGAAGAGTCCCTCTCCAGCATCCTTGTAACCCCCTTCAGATACTGGAAAGCTGCTCTGAGGTCTCCACGCAGCCTTCACTTCTTCAGGCTGAACAGCCCCAACTTCCTCAGCCTGTCTTCATATGGGAGGTGCTCCAGTCCCTGATCATCCTCGTGGCCTCCTCTGGGCTTGCTCCAACAGCTCCATGTCCTTTTTATGTTGAGGACCCAGAACTGCACACAGTGCTGGAAGTGGGGTCTCGCAGCAGCAGAGTAGAGGGGCAGGAAACTTTGTGGTTCAGCAGCAGTATTGCCAGCCTGAGCTCTACAGCACTGCATGAAGTACCTGCAGTGATGCCTGTTGCTGGCTTTGACAAAGGCTTTCCCTACCCAGTGACACAGGATGCCCCAGAAAAAGCATTTCTTAATAACTTAGTGTGGCTCTTCTTGGTTTGTGCTGAGCTTGTTGGTATGAAGACTGGGCAGAGAAGTCTGATGTGCATTTCATTTGCATCAATGCTTATTTTTTAGTAGTTTGGTGTGAATAAGCTGGTCATGTTGATGGGAACATGGGTGTTACACGAAGATTAATCTGCATGTGGTGTGCTTTCTGTCTTGCTAGAGCCATGATGTTCAATCCTGTTTTGGGACTGGAGTGCATTTGAAGCTCAAGAGTATCATGCTACAAAGGGAGGTGAACTGCTTCGTAGTTTAGCAGCTGATCATCTCAGTGGAGCATTTCTGCTCTCTGTACTTACCTGTTGTGCCATGATGTGTATAGTACAATGGTATTTGTTTTCCTCTGCTGTTGAATAGCTTAATAAACATCATGTTCTCTCACTTCACAACAATGGAAGGAATTTATTAGCTTGTCAAGAAATTGGGGTTTGTTTTCTGTCCTTTTATGTCAGCTGCCATTTGTTTGAATGATGGAGAGTTGATCTCTTGTCTTCCCTTCCTCCCCATATTAAAGCATCACACTGTAGGAGTAAATGTACAGCGATTGTGGTGGTTCTGCAGCTCAGGCACCTGTGGATCTTGGGTAGGTCTATGGAAAACATTGATGTGTCCAAAAATAGCCAACACTTAGTGGATAGTGTGGAAGTAACTTGTTACATGGTGTGTGGAGTCTGCTGGGGTGTGGTGTTGCCAGGACCAGATGAATCACATGGGTTCTTAGAGAAGAATTTCTTCTCTCCCTACTGAATGTGTTGCATTTTCAAAGCACTGGATGCACTTCCGGTGGTAAATAGTAGCTATTTTGTATATAGTTTCTAGTCTGTAGCATTCCTGCATGATAAAAATGAGATGCTGTGTGACTCCCTCAGAGCTCTTTAGTGTTTTAGTGAGAAACATTTCATTTTGCTGCCCAGAGGAAAATGCTGAGACTGAGGTCTGTGGAGAGAAAAAGGCTTTAATGACTCCAGTGGGTTTTCCAACTGCTTCCAATTCCCATGTTGAGCATTTGTAGGTGAGTAATGGTAAATCAGAAGTCTTGCCTCCCTGTGTTTTGAACTAGTCTGTAGCTTTTGACAGTTACAGTATGTTGTAGTGCTGTAACGCAACAGGGAAGGGGAGATTCAAACGTGCTTTTGGGTTGTAGTTGTACCAATATTCCTTGATCTGTGGTACTGAGGAAGGAGGACTCATCTGGAGCTGTGGAGTTCATTCAGGCCTCTAAAAAGATAACAGCCTTTTGCACAAGTGGAGATGGCACTTAGGTTTGATCAATGGGAATACATTTGCTTATGTATTTAGGTTTGGAAACTCTCTTTGATTGGAACTGTTGCAGCAAGTTTAGGGCTTTTGGCATCTCACAGAGTGACTGTGCTTCAGGACTCCTGTACAACTCTTTCCATCTACTCCCTGGGCTATCGGAGTTAGATGGTGGAAAGTGGAGATGAAAAATGCTTGTGATCTACAGATCCAATTTGACCAAAGTGCAGAGTCCCAGTGGACTTTTGTTAATCTAATTCCAGTGTAAATTCACTGACCTCAGGAAATATCAAGGTTCGTTTTTGTCCTGTATGAAATATGCTGTACATCCGATGATAAAAACATCTCAGGATTGTGTCTCATCATTATCCCTTCTGTCCTGTCTGGTGCATGTTGAAGGGACTGCACTGAGTGAAACATTTTGCATTTGTATAATCTTTATTTTAACCAAGTAAAACCAAAAGCTAGGGAGATTTGCCTCAATGAATTTGTTGCATAAAGTTGTCTCTTAACAGCCTAACATCCAGCTGGAATTACTCTAATCCTATTGAGCTTGTGCTAATGAGACAGGCATATATAGCCATCCAGCTGCCACGTACAAATGACAGGTATCTTAAAGGGGAGCTGGAGTCTCGCTCGGAAAGCTGGGAATGAAAAAGCAAGTGAACTGGTGAGAGAACCCAATTGGACATCCGGGAGTTCATAACCTCATGTTCTTGTTGTCTAAACTGATGTTCTTTCTGTTTGTCGTGTTTTGAATGCTTTTGTTTTCAGGGACTTCTATAGAGCTCATGTAGATTTATCACTGTTTCATAATCCTGTTTTGTACTTCTTCCTTCAAAGTTCTTTTCTGCAAAGTCCCTTTCCCAAACAATTTTGAGCCCTTTCTATTTGGCAAACAGTGTGTTGACTTTTCTTCCTTGGCACACATTTTAATCAAACTGAAACAAGCGAAGATGCCCTTGGCTTGCTTTTCTGCAGTGTTAGCAGGAAAGTAGGTAATCTCAGGAATATTAAGTATTCCTTGCTTTGCTTTTTTTCTGTGCAGAGCAAGAAAAACAAATGGCTCCTGTACCAAGGGGCTTAGGTAGGAAATTCAGGTGTACAAGGCAATGTTTCACATGCGGTTGCTCTGTTTTGTAGTTACAGATGCTGCTAAACTTCAAGGATTTAATGGTGTGTTTTTGAAGGAGAAAAATACATGGAAATGAGTTACTGGAGAGAAGGTTGTGAATTAGTTCTGGTTTAAGTAGGTGTGTGGAGACCTCAGATCCCCCTTCCAGTATTTGAAGGGGGCCTATAAGGATGCTGGGAAGGGACTCAGTTAGGGACTGTAGTGACAGGACAAGGGGTAACGGGTTCAAACTGAAACAGGGGAAGTTTAGATTGGGTATAAGGAGAAAGTTCTTTCCTGTTAGGGTGGTGAGGCACTGGAATGATTTGCCCAAGGAAGTTGTGAATGCTCTATCCCTGGCAGTGTTCAGGGCTGGGTTGGACAGAGCCTTGGGTGACATGGTCTGGTGTGAAGTGTCCCTGCCCATGGCAAATGGGTTGGAGCTGGGTGAGCTTTAAGGTCTGTTCCAACGTAACCCATTCTGTGATTCATCTGATAGAGTGACTTGTGAGAAACGTGAGCGGAAGGCTCTTACTGGTGGCTGTAAGCAGTTGTAAGTACTTGTACTGCTTTTGACTATGTTCTAAGAACTTATGTGTTACAGCCATGGTGGACAAAAATGTAAGTTATTGTCTGGGAAAATGTTTTATGTGATTTTAAACAAAGGAAAATATCCAGAAGAAGCCTTCTCAGTGCTACAGCTCACTGGGTTCTGATAGTTTTGACTTGAAACAGCTTCACTTCCTCTTATATATTGCTATTAGCATCCCTTAAAAAATGGGTTTGCTTTTTTCTAAGTGCTCTTTGGTTCTTCAATACATAGAATCCTAGAATCACACAATGGTTTTGGTCGGAAGGGACCTGGAAGCTCATCCAGTTCCAACCCCCTGCCACAGGCAGGGACACCTTCCACTAGAGCAGGTTGCTTCAAGCCCCATCCAACCTGGCCTTGAATGCTTCCAGGTATGGGGCATTTACCACTTCTTTGGTCATGATTGTGGTATGGATCCCACGTGCACTTGTGTTCTCCAGCCATTAATCCAGACTTCTACAGTTAATGGAAATAACCAAGTCCTAAACCCAAACCCCCTACCCTTCTGAAATGTTAGACTGAATAAGCAGTCTGTTTCTTTTCTTCATTTGGATTTTGAGTTATGATTTAAACTTCTATCCATAAAGGAATCATCTGCAGGTATTTAAAGCAAACTCATGTGGTTGGAAGAGAAAACATGACCTGTTAGGCTGAAATTCTTTGCTGTATAGAATTACTTACCAGTATTGGCATAGTAAGTGGTCTCTTCAATGTTTTAAACTAGAACAGACTGAAGGGCTGTAAATACAGGTCAATTTTCCTGTAAAAACATGGGTATGATATTTTTAGTGATGATTGCTTCCACCGTTTTTTTTCCCCTGAACAGGTAATCAAAGCAAGTGAGAGGTTCATAATGCAGGTGCTTAATTTTGGGAAGATTTCCCAGCTGGAAATCTTAAGACTATGGTGGCTGACTGAGCCTGAAACTTCCATGAGTTCAGGTCTTGCAGGTCAGGATCATAAGGTTGGATAAACAGTCTGTGGGTGCAGCTCAGCACATGGTGGGGTTCTGGGCTCAATCAAGCACACACTGAAGCTGGTTTATGAGGAGCTTCTCATCACCCAACACCCCCAAGTCCTTCTCGGGGCTGTGCCATCCATTCTCATCCCAGCCTGTATTTGTGTTTGGGATTGCCCTGACCCCTGTGCAGGACCTTGCACTTGGCCTTCATGAGGGTCGTATGAGCCCCAGCAGCAGAGTGATTCCTGTGTCTCACTCTCACTCTCATCCTGTTGGATTCCGGGCTGCCACTGCATATTAAGCTTGTCTTTCAGAGACCTGCAGGTGTAGGAGGTGACTTAATTGACAGCTGCATTCCCAGTGTGTGCTGCTGTGGTTCCTGAGGTGAGATTGAATGGTCCAGAGCTTTGAGACCTCTTTATTCCTGTTACCTTTCTTTTAAATGTGGGTTGGCAATATTCCCGTGCTATATACTGGCTGCACTGTGGTTTAAAGGATGAAGTCTTTGGAGTTTAGACTCTGTGAGATGCTGTGTAGTGCTCAGCCAGATGGACTGGTTTTTCTCCCCTAAATCATCTTCATTCTGCTGAAGGTGGCCGCGCATGTGTATTAATATATCTAAACAGACAAATAGCAAAATAGCAACTAAAACTGATAGTTTAGGCACTAGAAGATAGTTATAATTTCAATAGGAATAAGCTTGTGGTATCTCGGAGGCTTCTTATCTCCAGCTATAGAAGCTTTGTCCTTTTGCCATGTTTTGTGGTTTCTAAAATGAAGGCCTGATGTGACCTTTCAGGCTTCATAAACATCTGTGCTTTGGCTGTGCAAATGTCAAGTGTTTTTAGAGCAAATAGCCTATAGAGGGCAAGTTTAAACTCAGTGATAAGGACAAACAACTGAGCAGCACAATTTGAATGTGCTGTGCCAATATGGATGTGCCTGGAAGTTGTGAGGAAGCCTGAGATGGGCAGGAACTTGCTGGAGTGTTGGAGAGGCTGGTGACATCCTCTGATGTGAGTGATGTGTTCTTAGCCTTGGAGAAGGATCTTTCAGCTTTCGCAACAAACCGCTGGTGTTGCAGATGGATTCAGGCCAATCCTTGCCGAATCATGAATTCTGAAATTGAATTTTATTTAATTAAAACTAAAAACTTTTCTAGTCAGTGTTAGAGGTCAGTTGGGTTCTGCTTTTACTTTGTCTGTAGCAAACCACAATTCTCCTGCGATCCATAGCACAGGTTGGAGAGAATTGATGTTTTCATTAAGCACTGAGATAACCAATACTATTCAGCTTCAAACTCAAACAATATGTCAGTTCCTAAAGAGGATTTACATTCGTGTCTGGTGTGACCATGCTGAGGAGCATTCTTCTAGAAAAATAAGCAGTTCTTCACAAAGACAGTGTATTCATCTGCAAGAGCTCTTAGTGGAAGATGATTTACTCCCAAACACGTTCTTGTACGTAGAATCCCAGACTGGTTTGTGTTGGAAGGGACTTGAAAGCGCATTCAGTTCCAGCCCCCTGCCACGGGCAGGGACACCTTCCACTAGAGCAGCTTGCTCCAAGCCCCTGTGTCCAACCTGGCCTTGAACACTGCCAGGGATGGGGCAGACTATTCATCTATTATAGCATGAACCCAAACTTCACTGTGTCTCACAAGTACGTTTGGTACTGTTGCAGTAACTGTATGTTTAGCGTTGTTTTCTAGTGTATGGGATCTTAGAATGGTTTGAGTTGGAAGGAGCTTCAAAAGATCATCCAGTTCTAACATCTTCATGCATTACTCTGTGGAAAGTGTTTACGTGACCCCTGCTGACAGTAGTGGGTGTTTTGGTAGTACTTGGTGCATGTAATCACAGCTTGTTTGATGGACCAGTGCTGTGGATTCCCAAGGTGAGAAAGAGAAACTGGGCCATGAGGATGCTCAGGGGCTGGAGCACCTCCCATATGGAGAAAGGCTGAGAAAGTTGGGGCTGTTCAGCCTGGAGAAGAGAAGCTGTGTGGAGACCTCAGAGCGGCTTCCAGTGTCTGAAGGGGCCTACAAGGATGCGGGAGAAGGACTCTCCATCAGGGACTGTAGTGATAGGACAAGGGGTGATGGGTTCAAACTGAAACAGGGGAAGTTCAGGTTGGAGATAAGGCAGAAGCTCTTCCCTGTGAGGGTGCTGAGGCGCTGGCACAGGGTGCCCAGAGAAGCTGTGGCTGCCCCATCCCTGGCAGTGTTCAAGACCAGGTTGGGCAGAGCCTTGGGCAGCACAGTCTAGTGTGAGGTGTCCCTGCCCATGGCAGGGGGCCTTGGAGTTGGAACTGGATGATCTTAAGGTCCCTTCCAACCCGAACATTCTGTGATTCCATGACACAGATCCCCCTGCTCATCCTTTCAGCTAAAATGCAGATATTTCCCTCAGGAGTCTGTAGTTAACAAATAACTGTGTTTAGCTCATGCTGTAGTGTCAGGATGCAGCCTGCAGTGTGACGGTGCCGTAAGCAGAGTGTCAGAGGTCTGTGGCAGAGCAGAGGCTGTAACTCAGATTTGTTCATTCCGGGCTTATTTTCTAACCACTCTTCTCACTTTCCAGATCCTTTTCTGCATGATATTAAAGCATTTTGAATGCAGTGCAGTTAAAAACATCATGTTTTTATGTGAAAATGTGATTTAAGACACAATGAAGAATGTTTGGTAGTAGAATATCACTTTAATAACACGAAACATCCCTGGTTTTAGCTACCATGAAGCATGGAACTTTTAAGTGTTACAAATTTCATGCATTGGAAGAAGCTCTGTCAGTGGAATGAGGAGGGGGGTTCTCATCTCAAGATGTTCTTCATGCAAGAGGAGAGATGCACCTTCATCCCCTGTCAAAAGTGCAGCTCTTGGTATCTGGGAGCAGGGAGGAGGGTGTGAGGCACCCACGCTGATAGTCTGAGGCATGGCAAAGGGAAGAGGATTGCTTCTCCTCATTTCCGTGTGATATCTGTTGTGGCCTTCTGCCACTGCCATCCGAAAGTGACAACAAGTGTTAAACCAGCATACACCAAAATCTATCACTTGGGTACATTGTCTTCTTGTAGGGTGTTGCAGGACAGATTTTGGCTGTAATTCCTCTGTCCTTGTAGTTGAGCAGAACAAGTGTGTGTGTTCCTGTCCTCCCCTCATGCCGTGTTCCATATGGGAGTACAGATTTGCTTGCTCACTTGGGTTGCCTTTGCTGCTCTTTCTTGGATTGTGATCCCTGTGAAATGGCTTTTGCGTTCATTTTAGAGGTGGAGTCCTTGAGTAGGTGGTACAGCTTGTCGCTTTGCTTGGAGGGGAAGGAGTCAACTGAAAGTTTGGGGTATGCCTCTTGACAGTGAGAGGGAGCATTTCCTGAGTTAAGTCTTTGAGAAGAGCTTTTGCACTTGAGTCTCTGCTTCTTTCCTAATGGCATTGAAGAGTTCAGAGTAAATCTATCAAATACCCTTCTTGTGTCGTGCTTGTTGAAGATCCTCTTAAATAAACCGTAAGGAAACGACTTCCTCTCCATTGTTACTTTTCAGTGACGTGCAAGCAGTTCTTACCTTCTAACTCCTGCTGTAGAGGACAAGTGCTTGTTCCTGCAAGGAGAGTTGATGTTTTCTTTCTTTCTTGAGAGATGG
Organism: Lathamus discolor; assembly: GCF_037157495.1. Lineage (NCBI taxonomy): Eukaryota > Metazoa > Chordata > Aves > Psittaciformes > Psittacidae > Lathamus > Lathamus discolor. The sequence goes on from NC_088884.1 coordinate 5,545,589, forward strand.
TGAATACTGGGTTTAGTTTGACTGGACCTCATTGAAAGTAGCACAGAGCAGCCGCAGTGTTCAGCAATGTGGGTTTTGGCTCCTTCCAAGTGTTTGACCTTCTCTACACAAATGGCTTAAGAAATGTGGGAAGAACTCAACAAGTTCTCTATTATTCCTCATGGGGTATTTTTTTCCATAGTCTTTTTGTTTGCAAGTAGTGGCTGCTGTAGTCTTTCACTATTTTGATGCTTTTTCAGTACAGGATTTGTACCATCTTAAGATGGTGCCTCAGTTCAGAGGCCTAAACTTCTCTAACTTAAATGAAATAAGTCTGCATGTTTTCATGCTCTACAGGTTGTATTTATAATGGGATTGTACTTTCAACAAGTAGATGCTCCAGATCGCTTTTGAAGTTGTGTTTTGAAGACCTCAGCGTGCAACCTACTGTAGGAGATATTGGCTATTGCTGTTTACCAGGTTTTTCTGGTAGCACCATGGTTTCCAGGTGTGGGCTTCAGGATCTGAGGGCAGGATGAGTCTCATGAGAAAGGGCTGAGGGAGGGGAAGAGAGAGAAAATGAATATCACATTGATTCTTGAGTAGAAACTTGGAGTGACCGCGAAAGCTTTTGTCTTCTGTGCCAGTTTCATTACATTTTCAACAGTTTTGTTGGAACCTCAAGCCTCATTGTTCTGTGTGAAAGAAATTGTATATGTAAAAGAAATTAAACATCTTGCTTCAGATTAAGATTAAAAATATCTGGTGTTACTCAGAGGTTAAAATAAATGGGGGGGGGGGGGTATTAGGGCCCATGACATTAGTTTGCTGTATCTGTGTTTGAAAACAGATTGTCTATTGGAAAGCATGGGTAGGCTTTAGACGGGTTTCTCTCTATGTATGTTATCATAGTGAATTGGGTTGGAAGGGACCTTAAAGCTCACCCAGTTCCAACCCCCTGCCACGGGCAGGGACACCTTCCACTAGAGCAGCTTGCTTCAAGTGCTGTCCAACCTGGCCTTGAGCACTTATTTTGCCTAAACCCTGTGGTGTAGTAAAGAAGTTTTGAAGTATCTGAAAACGTGGAAATAATGAAACATACTATTTATGGGGTTTTTATATTCTTGAAGTATGTTTTTTCTCTACTAACACCACACATGGAAGTTTTCCCAGAAGTAAGCTTCTCTTGAATTTTACAGACTTAAGAGTGGCTTAAGGTTTGCCATAGTAATGAATTCTTTAAGCAAAGGCTTCATGTCTTCATAGGTAACTTCAAAATACCACTATTTTTGTCATCTTTCTTTGTCTGCAGGACTTTATCTACCAGTGATGATGTTGAGGACCGTGAGACTGAGAAAGGGCGCCTGGAAGAAGCATATGAGAAGTGTGACCGGGATTTGGATGAGCTCATTGTACAGCACTACACGGAGCTCACCACTGCCATCCGCACCTACCAGAGCATCACGGAGCGCATCACCAACTCTCGCAACAAGATCAAGCAGGTGAACACTTTGTGTGGTTCTGTGTTTGCATTGGCTCCATGGGGTATGTTCTGGGTATAAAGATTTATACAATTTCTCCTTGAATCATAGAATTAACTGGGTTGGAAAAGACCTTTAAGATTGAGTCCAGCTGTTGCTCCAGCCCTGCCAAGGCCACCACTGACCCATGGCACTGAGGCCTCGTCTCCACAGTGTGTGAACACTTACAGGGCCGGTGCCTGCAGCCCTGCCCTGGGCAGCCTGTTCCAATGCCTGAGCACCCTCTGGGGCAGGAACTGTTCCTCAGCTCCATCTAAACCTGCCCTGGTGCAGCTTGAGGCCGGTTCCTCTTGTCCCATCCCTTGTTCCTTGGGAGCAGAGCCCAGGCCCCTCTTGGCTCCATCCTCCTGTCAGGCAGTTGCAGAGAGTGGTAAGGTCCCCCGAGCCTTTTCTTCTTCCTATGTACAGTCCTCTTATGATAGTGTAATGTTGTAAAATCCCATTTTCAACTTATCTTTCTCTCTCTGCTTCTCCAGCTGCTCATCATAATTCTGAACTAAACTGAAAGTTGAACTGAGGAAGCTTTGTTACCCACTAATCCTGATCTAGGCCTGATCAGAGGCAGTGGGTAACTCTGGCTTGGCTAAGAGCAGACCATCCAGTCCCAGTACAGGGGTCCCTGGCTGTGTGTTGCTACCTGTGTTCCCTCCATGGGGCTCTCTCTTGCATTTAAGAACAGAAGCTATTAAAAAGCAAACAGAGGTGGATGTGAAGCTCAAAGCTTTGCAGTGTGCCCTCTTCACTTCTTGTCTGGGCATGTTGCTGTCAGGTTTCTGCAATCTAGAGGCTGCTAAGCTAACACCTTTCCATCTAATTTGTTTGTGTTTTGCTGTGTTGGCCTCCAACCACCTCCTGACTAGCCAGGGTGATTCATCAGCTTGCTTTTCCCCCGTGAATCTGAATTTGGGTGCTATTTCTAAGCTCAGTTCTGTTGTGTGAATATATATGAACTCTGTGCCCTTGTATCTCTGCATTTTGAGTGCTCACACTTCAGTAGTGTGCCAGTAAATAACTCTGGCAATTTTTGTTGTGGACTTATTGGATCTGCTCTTCCCTTGCAATAGTAGATTAGTTCTTTGGTCTCCTGTCCCATTTTCTATTCCCTGTGTATTTTGCTATACCTAAACTTTGCAAATCAGGCACCAGTTCTGTTTGTTTTTCTTTTACTGACACTTTGGAGTTCTCATCTTAAAACCTTTCACAAGGAGCAATGGGCTTTTACCCTTCTGGGGCTACGTACTGACCCTTCTGCCTTTGAGAATTCATTTAGCCTTTTCGAAGCAAATGAGACCATCCTAATGCTTGCCAAGGGTAAGAGTTCATTGCAGGATTTATGTACAAAGCTCAGGTCTTTGAAAGCAGAGATCAATTGCACTAGATTTGAAATAAGCCATAGCCAATGGGCTATTTTCACACTGGGTACTAAGCTTTGCAGGGGTCAAAGCAAACATAGAGGGCTATGACCTTTTGGTCCTACCTACAAGAGTGACTGCAAAGGTGAAGGACCTTTTGATATTTAAGTTTTCTTATTAGTTTTGGTCAATATGTATTGAAGTAGTTTTGACCTGATCTCATGGGAGGTCCTAGATCTGATTTGTCATCTATCTGCTTTACACTGTCACACTTGCTTTTGATGTTCCTCTCCTATGAAAGGTGGATGATGGCACCGGTGTTTACTTGTGTTAGGAATTGTGGCAGTGATAGTCCAGATCCCTGTGTGTATTTACTTTTTGCAGTCAATTCTTGTATGAATTCCTGATGGGGAAGGCTTAGTTTTGAATCTAGCTTTAGAGGTGTTACCACTGTAAAACTGAATTACGAAGTAGAATCAATTTACCCTACCAAGGGGAAGCTCTTTCTTAAAGACTTACTTTTCATTCCTTCCCCTGCTCCCAAATGTAGCTATAGTTGATGATCAGTCTTGCAAGGACAGGAGTAGGAATGTCTTGTGAGATTCCTTCTAGCCCTGTTATTGCTTTGCTGACCTACTTTGGCTCCCTGTAACAGCAGCCCACTGATGATGGTGTGCTGGGTCAGTGACACACTTTTGGTTAAGGTATTGAGCGGGGATTAAGTTTGAAACAAACTCTGTGCCTTTTAGTTTGCCTTTGCAGCAAGTTATGACCCTCTTATATTTGGTTTTGTATGTTAGCTGGGTTTTTTTAAAGGGCAGAGTGCAATGTTGCTGTATGGATACCTCAGTCTCTTCAGGCTCTGGATGCAGGCTGGTTTGTGTAGGTGATGCTATTTACTGCTTGTCTGCATTTTGGTCCAATTATGTATTTCACATGTATTCTTGTAAACTACGTTGAGGTGAACAAGGGAGAATGTGTTGAAATGGGATTTCTGGAGTGCTTTGGAGGCTCATTATTTAAAAGTAAATTACAGGACCTACTTCTGAGTGTCTCTTCATCTGTAATTCAGTGAGAGCTCAGCCTGAGGAAAGGTTGGACCCCAAGTATTCAGAACTTAGCACAAAAACAAGAGTAGTGTGAAAGCGATGTGTGAAGCTGGGCTGCTACTAACTGCCACATTTTAATGTGTGGTATTGATATGCGTGATGCAAGAAAAACTACGTAGCACTGACCTTGCCAGGGGATGTTGGGAGAACCTAAAGCTGGGAATGCGGGATGTGATTTTTGAGCAGGAAGAAAGGAGAGTAAAAACTGATGTTTTCTGGAATGGGGTGGAATAGTGGAGACTTTGCCACTTACAAGGTGGCATGAGGATCAGAAACCAAACACTAGTTGATCAGCCCTTGGGTTGAAAGCAACCTTTAAAGCTCACCCAGTTCCAATCCCTGCCATGGGCAGGGACCCCTTCCACTGGAGCAGCTTGCTCCAAGCCCCTGTGTCCAACCTGGCCTTGAACACTGCCAGGGATGGGGCAGCCACAGCTTCTCTGGGCACCCTGTGCCAGCGCCTCAGCACCCTCACAGGGAAGAGCTTCTGCCTAAGAGCTCATCTCAGTCTCCCCTCGGGCAGGTTCAAGCCATTCCCCTTGGCCTGTCCCTACAGGCCCTTGCCCAAAGCCCCTGTCCAGGTTTCCTGCAGCCCCTTTAGGCACTGGAGCTGCTCTCAGGTCTCCCCTTCAGGAGCCTTCTCTTCTCCAGGCTGCCCCAGCCCAGCCCTCTCAGCCTGGCTCCAGAGCAGAGCTGCTCCAACCCCGTGATGTGATGGCTTTGGTAAATAATGGAAATGCTGAATTAAATTATATCTTAGCTGCAGTTTACTCTGATAAAACCATCTCTCTCACCAAAAAAAAAAAGGCATTGCTTATGTTCCTGGGAAGATGACTGTACTCTTAGGTAGTCATGTTTCAAGAAATGGACACCAGACTTGAAGAAAGGAGGAGATGTGCCAGGAGATTTAATAGGCAGATGGAAAATGTTTACAGCAAACAATTTAGTAGTGGCTTATTTGCCTTCACTGAAAATTGAATTCATGTTGTATGCCAAAATACTGAATTGATTTTTGGAACATGTGCAAATAAGCTGCTGGTCATGGTTAATAGGATCCTGTGTGTGTTCATGTTACACTGAAGTTAAATTTCCACTACAGGTAGAAAACATACTCAAAACCATTTAATATGACAGCAGTTTGGTTTGCAAGTACTCTATCCTTCCCTTCAGCTAAAAGAATGACCAGAAATCTTAAAGATTTGGTTATAGTTTTATGTTCTTTTTCGAATTCCTAATGAAGTAAATGTGGGGAAGGATTGATCTATGTTAGAAGCTGCCAGTTACAGGGCCAGATCTCATTAAACTTTTGACATGTTGCTTGTAGGTGAAGGAGAACCTGCTGTCATGTAAGATGTTGCTGCACTGCAAGCGGGATGAGCTGCGCAAGCTGTGGATTGAAGGCATTGAGCACAAACATGTCCTGAACTTGCTGGATGAGATCGAGAACATCAAGCAAGTGCCTCAGAAGCTGGAGCAATGCATGGCCAGCAAGCACTACCTCAATGCCACAGACATGCTGGTGAGATGTGGTACCTTGTATTGGGAACACGCTGGTCAGTCATATGGCTGTCTGCAGACAGATCTGTCTGTGCTGCTCTTTCCTGTTTTCCTGCTTAGTTTCCTCTTTTGTCACTTGCTGCTTTCTTGGACTGGAGTTTCCATTTGGTTTTGCCCTGATCCATCCTAACTAGACCTTGGGTGATAGTCTCCCATCCTGTTTGCTTGGCTCTTTTTTTTTTCAGAGCTGCCTTTACCTGTTTGCGTCCTGATTCTTTCTGTTGCCATCTAGTTCTTTACCCAGAACAATAGGATTCTTTCTGCTTCTATGATTCAAAACTGAAGGCAAAAGTATGTCTGCTCATATACCTCATGTGTTTGCCAGAGAATGCGTTCAAGGAAACCTGTTCATTGCCTTATTTTGTTACTGTGTGTTTCTATTTTACTGTCCTTTTCTTTCTGAGCTGTTCTTTCGGATAAGTTACTGTCCAACAGGAAAAAGAATTGGAAATCTTAGTTGTATCACCCCATATTCATAGAACCCAGACTTGAACTTTATTTCCCTTCTTTCCATTTTAGCTCATTTTACCTTAAATGCAGCTTTCTACAGCTTGTTCCCTCTGAAACCTTTTCAATAGTTTGATGTCAGTCTCCTCATCCCATTCTCTGGCATGTGTATCCCTATCTGGATTTGTGTTGTTGCTTTCACACCCTCTTGTCTGATTTCACTCTCACCTTCCTGTTGGTTTCTGTTGCTCATGTTCAGTTTTCATACCACATGGTGCAGTTGTCTTCCTGTAATCTGGTCACAATTTTCCCTTTCTTCCTTCTTAAAACCATCTTGCAGGAATCCTCTGACTCTTACTCTCCTCAGAGTCTCACTGTCCCTTTAAATGAACTCTTGTCTTATATCTTAGAATCATAGAATCATAGAATAGTTAGGGTTGGAAAGGACCTCAAGATCATCCAGTTCCAACCCCCCTGCCATGGGCAGGGACACCTCACACTAAACCATCCCACCCAAGGCTTCATCCAACCTGGCCTTGAACACCGCCAGGGATGGAGCACTCACAACCTCCCTGGGCAACCGATTCCAGGGTCTCACCCCCCTAACAGGAAAGAATTTCCTCCTTATATCCAATGTAAACTTCCCCTGTTTCAGCTTTAACCTGTTACCCCTTGTCCTGTCACTACAGTCCCTGACGAAGAGTCCCTCCCCAGCATCCCTATAGGCCCCCTTCAGGTACTGGAAGGCTGCTATGAGGTCTCCACGCAGCCTTCTCTTCTCCAGGCTGAACAGCCCCAACTTCCTCAGCCTGTCTTCATACGGGAGGTGCTCCAGCCCCTGATCATCCTCGTGGCCTCCTCTGGACTTGTTCCAGCAGTTCCATGTCCTTTTTATGTTGAGGACACCAGAACTGCACACAATGCTCCAGGTGAGGTCTCACAAGAGCAGAGTAGAGGGGCAGGATCACCTCCTTCGACCTGCTGGTCACGCTCCTTTTGATGCAGCCCAGGATACGGTTGGCTTTCTGGGCTGTAAGCGCACACTGAAGCCGGCTCATGTTCATTTTCTCATCGACCAGCACCCCCAAGTCCTTCTCTGCAGGGCCGCTCTGAATCTCTTCTTTGCCCAGTCTGTAGCCGTGCCTGGGATTGCTCTGACCCAGGTGTAGGACCTTGCACTTGTCATGCATCTTCCGTGGGTAATATATTTCTGTTGTGTAGAGTGGAATTTTAAAGCTGCTATATAAAATGTATCCTATATGTAAAACCTATTGGATTTGCTGAAAGCAGATCAGCAGTGCAGTGACTTGAAGCAGCATGTCAGGGAGAGCAGTCAGGTTTGGCCAAACCTTTCTCAGGTTTCTGATACAGGGAATTGGAGTGTGGTATTTGTCTGGTGTTTTCAGTTACAAGAGCTAAATAAAGAGTGGTCAGTGTAGGGGGAATCCCACAGTATTCAGACTTCACGTCGATATCAGCTTAAGTGTTGGTGCTTTCTTTTACTGACAGACTTGCCTGTCTGCTTGGTTTGGCTTTGCTGTTATATTTTTAATGCAAAGAAGTTCTTTATTGAAATAATAACTATTGGAATAATCTCCCCATGCAATTGTTGGTTTCCCCGATGTTGGACACTGTTAAGATTCAGCTGGACAGGGTGCTGGGACACTTATTCTAAGTCAGGCTTTGCCTAGAAAGGGTGGACCAGATGATCCTTGAGGTCCCTTCCAACCCTGGATTCCATGATTCTATCTATAATTTTCAGAAGAAAATTCCAGAGAATGATTAATTAGCTTTCTGGAATATAAGATAGGAAGTGTAAGAAGAAGAATAGCAGTACTTTATGGAATCATAGCCTGGTTTGTGTTGGAAGGGACCTTAAAGCTCATCCAGTTCCAACCCCTGCCACGGGCAGGGCACCTTCCACTGGAGCAGCTTGCTCCAAGCCCTTGTATCCAACCTGGCCTTGAACACTGCCAGGGATGGGGCATTTACCACTTCCCTGTGCACCCTGTGTCAGCGCCTCAGCACTGTCACAGGGAAGAACTTCATCCTTATATCCAACCTAAATCTCCCGTTTCAGTATAAACCCATCACACCTTGTCCTATCACTACAGTCCCTGATGAGAAGTATAATAAATACTTAGGACTTATTTATATGCTTTAGAAATGTTTTGCAGTATGTGTATTTGATGTTACTGGCTTGCCATGTATTGTGTGTGCAGGTTTTTTTACACCTATACTTGTAAGGTGTCAGTAAGGTTGCTCAAGGCCACCTTAGAGCCAGTATTAGACCTCACTGAGGTAAAGACTTCTGTGTGCTTTGTTTCTTGTTTATGTGGTTTTGTTTTCCAGAATAGAATATCTTTTGTAGGAAATCAACTGATAATGATGTGAAAAGCAGCTGTGAGTTTGTTTGGGCTCTTTTAATAAATCAGGAAATGCAGAGAGACCTGAAGAGAAAATTGAAAGTGCTATTTCAGCTGTTCCTTGACACTTGCAATTCTCATTTGGAGACAAGTGTACTTGGGATAAAGACACAGTAACCTGCCTGCATTTGGAGCTTTGTCACAGGCAAATACCACTGCAGGCTCAGTGGCTTTTGCCATCTCCCTTTAACGCTACCTCTGCAAGACAGTGATGTTGTAATCACTCACTGCCTGCAGCATAATTTCTTCCTCCTTCCATCTGATACAAATATTACGTAGAATCATTACCATGCCGTCAGGGCAGCGAAGTGTATATAGATCTCTGTCCTTTTGTTTCATTCCTCCAGGTAAACAGATGCTCATAGCTAATAAAAAGCCCAAAGTGATGTGACAAGGAGCGCGTATCCCTCCCGCTGAAATTGAAGCACTGATTAATACCATTGCCTGTAGCCGTGTGATACGTACAGTCCAAATGAGACCTGTGCATTAGGTTGATGCAAGCACTCTAATGGCATCATTTCTGCTTGCTGCATCCTGCTTTTGCAGCCTGTCCTTTGTATTCCACTCACATTAATTGAAGTAATTTTGCCACTGAAGCATGTTTCAAACCTCTGCATTTAAATTGAAATTTTAATTCCCTTATTGTTTGCAGAAGACAACTGAAGATGGTTTTGTTACAGGTTTCATTAGCACTCCAAACTCTCCAGCTGCTGGTTCTAATGTGCAGTGACTGAGTAATGCTGGCAAGAATTGTTAATAAAAGAATGGCAGCTTTTCCCAGTAGGATGAACACAATCAGAGGTAGTTTGTGACAGCTTCTATTTGTAGGAAGGTAAAAATTTGAAGTGGCAGCTTTTTTGTTCCGAAATCTGTATCCACAGATGAGCTTTAGATACCACATATCCATGTTCTGTGTTCATTCAGCATCTTGATAATGCACACTTTGGTGAGCAGAGCTGGTAGGAGCAGGTTACCTATTCTGTAATTGCTTCTTACACAGGTTGTGTTAAAAGAAACCTTATTTCCAACCTCCTTTGAATGGTGAAGCTTTGGAGAAATTAGGAGGATCTGGCAGAGATAGAACTCTTGTTTCAGATCCAAGATATTTCAGTTAGTTTCTGTCTATACTTTTTTTAAACTATGAGTTTTTACCTTTTCATGTCAAGAATCTTGTTTTTTACACATTAAATTCCTAAAAGTGAAGTTCACTTTTATGTGGCAGTTTGAGTGCACATGGACATGTGTATTTTCCCTTAAACATAAAAAGGGGGCATGGGGGAAGAGAGGCTTTCTCACCCTTTACAACTGCCTGACAGGAGGATGGATCCAGGAGGGGGCTGGGCTCTGCTCCCAAGGAACAAGGGATGGGACAAGAGGAACCGGCCTCAAGCTGCACCAGGGCAGGTTTAGATGGAGCTGAGGAACAATTCCTGCCCCAGAGGGTGCTCAGGCATTGGAACAGGCTGCCCAGGGCAGGGCTGCAGGCACTGGCCCTGCAAGTGTTCACACACCGTGGAGACGAGGCCTCAGTGCCATGGGGCAGTGGTGGCCTTGGCAGTGCTGGGCAAATGTTGGACTCAGTGATCTTAAGTGTCTTTTTGAACCTAAATTGTTCTGTGGTCAGGTGCTGGAGGGGAATTCTGGCTCAGGAGTTTCCTAAGAAAAGGCAATAGGCAGTGTTCTAAGGGTAGAGCAGCAGGGCTGGTGGCAAAGGCAAGTTGGGCTTGAAGGTGTAGCTTGCACTTGACCTGAAGGATGAGCTTGGTTGCTGGAAGGTAGGATTCTAAGTTTTTCTAGAAGAGATGTTTTAGGTGTGCTATGCAACACTACAGCCAAGCCAGAACTTGAAGCAGAGGGCACACAGCAGGATGGGCAGCAGTGGGCAAAGACTGAAGGTTTCTTGCTTGGAGGAAGCAGTGTTTGGCTGGTTTCCTTCAGCATTGGTCCGTGTGTTGAAGGGCAGTGTGCTGTCTGCCTGGCAGTTACTTAGTGAACTCAAGCATCAGAGAGGGCTGTGGTGTTGATCTAATTGTTGTGACTCTACTCTTGACCCGTGAGGTGCCCACAGGGACAAATTAGTATTTTCCATTTGTTTAAATAATCAAAGAGATGAAATGCGGAAAACAGGTGAACGGAGAAATGTTGCTAAATCAAGTAATTAAAGGCTATATCATAACATGATTAAATGATAATTGCTTAGGCTTTCTTTGTATTTACTGGCTCTAACATGTCTAGCTTGGCTAAGTATATAGTTTTAGCAAGTCTTCCCATGCCAATGGACCGTGAAACGCTTTACTCTGAACTTGATTTGTTAGAGCAGGAGTACAGTTCCTTTGGGGTGGGATTGTGTCTGGTAACAAAGCACCATGAAACTGCAAAAGTGGATCCATGGAAGATAGGAGTGAGGATAACTGCTGTTTCCAGTTGAAACTCCTTTTGTTAGGAGGATGACAAGGAAGAATGAAGGTGGAGAGAAGGAAGTATGGAGCCCTTGGACTAGACTTAACTTCACACTTCGTTGTGTTAAGAGCTAGGAACTGATTTGTATGTATGTTTTACTCAGGAGCACATCCTTCTCCTTTAGCCTGCCTGTCTTTGTTCCAGGGAATACAAAGCTGATGTGACAGTACCTTGGTTCTCAAGAAGTAGGCCAGGGAACACTCCACCACCTACTTCTCGTTCCTTTTCAGTGTTAAGGACTTACAGTTCGGTTTCCTTATGTCAGGGAAAGAATTAATCAATGTCTCCTGCTCTGCTTCTTGAAGTGAATAACACCACCCGGTTTTTCTCAGAGCAGATTCGTGGTGTTGCCAGTCTGCTCACATTCTAGAGTGGAGCCAACGGCTGTTACTGTTGTTGCGTTGAATTAAATGCACGTTGTGCAGAGTCCAGCCAAGGGACACCTTGGTCCAAGGGAGATTGGTCCTGTGCAGGTAAATGCAGCTTCATTAAAGTACACTGAGCTTGCACTGGTATCCTTATGATGCATTCAATGGATTTTTGCTCGGCTCTGTTAGAGCATCTCTATAAGACCCATCTCCCTGTGGTAAGATCTCTATGGGGTTGCGTTTTTGAAGAGCATCGCTTCACTGTGAAATCTGACTTCTGTATCAGGAACACACCAGATGCAGATCCATTGTCTTCATGTGTGTTTTACACAAAATACTTGCCAGCCTCACGGGGGAGAGCTTCTTCTTATGTCTAACTTGAACTTCCCCTGTTTCAGTTTGAACCCATCACCCCTTGTCCTATTGCTACAGTCGCTGATGAAGAGCCCCTCTCCAGCATCCTTGTAGCCCTCTTTGGACACTGGAAGCTGCTCTGAGGTCTCCACGCAGCTTCTCTTCTCCAGGCTGAACAGCCCCAATGTTCTCAGCCTGTCTCCATACGGGAGGTGCTCCAGCCCATGCTCATCCTCATGGCCTCCTCTGGACTTGCTCCAACAGTTCAGTGTCCTTCTTATGTTGAGGACATCAGAACTGCACACAGTGCTGCAAGTGGGGTCTCACAAGAGCAGAGTAGAGGGGAAGGATCACCTCCTTTGACCTATTGGTCATGCTCCTTTTGATTATTATGTGTTCTCAGGAAACACGGGCTATTTGTAGCCTTGGGCATCGTTAAGAGTGTTAATTTTTGTTACTTGGACGTAGCTGCTGCCTGTGGCTTTCCTTGGTATCCTACAAGGAGACTTTTTCAGTTACAAGTACCGTGTAGTGAGCAGCCTTCATAGACTATGAGTAGTGTGGAATAATGAAATAAAGAAAACTGGGAACAGAGTTCTCAGTGTGCATTTTATTTACTGTCAGCCTTTCAGCTGGAACAATGAAAATCAATAAAACCAGCCTTTCATTTTGTTCTTGCATTTCTCATGGCAGAGCTGGGATTCAGGTACTGGTGTGAAACAGTTTCATATATTGGCATTAATTGCATAAATGGAAATAAGACTTTGGTTTGGGAATATGTAGAAATGCTTTTATTGCATTTAAATTTTGGCCTTGCTTGAAGTTTGCTTCTGATTTACAAAACCAGTAATATTTTCCCAATACTTCATGCCTTGAAGTCTTTCCCCAGCTAACACTGAGTCTTATCATCATTGATCTCATTGATTACAAGGAAGCCTTTTAGGAAACAAAGTTGAGAAGCTGACATCTCAAGGGTTGTATCTCATTTCAGGTTACCCACTGAGTTGTGTAAGTGCTTATCCGTAAAGGAACTCTCTTGTATTAGTTTTTAATGGTTGGCAAACCCTGTGATTTCTTTAGCTGTGTGGTTGAGGTACGGATGAGAAAGAATGCAGATTTGGTTTTAAGTTATTGTATGCCTAGGATGTGTTCAGGTGATTCACATGTAAACATGGAAATCATAGAATGATAGAAAGGTTTGTGATGGAAGGGACCTTAAAGCTCCCCCAGTTCCAAGCCCCTGCCATGGACAGGGACCCCTTCCACTGGAGCAGCTTGCTCCAAGCCCCTGTGTCCAACCTGGCCTTGAGCACTGCCAGGGATGGGGCAGCCACAACTTCTCTGGGCACCCTGTGCCAGTGCCTCAGCACCCTCACAGGGAAGAACTTCTAATAACTCAACCTAATACTGTACCTTTACTCAGATGCAAGGATTTATTGGTAGTGTTCGTCTGCCTTCAGGGAACGTTGTAAAGCTTTAGTGATTAAGTTTGGTAGATGACTTTGAAGTTTTTTATATGAGAAGCATTAATGCTACATATTGTTAGAAGATTTCTCACCTCTTTTGTGTATCCTTCTCGTTTTAAATTCTATTTTCTGATATATTTATAATAGTAAACTTGCTTGGCTGAGTTTAACGAAATCAGAATGTGGAACATCTCTCCTTTGGGAGCATCTTATCATTTTTCCCTCACTACACTTATCAATAACTTCATCTCATTCTTTTCACCCTATAATTTCCATTTTCTGAGGCAGTCTGTTCCGTTCAACTGTAAGTACCTAATCCTGCTCTATTTGCATTGACTCATGCTTGATCTCAGCCCCTTATCTCTTAATGCACCAACAAGCATTGATATCTTTCTAGAGTGTTATAGGGTGGCTGTTAACTAATAACAACCATTCATTTAAGCCGATGAGAGTTTATTAAATGAGAAAACGTGCTGTAATGAAGGTGGAGTAGAGGTGTTGGCATCACTTCATGGTGAAAGTGAGATGTAGCTACACAAGACCCTGTCCTTAGTGAAAGGGGGAGGCATCCATAATGTTATGATCTGTGCTGCTGGGAATGGGCATTTCTGAATATTAAATTTGATCTTTTCTTATTATAGCTGCAGTTATGAGAATTCATTTGCTTTATCCTGTGAGACATTCACATTCTTATCACTTCAGCTCTGAACAGAGTTGATGTTTTTTCAGCAATCATTTCCATGAATTACTTTTTAAAGTCTGGATTTTGTGAACTCTGGTCCAGGCATAGTTCTGTCCATAGTAAAATATTGGAACAAGCACCATAAGAAATTGACTGGCCCAGGTTGTCCAGAGGAGCTGTGGCTGCTCCATCCCTGGCAGTGTTCAAGGCCAGGTTGGACACGGGCTTGGAGCAAGCTGCTCTAGTGGAAGGTGTCCATGCCCATGGCAGGGGGTTGGAACTGGGGAAGCTTTAAGGTCCCTTCCAACCCAAACCAGTCTGGGATTCTGTGAAAGTTCACAGAATGCTACCAAGTAACTTTCCAACTGGTTGGATAGAAGAAATGTTGCTGTGTAGACCTGAAGGAAGTCTTAGGCTGAACAGGTAGTATATGAAGATTTGCAGACAGTGTGCTTGATAGAGGAGACATTGGTTTTCTTATACTACAGGTTAATATTACCTTTTGTGGATGTATGATTTCTGTAATAAAAAGAAGAAAATTGATAGATTAAGAGCTAATTGGAAGGAGTTAAAGATTCCTTTAAGAGTGATAGGACGCAGGGAGCATGAAAGACAGCAGGAGAAGAAGCTATCTTGCTGTCTTGAAGACAGCAAGAGAGTTGATTTGCTAAACTGGGTTTGCATTAAAAGGGAAATTCTGATGTTTTACTTAAATGCATTAGGATGCCTGTCGTGGTTTAAGCCCAGCCACGCAGCTCGCTCGCTCACTCCCCCTCCTTCCTCCCCCCTGCTTCCAGAGGGATGGGGAGGAGAATCGAAAGAATGTAACTCCCACGGGTTGAGATAAGAGCAGCCCAGTAACTGAGGTATAACACAAATCACTGCTGCTGCCACCAATGCTAATAATGATAAGGGAAATAACAAGCGAAGAGAATAGAACTGCTCACCATCCGCCGACTGATACCCAGCCTGACCGAGCAGTGATCTAACCTTTCCGGGTAACTGCCCCCAGTTTATACAGTGGGCATGACGTGCTGTGGTATGGAATACCTCTTTGGCTAGCTTGGGTCAGGTGTCCTGTCTCTGCTTCCTCCCAGCTTCCCCTCCTCCCTGGCAGAGCATGAGGCTCACAAAGTCCTTGGCCAGACCAAACATTTGAGCAGCAACTAAAAACATCGGCGTTATCAGCACTGTTCCCAGGCGGAAAGTCAAAACCACAGCGCTGCACCCAGCTACTAAGCAGGAGAAAAATGTCTGCTACTGCTGAACCCAGGGCAGACACCATTGTTATGTATATCATTCATACAGAGAGGAGACTTCTTGGACAGAGATGGTCCTCATAAAACACGCTTTTCTTAATGGCAATTAAACTAAATGCATTAAATGAAGAGACAAAAAAGTATGGCAGTGAAAAGTGAAAGAAAAAGCCCATTGGGTTGTTTCTGCTGCCTTCACAATACCTACAACTGTATTTCCAGCCCCTGAGAGTGCTCCAGTGAGATTTAATATAGATGTCTTTGCAAGGTCAGCCCAGAGATGGTCTTAGGCCACTGCTTTGCTTGATGCAGAGACTGCTGGAAGGGAGAGTGAGGACAGAGCAAGCAATCACAATCCTTTCCCAGAACACTCTGAGCTTCCAGCACTTGGCAATATGCAGCTTTTGTTGGAAAAGCTGATGCCCTTTGTGCTCAATAGCACTCTGGAGATGTTTCTTCCTCGTGTTTTCCCTGTCGCTTTTTGCTCCAGTTTAAGTTTTTGGCTTCAGGGCTGTCCTTTAGCAGAGATGCGTTGCTGCCCTGTGTGACACAATGACACTGAATCTTTGAGTTGCTAATTTCACCTTATTGCCCAGGAGCTGCTAAGTGTTAGAGGCACAGAACTGTCACAGGTACTGGGGCATTATATTTCTCATCTCCATCAAGACATTACTCTAGTGGAAACAATCTTGGGCAATTCCATGCTGCCAGTGGATACTCTTTTCAGGATACTCCCATTTCAGGGAAGTCCAAGTGAGCAGTTGGATAATCCGCTCTTGTCATTTTTAGCTGCTCTGTTCCTTCAGCACTGCTTTTGGTTTCAGCACTTTTGTAGTGTAAAGACATTGATGTATTACAGTGAGTGGAGGAGGGAGTAGAATGATTGATGGGTGACGGGACTGAGGCAAATTCCAAGGCATTAAATTCATGGAGCTGGAGTAAAGGACAGGAAGTGAGGACCACAATTTCATACACATTTTAAAGTTTGTAGAGGGAAACAGTAAGTTAGGTTGGGTCAGTGCCATTTAAACACAAATGTAAAGGATGTTTGTGCTTTGTGTTACTGTAGTTATAACAGGTTTGCATTGATGCTTTTATAAAGGAGTAGCAGTAGTTTTATCAGCAGGAGAAAAAGGCAAGTTCTGTAAGATGTAGCAACATAAGAAGGACATGGAGCTGTTGGAGCAAGTCCAGAGGAGGCCACAAAGATGATCAGGAGTTGGAGAACGTCTCATATGGAGACAGGCTGAGAACACTGGGGCTGTTCAGCCTGGAGAAGAGAAGCTGCGTAGACACCTCAGAGCAGCTTCCAGTGTCTGAAGGAGGCTACAAGGATGCTGGAGAGGGATTCTTCATCAGGGACTGCAACAGGACAAGGGGTGATGGGTTCAGACTGAAACAGGGGAAGTTCAGGTTGCAGAGAACCCCACAAACAAGTAGCCCTTTTACCATGTTCCTGTATGTATGTTTTCCCCTGTCCTTCCCCATCAAACAAGCTGCCACTGACAGCTCATCTCAGGAAGAGCTGTTTTCTTGCAGCCTGAGCACTTTTTGTGTGCGGGTAGCTCTGGCTCTTTCAAACTAATCTTTTAAACTTCTCCCCCTTTCTGCTGCAGTCATCCACATCACTCCCCCTTCCTGCATCAGTCAGTCAGCAAATCTTTTCATCTTGAGAAGGGGAGTAAGCTCAGCCATGTCCAAAGTACTGCAAAGGAGTCACCTTCTGTAGTCCTCAGTCATTTATAGCTCTTTGTTTGCTTTTAGCTCAATTCTTTCAAGACTGTTTAAAGGTGAACAAAATTGGTAGCAATTTCTTCATCATCTCAATATCCAGTATGTTAATCAACACTTGGTGCCGTTCGTCATCAGTGTTGTACAGCTACTCATTAATCATCACATCCTGTGTGTACCTTCTCTCCCTTTCCTGTTTTTAAGGGGAAGGAGCAGTGACAATCAGGGATAGGTGGTGTTGATTTGTGCTTTTCCTGTTTTCCATGCTTTTTAGCTAAAAGCTCCCTGCTTGAGAACCATCTGGGGGTTCTCTAAGTTCAGGGTCGTTTGTCTTGATAGCAACTCACACTATGCTGTACACTGGCCTCTGGCAGTTCGGTAGCAGCGAGTTTGCAGTCTTTGGATTTAAGTGTAGCCTAGGTGCAACTTTTCCATGTGTCCCATTATTTGCATGTCCTGCCTTCAAAGGCAGCAGCTTTTCAGCCTCATCTTGATTCACCTTGCAACTGAAATATAGAACAAACGTAGAGATGAATCAGAGAATGGTTTGGGTGGGGGGGCACCTTGTATGTAATTCATCCCTTAGACACCGTTGTGGTGGTAGAAGGTTGAGGATCAGTTCTCTAAGGCATTATCTGCTCTTCCATCTATCAAGTAGTAAATTCTTTGGAGGCAGAGCATCATTTGTAGCTGTTCTGCTGTTTTTCCCAGTGCAAATTCCCAACAGCTGGAGAATGAGCACCTTCCTGCTTCTTAAACTTTAGAGGTTAGATCCTTACTGACACAAGTCAGGTGCCGGCTGAATTCAGTGAGCTGCTTGTTCAGATCTGGCTACACACGTTTAAGATATTTCTTAGTCCTTTTCCTTTCCTGTACTCTTGAAAACAAGTTCCTATAGAAGCAGTACACGAATTCTTCTCCTTTTAAATGTCAGCATTGTCTTATTCACCCAGCAAAGCAGCTGAAACCTTCTCAGTTGTTGCTGTTTATTTGCTGCTTTATTCAAAAGGTTCAGCTTTTTCCCTTTGTCAGACTGTGTGTGTGACGCGACTTCTTTTGCTTCAAATGGTGACCCAGCACATTGCTTTCTTTTAACCTTTCTCAGTTGTTTGTTCGTGTTTCCTTTTCTGTTGTGTGAACTCAGGATAAGCTGGTACCCCCGGCACAAAGCATTTGGTTTGCTAGTTTGAACAATCATTATTCTGAGGTTTTAACCTGAAGAAGCACCTGCTTATAGAAACATGGAACAGCTTGGAATGGACCTTAAAGGTCATCCAGTTCCAGCCGCCTGCCACGGGCAGGGACACCTTCCACTAGAGCAGGTTGCTCCAGGCCCCATCAACCTGGCCTTGAGCGCTGTCAAGGGTGGAGCAGCCACATTTTGTATCTTCTCACAGGCTTCGCAGGACTGTGGAGGTCTAGAATTAACACACAAAAATTCCTCTCTTTTCACAGCTATTTTACAGTCTTAAAATACCCAAAGGTATTTTATAATAGTCTTGAAATACCCAAAGGGGCTCCAAGAAACCTGGAGAGGGACTTTGGATAAGGGCCTGTAGGGACAGGAGAAGGGAATGGCTTTAACCTGCCCGAGGGGAGACTGAGGTGAGCTCTTAGGCAGAAGCTCTTCCCTGTGAGGGTGCTGAGGCGCTGGCACAGGGTGCCCAGGGAAGCTGTGGCTGCCCCATCCCTGGCAGTGCTCAAGGCCGGGTTGGACACAGGGGCTTGGAGCAAGCTGCTCCAGTGGAAGGGGTCCCTGCCCGTGGCAAGGGGTTGGGACTGAATGAGTTTTAAGGTCCCTTCCAACACAAACCACTCTGGGATTGTATAAGATTAAAATAGTGTTGAAAAACCTGTTCAGGGAATGCGCAGCTTTACTGGTGTTTGGCCAAAGTCAGGAAAGAGCAAAGAGTTTTAACAAATCTCTTACTAGTGCTTAGGTTCTACTTTGTTATAAACTGCTAAATTAAACCCTTCCAAGCTGGATGTTACAATCAGCAAATGTTTTGCTACACGTTCTTTTTAAGGCAATTAAGCCCTGCTATAAACTGCCTGTAACCTTTAAACAAGCTGCAGAGAGCTTCTGGTGCCACTGTTATTTCCTCTAAGCTGGGGTTTTTAGCTCATAGAAAGCAGAGCTCTTTTCCCAGGCTTGCTTCTTTGAGTCTTATTTTGTGAGGGTGATAATGAGTACAATAATAAGTAGGTAAGTAGATTTTAACATCCAGAATAACTGTCATAGAATCATAGAATGGTTTGAGTTGGAAAGGACATTAAGATCATCCAGTTCCAACCTCCCTGCTATGGGCAGGGATACATTATCTAAATCAAATTCTCTTGTAATCCAGTCCAATACTTCGAGTTAAATGAAGTGATTTTGTATTTAAGTGTGGCTATCAGATTATTTAAGCCAAATTCTGTTGTAATCAGGCCAATATTTTAATTATGATACAACTGAATACAGTGGTTTTGTATTTAAGTGTGGCTTTCAATTGAAGAGACAGACTTCTTTCAGAGTTCGAAACAGACAGAATAAAGGTGGTGGTGGGGATTATCTAGGATTTCTTTTGGCAGTATTCGCATGGCAAATCATCTCTTTAAAGGAGAGCAACCAGGTGTTTGTTGATTGATTCACCTTGCAGCTGATTTCTTTTGCTGTAGCTCCTCTCTGCCTCCCAACCACTGCCAAAAGATAAGTGTAGAGGAGCTCCTTTACCTATAATGATTTTTATGGGCAGGTATTCAAACACAAAATGCCATCATCTCCCCCAGCCTCAGAAGCAAATATTAATCACTTATTTCCATTTAGGTAAGCCAGGTGGGTGTGAGAAAGGGGCTTGAAGGACCCTCAGCTGCTTATTCTGGCCCCTGAAACCACTTGTAGCTCTCTTCTGTACATCTCATTTTCAGGTTCTCTGAAAAAAGGCTGCTATTCCATTATCAGTCTTAACCAGAGCCTTGTAGTGTTAATTCTTCTTCTCTATATACAATTCTACATCTATTAGTCCTTTTGTTAGTATGAATAGCACACAGTAGGTAATAGGAGTATTAAAGACCAGGTAACTACTTGGGAAATGTCGCCTAAGCTGAAGGAAGAAAAGAAAGAGAAGAAAATCTAATTAAATGTGATACCATTGCATGTTTTAGAGCATCTTTAATCATCATTATCCAAGGCGCTTCCCACAGTGAGGATAAGGAGTAAAAAGCAGGGGTGGTGTGGTAATTGCACCCTTAGTTCTGTGTGTGTGCAGGGTGGCAGTGACAGGGCAAAGGTCTGGTTCCCTCACTGGCTTCTGGGTAACACAGTGTTGGACTCAGTCACATTGTGTGCCGTTATTTGGATGTCCTACTCTGGTATTAGCAGGATCAGAGCCAGCAGATGAAGGGAAGTAACTATGTACTTGTGAGGCTGCATTTGGAGTGCCAATTTGGGGGACCCTCTGCAGGAAAGGTATGTTCCTTTACTTGTATGGGAACAGGAACATACAGGAGTGAGTCCAGTGGAGAGCTCTCAAGGTGGGTTGTGGATAGAAGCACTAAATGTATTATGAGATGCTGCAGAAGTTGGGTTTGTTCAGCCTGCAGAGAAGAGTGGTTTTTTTTTGCTGCTGTGACCATCTAAAAGTGTTGAAGGAAAAATCGTGGAATCATAGAACGGTTTGGGTTGCAAGAGACCTTAAAGCTCATCCATTTCCCACCGCCTGCCATGGACAGGGACAGCTGGACCAGGTTGCTCCAGGAATGGAGCCAGGCTCGTCTCAGAAGCGTGCAAACAAGAAACAACTATCTGCACTTTTTGTGGGAGAAAGTTACTGGACGTAAGGAGAAAACTTCTCCCCATGAGAGAAGGTAAACACCGGGAGCAAGAGACCAGAGAGACTGTGAATCCTCATGCTTGAAGATTTTCATACCTTGACTGGAGGCCCTGAGCCTGGTCTAACACTGAAGTTAGCATTGCTTTTAGCAGCAGGTTGGACTGGAAACCTCCAGAGGTTCTTTCCAAGCTGGATAGGCAGTGTTCTACTAACAATATAAATGCCTGTTCTTGATTACCAGAATTCTTTGACTTGCTCTAACAGCAATCCATCAAGTCTGTGCTTGCTGCCATTACACTGATGTGTAACTGAGTGACTGTACTACACGTCTGAGCAACTACAATAATTTCTCCCCCTAGTATATGGGGATTGTGCATTTGCTATTGCTCTTCAGTAGGTGTGAATAGCCTTTAACCTCAGCACTGTCCTTAATGGCTGGTGCCGTATGGGATGGTTCAAATACCTTTTTGTTTTCATGTGCTACAAGCTTTGTGAAGCAAAGATGAGTGTGGCAGAAGCTGTGTTGTTCTAGCAGTAGACAACAGGATGGTTTAACCTGCCCGAGGGGAGCCTGAGATGAGCTCTTAGGCAGAAGCTCTTCCCTGGGAGGGTGCTGAGGCGCTGGCACAGGGTGCCCAGAGAAGCTGTGGCTGCCCCATCCCTGGCAGTGCTCAAGGCCAGGTTGGACACAGGGGCTTGGAGCAAGCTGCTCTAGTGGAAGGTGTCCCTGCCCATGGCAGGTGGTTGGGACTGAATGAGCTTTAAGGTCCCTTCCAACCCAAACTGCTCTAATTGTCTGGTTTGTACTTCTCTACACGTAGAGCTGTTTCATTTCCCAGCACTTCTTTTGAAGGGAGCGTTCAAAACGCTGCTGGAGAACTGAAATAATCCCAAACTTGCTTTAATGTACTGAACATATTAAAACTGATGTGGAAATATTGTAGCCTTTAAGGCTTTTCTATTCTTAATTGTTCAAAGTAATAAAATTAAAATCCTAAAGGGTGATATAAGTAATTAGCAGTGAAGGGCTCTGTCTGGCTGAAGACTCCAGATAACTTCAGAATAAAGGAGTGGGAAAATTAGAGATGCAATTTAAATACAAAATCCCTGTTTTTTAAAAGCTATTATTCAAGAAGGAGACAGTTGCCTTTTAAAATGTGAAAAGCTTTTCATGTTTAGAAATAGTGTGAGCAATATGAATGCAATCAACCCCCAGCATTTAGGTTTCTCTCTAGAATCTTTTTCCTTGATTTGTTCTTTATACCATAACCAGAGGAGCAGCATCCACACCGAAAAATAGTAACCCAAATATAAGGCGTTTTTTACTGAATTAAGGTTTTCTATCTGAAGGAGTCACTACTAACTTGAGGAGCATCAGCATTTGTGGTGTACTCCGAGCTGTTAGTGCTTTGTGCAGCCTGTCTCCCACTCATCTGCTTTTGCATATCAGGGTGTGGAATGGGAGCAGGTTAAGAGCAACCAGTTGAAATGGAATGCCCAAGTTGAGAGAGTTGATGATGCAACAGTAAATCTCAATCACCTTAAAGTATTTTTATCATGCATTTGGGTCTCTTGCATAATAAAAGTGATGGTTTGTTACACACTGAGTGGGGGCATAAAATTCTGGTCCTGATTTCAACTTTTCCAGTGACAGACAATGGATAGTCCCCATTAGGAATTCAGCTTTTGAAGTCTTCTGGTCTTATGTCTTCTGGTGCTCATGTTGTTTTCCTTGGCTGCATGTGGCACTGGCCGTGTTCTCAGCTGACCCACCATGGGGGGTTTCCAGGTCCCTTTTTAACCTTAGTCCTGCTCAGGATGGTTTACCAGGTTGTTGACATGATCCAGGGGAATACTTTGTAAAGCTGATTATAAACTGCTTCTGCTTCCAAGTAGGCAACAGAGTTGTTGTCACTGTTACTGCTCTCTCTCTCTGCTTACTTACCTTTTTTTCCCATCTATAGAATCATAAAATAGTTAGGGTTGGAAAGGACCTCAAGATCATCCAGTTCCAACTCTCCTGCCATGGGCAGGGACACCTCCCACTAGACCATGTCACCCAAGACTCTGTCCAACCTGGCCTTGGATAGAGCTCTGCCAGAGATCCAACCTGCCAGGGATGGAGCACTCACAACCTCCCTGGGCAACCCATTCCAGTGCCTCACCCCCCTAACAGGAAAGAATTTCCTCCTTAGATCCAATCTAAACTTCCCCTGTTTCAGTTTTAACCCGTTACCCCTTGTACTGTCACTACAGTCCCTGATGAAGAGTCCCTCCCCAGCATCCCTATAGGCCCCCTTCAGATACTGGGAGGCTGCTCTGAGGTCTCCACACAGCCTTCTCTTCTCATCTATCTCCAACTCTTCATCTCCCTGCTCTGGACAGCAAGGCTGTTGTGATGACAATGTGGTTATTTGCTGAAACTGAATTCTAAGAACTGACTCTTCCAAGGACAGCAGGGGGAAACACAATCTTGGAAGGTTTTCCTTGTAACAGATCCATTGTTAGCTCTATCTGTAGTGTATTATTTTTGATCTTATGCATTCTTTGTAGGCATCTTTGCTTCATTTTAGTTGCCTCTGCTCCTGTTCTGTGGTAGGTTGTCAAGCACAAAGTAGACAAAGGTTTTAATGTCATGTTATGTATTCTGAAGCATCATCTGGGGTGCTGCTTTATAGCTTGCTTGTTGCCAGGACTTAAATCATCTTTCTGTTAGTAAAACTACAGAAGTGGAAAACGCTGGCTTTCTGGTTTTAAACATCATGCTTCTACTTGTTGCCACCTAAACCAGGTGGAGACCTTACCTTGACTTCCGTGATCTTGGATTGAGCCTCAGCTGCTTTCCAGCCCTGAACTGTTCTGAACAGGAAAGCTTTTCTTTTGTGCTTTGTCTTGATAAGAAATGGAATCTCTGAAGATAAAACAGTGGTGAAGTGAGGCCTGACTGGAGTGGGGTGGCCTCAAATGAAAAGGCTTTGAGAGTGCCTGGTGTTGAAACCTGGCTGTAGAGTGCAATCACTGAGAAAGTGCCATTTATCAAGGACACGAATACAAGCTGGTCTGGCTGCAAATACGAAGTGTCAGAAGTGCCATCAAAAATTAAACACCCAATCCCCCCTCCCCCCATAGAAACCCCACAGCCTTTTGCAGAAGAAGAAAGGTCAGAGTATAAAAATGTGGGGGTTTGGGTTGGTTTTGTGTATTTAAGTGCACTAAATGGTTGGCAGTTCCATTTTCTGTTAAAAGATGTGTTTGAAAGCTGTCCTGAAGGGATGGGATCTGGAAAGGTCTTGACAAGTTGGAGAGGTGGGCCTGTGAGAAGCTCATGAAGTTCAACATGGCTGAGTCCAAGATCCCACACATGGGACAGAGCAATCCCAAGCACAGACAAAGGCTGAGGGAGAGTGGATGTAACAGCCTTGAGGAGAAGGACTTGGAGGTGTTGATCAATGAGAAGCTCCCCATGACCTGGCTTCAGCACTTGAGCCCAGAACCCCCCCGTATGCTGGGCTGCACCCCCAGAGTGTGAGCAGAGAAGACCCCCCCTGCAGCCTCGATCCATCTCTGGGGCAGCAGCACAAGAGGGACATGGAGCTGTTGGGACGAGGCCAGAGGAAGCCATGGCGATGCTGCGAGGGCTGGAGCAGCTCTGCTCTGGAGCCAGGCTGAGAGAGCTGGGCTGGGGCAGCCTGGAGAAGAGAAGGCTCCTGAAGGGGAGACCTGAGAGCAGCTCCAGTGCCTAAAGGGGCTGCAGGGAACCTGGAGAGGGGCTTGGGACAAGGGCCTGTAGAGCAAGCTGCTCCAGTGGAAGGGGTCCCTGCCCGTGGCAGGGGGTTGGAGCTGGAGGAGCTTTAAGGTCCCTTCCAACACAAACCAGTCGGGGATTCTGTGTTGGTCTTAGTTAATTTTGAGAGCAACTGACTCTTTGGAAACTGAGAAGATAAATTAAGAGGTGAATGATCTGAGTGCAAGGCTTTCAGTTTTTGTTGCCTGTGTTTTAGATAA
The DNA here is from genome assembly GCF_037157495.1 of Lathamus discolor. Classification (NCBI taxonomy): domain Eukaryota; kingdom Metazoa; phylum Chordata; class Aves; order Psittaciformes; family Psittacidae; genus Lathamus; species Lathamus discolor. Next base: position 5,570,137 of record NC_088884.1, read on the forward strand.
TAATATTCCTGGCTGTCTTGGAACCTTTTTATTGTAATTTTCCTGCTTCTTTTATTTCTTCCCTTACCGCATTCTCCTTTTTCATCTTCTCAGTTTGACAAATGTTGATCCTGATTTTGTTCTTGCTTTGCTGAAGTTGCTGGCAGCTTTCAGGGCAGTGATGAATGTCTGCAGCTCCCCTCCAGTGCCTGGGGAAGTTCAAGGGATTGAAGAACTTGGGTTACATCTTACCTGCCAAAGGAAGAGGGTGAAAGTCAGCACTTACACTTGTGCCCAAGGTTTCCAAGCTGCATCTGCTGAACCATCTCCACTGGTTCTGCAGCTTTTGAGGGAGAACCCCATCTGTTGTTTTGCTTGATCTGTGATGTGGTTTTGTGGTGTTTTACAGCCAAATTTCCATAACTGTTCACAGATAGGTACTGGGAAGAAAGAGAATGGAGTGCCATGGGGTAGTGGTGGTCTTGGCAGTGCTTGGGTAATGGTTAGACTTGATCTTAAATGTCTTTTCCAGGCTGGTTGATTCTGTGATTCTATAGTGCTTGGTGTTGAGGTTGGAACCCCCTGAATGGTGCTGAATGTGCAGCATTGTTGAGTTTAGCAGAAGCCTGTTGAGACCTCTGTGATTAATACTGTGGCACACATTCTTTCTTAAGGCCAAGCTCTATCCTGAAGACTGGCAGCAAGTGCACATTCTCATCATCCATGCAGAGAATAGATCTTCATAGTTAGGGACTTCCTGTCAAAAGTTCTCAGGAAGAAGGTAAAAGTGCAGCTTCCTCTTAGAAACTGCTCTGAATTCCAGAAGCCTGATGGCCCCAAAGCTGTGTCAGGGTCATTCATGATTTGGAGGCAAGCAAAGCAATATGGTGTTGATAGATGTTCTTTTGGTATAGTTAATATTTACTGGTATTGAGGGAGCAGACCTCAGCTTGGCTGTCTGCTTCCTGTATCTCCTTGCTTTTAATTTTTAATGTTTAGCTGACAGATTTGCTATCAACTTAAATCCTGAAGTGGCAGCAAATGTCTTCTTTCACTAATGATATCTTTTAGTTAGTAGGGATTTTATCTATTTTAAATCTCTGTGTGCAAAACATGCTATTTCTAGTTCCTTACAGTATCAGCTCTGAGGCTTTGAACACTGCAGAGGGATTTTATTTCATTTCATTATTTTGTATAACTGTGGAAGTGCTTTATTAACTAGTGAGAAAAACAAGTAAACTGGGAGAGATGCAAATTTGTAGTGTTGCTTTTATGCACCGATTTGTCATTCCTGATGCCTTTTGTCCGTGTTTGCTTTAAGGATATAAATGGATGCTGCGAGGGCTGGAGCAGCTCTGCTCTGGAGCCAGGCTGAGAGACACGGGCTGGGTCAGCCTGGAGAAGAGAAGGCTCCTGAAGGGGAGACCTGAGAGCAGCTCCAGTGCCTAAAGGGGCTGCAGGAAAGCTGGAGAGGGGCTTTGGACAAGGGCCTGTAGGGACAGGCCAAGGGGAATGGCTTTAACCTGCCCGAGGGGAGACTGAGATGAGCTCTTAGGCAGAAGCTCTTCCCTGTGAGGGTGCTGAGGCGCTGGCACAGGGTGCCCGGAGAAGCTGTGGCTCCCCCATCCCTGGCAGTGCTCAAGGCGAGGCTGGACACAGGGGCTTGGAGCAAGCTGCTCCAGTGGAAGGTGTCCCTATTTGTGGCAGTGGGGTGGAACAGGGTGAACTTTAAGGTCCCTTCCAACCCAAACCAGTCTGATTCTATGATATCAGGATTTTGAGCACACATGGAGATGTCTTTGCATTTTCTCCAGCAGCAGAAGAAACCATAGCTGATGATCTGGTGATCATCCTATTCATAGCAGGGTGATCATCCCATCACTAGAGAGGTGATATTTCTGAAGAAGCTGAATGAACACTGGGATTTCTGAGCAGGGACAGAAGCTTCTCACTCATCATGGTACCAAAAGACAGTGCTAAAAAGAGGTGAATGAACTGTTGAAGCTTCTGTGCTGTAGGTACCAGCAAGGAAGAACCCTCACACTGACTGTGCATGTCCACCAGCTGTTGGACCCCAACACTAACAGAACAGAATAGTCCTTAAAGAGATTTGACCTGGCCTAAGCCAGTAAAACAGCACAGAAAGACTATGCTGCACCTAAAACTTTCTGTCAGGGGGTTGGAACCAGATGAGCTTTAAGATCCCTTCCAACCCAAACCAGTCTGTGACCCTGTGAAATCAGGTCTTCAGTGTAGTGCCCACTGCATGTCTTCCGGTCGCTACTGAAGTGCAGCAGCAGAGAAATGTGGTCTGTTTGCGTTACTGGAGTGTGGGTCCCTGTCCATTGCTCTGTTGCTTGGATAGAGTTATTTCTTTAATTTTAGCCTTAAAAATAGAGCATTTAGAAACACACACCCCCCACACCCCCTCAGTCTTTAGAATTAAAACTGTCTTTGAACTAGCAATGGCTTTCATTAATCTGGTAGCTGTGTGTATTTAAACTGTGTAGTTACGTGTCATGGCTGCTGTGTAGGCTGGAAGATGAGGTTTCCTCATCTTTTCCGGCTATGTCTTGACATCACCATAGGCAAATAAAATGTAAGCCATTTTCTCCCCATTTATAGACTTGGCAGTAATGTTTCATTGGTTTTTCTGTAATGAAAGGAAGAAAGAAAATCAAACATCATTGTCAGTGTCTTTTTCTAACACTTTTCCACTTGCTAATCCTCTATTTTGTGATAATCAGGGCTTTGATTTGTATTTAACCAACTGTGTTTTAACTAAGTTGGTTTATGCATATGCTCAAATATTTGAAGACTGCTCATTAAATCGGAGTTGTTCAGATCTTGGACCCTTTTTATATAGAGTTTTAGGAATAGAAATAAAGAAATACTACTCAAGCATTTTCTGCTTTAAAAGGGTTTATGGGTAGAATCATAATTCAGACACTCCGCTAATCAAAGAGAGAAGTCCTGAGGTGAATGAATTGACCTTTAAATGCTGTCCTGTGTGTTCCTCTTTAGGTGTCAGCAGTAGACTCTTTGGAGGGTCCCCTTCTTCAGGTGGAGGGATTGAGTGACTTGAGACTGGAGCTCCACAGTAAGAAGATGAACATGCACTTGGTCCTGATAGATGAGTTGCACCGTCACCTTTACATTAAATCAACCAACCGAGTAGGACAACGCAACAAGGAGAAAGGGAGATTAAGGTGGGTTTGGTGTGATATGAGCTGGGGGGAGCAGGTCTGGAAGAGGACAGCGTTCACCCTTTCATAAACAGAAGCTTTCTTGGGAGAGTGCCATAAAATTACACCTCAACCACTCATTTTTAGCAAGTTTCTCATGCTTGTGACTGCAGAGAGTAGGAAAGCTCCAAATACGTTGATAAACCTTCAAGCCTGTGAACAGTGTTCTCTTTCTTTCACTCCTGCTTAGTGATTCTGATGTTTTCTTGCTACTTCCTACAGACTTATGATGGGGTCAGTTCATTTTAGCATTCTCATTCTCCTCTGATGCATACACCTTTCCTGCACATGTCATGATCATGATGCTTGGGTCAGGTAAAGGGGAGAAAACAGGGAAAAATTGCTTATCTGCTAAAGCAAATGCCCAGAGTTTAAAAGACATCCAGGTACCCATAAGTCAGTCTGCAGTATTGAACTGTGTGAGCAGTGTCTTGGCTCTGTGGTGTTTCTGAGGTGTTTTAAAGATGTTGAAGCTTACATGGTCGGTGCCTGTGATCAGTGGAAATTAAGCTTAAATATCACTTAAATATATTTTGACAGGCTGAGAATATTGGGGCTGTTCAGCCTGGAGAAGAGAAGCTGCGTGGAGACCTCAGAGCAGCTTCCAGTGTCTGAAGGGGGCTACAAGGATGCTGGAGAGGGGCTCTTCATCAGAGTCTCTAGTGATAGGACAAGGGGTGATGGGTTCAAAATGAAACAGGGGAAGTTCAGGTTAGGTATAAGGAATCCAGATACAGGAATAGATGTGAGGGATGTGAGGTGCTGGCACAGGGTGCCCAAAGAAGCTGTGGCTGCCCCATCCCTGGCAGTGTTCAAGGCCAGGTTGGACACAGGGGCTTGGAGCAAGCTGCTCTAGTGGAAGGTGTCCCTGCCCGTGGCAGGGGTTGGAGCTGGATGAGCTTTAAGGTCCCTTCCAACCCAATCAGTCTGAGGTTCTACAAGAGCCTGGCTATTCTTAATTTTGTGAATTCTGTGTTTGAAGGCAATAGAGTTGTTGGGAGGGAAAGAAGGAATATAGCAGCCAGAAGAAAGTGACACGGTGTTGGAAGATAATTTATGTAGAGTAGGCAAGGTACTAAACAGGGACAGGAAGCAAAAAGGGAGCCACCATACAATAAAGATGAAGAGAAAAGTTAGCATTTTATTATGAGGAGGAATAAAACCTACATACCAAAAAGAAAAGGAGAGATAGTTACATGAAATGGATTTAGGAAATAAAGCATTGATCGAAGTTGAAATCTCTAGCAAGGAGGGTTCTAGCAAGTCATCACTCTTACCTACTCATCTGAGTAACAAAGACACAAAGCTTTGCTGTACACAGAGTATATGACTTGTAATTCACTGCAGTTTTGTACAGCTGCTACAGGGAACCTTATCTTGATCTTGTTTTCTTTCTTCCACATTCCCTGTTGCACATAATTGATACGGGATAACATGAACTCCTGCATCAAGCCCAGTCTTGTTGCTTTGTTTTAGTGTGATGCTCTGGACTGGCTGTTAACCAGGATGCAGTAATGCTTATAAATATTTCTTGTATTGATGTTAAGTGTGTTTTATTTCACACTGCTGAGCTGGAATGCATAGCTAATCCCTGTAAGTGTGGTATTGTAGGTATAGGGAGTATAGGTGGTTCTTAGGTAGGATAATAAGTTTAGCTCTTGTCATTGCAGGCTTCTATAAGCATTTTGACCTCTAAGGGAACTCACTGAACTCCATTAAAGGAGCCTTCTCCCTTACAAAATAAGTTCTTGTTTGTGTTCCCCTGCCACATCCAGCTTTGCGTCTTTCATTATGCAGCTGGGGCAGCCTGACACATCTTTGGCAAATAATACTGTGTGAATTATCAAAATGACCAAGTGCAAAGTCTGAGTAAGAAAATTCATTTGGAGAGGGAGGCAAATAGGAGTGCACAGAAAAGGAGTTTGAAGGGAGGGAAAAGGGTGGAGGTTTCTCGTTGAAACTACAAACCTACTGTGCTGGGTTGCATCAAGGAGTGTGAGCAGCAGGTTGAGGGAGGGGATTCTCCTCCACTAACCTGCCCTTAAATGAGACCCATCCCTGCAGTCCTTCATCCACTCTGGGTTCCCTAACACAAGAAGGACGTGGAGCTGTTGGAGCAAGTCCATAGGAGGCCTATGTCCAGGTCTGATGGGGCTTGGAGCAACCTGCTCTAGTGTATGAGGTGTCCCTGCCCATAGCAGGGGTTTGGAACTGGATGGGCTTTAAGGTCCCTTCCAACCAAAACCGTTCTGTGATTCTATGAGACTAGAAAAGCTCAATGGGTTAAGTAGTTGGCAGAAGCCGTGTGTACGTGCAGGCACCTACTTGTATTTAATCTGTGGACTTGTGCTTTAAGTTAGGTGTTGTAAACCTCATGTATCAAAATTGCTATGTGTATCTATTGCTTAGGCTTATGAATTGAAGAAATAAATGGATTACTTGTTGTTGAACTAAGATTGTAAATAATAAACTCTTTGCTTTTTTTCCCCTCACATAGTTCACTTGTCAAAGATGCCTCTCCTGTACCTCTTATGGATGTTTCCAACTTATCTACACCTCGAAAGTTCCTGGAAACTTCCCAGTTCAGTACTCCTGGAAGCTCCAGCAGTGAGTATTTCGGTACTATGTATTCCTCATACTAGGCACATCATCCCTTCTTCATGGATGGGAGGTCCTGAGACCGAAAGTTAGGCAGTGCTTTGTGCAGTGTCCTGAAGTGAATGAGTGGTATGTCCAGGGGCAGAACTTGTCCATATCTGCATTTTTCCTTTGAGAAGTAAATTTCCCCTCTTATCCCCCCATCAGCTTCAACTAAATACACTTAGTTTTCTGTGCCTGTTCCGATTTTGATCATGTTCTTCATATCTTGAGCAGAAGAGAGATGTGCAGTCAGCTCAGTTACTGTACCAGTCTCATCTACGTTATTTAATGTAGGCAAGTATGTGTAGATATTGCAGAAGGGGTTTTTTGCTGTGTTGGAGCCAAAAGGTCAAAGCTTTTCCTTGTGGGAACTTCCAAACTTCCACTAAAGATCTTTCTATACACAGAGATAATCTGGTGGTGATATTTGTATTCCTGTTGCTACAGCAAACACTGAATTAAACACTCAGGTTTCAGTAGTGCGTTTGTATGAGGCTTTGAAAGTGCTGCAGAGAAGGGGACTTAATCCTTGTATTGTTTTGGTACACTAATAAGTGCTTTTGACCTGTTTAACAAGAGGAATAATACACAAGTGACCTGCAATTATGCCCCCCTTCTCCAAAATCCACTGTTTTCAGTGTTCCTCAACTGCAGAGAATCTTTTCTTTTCATCCTTATTTATTCTTGTGTCCTTTTTCTGTCATCTTGTTTCTGTTTTTTTCTTGTAATTCTTGCCTCCTAGAGCCTTTCTTCAGCTTATTCTTGCCTTTCACTTTTGTAGTGTTTTTGTTATTTAGCTCTGCTCCTGTAGGGTTGCTGGTATCTCAGGGCCTGAGGCTGTATTTCTACCTACTAGAGGTTTGTGAGTTGTTACTTGTGACATGCCAGTGTGAACTTTCAGAGCTGGAAGCAGCAACTTGGTTGTGGAAACCTGGAAGAGACCAACAGTGTGAAAATCCTGGGGGAAGAAGTCAAGTATTCCTGTTCTCTCCCTGTCATCAGTGAGAATTTCAGGTCCTTGCTAAAGCTCACAAGGCCTCAGAGCAGCTTCAAGTATCTGAAAGGGGCCACAAGGATGCTGGAGAGGGACTCTTCATCAGGGACTGTAGTGATAGGACAAGGGGTGATGGGTTCAAACTGAAACAGCGGAAGTTCAAGTTGGAGATAAGGCAGAAGCTCTCCCCTGTGAGGGTGCTGAGGCACTGGGTGCCCAGAGAAGCTGTGGCTGCCCCATCCCTGGCAGTGCTCAAGGCCAGGTTGGACACAGGGGCTTGGAGCAAGCTGCTCTAGTGGAAGGTGTCCCTGCCCATGGCAGGGGGTTGGGGACTGTATGTTCTTAAGGTCCTTTGCAACTGAGACCATTGAATGATTGAATTTTGGGGAGCTGAGGAAACAAACCACCAAAAATTGAATCCTGGTATCACCATTGCAAATATGGACCTACTTCCTCTTCAGTGAGTTAGTTGTGTGTTGTATAGTGTTGCCATTTTCCACCTAAAATTAGTCCTCTGTATAGTAAGGAAACAAGTACTGTGAAGTTATGGAGCTGATGAGGGGATCACCTAGCACACCTCTTGGTGGGACGTAGACAGCAGGACATGCTCCTGTTGAAGAATGGAAATCCTTTCAGTACCTCCGAACTCACAGTACTTAGTACCTTTAGGATCTTCCTTAGGTGTTTTTTATCATTGCCCATGTAATATAAAACCTGTGTGCTCTGTGAAGTGTTTTTTTGGCCCTTGTCTCCTCTAAAGACTTTCAGATTGTACCTACTTGCTGCATCTGCTGAGATTGGTAAGAGGTCACTCACTCTTCAAAGCTGGCCAAAGAGTTTTCCTAGCTGTAGCCAATGTAAACCTGTTTGTAAAGAGAAATGTGTTCTTAGCGTTTAGTGCTGGACTACAGTGTTTCTGTCTGTGAAGGGAAGTCCCACACTGCTATTTCAGAGCCCAGGGCTTCACTGGCCCTAGTGTTAGCATTTAGCACCTCAGGGATATATCTGATACAACCTTTCTAGGCAAAGCATGACCTAGGCTAGGTGTCCCAGCACCCTATTTAGGCCAATCTTAACAGTGTCCGTTGTTGGGGAATCCACCACTTCCCTTGGGAGATTATTCCAGTGGCTGATTCTTCTTAGTGTGAAAAATTTTCTCCTGTGTCCAGCTGGAATCTCCCCAGGCATTCTTAATTGGATTTCATTTTTTGGGAGAGGTAAGACCAAGAATCTCTTCCACCATCTTACTGAGAGTAGGACACGGGACCCCTATTCATGTATTGGCTCCAGTCAGAACAGGGACAATTGGGCTATGCTTGCCTGGGCCATTCAGACATTGCTTCTACACAAGTAGTGAGACTGCTTGCAACTGAAGAAGTTTCTTGGCTTATTCCTGATTGTTTTGAGTAGTTATCCCACATGTATGAGAAGAAAAGGAGGTGTCTTATCAATCACTTCTCATAGCAGAGCGAGAAATGGTGCCAACATTCCTACAGCAGACTCAAGCAGTGTTTTTGAACGTAGGAGATTTCCTAAAATCGGTAAATTCTAATTTGGTTTGCTTGATGCAATGTTGGTGTTTGAAATCCCTTGTCCTAAGAAGCAGTTACTGCATACTGTGTTTGAATGAAGGTTCTAGGGTCCAAGCAGCAGGGAAGAATCACAGCAGTGGTCTCTAAGAACTAGGTTGTGTACAGAAAACTGCACTACTCCTTTCACTCCAAGTGTCTGAAGAAGAAAGACTTTGATGGCTTCATCCTCAGCTGATAAACTGGTACAAGTCAGTTAAAAATCTGCCTTAAAAACTCTCATTTCTGCACATCTCTTCTTGCTCTTCATGCCCAACACACCAGAAAATCTCTTACCTGGCTCCTTGTTATGCTCGGAATCATTGAGTGCTGGGCAAGTGTCCCTCAGACTGGGAAAGATGCGGGTTATAATAGGAAACATTTGATCAGCATGAGGCATGCATATGGTTTTGTTTCAAGTGCACAATGTACTTATGGATATTTCTTCCCCGTAATTCTATTTCAAAGAGGCCTTTTCCAGGACTGCATGGCTATGAGAGAATTTATAACTTCTTTGTCTGCATAATAAAAGCTGTTTCTGCCTTTAGTCATTTCAGTTCTTGGGCTTTTTATTGATGAAGCGAAGTGGTCGTGCATATTAATGTGTGTCACGATGAAGCTCTGACTCATTCAACCCAGCCCAGCAAAGATGCCAACATTGAGTCCTTTCTGCATTCACTTCCCAAAGGAGATGTTACCTTGTGCTGCAGAATCTTTATAAGGAAATTAAAGCTGTTCCTGCTGCACTGAAACAAACCCTTTGGTCGTGTTCACCTGAGGATTGCAGCTGTGGCACATCACCACTAACGTTTTCCTTTCATGCCAGTTCAGAGAAATAAATTCACTTCTAAATTAGGTTTCTCTCCTTGAACCTTCTGTACTCTGAAGGTTCCTGCATTTCCAAGCTCTTCCTGGAACTATAAAATGTGCTCACCCAGGACATAGCAAACCCTAAGTGCCCTTTTCTGGAGAATACTTATTGGAAATCCAACAGAAGATGAGCTGAGGTGATGACAGTGTTGTCATTGATGGTGTGTAAAAGTTCGATGCTGAACAGATAATATACTTCAGTGACCCATCCTTCTGAGCTCAAAGAGAAAAATACAGCTCCTAAATCCAAGCACGGTGGTGGCTTCTAAGGTCAAACCTGGTTCCTGCTTCTGGCTCTGGTTCTTAAGAAGCACAAGTGCGTGTGTGTAGGTGAAAACATGCGGAGACCTGTGAATTTCCTGCTAAATACCAGCAGGAACCAGAGCTTTAAGGTCCAATTTCAAATATGGCTGTAAAAATGCCATTGTGGCACTTTGCTTGTTTTAACAGTTGTTTCCGCTTCGAACATGCTGAACAAATGCATTGAGATGAGCTCTTAGGCAGAAGCTCTTCCCTGTGAGGGTGCTGAGGTGCTGGCACAGGGTGCCCAGAGAAGCTGTGGCTGCCCCATCCCTGGCAGTGTTCAAGGGCAGGTTGGACACAGGGGCTTGGAGCAAGCTGCTCCAGTAGAAGGGGTCCCTGCCTGTGGCAGAGCCTTGGAACTAGATGAGCTTTAAAGTCCCTTCCAATCCAAACCAGTCTGGGATTCCATGAAGCTAGATAAGCTTGAAGGATTAAGTATTTGGTAGAAGCTATGGAAAGGGGAAATTTTTTCCCGTTCACCTCACCTGAGGATCAGACACCAACTAGTGGCTTCTCTATCCCTAAGAATTAAATGATGACTTCACTGAACCAGAGTTTCCCTGGTTTAGCTGGTTTGCATTTGCACAAATCCAGCTGAGGACTTGATGGGAAGGTGAGTCAGATTCTCTCCCGCTGTCGCTGCAATGCCACACAAAAAGCAGATCTTGCTCTTATCTCAGGGTAAGTTTTCGCACCTAGGATGTTTGAGAGGAAATCTGTTCCTGCAGAGAACTGTTTGCAGGCACACAATTGACATGAAAGCCTCTCAAGCAACCTTCTGTCTGGTTTTGCAGGACCATGATTTCTCTCATGGATCCTCACTTGCGGTTCATGCGCTCACAGCCCAGAAAGCCAACTGTATCCTGGGCCGCATCAAAAGGAGCGTGACCAGCAGGTCGAAGGAGGTGATCCTGCCCCTCTACTCTGCTCTTGTGAGACCTCACCTGGAGCATTGTGTGCAGTTCTGGTGTCCTCAACATAAAAAGGACATGGAACTGTTGGAACAAGTCCAGAGGAGGCCACGAGGATGATCAGGGGCTGGAGCACCTCCCGTATGAAGACAGGCTGAGGAAGTTGGGGCTGTTCAGCCTGGAGAAGAGAAGGCTGCGTGGAGACCTCATAGCAGCCTTCCAGTACCTGAAGGGGGCCTATAGGGATGCTGGGGAAGGACTCTTCATTAGGGACTGTAGTGACAGGACAAGGGGTAATGGGTTAAAACTTAAACAGGGGAAGTTTAAACTGGATATAAGGAGGAAATTCTTTCCTGTTAGGGTGGTGAGGCACTGGAATGGGTTGTCCAGGGAGGTTGTGAGTGCTCCATCCCTGGTGGTGTTCAAGGCCAGGTTGGATGAAGCCTTGTGTGGGATGGTTTAGTGTGAAGTGTCCCTTGCATGGCTGGGGGGTTGGAACTGGGTGATCTTGAGGTCCTTTCCAACCCGAACTATTCTGTGATTCTATGATTGATGTGTGTAATCTGCATGTGTGTTTGGGGAAGGAAAGGGAAAATCAAGGAGGTTTTAGATCCATGTGATGAAAGCCAAGATTAGTGTGTAGGCTGGGTATTAGGCACCTTCCCCAGAGGGTGCTCAGGCATTGGAACAGGCTGCCCAGGGCAGGGCTGCAGGCACCATCCCTGCAAGTGTTCACACACTGTGGAGACGAGGCCTCAGTGCCATGGGTCAGTGGTGGCCTTGGCAGTGCTGGGAAGGGATGGACTGGATGAGCTTTAAGGGCTTTTCCAAACAGATTGATTCTATGATTCTGTAGTCACTCTCTCTAAATAATTTCCTTTGTGGCTCCTGTATGTGGTCCCAATGTAAGTTATTTGACGACCAGGCACTTACTTTCTTATTTGGAGACTCAGTTTTCATGCTGGTGTGTATCACAAGGGGCTTGAACGTGGCTGACAGAGTTGCTTTGTCCAGTTTTGTCAGAATGAAATGTTCTTGCAATGGATTTGAAAGAGTGGCCATGTCAAATCAAATACCTCTGTTTTTGCAAGACCAACATCCTTAAAGCTATAGATTGAACAGTGTGAACAACAGCTTTATAAAGAGGAGATTTGCCTTGAGGCTTTGAGGTTATTGATCTCTGAGATCTTCCAGGTTTGGTAGTAAAGCAGGACAGAAAATGACCAAAATCCTTAAAGGCCTCATTTCTAAAGTAACTGTCCATTTGTGGCTTACTGTCTCCATGCATGGGTCAGAACAAGGATTCAGCATTAGAAATGAGGAGGTGACGTTTCCTCACATCTTAAATTATGCCTTTGGGGCACTTTGAACTTGCATCCTTTTCTTTAGAAGGCTCGAAGATTGAAATGTTATCATCAGAAAGGACATAAATCCTGGACACTAGTACATGAAATTTTACTAGGTGCCCATAAAAGCACACAGCTAATGAAATCTCCTGTAATGAGGAGCAGCAGATTTCGACCACTCGTTGCCATGAAAAACAAGACCCAAAAGCCTTTTCTTTAGCTGCTTTGCTCAAATGAATTATCAGCATTGGCCTTTCTGGGCATCAGACCAGAGCTATTAAAATCCTTCTTGCAGCAGGTTTCTTTGTTGTGAAGTGGCACAACTGTACAAATGAGGGAGCATCAATTGGAATAGGTGTTTTAATGGGGCACCAGCAAACCAAGAAGCTGTCGGGGAAGTTTCTACCTTTAACTGTGGAGGTGATGAATCAATGATGAACATGATTCAACTGAAAGTGCTTTAAACTGAGGGTAGATTTTTGTCTGCTTAAAGAGTTGTGTGTTTTCAGATGCGCTGCTTCAGTGGTGATGTTTTGGAAGTGGCTGCATGTTTCATTAGAGAACGTGCCAAAACCATCACTCCTTTTGGTTGTTAATGGCTTTTGAGAAACCGTATTTCAGTGTTCTGTTTCATAAGCAATTTTTGGACATCATTAGAACAAGAAAATCATCAGGAGTGGCTTCACCCTGGAGAATTCATGCTTTGACCAACTTGGTAAGCTTCCATGATGAAATAACTGGCTTGGTAGACAGGAGAAGAGCAGAGAATATTGTCTGCTTGCTCTTCAGTAAGGCATTTGACACAGTCTCCTGTACCATCCCAACAGAAAAATAGCAGATGTGCAGGTTGGGTGACTCAAAAAGTGACTGCATGGCTGGGTTCGGAGGGCAGTGATCAGTGGCACAAAGTATACTTGGAGGCTGGTAACTAGTGGGGTCCTGCTGGGTTCAGTAGGACCAGTCATTCAGTAAGTGCCTTATTTACTGCTCTGGGTGATGGGGCAGAGTGTTCCCTCAGCAGGTTTGCAGATGACACCGAACTGGTTGATAGGCCAGAGGGTATTGCTGCCATGCAGAGGGAACCAGACAGGCTGGAGAAATGGGCTCACAGGAACCTCATGAAGTTCAACCAGAGGAATTGCAAAGTCCTGCCTCTTACTGGGCATCGCTGAGCTGGAAAGCAGCTTGGCAGCAAACCTGGGGGTCCTGGCTCACAGTGAGCAGATGACACATTGCCTTTGTTGCAAAGGGGCTGAAGGTGTCTTGGGCTGCATTAGACAAAGTACTGCCAGCAGGTCAAGGTGATCTTTCCTCTCTGCTGGGCACTGGTGAAGCCACACCTGGGGTGCTGGCTCCAATGCTGGGCTCCCCAGTACAGGACAGACATGGATGTGCTGGAGAGAGTCCAGCAAAGTGTCATGATGGTGTTTAAGTGTGTGGAGCATCTGTGCTAGGAGGAAAGGCTGAGGGATCTGGTACTGTGCAGCTTGGAGCAGAGGTGGCTCAAGAGGGGTCTTCACCTGGAAGGGAAGGTGCAGAGAGGATGGAGCCAGGCTTTGTTCACTGGTGCCCAGTGCCAGGGCCAGAAGCAGTGGGCACAGATCAAAACAGAAGTTTCCTTTGGACACCAGGAGACATTTGATTTTCCCCTTGGATTATGAGGGCTTCATTCTGCTTCCTGTCCCTGTCTTCCAGCTTAGGGGGGTGGATACTCGGAGAACAGCTGGTCTTACTATTAAAAAGTGAGGCAAAGAAGGCATTAAGTACCTCGGCCTTTGCCACTAAGGTTTCCCCGTCCATAGAATCGTAGAATAGTGAGGGTTGGAAAGGACCTTAAGATCATCCAGTTCCAACCCCCCTGCCGTGGGCAGGGACACCTCCCACTAAACCATCCCACCCAAGGCTCTGTGCAACCTGGCCTTGAACACCGCCAGGGATGCATCCTGTAAAGGATGGAGATTTTCCTTCACCCTCCTTTTGTTGCTAATGCGTTTATAGAGATAGTTTATTATCTTTTACAGCAGTGGCCAGATGAAGTTTGAGTTGGGCTTTGGGCCTTCTCATTTTCTCCCTACATAACGTTATGACATCCTAGTAGTCCTCCTGCATTGCTTGCCCCTTCTTCCAAAGGTCTTAAACTCTCCTTTTCTCCTGAGTTCCAGCCTGTTCTCTCTGTTCAGCCAGGCCAGGCTTCTTCCCTGCCAGCTCATCTTTCAGCACATGGGGATGGCTGCTCCTGTACCTCGAATAATTCCTTCCTGGGCTCCTTTGCCCTTCAGGACTGCATCCCAAGGGCCCCTCCCTAACCAGGCCAAAGTCTGCCCTCCACAAGTCCAGAGCAGCCATTCTGCTGAGGCCCCTTCTCTCCAAGAAACAAAGCCAGGAGCAAGTTCTGACTGTTGTGATTTTTGCCTGCATACAAATGAATAACAAAGTTGTTCATAAGTTTAAGAGAAAATACAGGTATAGCTTTCATTTTTGAGAGCTGATATGTAGGGACATCTTCTTTTTTCACCCATGGAGCTCCTTTGCCTGCAGAGAATGGCAAATGGGATTGCACTTTTAAAGGTGAACTTCTGTACCAATGCTGTCTACTTTTGATGCCTTTTTAAGAGGTAGGGGACAGGAGGGGCTCATTCCTATGCCAAAGCTTTGTGGTCAGAAAACCCTTGATGACATTAAATGACAGAAGAGGATGTTTGAAGTGGGGAAGAAACAAGCAAAGAACATCTTCAGTTACCCAGGGCTGGGATCTTGTCAGATCTTAGAGATCAATGGGTCCCCAAAGCTACCCAGGATACCTGTTTAATAGGCACAGTGTGCAGGAAACTTGGTCCCCACTGTTCTAGCAAAAGACCAGATCTAACAAAACTTCTTGCTCCTAGATCTTGAACCATTCACTTGGCTGTTGTTTGTAAGAGATGTAAATCTATGTCTTGATATTTGAGGGTGTTCAAAATTGGTTTGCTCTTTTGAAAATGGGAGAGTTTCACATACATCTGATGTGCTGGCAGACTTCTCAGCCAGATTGCTGCCTTTAGTCCTCTTAAATGCTGGCCTCACATTTGGATATGGCAGTGTTTCCTTCCTCTTAGGATTGCATTGTGTGTTATTAAGACTAATTTACAGCCTGCTTACAAAGGGGATGGAGCGTAATGATGGGGTCCTGTCCGTTAAAAGGTTGCTTGGAGTGTGAAATCCTCGCATTGAACTAGGAGGAAAAGATATTTCAGCTTTTTAAAAACAGTAAGTTAAAACCTTTTTCCCTTTAACATTTCCAGCACTGTCTTTTCCACAGCTCTTGTTCCAAAGAGCTCATTTTCTGTGTGTGTGCCTGCCATGCTGTGGTGTTTTGAGAGTAACACAGAGCATTAACAAAGTGGGTAGACTATGTACGTAGAGCACAAAGTGATTTGCAGCCTTGTGGGTTGAAAGGGGTGTGATAGATGAGAGCTTTGAGCAGGAGTATATGTGCATCTTTGCTTCTCCTAGAAAAGCACCATGTTCTGGGTGTTTCCAGTTGCTTACCTCATAACTTGACCGGATTTAATTGGGGAAAAAATGAGTGTGAGAGAGGAAGAAAGCACAGAACACTCTG
Organism: Lathamus discolor; assembly: GCF_037157495.1. Lineage (NCBI taxonomy): Eukaryota > Metazoa > Chordata > Aves > Psittaciformes > Psittacidae > Lathamus > Lathamus discolor. Next base: position 5,585,591 of record NC_088884.1, read on the forward strand.
GTGTTCATTACCTAAAACCTGATGTCATCCCTTGGAGAGGGACTTTTCACAAGGGCCTGTAGGGACAGGCCAAGGGGAATGGCTTGAACCTGCCAGAGGGGAGACGGAGATGAGCTCTTAGGCAGAAGCTCTTCCCTGTGAGAGTGCTGAGGCGCTGGCACAGGGTGCCCAGAGAAGCTGTGGCTGCCCCATCCCTGGCAGTGTTCAAGGGCAGGTTGGACACAGGGGCTTGGAGCAAGCTGCTCTAGGGGAAGGTGACCCTGCAATGGCAGGGGTTGGAACTGGATGATTTTAAAGTCTCTTCCAAACTGAACCAAGTCTTTGCTGCGGAGGTTGGTGTAAGATGATACTGAAATAAGTGTTATGTGTTTATCATGGTGCTGTTTACACCATATGGGCTCTTTGGGCTGTTGTTTTCCTGATCTTGTGTAACTTGAGGGTGCTGATGCTCTTCTGTTCGGAGTATCAGAACTTCAGAGAGCTACAGGGCTGGGTGCAGCTTGTGCTGTGCCATTTCTCGTTTCTGCCATGTCATTTAAACCCTTCTGGTGGATCTTCTGACATTCCTTCAGGTTGCTGAAGTTTTGATTTAAGCAAAAAATCTGTTGAGAGGTTGAAGCCACAGGAGTCATCTGTCACCGTCCAACAGTTGTTGGGTTTGAATTCCTGTGCAGGGATTTGGGGTGGTGGGTGGCATAGCTTCAGCCCTGTACTTCAGTACTGTTTGTTGTCATGGATGGAGTGATGCGCTTCATTCATAAAGAGAGAAGTTAGCAATATATTTATTGTATGAAATAGTGATTAAACTAGTATGATAGTTAATGTGACAGTGATTTAAAAAGATTTGATGGTGAAACACTTGAGTATTGACTGCATAGAGGACAGGGTCAGATAAAGCTGTCAAGACTCTCCCATTGACCCGTGAGGTTCAGAAACCCTTGAGTTCTAAACCCCGTCTCAAAGAGGAGTCGAAGTGCAGGGAGATCCAGACTTAGTCCCAGTGTTGGTCAATGGTTTATGTCTAAAGGATTATATAGGTGCAATCAATCCTTTATACCCCTTAGTTAAGATTTCAAAGTTCAGCATGTTGCTAATCACTTACCTGTTGCAGCAAGGAATCTCTCAACCTCAAGGAGTAACCTTTAGAGCTGTCCTTACTCTCGGGTGATCCTGATGTGCAGCCCACTGCCATGCAGGAGAGCTCTGCAGGCTCGGGCTGTCCACTACTTACGGGGTAAGCTCACTGACTCGTAGTCATGTTTACATCCCAACCACAGGAACTTGGCTTCAGTTGCACCTTTACCAGGTTTAAGGGTGATGGCAGTGGTGCACATTGTTCAGGTTAGCCCTTGACTGTTGTGTTACATCCTCTGATTTGAGTCCCATGGGCCACCGGGCCCCAGACACATCCATTAGCACCACCGCTGATGGTTATCTCTTGAGCAGAGTTGGGATATATAAAGGTTAGCTTGGTGGGCAGGGAGAAAACGCAACCACATTTGTCCATGTGCTGCCACTGTGAGTGTAAACCTTCCAAAATGCATTAGTTGAGTTGTCTTGAAGACACTTTATTCACATCAGTGATTGAATATGTTATTAAATGCTTCACCCAGTCTTTAACAGGGACATGCTTATGTTGTTGCTGGGTGTTATCTGTAAAGTAAGAAATGTTGTTTAATGAACATACTTAAAAGTACCACTTGCTTTCCCTCTTCCTTGTCTCTTAGCAACAGATTTTCTCCCTGCGCAATCCCTGTTACTTCAGGACTGTATCCACAATATCCTCTCTAATTCTTCTCACTTCTCCTTTCCAGAAGCCTTGTTTAAAGATTTGAGTAACTTCATCAACCTCTTGACAGACGTAATAAAGCAGAATAGGATAACATCAGACAATCATTCACTTTGGCAGTGGAAACTTCGCTGAATTCATTGGAAGTCTGTTAAGCTTGATACTGTTTAGAACAAAACCCCCTCTCTTGTGAAGCACAGAGTGAAGAAAAACAGCTAGGTTAGAAATTTAGGGCTTGTAGCTCCTTGAAACACATTCAAGGGATTTATAGTGGTATAAAACCTCATTTATGAATATCTTAATTACACCAGACTTCCTTTGTTTCCTAATACATAACTTGTACCATGAGCTGTCACTCCTACGTCAACCAAATGTGCGGGCTGGTGTATTTATGTATAGGGAAGCCCCCAGGCAAACAGAAATAGCCAGAATCTGGGTGTTGCTGGTTTCCTTGTTTATTCCTTGGTTGCTCCAAGTGGTGGGAGTTCTGTGAAGGCAAAGGAGTTGATATGCTGCTTCTGCACGGTGCTAAGTGTTGGGTTTAATAGTTGAAATCTTGGATTATGCCTTTGTAAATCTATTCCAGTGCGAGACACAAGCCTTCTGGAAATGAAAGAAGATGCAGAACTGGATCCAGAGGAGAACAGCACTATCTTCATGGGAATACTCATCAAAGGGCTGGCCAAGCTGAAGAAAATCCCGGAGACAGTGAAAGCCATCCAGGATCGCTTAGAACAGGAACTCAAGCAGATTGTCAAGCGCTCCACAACCCAGGTGGCAGACAATGGGTACCAGAGAGGGGAGAACCTTTCCCAGGAAAACCAACCTAGGTAAGGGTATTGCAACCACTAGACCTTGATCTGCTGCAAAGAGAAGTCTGGGGAAGGGTGTTGTAACTGTTAAAGGCCATTTGAAGTAATGATTTTGTAGTAGCAAAGAGATTAAATGGTACCATTGTCAGAAATCCCTGTGTTTCACTGAAAGGTTGATTTGCACCTAAAACAATCATGGAATCATAGAGTGGTTTGGGTTGGAAAGGACATTAAGATCATCTGGTTCCAACTCCTTGCCATGGGCAGGGACACATCATGCTAAACCATGTCACCCAAGACTCCATCCAGCCTGAACTTGAGCACTGCAAGGGATGGAACCTTCACAGCTTCCTTGGCCAACCTGTTTCAGTGCCTCACCACCCTCACAGTAAGGGCTTGGGAATTCAGGGTGTGCATTCAGAAAGGGGAGGCATTGTCACTTCTTAGCTAAAGATGGGGGAAAGGGAGATGCTTCCTTCTCCGCTTGGCCCTGGAAGAGAATCTTTTGGCTAAACAGATGCTGGAATGCAGGTTTCAAAGGGAAGCACAGTAGAAGGCAGCATTATTTAACTAGCAAGAGGTACCTTATGTTAAGTACTTGATTTTATTTATATTTTAACCTAACCTTGCATTTTAAGTGTCTTTACAATACCTAGAATTTTAATGCTATCTCAGAGTGCTCGTATCTATGGGGTAAAGAACTCTTGTGCCAAAACAAATACTATCATCTTGTGTTGCACTTGGTTGTGGCTTTACACTGGTGCTGATGCCAAATACTTTAAGTTCCTGAGTAATACGATTTTAAGAGAAGATTCAGCTCAGTTAGTTCATATATATCAGAGTCCAATTAAACTGATACAGGTCCAGGGCTTTGGAATCATGTATGGAACTAACTACATCAATAAATACCTGCCCAAGTTTCTGGTTGGTTTGCAGCCCATTTACATTAACGGTGAGGTGTGGAAGCCAACAGGGAACTGTTCCTGCCGTTCTTCAGGATTCACTAGACCTGTTGCTTGGAAAATAGGACTCCATAAGGATTAGCTGTCACTTCTACCTGAAATATTCATCTGTGATACTGCACGTTGGAATGATCACTGTCCAAAGGGAATGAACGGTGGAAAGAGAGAAAAGAAACCAAAAATGTGTGTCTTCATTACATGTAATATTTGTAGTGCAAAATGACTCCCAAGGAAAACATTAGCTTGATAAAGACTTCCTTTTTAATTCCTCTCATTCTCATTGCTGTGGAAACAATTATGTTTGAAGAACTCGTGGAGTTACTGTGCTGATACCTTGGTGAAATTACAACAAGCAGAAGGCAGGATTTTAGTTCCTGGTGCCAAGAGTGAGCGTAGAATATACTTGATACGCTTCTGAATCAGTCTTGAGGGGTTGTATGACTACCTGGTTGTCCACTGAAATGGAGAAATTGGATCAGATCAAATCATAATGACATTAACCTGCCCAGAGGGTTGAGAAAGGGACAGAAAAGTTTAATGGCTTTTGGCATGTGTTTAATAGGAGTTTGTGAGCCTTTCAGATGCTGATATTGTAGAGCTCTGGAGAGTGTCTTGAATTCTTGCTGAATAAAGAGATAATTAGACCTGATTCTAAATCTAAATCACATGGGAAGTTTACAGCAAGCAGTTGCATTCATTTATATTGAAAGGAATAAATTATAGTAAGGGAAGGTACACCGCCCCTTAAATTAGCTTCAGTTTTAAATCAAATCCCAGCGACTTTCCTGCTGTCAGGAAGCAAATCAGTGTGAACAATAAGGTCCTGCTATTTCAAGAGAGCTCTGTGAGACCCTAAATTTGAGCACGATGCAGCACCCAGAACTGCTTACCTATTCATTAGGCTGTCAGCCACAGTGTGTGCTTGACCTCAGGTTTCTGGGAGTGGAATGTTTTTCACTTCACCTTAAAGCTTGTCTCACTTGGATGCCTCTTAATCTGTGGCTGAGCTCAGTGCCTGTGTTCAGCTACTGTACTTTAAAGGTTATCCATAAACATTCTCACTTCTGGCAAATAAAATGACTTAATAGGATGATGGAGAGGCCTGAAGGGTTTGAGGCCTTCTGCTGGACAAGTTCCCTGCAGCTCATTCAGTATGTACAGAACAAGTTATATCCTAGAATCCCAGAGTGGTTTTGATTGGAAAGGACCTTAAAGCTCAACCAGTTCCAACCCCCTGCCACGAGCAGGGACACCTTCCACTAGAGCAGCTTGCTCCAAGCCCCTGTGTCCAACCTGGCCTTGAACACTGCCAGGGATGGGGCAGCCACAGCTTCTCTGGGTGGCTCTTACCATTTCTGTATGGAAAGGGTGGTGTTTTCCTCCACTTGAGGATGGGGTTGATAATCTTGTGGAGGTGCTGGTGTAATTCCTTTTGAGACCCCATGTAACAGTTATGTAGATCCATCTCATTCTACAAGAGCGAAATACTTTCTAGAACCTGGCTAGGAAAGTTGCAGGTCTAACAACAGCCACTGAGTCTGAAGAGCCGCTGATCTCATTCTTCTTTTATTTTAAAATCTGACTGTCTTTTGCTTCTTTACATAGTAAGCTTTTCCATATCAAATTTCATGGCCACCTTTGTGTATAAAATCATCATTAATTGCCCCCAGATTTATCAGATCAGGATGTTTTCTGCTTGTGACTAAAGCAATGGGATCTCAGTGTAACGATGGTTCTCGTGCGCCTCTGGGTGCTCTCTTCCTAGAGCCCATAGGCTCTTAGGTCATCTCAGAGCTTCATAAAGTCTGTTTTCTCACATGGAAGTCCTGTAGCCCCTGTGGGCCTGCCAGGAGCAGGTCTTGCCCATGCTGTACCAGATGTTGTGTAGCAGACCAAGGGTTGCAGTGTTGATAACCCATGGCCCATTCCATCCCGCTGTATTGGCCTTGCCCTTTGGCTTGAGCACTCCATGTATTGGCTCAACAAAGCTGGTGTGACACTGGAAAGGCTCACTTACTGAAGATGACACTAACCCTGCGGAGGACCTCCATATAATAGCATCAGTTTATTTGTGACCGGTGGGGTGACACAGGAAGGATTGGCATGCCACTGTGATACACCTGACTGTATTTTCCTTAAAACACACAACATGGATGCAGTCATGTGGGGTGAGACTTAGGATAGGCCTAACAAGGTCGCATGTCTTCGGCTGTGAGATACTTTGCTATGAATTTAAATCCTCTTGACTAGCATGCACTTACCACCGTGAAATGTGAATGATATAAAGATAATGAAACGCAATAAAGAGCAGTTGGAGGTTCTGGGTATTTCCTTTTTATGGGTAGAAGATAATTCTGGCAGCGATCCTTGAATCTCTCCTGGTTGCACTGACCTCAGCTTAAAGTGGACTTTCGTAAAAGTCTCGGTAAGTTTTTAGGAATCTGTGCTTGGAATGAGTTTGTGAAAAAGGGCTTAAAACCAGGAATTGCCCTGGGCTTACCCTCAGTGGCTCATTACAGCATGTCTCTTACCTTCATGTTTAGAGATGCGTATTTTGGGTTGTGAGGCCATGGTGTGTTAGCTTGGAGTATAGATACATGAACCTTCTGAATTATGGAAGAGATTTGACTGCAGAATGATATTGATCTGGACACATGCCTACTGGAGGATCAGATTTATAGGACGAGGTTTTGCTAGGGATACAGTGAAGATGCACTTAGGGTTGCAGGGGGGAGGGACTAGATGGCTTTTAAAGGTCATTTCCAACCCAAACTATTCTATAGGGTATTAACAATTTTGCTACTAAATCCTGTTGGATTTAATACACTTTTTCCCTTCATGTTCATCATCCACTTATGGACTTTTACCTCATCTTGATGCTTTAAAATAAAGCCAAATTATACCCCCACCAGCACTCAGAGCAGGCAGAGGATGTTACTGCCGCTCAAACGCATGAGTTGTCATCGCTGACCTCGTTCAGGTGTCAGCAGTCACTCTGCATCAACTCATTCTCCCTTACTGTCCAGACAACAGGAGCTGCTGCTGGGTGTGTGTCACCGTCTCTGCACACATTTACCATGTTTGTGGGTGAAGGGGTGATGAGATTGCTTTGACAAATCGCCCCAGCCAGTCTCCTGTCACTCTCTGTATGTGTTCTCCTTAGGTCTCTCTGTGTTGCAACCCCATCTGCATAAAATCTAGGCCAGATGGTTTAGTGCTGTTTCATCTCGTTGGCTGTCTGACATGGATTGCGTCCATGTCTCTTTTGGGTCACCTTGTGTCAAAAATGACCTGACAGACTTTTAGAGCAAAGAAAATAAAGCGAAGAGGAGCTGGCTAATGTGGAAAATAGGGAGATGTGGAGATACTACATTATTTGAGAAGAGAAAATGCAATGGGGTGGTAGTTAGGGCCCCTGAAGAACGTGGGTCAGGGAGATTTCATGTCTGTCACGTTGGGATAGGAAGACATTGGAATTGAAAACCGAGTAATTCAGTGTAGGGAGCTATTACTAAAATACTGCTGAAGCTGATAATGCGAGGTCAGGCTTACCTAGGCACAACAGAAATGAATTTGTCCAAAATTCCAGCTCGTTTGGTGCTGCAAAATTGTACTTCCCTGAGGCAGCAAGAAGGTGTAAGAGAACTGATGTGTTGTTTGTAATGGGATGGTAGAAGAAGTTGGGGTTGCCCTGTTAGATTTTCTCCGTGGTATATGATGTATTTGCTCCCATAATGCTACCTTTTCTGTCATTTCAAGTAAGTCTGCACCTCCAACATGAAATTCCTGATCTATCCAAATTCTACTTAGCAGCCTTCCAGTATCCAAAGGGGGCCTGTAAGGATGCTGGGGAGAGACTGTTCATTAGGGACTGTAGTGAGAGGACAAGGGGTCATGGGTTCAAACTGAAACAGGGGAAGTTTAGATTGGATATGAGGAAATTCTTTACCGTAAGGGTGGTGAGGCACTGGAATGGGTTGCCCAGGGAAGCTGTGAATGCTCCATCCCTGGCAGTGTTCAAGGCCAGGTTGGATGAAGCCTTGTGTGGGATGGTTTAGTGTGAGGTGTCCCTGCCCATGGCAGGGGGTTTCTAACTGGATGATCTTGAGGTCCTTTCCAACCCAAACCATTCTGTGATTCTATATCTCTTTTTTCTCCTAGTTTTGTCTGGCTTCTGTCTGGCCAGCCACGTGCCCCAGCTGCTTCTGCCACTTAGTATGTGCATTTCTATACATCTCTTAGGGGCTGTTGAAGCAGTAGTTGCTTCTCCCGTATCTTAGAGTGGGTTGGAGAAGACACTTGCTCAACAGTGATGAAGGGTGTTTCTCAGGTTGTCTTGCTGTCTTCACTGATACTTCTGGTGATGGGCTAATAGTAGATGGGGAGGAAGGAAGATATATAGATCTTTCCACTGTAGCAACTTCTCAGTTTCACTTGGACAGGACAGTTACTAAGATGTATTATGCCACATCCCTGGCAGTGTTCAAGGCTAGGTTGGACGGGGCTTGGAGCAAGCTGCTCTAGTGGAAAGGGTCCCTGCCCATGGCAGGGGTTGGAACTGAATGAGCTTTAAGGCCCCTTCTAACCCAAAGCAATCTGGGATTCTATGATTATACAAAGCCTTAATGGGTTAGAATGGCTTTTCTGATACACTGGACCTTCCCATATTGAAAACATAATGCTGTTAATGTCTACAGCTGTCTCTCCTGGTGCTGTCTCTTGAGGTATGGCAGTATTGATGTTCCTGTTGTTCTTACCACAGAATGGTTTGGGTTATGATAACTCCTAAACACATCTCTATTTTGCATATGACATACATCTGGCCTCACTGTATCCTCCCAGACTTACCCAGTGGCTCTTTCTATTGAATCAAGGTGCTTTTCTGCTTAACCATTTGAGCTATGTGGTTGTCACCATTGGTAGGTGAATGGCTCACATGAGATCCTCAGGAGATTGCTGTGTAATGCTGTGCATGTATATCTTTATACATAAAATTGTAATCTGTGGATGAGACACAGTAAGTTGATAGTGATTCAAACAGTAGCCAGTTTCTGTCCTTTGCAGACTAGAAGTTCAGTCCAGGACTGCTCTAGGCTGAGGTAGGTGGTTTTAATCACAGCATCCTGTGAGGCCAGTCTTGCTGTCTGATGGTAACAGCAGCAAATGTGCAACAGCTTCTTAATTACCCCAGATAATCAACTGCTGAAGGAAGTGGATGCTTGCAGATACTCAGCACTCTGAGATGAAGTGGCTGAGGTGTGAATACACATCTTATTAGTGGTGGTTAACTAACACAGGAGACTTGAAGCGTGATGGTTAAGGAGTGGGTGCAACTCCAGTTCTGCTCTAGAGCTTCTGTCCTGCTCCGGGGATAGCAACTTGTGAAGGGTAGACACAGCAAGCATGTGGTAAGTCCTAAGCTGCTGCAGTTAAATGTGATGGAGCCTGTCTGTCAGAGCTAGAAGTGCCTAACATATGGATTTGGGAAGTGTTATCCTCACATTTTGTTGGGGTTGCGTGTGTACTTGAATTGCTCATTAAACGGCAGTGAACTCCCATCAGGATTTTTCCCTTCTCACATAATAAAACCTGTTGAGTCATTGCCTCATTGAGGATATTCAGGAATTTGCAAAGGTTTATCAATAACAGTAATTGGGCAGTAAGGAAGCCATAGGAGCAGGTAAAGTGTAGTACATTGAGATGAGGTTATAGCTGTAGTACCTTCCATATAGTAGTGAAATCTTGATAACTGACACAGTTGATGAGGCTTTTTGGTTTAGGTTTGTGATACTTCATGTTTAAAACTTGCCATACTATTCGTTTCATAATTCAGAATGAATATCTTGTATTCTGTTTGTATAGGTAAGTCATAGAATCACAGAATGGTTTGGGTTGGAAAGGACCTTAAGATCATCCAGTTCCAACGCCTGCCACGCGCAGGGACACCTCACATTACAGCAGCTTGCTCCAAGCCCCTGTGTCCAACCTGGCCTTGAGCACTGCCAGGGATGGGGCAGCCACAGCTTCTCTGGGCACCCTGTGCCAGCGCCTCAGCACCCTCACAGGGAAGAGCTTCTGCCTAAGAGCTCATCTCAGTCTCCCCTCGGGCAGGTTAAAGCCATTCCCCTTGGCCTGTCCCTACAGGCCCTTGTCCAAACCCCCCTCCGGGTTTCTTGTATCCCCTTTAGGCACTGGAGCTGCTCTCAGGTCTCCCCTTCAGGATCCTTCTCTTCTCCAGGCTGCCCCAGCCCAGCTCTCTCAGCCTGGCTCCAGAGCAGAGCTGCTCCAGCCCTCACAGCATCTCTGTGGCCTCTGGCCTCTCTCCAACAGCTCCACGTCCCTCTTGTGGTGGGTCCCAAGTGCCAGTGTTCTGACTCCTGGCTTGCTTCTCTGATGTGCTGCATGACCATGTCTCTGTGGTGTCTTCTAGAAACTGAGCGTTGGTTGTCTTTGTGGTTCCCAGGTTGCTGCTGGAACTGCTGGAGCTGCTGTTTGACAAGTTCAATGCTGTGGCTGCTGCACACTCTGTGGTGCTTGGGCATTTTCAGCAAACAGTGGCCTCTCCTTGCAGCCAGTACGATGGTGATATCAAGCTCTATGACATGGTTGATGTGTGGGTGAAGATCCAAGATGTGTTGCAGGTAAGAATCCTTTGGGTGCGTGCATTTTTGGCTTTGAAACAGCTTTTACAACCAGAATACCAGAGAATACCTGTCACACTCGAGTCAGCTGTGTTGGAATTTGTCTTGATTTATGGTAAGCAGCCACATTTCTAACAGGCAGTTAAACTCCAGTGAGCTTGAACGTCAGCAAAATATTTCTGTGGCTTCATCCTTATGGTGTATGGAAAGGTTGATCCCTTTTGCCTACCAAGTGATCTATCTGAAGCTTTCATGCAGCGACGTTTTTGTTCAGTGTTACCTGTCTTACGAAGTGCCACAGCTCTAATCACTTGTCTTCTCTTGTCATTATGGCTTGATTATAGTCTGCTGAGACACTTGCTCCCAGCTTGGTTTCAGGGAAGCCTTTTGTGATTCTCATTTTAAAGTGTAGGATACTAAAGCTGTACCTTGCTTAAGCTTTATTCTGGTACCATGCCTGTCACGTGAGCTTCTGAGACTCACAAACAACAGAGCATCTGTCACGTAGTGTATTCTCTCATTCTTGCTGAGAGGCTAGTCATGCACATTAGGGGATTTATTTATTTGGGAATTGCCTTTATATACATAGTACACAGATGCAGACCTCACCCACTATTTGACAGAGGAGATGAAAGAAATGAACCTGGCTTTATTTACAAGAGGTGGCAAGATTTATGATGGTTATTCCACCTCTGGCCTGTTCATGACAAATGCTCTCTGCCTCCTACTCTAACACAGTTTTTCATTGTCTGGCTCTGGTCTATTTAGCTGTTGCTCCAAAGGCTTGTTTGACCCTGCAGTGATGCACACAGGGTTTTTGCTTACACAAATAGAGCCCGCTGTGTGTATGGTGGGAATTTTGATTCTGCTTGGACATGGTAAATATAAGCTATGGGCCTTTGATCACATCCACTGTCTGCTTACCTGCTCGTTTGTCTTTCTAGAGCAGTTATTATCTTTATTAAAGAAACCTTGAGCAGTTTTCTCCATTATAAGGATTTTCACATTCATTCAACATTGTTCCTGCAAACCATTTGATGGGGAATGTCCAGCCAAAGGTTAATGGTGGGTTTTCTAAACAGAGGAGTGGTCTAGAACTGTAGCTGTTTGTCCTCAGATCCTTGAAAGATTAAACTTGGTGACATGAGAACAGGCTTGGCATGTGGTACCTCCAGCCAGCTCAATGTCATCCATGACGTCTAGGAAAATGTGAAGAGCTTTGAGTTCTGCAGACTTTGCTCCAGGAGGACAAAGCTTTGGGAGTAAGATCATACCTGAAGTGAAGCAGAATAACATGGCTGGGAATTCCTCCTTAGCAGTGAGAGTTGGTGATGGTTTCAGTCCTCATGAGTGGTGAAATTGGGTGTGAGTTATGGCTATTCCAAACCAGTGTTGATAAAGCTTCTGTATAGAAGCATGTGTGGATGTGCACGTGGAGAAGAGTGAATGTGCTTTTTGTGTTGGGGAGAAAAATACTTGGCCAAGCTTTCTATAAACTATGTGCCAGGAAAGATACAACAGCCCACTTGTACAGGTTTCATTGCTATTGGCCTGACAGCACAGGTGTCAGAAGGAGCCAGAAAAGCTTCCAAAGGAGCTTTTATAATGCAACACTTTAAGATCCATAATCTCTTGCTGGTTTAAGGTGAGAGATGAGCATTGACATAGAAAGGAGATCTTCCAATTTCTTCAAATCTTGTGGGGTTTTTGTGTATTAGTTTCATTGGAGTGGATTAAAATAGGGTTTTTTACCTTACAGTGTAAGAAAACCTTTGATCCCAAGGCTAAATTGTTTCTATCCTCTTTTTCTCACTAAGGATAATTTTTGAGAGACCTTATGCTTGCAGCAGGGAGAGCAGAAAACTCAGTTTTAAAAGTGTTATTTAAATCATACCTGCGTTGGTATAGGATGAAAACTTGGAGGGAAGTGGATTTGTGGTGAGGTGCATCAGGGAAATGGTGCAATTCCGTCAGATCCTAATGAATGAAGTTTGTCATGTCAGAGTGATTTGATGTCACTCTGCAATTCGCAAGTACATTGTGCATCTCAGCGTATGAAACATGTTACAGGAAGATTATCGTTCTGTAGCCCTGTACAAAAGTAATAATCATAGAATCCCAGACTGGGTTGTGTTGGAAGAGACCTTAAAGCTCATCCAGCTCCAAGCCCCTGCCACGGGCAGGGACACCTTCCACTGGAGCAGCTTGCTCCAAGCCCCTGTGTCCAACCCGGCCTTGAACACCGCCAGGGATGGGGCAGCCACAGCTTCTCTGGGCACCCTGTACCAGCACCTCAGCACCCTCATAGTGAATAACAGTAATAATGTGTACCTCTAATGTGCTGGAAAATTGTGTTCTTCGTGGGAAATGTGGGAGCTGTTCCTGAAGCTGGATTTGAGAATGCTCCCTATTAACTGCACCAACCCTGTGGTGTAGCATTAGATGAGTGGCACAGTGCTGTGCAATACTTCGACACTGAACATGCAGATCTTTAGATAGTTTTGACCTCCGAGAAGGAAAAAATGATCCCAAGCCTGTCAGGAGGAAGAGAGTGACCTTTTAGAGCTGGGTACTGGAGTGCTAGAAAAGAAGTAAGTCCTAAAATCAGTTTGTCAGACTGTTAGAGCAGCCTTGTTGAAGAAAACCCGGTTTGAAGCTATTTACTTGTACAGGAGCTAGCTCAGCCTGTGCTGGTTTTGCCGAACTAACAGGAGATTTGAAACTTGTTTCCATTTTAATTTGGCATTTGGTGTGTGGAGCTCATTTAGCTCTTCAGGGGAGTCGTGGGTGGAATATCCTTCTGAAGAGCCTCATCACTGTAGGACCAAGTGTTCTGCTGGGGAGAACTGTGTTACAACAGCACTGAGCAGTGTTCTGACATCAGCGTCTGCTTCAGGACAATGCAGTGAAGGAATAAGGAGCTTTTCTGGCACCATTCCAGCCCAAATGATGAAGGCTGTGCTGTATGAAAGGCAGTGTTGTACATGCTTTGGAAGAAGACAAAGTCTTAGTTGCAGCGTAGTCTTTCTGTGCTGTTTTACTGGCTTAGGCCAGGTCAAATCTCTTTAAGGACTATTCTGTTCTGTTAGTGTTGGGGTCCAACAGCTGGTGGACATGCACAGTCAGTGTGAGGGTTCTTCCTTGCTGGTACCTACAGCACAGAAGCTTTAACCGTTCATTCACCTCTTTTTAGCACTGTCTTTTGGTACCATGATGAGTGAGAAGCTTCTGTCCCTGCTCAGTAATCCCAGTGTTCATTCAGCTTCTTCAGAAATACCACCTGTAGTGACTGTCAGCTATGGTGTCTTCTGCTGCTGGAGAAAATGCAAAGGCATCTCCATGTGTGCTCAATATCCTGATATCATAGAATCAGACTGGTTTGGGTTGGAAGGGACCTTAAAGTTCATCCAGTTCCAACCCCTGCCACGGGCAGGGACACCTTCCACTAGAGCAGCTTGCTCCAAGCCCCTGTGTCCAACCTGGCCTTGAGCACTGCCAGGGATGGGGCAGCCACAGCTTCTCTGGGCACTGTTGCTGTTTGCCTCCAAGGAAGGGACTTTGTCTCCTTTTGCAGTGTTAGTATTTGTAGTTGATGGATCTCAATTTTTAAGTGGTCTGTATCTGTTTTCTTGCCTCCAAGGGGGGGGAAATCACATATATGCTCAGAGACATGTATCGTTATCAGGCTGTCTGCTGGTCTGTCTGCTGAGAAGACACTGACAGTTACTGCTTTCCTATTTTGGGGGCTTCTGCCTAATGCTTGTGTGTATTTTCCTAAACTGGTGTGATTCAGCAGCCGAAACATTGCTGAAACCATAAGGTGGCTGGAGCAAGAGAAATCATAGCCTACTCTTTGCCCACACACTACTGTTCTGCTACTGCATATCTAGAGATAGCAGGAACTGTTGCCTGAGAACCCTTTTTCTTTGCATGTGATGCTCCTCTGCCCAGAGGCAGTGACTTCTCCTTTCTTACAGAGAGGAATGGCACTTGAGGACAGGATTTGAGCAGGGAGATGGGAGTATTCTGCAGTACTCAGCCAGGTCTGGTAGCCAGCAACTTGAGTGATCGTGCAGCAAAGCTGAATTTGAAGTGTATTTCCTATGTCGTGCTTCTCTAGGAGGGCTGCTCGAGCATTTGGAGATGCATTTCATTGCTCTGCTATTGTAAGCTGAGCCACTCTATGGTTTTGTAAGTGAACCGATGGCAAAAAGTATTGCCCCTTAGGCAAATGGGTGAGCAGGGAGTGGAGTTCCGCAATCTCAGTACTCAGTTACTCAATGGAAAAGGTGTAGAGGGTTCAATTCCATGCCAGTCGATGCAGATCTCAGCCAGCTCTGCTCTGATCCCATTTCTTCCTCAGCCTGGGATGTTTTCATTGCTCTGGCGGCACTGCTCATTTTCCTGGCAGGCATCTCATTTGTGGCCAAGTGTTCCAGTTGTGTGTTGGGTTGCTCAGGCCCTTGAACTGTGTCAGGGTTGGCACAGGAGCAAGAGGGAATGCTCCGTGAAGAAGGGAAGTGAAGGGTTTATCCTGGGAACCCCTGCTTTCATCTGCCAAAGCCGCTCTGTGGAGCAGCTCCTCAAGGTACCTGCTCCTGCAAAACACAATGTCGTTTTTGCTCTTGCCCTGGGTGGCTCAGCACAGCAATGAGAGCCATGCAAAACACTTACTAAAACGCCTTGTGATGTTAGAGCAGGGTTAAGAACGATGTCCGGTCATGAGCTCTCAATCTCTCCACCGTCGTGATGCTGTCTGCCTCTTCAGTTCCATAAGTGTCTGCAACAGACGACCAAATCTCTCTTTGAACCTTTGCATTTAAAGAATCAATGAACTATTTGTGACCCGCTTCATACTTGCAAAGTAAAATAAGGTTCTTGGATGAGAGCTGGTAGTGTTAATATGCCATAAATAGAGGTTGAAATGTCAGTGCAATATATGAAATTGCTGTTGCATGTGGGAAGTTCACCAGGTAATATTTTGAACCTAAGTTAGTGTTATTTCTCAGACATTCAAGAGTTTTATAGTTGTCCTCAAAATAATGTGCCTGACAGTCTTTCTGTGATTTTTAAAGGGCCTTAAGTGTGTGGAACTGATGCCCTTGGGCTCCTGACTGGTTTGTCATATTAATGCTTATCTCCGGTTTAGCCATGAGGATGATGGTTGTGAAAGCCATTTGTCTGCAGCTACTGAAAAATGGAGTTTCAGTCAATCTTGGATGCATAAAGGGAGGAGAGAGCATTCTACTGCCCTGTATGCTGTAGTGATGGGACAAGGGGTGATGGATTCTAACTCCAACAGGAAGATTTAGGTTGAAGAGAAGGCAGAAGTTCTCCCCTGAGAGGCTGCTGAGGCGCTGGCACAGGGTGCCCAGAGAAGCTGTGGCTGCCCCATCCCTGGCAGTGTTCAAGGCCAGGTTGGACACAGGGGCTTGGAGCAAGCTGCTCTAGTGGAAGGTGTCCCTGGCCATGGCAGGGTTTGGAACTGGATGAGCTTTAAGATCCTTTCCAACACAAACTAAGAACTTGTGCCTAAGATCTCATCTCAGTCTCCCCTCTGGCAGGTTCAAGCCATTCCCCTTGGCCTGTCCCTACAGGCCCTTGTCCCAAGCCCCTCTCCAGTTTTCCTGCAGCCCCTTTAGGCACTGGAGCTGCTCTCAGGTCTCCCCTTCAGGAGCCTTCTCTTCTCCAGGCTGACCCAGCCCAGCTCTCTCAGCCTGGCTCCAGAGCAGAGCTGCTCCAGCCCTTGCAGCATCTCCGTGGCCTCCTCTGGCCTCTCTCCAGCAGCTCCACGTCCCTCTTGTGCTGCTGCCCCAGAGCTGGATCAGGGCTGCAGGGGGGGTCTCCCCAGAGCGCAGCAGAGGGGCCGGATCCCCTCCCTGAGCTGCTGCTCACACTCTGGGGGTGCAGCCCAGCACATGGGGGGGTCTCAGCTGGGAGAACAAATTGTTTGATCATGTTGAGGTTCTGAACTTGTGAATTGGGGATGGTGAAATGATGTTGCTAAAGGTGCAAAATGTGTTAGTACAGAGAGGTTCTGTAGCACTGGGGTGTGTTATGCAGCTGGAAGGGCAAAGGATGAAACAGCAGTGGCATACTGTCCTTTTAAAACAAATAATAGAAGTAGAAATGGACAAAATCAATCTCTCTTCTCTTTAACTGGATGACTCTGGCTGGAGTGTGTTTAAAACTAACTCAATTGCTTTGATAGCAGGTACCTGGGAGAGGTCCAGAGCTGAGCTCGAATAGAATGTTGTTCTGTTGTCTTTCCCAGGAGCGGCCCTTGTTGCCTGATCTGAGCTACATTAACATGGTGACATTGGAGGCATTTGTATGAATACTGTGTTAACAGCTTTTGTTTTGAGAGTCATTTTCTTCCCGAAGCTGTTGATCCATTGTATTTGATAAACACGAGCGCTTCTGCTAAAGTTCAAAGAGATAAAGCCCTGCACAGAAATGAATTGTTTGAAGAGTGTACAGTCACTTGTGCAGTTATTGCAGAAGAGGTCACTGAGCTTGTGTTTGGGAGAGTTTACAGAAGATGAGCTCATTTAATGTGTGCAAGGAAAAAGTTACCCTCCTCTGTCCATGCTGTAGAGCTTCAAGATGCTCTGTACTTGAAGAGCTCTTTGTTTCAGGTGGGTTATCCTTTTAATCCCAGACTGGTTTGGGTTGGAAGGGACCTTAAAGCTCCTCCAGTTCCAACCCCTGCCACAGGCAGGGACCCCTTCCACTGGAGCAGCTTGCTCCAAGCCCCTGTGTCCAACCTGGCCTTGAGCACTGCCAGGGATGGGGCAGCCACAGCTTCTCTGGGCACCCTGTGCCAGCGCCTCAACACCCTCACAGGGAAGAACTTCTGCCTTATGTCTAACCTATACTCTTCTTATACCTTCCCTGTTTAAGTTTGAACCCATTCCCCCTTGTCCCATCACTATATGTTCATTATCTTTCACTTTAACCATTTCCCTAGATTTTTGTGTAGTTTTGTTAGGTCTGATGTGCTTTTCTTTTTTTGGTTGCTATCAGTGTCCACAGCACTTGATTCCTGCTGTCAGCCAGAATTAGGAGCAACTACAAGTAGTTCGTGAGCATTTGTAGACATGTTTTATAGGACTATAAACCCATGTCTCTTTTGATGTGCTGAGCTTATTCACACTTAGTCCCTCTGTGCCTGGCTTTAAAGGCATCGAGTCGTACTCTTACTAGCATCATAAAAACACTGTGAACAGGAAAAGGCCAAATGCTCATCATGTCCTCACGGCAAGACATCTCATCTGACAGCAGTGCAGGAGGGATTCACGCAGGCAAATTCCTGCTAATGTTAGAGACTAGCTGGAATCCAAAGGAAATGTTTGGAAACTGTTTTGCTTAAAAGCCTTTCCGCTCCTGTGCTGTGTGCTTGCTGTGTTTGCCGTGTGTGACATTTACAACACTGAGAGGTGGAAGCTTTTTTTGCTTTCTCTAAAGTTTGCCAGCTCTTGCTTTTTTCTTCCCTGAGATGAAATTTCAACTTTGTTTTGGGGGTGGCTGCTGTTTTCAGGAGTCATTTGTAACATAGGAAACTACAGAAATGCATTAGGAAAAATCCTTTCTAAAAGGTTTCTTTTTCCATTCTCCTTTTCCTGGTTTTATTGTTCATAGACAGGCATTTTAGCAGGTGAGCTCTTCGCAGTGAACTCCTAGGACCAAGACCACATGCATCTAGAAGCTCAGCCCTCCTAAGATAGACTCTGTCATCATTGTATCTGCTATGTTCAGAATAGGCTGCAAGGATATTAATTACTTCTTTTCCATCTCATTCCTACTACAAGCCATGCTACTTGTCTCTTGTTGCCCTCTGGTCACACACATGCACCCTTTCACACCTCTGCCCCCATCTTTGTTCTTTCTTCTTCTTTCTTCACCGCCAGCACACTCTCAGCCCTGATCTAGGACCCGAACAAGAAGAGAAGGTGCAGTGTTTATAGAGGTGCATCTCTGAGGATGTCGTACTGTAGATGGGACAACAGCATCTCCTTATCAAGGCCAGGCTGGAGCAAGCTGCTCTAGTGGAAAGTGTCCCTGTCCGTGGCAGGGGGTTGGAACTAAATGAGTGGAAGGTCCCTTCCAACCCAAACCATTCTTTGATCTCTTGCAAAGGCAAATGCAAGTCTGTGCACATACACTTGGAAGCTGATGCTACCACAGCTCTGGACACAAAGACGCCACTAGGAAATGTGTTGTGTATCACTAATAGAATACATAAAACATGTAGGGACATGTATTCACAGCTTGTTTCCCATCATCAAAGTGACTTTGTCATCTGATCTCACCAGGGTGATGCCATTCTGCGTTTTATGCAAGGGGGCCCAAGTGTCTGAGTGAAACAGAAAGGTTTGGAAGTATTTCTGTTACTTCTAGTGTGCCTGGTTTGATAGCATAGAAGGAGGGAATATACTGTGTGGTTTTTGTTGGTTTTAGTCAAGAGAAACAAATCTTAAAAACTCTTACATTATGGATGCTCTGCACCTCTTAGAATCAGAACATGAATACCCAAAGCACCCAACAGAACATGGAGATGGCTGCAGTGGTGATCTGCAAGCTTTGCTCTTCTGTTTATCTTGTACTTTATCATGGTTGCACTGACCAGCTGCCTTCTGAAGTGGTTTTATTTAGGAAGGCTGCAGATAGCTTTCAAAGATTGTTTGAGTTATATGTCATTGGGTTTCTGTATGTGTGCTTCAACGGGTAGTGCCGACTCTGGTTGTAGATAACAAATACTTGGACTGTGGTTCTCAAGGGCAGGTAAACGATTGGTGAGGCATTGGAAGAAAGTATTTAAGCCCAGAATCAGCCTTTGTTACGTTTTCCTTTATTACTTTACATTTATTCTGTGGCTCAAGCAATTCCTGCCGCACCTGCTTTCACCAAGTTCTACCCGAAGCACTCAGTTACAAGAGACTATTCTCTATCTATATATATATAGCGCAAATGCGTATGTACCAACCACCAGCGAGTGGCTGATGATTCACTGGTGATCTTTGGAGTGAGAGAGGCTGAAGAGCTCGAAGCCTGTGTTCTTTGCAGGAAATGACAGACTCCCAACTCTCATTGAGAACAAACAACCCTTCTCCACCCCCAAATCCGTCTGTTCCTGCTCAGCGGTGTCCTGGTAATGGCCTCGTGAGTCAGCGTTTTGTGACATCTAAACATCAATCTGAAAAAATAGCAATCAAAATCCCTATTGACTTGTCAGGAATGAACTTGGGAGAAGCTTTCTCTGCACTGGTGTCTGAAATGGAAAATGTGAATTGCGCTTCGTGCCTCTGTTCTGTCCTGCTTGGTTGGTGGGAAGTGCTGATGTGGTGTGCTTCAACAGTGCCCATATGACTGTCATGGTTTAAACCGATCCACACAGCCAGTCCGCTCACTCCCCCCCTTTCTTGCCCTCCCCCTGCTCCTGGAGGGACGGAGAGGAGAATGGAAAAGAATGCAACTCCCACGGGTTGAGATAAGAACAGTTTAGTAACTAAGGTATCACACAAATCACTGCTGCTACCACCAATGATAATAATGATAAAGGAAATAACAAGAGGAAAGAATACAACACCTCAGCACCAGCCGACCAATAACTCGCCCCATTCCCCCCAGCCAAGCACGGACCGATCCCTCGTCCAGCCCTGCAGTCCCAGCCCTTCCGGGTAACTCCCCGTTACATCCTGGGCATGACGTGCTGTGCTATGGAATACCTCTTTGGTCAGTTTGGGTCAGGTGTCCTGTCTCTGCTTCCTCCCGGCCTCCCCGCCTCCCTGGCAGAGCATGAGGCTCAGAAAGTCCTTGGCCAGACCAAACATTTGAGCAGCAACTGAAAACATCGGCGTTATCAGCACTGTTCCCAGGCCAAAAAATCAAAACATAGCACTGCAGTAGCTACTAAGGAGGAGAAAACTGACTGCTGCTGCTGAACCCAGGACAATGACACAGACAGGCTTGGAAATGGGCTGATTTTTATTTCTCCATTAGAAATGCTCTGATTTCATTCATTGTTTAACTGAACAAAAATGACACTTTCAAAAATCTTCAACTAACATAATTTAATTTTGCTTTATGTAGTTAATCTAGTTTTATTTTTTGTTGTTTTTTATATGCTCTGGAGGCTTACAAATCACAGAATCCCAGACTGGTTTGGGTTGGAAGGGACCTTGAAGCTCATCCAGTTCCAATCCCCTGCCACGGGCAGGGACACCTTCCACTGGAGCAGCTTGCTCCAAGCCCCTGTGTCCAACCTGGCCTTGAGCACTGCCAGGGATGGGGCAGCCACAGCTTCTCTGGGCACCCTGTGCCAGCGCCTCAGCACCCTCACAGGGAAGAGCTTCTGCCTAAGAGCTCATCTCAGTCTCCCCTCGGGCAGGTTAAAGCCATTCCCCTTGGCCTGTCCCTACAGGCCCTTGTCCAAAGCCCCTCTCCAGGTTTCCTGCAGCCCCTTCAGGCACTGGAGCTGCTCTGAGGTCTCCCCTTCAGGAGCCTTCTCTTCTCCAGGCTGACCCAGCCCAGCTCTCTCAGCCTGGCTCCAGAGCAGAGCTGCTCCAGCCCTCGCAGCATCTCCGTGGCCTCCTCTGGCCTCTCTCCAGCAGCTCCACGTCCCTCTTGTGCTGCTGCCCTAGAGCTGGATCAGGGCTGCAGGGGGGGTCTCCCCAGAATGCAGCAGAGGGGGAGCCTCCTCTGCCTGCTGCTCACACTCCTGTTCTTTGAACATGTGCCTTCAGCCCAGCCCTATATATGTAACTTCAAATATTGCTATGTTGATGACCCACTTGAATAACAGGGAAGACCCATATGTATCAAAATACAGAATATATGTGCAATAATCTCAGCTGTGTTTGTTCTAGAATCCATTTGTTCATTGTTGCTTGTAAGCAAATGACTGGAAAAGACTGTGTCCACGCTAGGAACCATGGAAACCCATTTTCACCTGAGAAAAGGGGGAGATGAGGGAATTAGTTAATTAAATGTGGCCTGTATGCAGTCATTCTACTCTTCGTGTGTAATTAAAAAGCCTTGTAAAGCTCTTTGGGGTCTTCATTTACTGGAAAAGGCCTAAGAAAAGTGTGAATTTGGGTGTACTTTGGGTGAAGCTGTGAGCTGGAAACTGATTAAAATACTAATAAAATGTGTTGCGTTGTTAATTCATTCTTTCCAGTCAAAAAGCTGGACTCCCTCTGCTTTGCGTTTGCTTGACAAAGCATCAAAGAGCAGCTCTAGGAGAGGAGAATGAAAAATAGACGTGTGCTGAGCTGTGGTTTTGAGTGATGTGGTTCTGGTGCTTTGATTTACTGCAGTGTTGCCTTTTGCTTTTAGTACTGCACTGCTGTGTAATATCACCAAACGCTTTTTACCATGGTTTGTGCGTGAAATGTTGTTTCCCAAAGGTTTTCTGGTGGAAAACTTGGTGGTGGTACCCACTATTCCCAATGTAATAGTGGCTGAGGGGCTCTGGGAAGTGCTATTAAAGTAAGCTTGAAACTGTGCCCAACTCTGCTTGTTCTCTTGTACTTTTTGCTGAGCCATCCTGCGTATTTCAGTGATGGATGTGGTTTTCCAAAGGAGCCAAAGGCATTTAGGATCTAGCTCCCATGGCAATCCAGTGGGAATGGGGCAGCTAATTACTTTAGATCCCTTTGAAAATCCCACATCTAATTTTGCATTATAATAAGGTGATTTTAGAGGGGGGAGAACCTCCAACAAAAATAACGCTTTGTCTAACTTTTTCTCTGTTTTAGTAGACAGGGGAGCTGCTTTGCTTTGCTGATGGCTGCATCTCTTGTGTTGAACCTCCTTTGGAAGAGGCTTGGAGCAGGAGATGGGTTGGAAAGGTGGAGGATAAAGTGCTGGTCTCTTTGTCGAGGGCTGACCTATGGCCTTGTGCAATCCCCGAGATGCAAATGAGACCAGGAATGTTGTCCGCCACTTGGTAGATTCATTCCAATTGCACAAAGGTTAATAATGTCATTAATTCTCTCTCCTGGGCTTATGCAGTTTGAAGATGCTGCATATGACAGGGAGAATAAGGCAAAGCAGTTACACCTCCCAGTGGGTCAGTAAATAAATAAATCAGAGTGGTCCCTTAAGCATAATATCAAGAATCTTTCCCTTTTTACTCACAAAGGGCAGTGATATAAACCAGTAGATTTACACTTGATGAGCTAGGACACAATAAAAGGGTGATCTCACTTTATTACAGTGATTTGGTGCTATATTCCCTTGCTGTTTAACCAGTGCATCACATTCCCTGTTAGAAAAGCTACGTTTTCCAGCCCCGTTACCTGCCAGAATGATAAATGATGGTACCTTTGAATTGTTCTCTCACTCTAACCTCTTGTGATAATTTGCCTTATTTCACAATGGTGTCGTTCCTTTAGAGTACATCTTGGGCCTAATGTGAACAAATTAAGACATTACCAAAGATGTGTGGACGTGACAGGAGCGGTGGAGAGTGTTCTGAAAGCTTCTGTAACCTCTCAGTGGAAGTGATGCTCGTATCTCCCTGTTAAAATGCACAGATCCTTGCATTTGAGTAGAGATTAAAGCCAGTGATGTCCTTCAGTTTGTCTGCAGTGGGGTATCGAGCACAGTTCAACTACCGCAGTTCCAACCATGGATAACCTTTTGTACAGGATGTGTTTTCTTTCCAGTGGGACTAATTTTAAGGTGCCGTATTTCTGAGGCATCACTTCAAAATACTCTGGGTTTTCTTTTCATGTCCTGCATCCATTCAGTGCTTAACATTTTCTGCTTGGGCAATTAGAGAATATGTGGTTGAACATCATAGAATGATTTTGGTTGGAAGGGACCTTAAAGCTCACCCAGTTCCAACCCCTGCCACGGGCAGGGGCCCCTTCCACTGGAGCAGCTTGCTCCAAGCCCCTGTGTCCAACCTGGCCTTGAGCACTGCCAGGGATGGGGCAGCCACAGCTTCTCTGGGCACCCTGTGCCAGCACCTCAGCACCCTCACAGGGAAGAGCTTCTGCCTAAGAGCTCATCTCAGCCTCCCCTCTGGCAGGTTAAAGCCATTCCCCTTGGCCTGTCCCTACAGGCCCTTGTCCAAAGCCCCTCTCCAGGTTTCCTGCAGCCCCTTTAGGCACTGGAGCTGCTCTAACGTCTACCCTTCAGGAGCCTTCTCTTCTCCAGGCTGCCCCAGCCCAGCTCTCTCAGCCTGGCTCCAGAGCAGAGCTGCTCCAGCCCTCGCAGCATCTCCATGGCCTCCTCTGGCCTCGCTCCAACAGCTCCACATCCTTCCTGCACTTTTGCCTTCACACTCAGGAATCCAGAGCAAAACAAGGATTCCAGGGGATGGGACACTTGCATCGAGAGTAAGTTGGGGAAATAATTTTTGGAGCATGGTTAGGTTTTTATTCTGCTTTTGGTGTGGGGATAGGCCAAGGCCCTGGAAAACTGCATTGTACTCTAAATTTGAACATCCAATTTAGGTTTGTAGTGGGAAGTGCTATTGGAGGACAGAATTCCATCACTCACTTGGTGCGTGGTGTGGTTCAAGACAGGATTGGCAATACCAGCAACTAGTTACTACTCAAAGTAGAACTACAATTATCTTTATACTTACATTAATTATTAATTTGTGATTTTTCAAATCTTAGTATCTCAGAGTTATTGGGAAACATGAATCAAGCCTCTGCATCACTGTGCAACAGGTACTTTAGTGCGTCTGAATGTGTACATCAGAAGATGTGATGTCTAGAAGTCTGCCTTCCCTTAATGGCAACCTGCGTGAGGTTGTGGGTGGTATCAAGCAGGTTAGTACTTGGTCCTTGCATTCCCAAATCCCTCTTTCCTTTCTTAGCAGTGATTCTGTCAGCATTGTGTTCTTTGGTTTAATATTCTTCAGAGGCTGAGTTGCAGACACCTTCTTTGTTACTTGTGTTTCATATCTGTTGCTACGCCTGTGTATTCCCTTCACTTTATCTCTCCTGTGCGTTCTGAAAACTAGCAAGATGTTAATCTGAATTCTTGCATCGACAGGCTTAAATGCAGCCTGTAGTCAAACACCAGGAAAGCAAAATGATTTCCTCTTTCTCGCAGTCCACCTAAAGAGTTATTGACACTCTCTGCAAAGTCACTGGAATGAAAATCCAAACATCAAACACCCGAGTGAAGGGATTCTGCAGGTGCAGATGAGGATGAGATTATGAGATTTATCTCCAAGGTCACAAAGATGTGTTCTGCCTTTTGAGAAGTCTTTATTGTGATGTTGAGTGGGCTCATTGTGTGCTGTAACTGGTGCTACACCTTTCTTCTGTGTTTAGCAAGAGCCTTGTATTGTCTGGTAGCACCTTTTTAGGGCCAAAGGTTCAGGTTGAAGGTTTTGTTAAACATTCTTTTCTGTTGCATTTAGCTTTGCTGTGAGCTCTATAATTAACAATCTCCCTAAAGATCAAGTTAAAGGTTCACACATTAATTGATGGTATAGGAACAGTTTCCTGCACATGTTATAGTAGCTCTTTATGGTCTGTGTAGGATTACTGTGTGATTTATTAGGGATGTGTACTTTTGGATGTATAATGTTGTGCTGTGTTAATGATCCTGACATATTTTGGCTTCATTGTGAAAGGATGTGTGGAAGGAGTGGGGATCCTTTAAACATCTCACAGTGGCAGCCCTTTCAGAGTTGGATCTCAGTGCCTATGCTACAGGGATAAGTGCTGGAGAACAAGAATACTATAGTGAGTAATACCTTAAGGGTGTAGCAGTAGAAGTAAGTTTAGGGGAAATGTATCAATTTGGGTTTTTTCTGGCTGGGGAACAGATTAGCACATGGCTTTTGTAGCTTCAGCTGAAGACAGAGCAGTACGTTTAATGAGGAAAAAACCCACACAAGCTCAGTTTTCAAAGTATCTAAAAGTAAAGATGCATCAAATGGCCCCTATGACACCACCTGCTTTCCGGGCCTATAGGGATGCTGGGGAGGGACTCTTCGTCAGGGACTGTAGTGACAGGACAAGGGGTAACGGGTTAAAACTTAAACAGGGGAAGTTTAGGTTGGATATAAGGAGGAAATTCTTTCCTGTTAGGGTGGTGAGACATTGGAATGGGTTACCCAGGGAGGTTGTGAGTGCTCCATCCCTGGTGGTGTTCAAGGCCAGGTTGGATGAAGCCTTGTGTGGGATGGTTTAGTGTGAGGTGTCCCTGCCCATGGCAGGGGGGTTGGAACTGGATGATCTTGAGGTCTTTTCCAACCCTAACTATTCTATGATTCTATGATTCTGTGATTCCAGAGCAGTTTCAGATATTGGTCAGTCTGTTTGCTCAGTATAATCCCAATGTATGAATACTTAACTCCTGTATCTGCATCCCAGGCTCCTGCACAGACAATGTAGAGCATGGGGTAGACTGCTGGAGCTATGTGCAAGCATGTGTGTGTTTGGCAAGGGAAGAACAAGGGAGTGGGTGATATGTAAGTGGGTTTTTTGTGCTTTCACTCTCAAAATAACCTCTTTAGTGCTGAATGGTTTAATCAGATGCATATATATAGAGAGAGTACTGTTAGCAACTCCTCCAGCTCAATGCAGAGGTAATGTAATAGTACTACTAGGATAACCCCAATTTGGTGAAACCCTCTGTAATGAAATGAGAATGGAGAAGCAAACTTCTTCCAAAAGATGATGGAAAATGTTTGGTATCTTGTGGACAAAAAATCTTTTGAAGGGTTCCTCTGCTTCTCTGCTTTCCAGCTCCTTTCTGTATTGAACAGGGCTCTTTCACACCCTAAGCTTCCTGTCACCATGTATTCGTAGCAGCCTTCCAATGTCTGAAGGGGGCTACAAGGATGCTGGAGAGGGGCTCTTCATCAGGGACTGGAGTGATAGGACAAGGGGTGATGGGTTCAAACTGAAACAGGGGAAGTTCAGGTTGGAGATAAGGTAGAAGCTCTTCCCTGTGAGGGTGCTGAGGCGCTGGCACAGGGTGCCCAGAGAAGCTGTGGCTGCCCCATCCCTGGCAGTGTTCAAGGCCAGGTTGGACAGGACCTTGGGTAGGGTGGTCTAGGGTGAGCCATCCCTGCCTATGGGAACTAGATGATCTTAACGTCCTTTCCAACCCTAACTATTCTATGATCCATGCATTGCAGACACTGAAAACATCTTTATCTTTTCATTGTAGTCCTGGTTAAAATACTGGGAAGGTAAAACTTCTTGAAGGTGTGTGGAGTATTTAAAATAACTTTAAAAACACAGAATTGGAGCTCAGTTTGTATTCCATTGTCTACTTGGAAAGGCTCTACATGGGATTAAAGGAGTTGCAGTCGACCCTTATGATGCTCTGATGATGGTTGCAGGGATTGTTGCCTGGTTTTGAGCTTCAAAATGCCAAATTCAGGGGGCTTTGGGGTATTGTATCTGTGTAGCAGTAGGGGAGGAACAAAAAAGCAATGGCTAGCCTATCCAAGGGGAAAGATTGGTCATTTTGGGGTGAATGAGAACTCTCATAGATGTAATCGAGTTTGTAGTTGTCCTTTTCTGCCTAATTCAACACTGTGATGGTTATGTTAAAATATGATCAGTCCCAGCAGCTCAGTACAATCCTGATGGTAGTGGTATTTATGCACCTGCTAAATATGGCTTTACAAGTGAGGGCCAGCACGCCTGCCTGTGAGAGTTTACTGCAGTGATGTGCTGGCTCAGCAGAATGGAGCTGACTTGGTGTGTTCTTAATGAATCCGAAATGATTCCCACCAAGTATTTGCTGAACCTCAGCTTATTTTTGCAATCTTGAAAATGGTTCATTAAGTGATGGGAGCCTGACCATCCCTTCGGAGGGAAGAAGTTAACTCCAAATTACAGTTCCTCTTAAACAGAGCTGACTTTCCCATTTTCAAGTGGCCCCACGTAGTTGCATTTGTTTTAAAGGAGCCTTTGAATTTAGAATGATAGACTCGCAGACTAGTTTGGGTTGGAAGGGACCTTAAGAGGTTGATCAGTATTGTTTAGCTCGCTTCATTCCTTCATTTCACCAATCCTATCTTCCCTAAACTTACTGTTCTGGCCCTTCCTTACTGCTGCATTATTGTCTGGAACACTTCCTATTGATTCTCTGTGCTGGTGATGATTTCCTCTTGTGCACACAGTTGTGAGGAACTGCAAATGAGCTGGTGAGAGAAGATTTGGTGCTTCCTAAGATCTAGAGGACCATTTAAAGTCTTTTTGGTAACCTGGTAGGAAGAGGTTTGATATTCTTGGTTAGTGAATCCTTTAAGGTCACTTTGCGTATCACTGTCTCTTTGCTTGCAGCACAGCATGAAAAGCTGGTTTGTTTTTGCTTAGGAAAAAGGATTCTGCTGAATTCAATGTAACGGTCCATTTTGGGGGTCCTCTGCAAACCATTTACTGAACCAACAACAGCAAAAGAGTCAATTTAGCCATTGTCTGCTCAGTAAGTATCTTCCTGTGCAGACTTTAAGGGAAAAGGAGTGTTTTGAGGTCGAGGGTGAGGTCTTTGCAGATATTGACCCGCAAGTTCTGGGTTGCAGAGATAAGTGATTAATCCACGTGCCATAATCTGTCAGAATTTGAATGGCTTCTTGTTTAACATTTCATTCCTAGGTTAGAATTCGTAATTTCGAAATGAATCTGTTACTCTCTGGTGTTTGTACTGATACAGCAGCAGTTGGGAACAGGCTTTGAGGAGGATGCTGGATATGGCTGAGATTTGCATGTATGGGGAGATCACTGTTGTCAGTGAGGTCTTGATCTACAGTGTGCTGAGTGCTTTGGCCTTAATCCAGAAAAGCAATTAGATGTAGGGTGTGATTGGGACCATTCATATAGTTCACGTGTGTGTGCGCTTAAGTGCTTTGCTGGCTTACGGCCAGACTGCCCAGCACCTTGCAGGAGGAAGACAATATCTGTAAAATATACTACAGTAGAACCTTTTCCATGGAATAATACAGTCCTGGAGTGGTTTGTGTTGAAGGGACCTTAAAGCTCATTTAGTTCCAGCCCCTGCCACGGGCAGGGACACCTTCCACTAGAGCAGCTTGCTCCAAGCCCCTGTGTCCAACCTGGCCTTGAACACTGCCAGGGATGGGGCAGCCACAGCTTCTCTGGGCACCCTGTGCCAGCGCCTCAGCACCCTCACAGGGAAGAGCTTCTGCCTTATCTCCAACCTGAACTTCCCCTGTTTCAGTTTGAACCCATCACCCCTTGTCCTATCACTGCAGTCCCTGATGAAGAGTCCCTCTCCAGCATCCTTGTAGGTCCCGTTCATGTAGGAAGAGAAGCACCCAGGTTGATCTATAGTAACAAGTAAAGTAAGTACTCAAATGGAAGAACTTTGTGGAAGAAGTGAAAAAGTTTATGGCTTGCTTTTTCGATGTCCTGTTTTTCCTAAATGCGGTGAGATTCTCCATACTAGTTGGCTCTCCCCCCAAAAAGAGAAGACCTTTTCAGCCCACAGTTTAGTCAGCATCCATGCCATTGATGTTTAAGGCATTTCAGGAGTACTTGGCTTAAAAAACTCACTTGGAGCATAGTCAGTTGGATTAAATAGGAACATTTTGCAGAGAACTTGCTACAGAATGTGAGTAGCAGCTAAAGAAGGCATGAAGCATCTTCTTTCTAATAGCATCTAAGACAACTCAGTGACCTGACAGATTAAGGACGCTGAGTAAAGGGTATTTTTTGCGTATTATTTTAGAGAGAGCACAAGTGTTGGGGGTTCTTCTTAGAGAAAAAGATGAGTAATGGGCCCTTTTGGCATGCAGAAACGTGTCATCTTAAAGATAGTAGGGCAGTGACAAAGAAAACACTGAATTCTAACATTTTCTCTCTGTCTTTACAAATGAAACTGTCTAAAGCATGTGATGGCTCCTCAGTCAGAGGTGGGAGAATGGGAGATTATGTGGCTGCGTCTCGTTGTTGCGATAATTCTGAAGGGTCCTTTTTCTTACCCATCTGAACATTGGGCGGTGATAAATGTCAAATATTTGTCTTTAGGGGGAAAGTCAATATTTGCAGTCTAACTGTGCCCATTGGGGAGCAAATCGCTTGCAAACAACAACAATACTGCGGTGAAATTACACAGGAATTAAAGCTGAAGCTGCCGAATGAAAAATAGATCCCACATCGAGTGAAAACCCCAAGTTAAATAAAAACGGGGTGGTTGGATTCCCTTGCGAGGAAGGAAACCAAGTGATGGAGCGTGTTCGGCAAAGGTGGCGGAATGACAAATGTCAGTGGGAATCTGGAAAGCTGTTTGCAGACTGTGCAGGGAAGACAGACTTTTAGTAGGAGGTGGAGGAACATGCCTTTATTTAAAGCCTTCCTCTGTCTAGTGACATAAAAATGCAGAGTATAAGGATCATATATAGGGGCAAAATACTACACTGTGAAAATGGAGGTGTATTCATTAGTTTGTGGATTGAGGCGTGGAAATGGAGAGGGATTCTTTAATTCACAGAGACCAGCACTTAGGAAAATAGTGGTGGCTGCCACCCTCCATTCCTGATGTTCCTGTTGGGTAAGTGAAAGAGTTGATGGACACCTTGCCCTTGACTGCTTCTTGTAACGGCCGGTTCAAGAGCCCGCAGGAGGAGGGAAGTGATTTTTAGGTTAAATCTTGGATTGCTGTTTGACGTAATGTACCGTGGCTGGTTCAAAAGGAGCAATTTGAGCTGCCTCCTGCTAGTGCCTACAGTATAATTATGTTAAACAGCCCCAGGAGCAGCCTGAGTATCAAATAATAAAATGGATAGAAAAGGAGATGAAATAAAAGTGGAATTACCAAGTCCTAAACAGGCAAAGGAAGCCGACCTCTTCCTTGGCTGTTAGTTTCCTGGTGTCCAGCGTTGGAATTCTGCTCCTTTGAAGAGGGATACAAATGGCAGACACAGAACCAGGCTGCCAAGGTTGGAGGTATGTTTATTTGATGTAAATAACTTACAAGCTCTAGGAAAGCCAATAAACTGCAACATTTTTAGAGGAGGCAGTAGGAGGGAAGTGATGATGAACTGTTGTGGGGTTAAGGGATCAGATAGATTTGATGTAAATTTAGACTGTTAAAAGCAAGACACCTGCAGAAGACGCCACGGTTTTGTTGGATTGTACAAGATTGTGTGTTAAAACAGGGAAACATTATGGGAAAGCTAAAGGATTTCTCTGAAACCAGTCTTTCGTTTGAGAGTGTAGGCAAGGAAGCTACCCAGAAACTCTTCTCTTCTGATAATAAAGACATAGAGGCAGTGCTGAAAGCTTTAGAAGGAACCTTGAAATGAATTCAGTTTTACAGGCAGTGTGTCTTCCCCCTTGTACTGGGCATGGGTGAGGCCGCACCTCCGATGCTGTGTTCAGTTCTGATCCTCTCACTACAAGAGAGACATTGAGATGCTGGAGCGAGGCCAGAGAAGGGCAATGGAGCTGGTGCAGGGCCTGGAGCCCAAGTGTGATGGGGAACGGCTGAGGGACCTGGGGGGTTCAGATGGAGAAGAGAAGGCTCAGGGGGGACCTGATGGCTCCCTACAAGTGCCTGACAGGAGGATGGAGCCAGGAGGGGCTGGGCTCTGCTCCCAAGGAACAAGGGATGGGACAAGAGGAACCGGCCTCAAGCTGCCCCAGGGCAGGTTTAGATGGAGCTGAGGAACAATTCCTGCCCCAGAGGGTGCTCAGGCATTGGAACAGGCTGCCCAGGACAGGGCTGCAGGCACCGTCCCTGCAAGTGCTCACACCCTGTGGAGACGAGGCCTCAGTGCCATGGGGCAGTGGTGGCCTTGGCAGTGGTGGGGAACGGTTGGACTGGATCTTAAAGCTTTTTTCCAACCTGGTTGATTCTGTGATTCTCTGATTCTATGACTGGGGCTTGGAGCTTCTGACATAGAAGTGTCAGAAGGCTTTTTTAGGAAGAAGAAGGATGAAGCACTGAGTTACCAGGAAAGATGGGCAGCCTCTCGGACTCCAGCTGGCTATTGGAGGAGAAGCAGAAATGTCTTATGTACGTGTATCAAAGATGCCACGAATTGCATCTGTAAGGGAAAATTAGCTCTTGTGGGTGGGATTTTTCTGGTTGTTGTTTGTTGGTTTGGTTTTTAATAGTTCAGTCTGCACTTACAAAGGACAAACAACTTTGAACACATTAAAGTAGCCAGTGGTTGACATGGTTGTTTCTTTTTTGATGGGTGGTACAATTTTAATTGATTAAAAAACTGACCGGAGACATAAAGCAACAACCAGTGAAAAATCATCTTCTCTCCATTCTGGTGGCTTAACTCTGTTTCTCTGATGACCCTCATGGTGGTTATCAGGCTTATTAGTGGTCTCCGAAGAGGTCTACATAGAAAGACAGCAGATTTTGACACCTGCAACAAAATCTCTTGAGTTATTTGGGACATGAAGGGACTGATGAATCATAAGAGTCATAGAATAGTTTGGGTTGGAAGGGACATTAGATGCTTGAGAGGATCTGTACGGGGAATGACCTCACCATGGGAGACACGTCGGACAGAGCTTGCGTTTTGTGATACACATAGAATCCCAGACTGGTTTGGGTTGGAAGGGACCTTAAAGCTCATCCAGTTCCACCCCCCTGCCACGGGCAGGGACACCTTCCACTGGAGCAGCTTGCTCCAAGCCCAACCTGGCCTTGAACACTGCCAGGGTTGGAGCTGCCGCAGCTTCTCTGGGACATGAGATGAATGAACTGAGAACCAGTGCCACAGAAGCAGGCCTTTCACATGCTATCTGCTGAGCAGCAGAAAAAGAAATGCATTGTGTATTGTCAGAGAAGTGCAAGAATACATCATGCTGTTAGTGGCAACGCAAAGGAGCCTCAGATACAAATCCCAGGCAAAACGTGTAGCAATTATGGGATCACTTTTTTCCACAATTCACTAGTTGAAAGGCAGATTGTGTTTTATGACATGAATAGATACAGTGCTTCCCCAAGTCACTGATTTATTCTGCCAAGGTGTGCATGTATTTCTTCTCCTTTCTCCCCTTTGTTGCGTAGTGACTACAGGCTCCTGTTCTGCAAGGTCTAACCGAGGACTGAGTTGCAGCAAGACTTCACTGGGCTTTCCAGTGGGTTTTGGCCGGTCTCTTGTTTAAAAGCCCCATGGATTTAAATGAGGGGTTAGAGGACTTGCGGTATTTCATTTTACTTCCATCTCTTTATCTTTTCTTCCCCTAAGCTGTTCTTGATCATCAGCATTGTTCTCCCTTCTGCTCCATCATAGCATAAGCAACACAGAATTGGAAGGGACCTCTGGAGGTCATCTGATCCAACCCCTACCTATGTCCAAGGGGAATAACATCACTCAAAAATCTCAGGAGGTTGTGGAAAACCATAAAAAGCAGAATCTAGACACAGCCCTTTAAGAAAGGAGTCAGGGAAGCAAGGGGAGAACCCAAGGACTTCTAAAGCACTTGTTCTACCTCTGGCTTCGCAACAGAAATGTGGAAACACAAAAATGAAGTAATAGATAAAATCGGAGGCAGAATTACTGCAGCTTATGACAAGTATAAGCTGTCAACTGATTTAATGCCCTTGTGGGAGCTGGGAGGAGGGATTGTGGAGGAGGTGGCATTGTGGAGCAGTGGCACTGTGTCCTGGTTGATAATAAGTCTTATACTTGTGTTTCATGTGCTTTTTCTAATCATTGACTTTGAGAACTATAGTGTAGGTAAAGCTGTGGTGAGGTGGGGTAAAGATCTGCCTGGAAGAGGAGAAGTTATGAAGGGTTTGCTGTTAAGGGGTTTATCTAATGGCTCTTTCAAGGGCTCTGTCTGGGCCTTGGTGCTATTCAGTAGTTCTGCTAATGTCTTGATTACTGCAGCAGAGAATCATAAAATGTGCAAATACCATGTGCTGGAAGGTGGGGCTTGGGAGGATGTTGGAGAATATGACTGGAATTTGGAAGATCCTAATAATCTAAATTTAAAAGGAGAGACACTGGCACAGGGTGCCCAGAGAAGCTGTGGCTGCCCCATCCCTGGCAGTGTTCAAGGCCAGGTTGGACACAGGGGCTTGGAGCAAGCTGCTCCAGTGGAAGGTGTCACTGCCTGTGGCCAGGGTTGGAGCTGGATGAGCTTTAAGGTCCCTTCAAACCAAACCAGTCGGGGGTTTGATGTGTTTGGTAAGGATGTGAAGAGTTGGGTATGGCTCAGGTTTGGCCAAGGAGTGGTGTGATACACAGGATTACAAATGGATATGAATCAGTATGCCATTAAAAATAGAGTCAGGTATTTCCATGCTGATCACCAGACGAGTACAGCCTGCAGAATGGCTGGAAATAGTCCTTCTCTATTCATTGTTGAAGAGATTTCAGCTGTGGTCCTGTGTCCTGTCTGACTATGGTCTAAAGGAAGAAGCCAAAGAATAGGGAGGGAATTCAAAGGTGATCCATGAGCATGATCAGAGATTTAGGGGAAAATGACTGGTGTTAAAAAGGAGCAATCTTTTTACTTATAGATAAGAACAATAAGGGGTGGAGGGAGGCCTTTGCTTTCAGATCCACCAAGAGAGTTGAAAAGCAGAGTGGAATTGTGTGTTTTCCTGGATAGGAAGTACTGAGCTTAAAGACTGGCAAGGGAGACTTGAAGGCTTCTTGTCTTTGTCTAACCTAAGTGCTGGTGTAAGCAGTGAATGATTGAGGGATGTTATATCCTTGTTGTGTAGCATCCTTATAAACTTCCAATCATCTGTCAGACATCAAAACATAACTGGTGCTTTGGGGTGTGGGGATGGACTTGGTGATCTCTTGAATTCCCTTCCAGTTTTCTGTGATTCCAGGAAAATCGCTGGGATTATAGCCCTGCCATCCCCAGTGATGGATGAAATGCTGGGAGAGCCAATCCGGCAGGTTATCAAAGCTTTGAAACTTTGCCTGTTTGATTTAGTCCTAAATACCACCTTGCAAGTTGGGAGTTGGAAGAGCAAGACATTGCTATTAGATGTAGAATTAACGGAAGGGGGAGGGAATGTGTTGCATTTAACTTCACACTTGTGATTTAAGTGCCAGAATTAAAATCATCAGCTCCCTGTGTGGTCTCCTTATTTGTAGGAATTCAAATGACATTAGAATTGGATTAGTAATGAGCTTTTGGTTGAAGGACCAATATTAAAATCAAGGGAATCTGAAGGAGGAGGGAGGGGGAATGGTGTTTTCCTTGTGAAGCCTTTGTAGGCAGCGACAAACTGTGTGTGTTCATAGGGATGTGCACTCCTCTCCCTCCTCTTAAAAGCTTTATCCTCAGCTTCAGGCATGGAGCAGAATATTCCGTGCCTTGATTTATAAATTATTTACACTTGGACTGTGATGTGTTGAAACTTTTGGAAAATAAAAGGTATATATTAGTCCTCCATTTATGACTGATAGGATAGGGGGGGGAAGCAGCAGACTAATGGAAGGGAATAAGGAAGCACTTGGGAGCTGCTGGCTCATACTTGACAGTGATTTGTACGTCTGTAGGTTTTAAAGTGCGCAGTGTATTTTGGAATACCCGTTGCCTTTTCTTTGTTTGCCTAGAGCCTCCTCTCACCTATGAACTTATCCTGGGGGAGGGATTGCATTTGGAGGGATAACTCTGGTCCTGGATTTGTTTTTCCCTTCCTTGGAGCCACGTTACAGATGCAGCTATTCTCAGCGCCATTCGTATTTGCATCTCAGGAATGCTAAATGCAATAATAATCTCTCTTAGACACTGCAGCAAAGATCAGACCCCTGCTACACTTGTCACTGAACAGGTACTCAGCAAAAAGTCTCTGTTAAATGCTGCTAGAGACAGACAATGTGACTTGAGAAAGAGCAGAAACAAAGGTGCTGCAAACTGAGACGTGAACTGAAGATACAGTCAGCATCTCTTGGATTCCTGGTCCAGAAGCTTTGTTCCACCCCATGTTCTCTCTCCTAAGCCTTCCCATTTTTACCAGCTGTAAATACAAGTGACACATCTCCCTGCCAGGTTGTCCAGCTGAGTAATGTGACTTTGTCCATCCTCCTCCTCCCTTTTCTACCAACTTCTGTGTTGCCGTGGGGTATTTTAACTTTGCATTTGAAAACACTCTATTTGGAATCTGCACGCTGAAAGGGGGAGGGAGAGCTCTTAAGTAACAGCTTTTTTTATCCATTGTAGGCAGATTGGTGTCACACACCAATAAATAGGTAACTCTCATGGCTGCCAACGTTATTAGATTGCAGAAGACAGTAAATTTACAGACTCCCTTGTGAGTCGCAAACGTCTTAAAACCCCTCACAAGTAATTATCTGAAATGGAGACAAGTTAATGTAGGTTTTGTCTGTTTCTTTCTTCTAAGTCTTGGTCATGGGCAAAAGCCATGCAGTACTTAAAGTTTTATATCTATATATTATATATATGTTAAATGTACCATAGGATAACTGGACACATGGATTTCTGAGGCAGGTTTGCATGTCCAACTGGAGTCTTGCGCTGTGAAGGATGAGCTTTGGAGATGGCAATGTAATAGATTTGAGCTTCTGGGTATTCATTTTTAAATGGGAGGTAGTTCCTTCATCACCAGAGTTAAATCTGACAGTCCCCTGGGGCTTCTTGTGTTACAGGGGATGCGAAAAGGTTATTTTAATACTAAAACAGCATATAACTACATAGACCTATATAAAAATAGCATGAAGTGATGGCCGGTGTCTGTGCAGCGATGTAAATAGATACACCTTGGATCTCTGAAGTGTAGGAGCAGGAGGGATTTCGTGCAAGGGGTTTTCGTGGAACCTCAATGGACAGAATTTGTGTGGTAGTGGCAGCTTTTCTTTTGCTAAAGGCAGCAGCACTTCAATGGTAGCAGCCTTGCCAGAGCAGGGAAATAGATGCTGGAGCCATCTGCTTTATCCTGGCTCCACCCAGTGGCATTATCCAGCCAGTTTCACACATGCTATCAGGGCTTCTCTGTGAACCTGAGGTTTTTTTGTGCCTGTACCAGCGTTAGTGTGAAGAGGACCTTAAAGCTCACCCGGTTCCAACCCCTGCCATGGGCAGGGACCCCTTCCACTGGAGCAGCTTGCTCCAAGCCCCTGTGTCCAACCTGGCCTTGAGCACTGCCAGGGATGGGGCAGCCACAGCTTCTCTGGCACCCTGTGCCAGCGCCTCAGCACCCTCACAGGGAAGAGCTTCTGCCTAAGAGCTCATCTCAGTCTCCCCTCGGGCAGGTTAAAGCCATTAGAGTTCAGGTGTTACACAGATGCTCTCTGCCTTTTTGCTCCTGTCCCACTCCTTTTCTTTGATGTTTAGTACCATGCACCAGTAAAGTGAATATTCAGCTGGAGCCGGAGCTGGCACCCGAATTCAGATATCCAGCCCTCTGAACTGGGTTGCTTGCTCATCTGATGTATTCCACTGCTTTTCTTTTGGTTTTCAAAACAAAGCAAATCCCCTCCTCCATTCGCCAATTGCACTGCAACTGAAGAATATTAGCAGTAATAACTGACTCTATGGCAGTAGCCTCAGCGTGTTCATGTGAGCTGGAATTGCAGTAGGAATGACCAAGCTCTGGGATTCCTGCTGGAGAAAATATGGATGCATTTGCATCCTGCACCTTGAAGAATGAGAGGCATTTTCAGGAAGGCAGTGAAAGGCTGGATGGAGATGCCTCAGTGTTGGTCAGGGGGCTCCCTTCTGAGCGATGGTACCATTATATTGTATCCTTTAGATCCTGCAAAAACACAAAGTGGGGTTGTGGGGTTTTTTTTGTCAGCCTCTTAGCTTTAAAATGCATTCCTGTTGCTATTGAATTTACACTTCTTTTTGGCAGTCTGAAATGTTTTTACTGAAAGAAGCAATGCCTTGCATGTTTGGTTTGGATATTGGAAGCCACACTTCCAATTCTGACAGCACTTCTACTTTCTTGAGTAACAAAGAGCAATGGATGCAGGTCTTGCTGGAGAAATGTCACCTAAAGTAAGCTGAACACTTGCCAAATCATATGGGTTTCAATGGGGTGTGGAGTATTCTCAGTGCTGAGTACTGCAGATATTAAGCTTGGGGGTTCAGCACTTCCCAACTGCAGGCCTCAGGTGGGATTGCAGCTGATGTGCTGCTGTCTGCAGAGTCCTTCAAGGGTTAAATGTCGCTGCCTGTCAGGATGATGCCAGAGCTCAGCTGGCATTGCTGTTTGTGTGCTCACAGCCCCATGCTGGATCCCAGCAAGGACCTTGGGCATTTTGTGTCGTGCCACTTGTGGATCTAACTCCAGATTGGGTAAGTGGGTATCAGGGAAGAAGCTGTAGTGTCATACTGACTGTTGCATGTCCTGGTTTGAAGTTTAGTGCTCGGTTAAAACTGGCTTCTGTTGAGCCAAAAGCCTTTCAGACTGGCGTAAGGAAGGGTCTGTCTTATCCCTCTCTGTTCCAGGTTTCATTCTGATAACTGATTCACTTTCTTACCTGCTGTTAGGAAGGAAGACAGCGTCGCTGGGGAACTGAACACTCCTTGTTTCTCCCTGCCCATTCCTCATCCCTATGTAGGAAGCAATTTCATTGCCCCTACTTGTATCTCTTTAAAGCATGGAGTAAGAAATGTCTTCAAGGTCACATTCCTCCTTGAAGCTAATGATGGTGTTTTTCCTAATCCCATTACAAGGTCCCCAGTATCATTAGATGCAAGCGTTACTGTTTAGCTTCATTTGATAAGCTGATGAAAGGGGGAGGAAAAGGCTCCCTGATGCAGGAAGGCATTCAAGTATCTGCTGTAATGCAACATGTTCAGGAACGTTATAATCTGCTTAACGGTGGCATTTTGGTGGCCCAGTGCTACACCTTTTGTAGAGCAGCGTGAAAGGAGAAGGAATAGTGATCCTGACGGGGACTTTAAAAGGCTGGAATGGCTCAAGCATATTTTATTGCTGCTTTTTTTTTCCCCCAAGCCTGAAAATGGGAATCTTGTCTATGCTGTGAGCTCCCCCCTCTGGCATCAGGATATCTGTAATAATGTCAAAGACCCGCAAGCGTTACAGAAATAGTATTTCTAGAATGAGGTCGGGGCACTTTATATCAAGTGTGATATTAAGCCTCCAACCCCAGACTGCTGACAGGACTGCAGTGCTCCACACTTCATCCAGTTGGGAACGGGAGGAATAGAAACCTGCAGTTATTGTAAGCATGACAAAGAGGTTCTGTAGTTCCAGTGTTATTTCAAAGATGTCAGTGGCCTCATAAGCTCGGCTTGAAATGGTGGCTGCTGGGTTGGGGTCAAAGGGGAACGTGCCCTTTTATCAACGTCTTGGAGTCACTGGGCTTGTTCTGTGGAAACCTACGTTTGCTGCCCTGGCATTTAGCTGTGCTTTTGTAGAAAGCCTTCACACAACTGATTTTTATGAGCCATTTCTCTCTATTAAGTATTTTGCCTATGGGCCACCATTGTAGATTCAGATGCAGTTGGATCTTAAAGGCCAGGTTGGATGGGGCTTGGAGCAACCTGCTCTAGTGGAAGGTGGCACTAATAAGAACATGGCACTAAACATCTATTTAACAAGCACCAGGCTAAAAAAACTGGTTCCGTGACTCTTTAAATGTATGTTGTCATTTTCCAATTGGCCAAATCCTTGAATCCCAGGCTGGTTTGGGTTGAAGGGACCTCAAAGTTCATTTAGTTCCAGCCCCTGCCACAGGCAGGGACACCTTCCACTGGAGCAGCCTGCTCCAAGCCCCTGTGTCCAACCTGGCCTTGAACACTGCCAGGGATGGGGCAGCCACAGCTTCTCTGGGCACCCTGTGCCAGCGCCTCAGCACCCTCACAGGGAAGAGCTTCTGCCTAAGAGCTCATCTCAGTCTCCCCTCTGGCAGGTTAAAGCCATTCCCCTTGTCCCGGCCCTACAGGCCCTTGTTAAAAATCATCACCCATAGAATGATAGAATATCTCAAGTTGGAAGGGACCCTTATGGATCATTGAGTCCAGTTCTGAGCAAACGTGAAACTCCTGAAATCCCACCAATTTATTGACACCCCAAACAGTGAGACTTTAAGCATGTAAGAAACCTGCATTTTTGGCACAAAGACCCTTTTTATCACTAACACAGGGACATCTGAATAACTTTCTATCCAAAATGACATGTGAATTTAGTTACCATAGGCTTTTTTAAGTGTGATGTTGTAGCCATTCCTGCAAGATCTGTTTCAAAGCCTTTTATGGATAATGAAGGCACAATACTGGGTTTAACTATAGCAGACTTCCTGATTTTAATCCACTTTTACTCCCTCACATCCCCGGCACTACTTAGTAAATCACTCGTGTGGGTCATGTCTCCTATTCCAGCACCATTATGTGAAGATGTGGGTGGAAGTTTCTTTGCTCATCCTTCTTGTTTCAAGTCACTGCGATGAAGTTTTTAATTGATCTGAAGGAAGATGAAGCGATCAGGTGCTGTATGTTCTGTTACTGACTTTCATTAACTTCACGTGTTCCTTGCACCATTTCTTACTCACTGTTCGCTGTTGCTTAAAGGCAGAGTCTGCCTCAGCAGCTTCCACTACTAAACGTCTTTCCTGCTCTGAGTTGCAAGTATAACAGTCACCTCCACTGTACGCACTTTCTCTTGGCTGTTTCTTCTCTCCCACACACTGGGATAGCAGTAGCTAGAGCTGCCATAAGACATACAAGAAAAAGGTATTCTCCTAGAATCAGGTGTAGTTTGCCATTAAAAACAACTTGGACTTAAAATGCAGTTGTAAATAATCTCTAAGAAATGGGTGCAGTTCTGTATGCAGTTATGGAAATATTCAGGTACTTAAAGTTGAGGTTTTTCATTAACATGAATGGTAGTATAAGAACATACGTGCTATTTTTTTTGCTATATGGTCTAATTATTATGTATCTGAAATAGATGGGTCATAGAATCACAGAATGGTTTGCGTTGGAAAGGACCTCAAAGCTCACCCAGTCCAACCCCCTGCCACCAGCAGGGACACCTTCCACTAGAGCAGCTTGCTCCAAGCACCATCCGACCTGGCCTAGAACCTGCTGCTCATGCCCTGGGTGTGCAGCCCAGCACACGGGGGTGGTTCTGGGCTCAAGCACACGTTGAAGCTGGGTAATGGGGAGCATCTCATCAGCCAACACCCCCGAGTCCTTCTCCTCAGGCTGCTCCATCCAGTCTTTGCTCAGCCTGTGACTGTGCTTGGGATTGCCCTGACCCAGGGCAGGATGTTGCACTTGGGTCAGTCTCTGCAGCAGCTTAAGACAGTGTCTGTATGACCTAAGACAAAGCTCTCTGCTCCTGAAGTCACTTATTGAGTGTCTGAGCTAATCCTGAGTGCAGTTGCTGTGCCCTCAGATTAGGATTTGAACCCCACATTGCTCAGGGTTCAAGTTCAGGAGCAGACAGTAGCAGGCCTGGACGCTCTCAGTAGTATTCAGCACCAAAACACTGAGAGGCAGCTCCTAGCGCACTAGACACACGTAGATTTACTCCTGATGAAGATGTTTGTCTGCTTTTGGCTGGTGGTAATTGATGGGCTGTACCCTCAAGGGCAGTAAATCTCAGCGAGTCAGATTTATGAGGACCCTTATGTTTATTTGGCAGCATGACGCTTGTTACAGGGATAAACTGAGCGAGCAGGGGGAAAGCTGACACCTTGAAAAATGCTGTATCCTATTTCTCAACTGGACTCCTGCAGTTTTAGAGCCATAAAACTTTCCTGCTTGTTACGTGGGACAAGAGGCTTGAGGAACTTGCTTTTGGTGAGAAGCTGAGGACTGGGAGACGTGCAGGTGTTTCCTCAGGGAAGAATCCTGAGGCATTTTTGTTCCCCTGTGCTCGGAGGGATATTGCACGTTTTTGTCAAGTGCCTGATTAAATTTGACATTTGAAAATAGAACTTCACACAGAAATAAGTACTGTACTTGTGAGGCTTTAATTAAGATGTTTAGTTCCTGTCAAGGTTGGTAGTTTCTCTTTCCTGTTAAGGGCGATACATCTTCCAGTGCTGAAATCTCAGGAACCTGTACTTAACCTTTAATCGTCATTCCATTTACATAGAATTCTGATTAACAACTTTTAAAGTTCAGGAGCTGCAACTAAATGCAGTTAAAGCCCTTCTGGAGTCTGTTGTTAAGAGCTGGCATTTAATGAAGACTGGGGGCACACCACTGGTACCATCTACACTAGAGCAGAGTGTCTTAAGCAATTAGTTGAAGGCATGAAATACATGGAGTATGCTGTATTACCCAGGAGTTAACATGGTTGGTATTTGAAGAGCATGCTGCCTTCTCCTCTCTTTGCTGCTGCTGGATTCTGCATGCCACTTTGAGTAGCAGAAGCTCAGATGAAGTGGGTTTAAGCATAAAATGCTCCTCCTGCACATTAGAATTGCATATTTCTTCCCTAAGAAGATGCTTTGAAAGGTGTATGGATAGTAGACATAAACCGTGAGCAAATATATCCTCTGTGATTTAAAAATGTTTAGCTTTCCTTCAGTCATAAACACAAGTTTCTCTCCTCCCCATCTCCAAGCTATGCAGAACCAGTGAAGCTCAGCTAAATTATAATTGCAGAGCAGAAAGCTGCACTCAATTACCTGTTCAACTCTTACGCTCCTTCTTGACCTTTTTATATGCTACATGAACAAAAAGTCCAGTCAGACTGAAAGACAGCATGTTTAAATCTCGCAGGGAAATACTTCTTTTTGTGCTGTCTGTGAAGCAAGTGGTAATTGTGCCTTTCTGTTCTTTACTTTTTGGTCCATTTTAGAATACAGTTGGTTATGCATCCTCTGCATCATACTGGACTGTATGTATCTTACAGCTTCTCATTACTCATATCAGAAGTACCATGTGCTAAAGATCATAGAATCCCTAACTGGTTTGGGTTGGAAGGGACCTCAAAGCTCATCCAGCTCCAACCCCTGCCACGGGCAGGGACCCCTTCCACTAGAGCAGCTTGCTCCAAGCCCCATCCATGGCATACATCCAAAATGTGGATTTTCTTTGGACGAGATGAATAATCCCACTGCCTCCTTGTGGTGATCACCTTCCTTTGGGGGTTTTAGTGGTTTTCTCTTAAGGGTCTGATAGAAACCAAGCAAGCAACCTGGTTCCTGGGGTCGTTTCTTGTAGCATGATCTCTATTTGCAGGAGAGCTGAGTTTCCTAGAGTGAAATAAATGCTGTCTGGTTGGTTTATGACCCAGTTATTCAAGATGACTATTGGTAGCGTAAATAAATTTGGCAGCAGTATTTGTTCCTCTGTTATTAAATGAAGAAAATAGCTGAACTACTGGGAAAGATGGAAGAAACCTCAGCCCAGCTCCTGCTCTGCTTTATGGAGGCCAAGTGACTAAATTTCAGTGAAAATGGCTTCCAACTTTATGTGTCACTAAACTGGAAATGACCTTCATCACATACCTTTGTATGAGCTGGCACAGATTGTTGGTTACATGGATATTAAAGCGACTAAAGTTAAAAAGCAATTGCAAACCTCCCTTGAGGACTTGAGGGAGAGGGAGTCCTCCTTCAGCGTCATATGCCTGCTTACATGGAAGCTAAGGTTACCTGGTGCAGTCTCTCAGCAGCCTTTTAGCTGCTTATTTTCTGAGCCACAAGTATAAGTTGAGACTTGTGCTATTGATGCTGCACAGAGGAGTGGGGTGAAGTTAGTAATGGGGAGTCCTGATAGATGACAGGCTCAATAGGAGTGAACAGTGTGTGGCTCTGGCAAAGAAAGCCAGCAGGGTGCTAGGGAACATCAACAAGGGCTTCACCAGCAGAGATAAAGATGTCATTGCCCCACTCGGTGCTTGTCATTGCCCCACTCGGTGCTTGGCAGGCCACACCTGGAATACTGGCTTCAGTTTTAGTCCCTGTTCTACATGTGGGCAGACTGGAGAGGGTCCCAAGAAGAGCCACGAAGCTGATCAAAGGACTGGGCAGTGTGCAAGGAAAGGCTGAGAGAGCTGGGACTGTTCAGCCTGGAGAAAAGAAGGCTTAAGGGAAACTTTATCCCCATTTTCCAGTATTTAAAGGCTGGCTACAAAGAAGATGGAGACTCCCTTTTTACAAGGAGTCATGTGGAAAAGATGAGAGGTGATGGCACAAGTTATTCTGGGAGATACTGGCTGAGCACAAGGGAACATTTTTCACCATGAGAACAATCAGCCACTGGAATAATCTCCACAGTGGTAGGCCCCGCAGCGCTGGATACGGTTAAGATTTAGCTGGACAGGATGCTGGGACATGTAGTCTAGACCATGCTTTGCCTAGAAAGGTTGGACCAGATGATCCTTGAGGTCCCTTCCAACCTCTCTTTCTGTGATTCTGTGATAATGATACATCACAGGGGTGTTGATACAACAGAGGGTCAAATTAGTGAACATGTGCAGCAAACACCACTATAGAAATCACTATGCTGGGCACTTGTTACTGAACCAGATCCCTTTCTGGATTGATGTGTAAGGTGTCATCGAGGGAAATGAAATGAGGGCTGGCTCATTTCAGGAGCCTACAGTCCGATACTGACGGCTGTGACAGCACAGAATGGTTTCTGCTTTTGCTGTGCTAGCAACTGTGAAACCCATTACATTGGTATATGTGTCTCAAGTGACTTCACCTCGCCTCTGCACCGAGTCAGAGCCTGTGGTGCTGAGGATATATAAAGTCCACGCACACGATATCAAACGCTTGTGAAATGAAAAGGTTCTGGTTTCCAAAGTAATGAGCAGGTGCAGGATTCATTGCCCATTAAAGCAGCTTTTAAGAAGTGGTGTTTTGAAAGTAGTTTGGAGGTTCCTTCCTTCCCTCCCTTCCTTCCTCCCTGGAGGTAGATGCGCATT
The DNA here is from genome assembly GCF_037157495.1 of Lathamus discolor. NCBI lineage: Eukaryota > Metazoa > Chordata > Aves > Psittaciformes > Psittacidae > Lathamus > Lathamus discolor. The sequence goes on from NC_088884.1 coordinate 5,629,566, forward strand.
CACAGGTCTACAGTAATACTTGTGCTAATTCACAGTTAGCATTGGTAATGAATGAAGTAGCACTGGCAGTGACAGTGTTATCTCAAGAGTTCTGGGGTTATTTCTTACTCTTTTTATCCCCCAAAAATGAAAACCAAAAGGGATTCTTCCTTCTTGTACAATAATGGGATAGGGCGATGCCTTGAGAGAATTAATTGTGGCAGGGTTTTTATTACTCGGTTTCAGTTAAATTAATTTCATGGGCAGCAAGAGGATTAGATAAAGCAGGTTGTGCAGCATGAAACAGTATTCACAGCACCTAAAAACTGGCTTTGTTCTTGCAGACTTACCTTATTGCTTTGTCCTTGCCCGTGTATGCCATGTGTGGACTCTGTCCCTCTTCTCAGCATGGTCTGTCTTACACAGAAGGCTCTGTGCTCATAGAATTCAATCAGTTCTTACATTTTTGGGGTTCAATTCCACAATTACTACAACATTTTAATTATTAAGACTTTTGATATAGCAGATTATTGGGTTATTAGCCACAGGCTACTGTCTTGCATAGAGTGATGCTGCTTTCCTTGCTTTACTTTGGTACTTTGCTGGTAGATAACCTCCAGAGCTTCATGAATGATGCCTTCTTCTGTGTATTTCCCAAGAAATACGTGCATCCTACTTGAACTCCCAGCTTTTTCCTTTCAGGAATCACTTGCTTTTGGTTTCACGAACCCTGAAATCATCTGTAGCAGGAAATCATCATCTCAATAATGTGACTTTCTTCAGTGCAGGCACCGTTGCTTGCTGTCCCCAGGCATCACCATGTGATGCAGGATAATTTGAATCTGCTATTCTTTCTTTAAGCAACTTTCCTCTTTAAGGTCCCCTTAGGAAGTCTCTCTTCTGCTTTGTGATCTTGGCTTCTGATTCCTCCTGCTAGTCTTAGGTAACTAAAATGGAACTCCAGAGCCTTCATGGTTGCTGGTACAACTCAGGAGGAGTCTAAGGTGTTTTGGTACAGCTGAAATGCCAATGTTTCTGCAGCTGCCCGGTGTGTAAAGCCAATAAGCTGAAAATAAATCTTTCAATTTCCAGTTCTTTATCTATTTTGATTAGACAATAAGGCAGAAGCTCTTCCCTGTGAGGGTGCTGAGGCGCTGGCACAGGGTGCCCAGAGAAGCTGTGGCTGCCCCATCCCTGGCAGTGCTCAAGACCAGGTTGGACACAGGGCTTGGAGCAAGCTGCTCCAGTGGAAGGCGTCCCTGCCCGTGGCAGGGGTTGGAACTGGAGGAGCTTTAAGGTCCCTTCCAACACAAAGCAGTCTGGGATTCTATGATTCTCAGCTGCTGACAGTATTATTTCTGTGGGGTTTCTTTTTTGCCTCTGAAGTTTCCTCAAAGTACAAGTGAAGTAACCTTCATTGGTAGTATCATGCCCAGTGGTTGCCAAAGACAAGCCTGGAGAAGTTTCCGCTAGCACAAACCTGTTCACCAAGCACAAATGTTACCAGTGGCTGTATTTATTTCAACTGGAAACAGTAACTAAAGGTACTGTGTAGCAATAGCACTTTGAAATCTAATGGTTCCTTCATGCAAGAGCCTGAGAGGTGCTTTGAATGCTGTGACAGCAGACCCCCAGATGTTGTGATCTTCTTGCCTGACCGCAGTGTAAAACAAGCCGTGGTCCTTTCTTCAATATATTCCTGTTTGAAAGAGGCGCATGCTTTAGGCATCCAGTCTCGACTAGGGTGGGTGGGGGGAATGACTGATGGACAATAGAGTGTAACCTTTGATGTAAGTGGTTAATTATGCTCTGGGAATGTTTGCCTGACCATTCATCACAGCCTGTCCAGCTTCAACTTTCCAGCCTTTGGAGTTTTTGATAAAAAATTCATTAGTGAAGATGTTTTTCATCAGTTCGGTGCCCTCCGATGCACACTTGCAGGCTGCTTCGCTAACCTCTTCGCCTTCTCTTCACTAAGCTAATGAGACTGAGCTCGTGGCTTCTGGGTGTTCCACTCTTAAGTAGTGCCTGCCAGCCTTTTAATAACTTCCAGGCTTCTGCTGAGCACCCTTCCACCCCCTCTTCCCTCATCTCTTGTGGTTTCTGAGTGCCAGGCTCTCGTTTGGCAGTCCAGAAGTGACAACAGTACGGAGCAATGTTGTAAACTTTTACTTCTGATAAAGCTTTCTGCTTTATGTAGCCATTTCCAACTAGCTAATTAATACCCATCATCCGACCATCATCCTGTTCCCGACGACTGGAAAAAGGGAAATATAACCCCCATTTTCAAGAAGGGGAAAATGGAAGACCCGGGGAATTACAGAGCAGTCAGTCTCACCTCTGTGCCTGGCAAAATCTTGGAGCACATTCTCCTGGAAGGCATGCTAAGGCACATGAAGAACAACAAGGTGCTTGGTGACAGCCAGCATGGCTTCACTAAGGGGAAATCCTGCCTGACCAATCTGGTGGCCTTCTATGATGGGGCTGCAGAACTGATGGACAAGGGTAAAGCAGTTGATGTCATCTACCTGGACTTGTGCAAAGCGTTTGACACTGTCCCACACAACATCCTTGTCTCTAAATTGGAGAGATATCAATTTGATGGATGGACCACTCAGTGGATAAAGAACTGGCTGGATGGCCGCACACAAAGAGTTGTGGTCAAAGGCTCGATGTCCGGCTGGAGACCGGTAACGAGTGGTGTCCCTCAGGGATCGGTGAGATCTCTTGTGAGACCTCACCTGGAGCATTGTGTGCAGTTCTGGTGTCCTCAACATAAAAAGGACATGGAACTGTTGGAACAAGTCCAGAGGAGGCCACGAGGATGCTCAGGGGACTGGAGCACCTCCCGTATGAAGACAGGCTGAGGAAGTTGGGGCTGTTCAGCCTGGAGAAGAGAAGGCTGCATGGGGACCTCATAGCAGCATTCCAGTATCTGAAGGGGTCCTATAAGGATGCTGAGGAGGGACTCTTCATTAGGGACTGTGGTGACAGGGAGTGCCCAGGGAGGTTGTGAGTGCTCCACCCCTGGGGGTGTTCAAGGCCAGGTTGGATGAAGCCTTGGGTGGGATGGTTTAGTGTGAGGTGTCCCTGTCCATGGCAGGGGGGTTGGAACCAGATGAACTTGAGGTCCTTTCCAACCCTAACTATTCTATGATTCTATGATTCTATCCCAGTGGGACCATTTCTGCTGTTGATTACCTTCAATATTCCCAAATTTGCTGGAGTCACAACTTTACACAATGGTCCTATAGATCATGATTTCTTTTTTTTTACCCTAGGTTTAGACATTTACCTCTGCTGACACTGAAATTCTTACAGGCGATTGATAGTATGAAGAATAACAATAATGAAAAAGAAAATTATGTTCTGTTAACTATAGAATCCAGACTGGTTTGTGTTGGTAGGAACCTTAAATCTCACCCAGTTCCAGTCCCCTGCCACGGGCAGGGACACCTTCCACTAGAGCAGCTTGCTCCAAGCCCCTGTGTCCAACCTGGCCTTGAACACTGCCAGGGATGGGGCAGCCACAGCTTCTCTGGGCACCCTGTGCCAGCGCCTCAGCACCCTCACAGGGAAGAGCTTCTGCCTAAGAGCTCATCTCAGTCTCCCCTCTGGCAGGTTCAAGCCATTCCCCTTGGCCTGTCCCTACAGGCCCTTGTCCAAAGCCCCTCTCCAGCTTTCCTGCAGCCCCTTTAGGCACTGGAGCTGCTCTCAGGTCTCCCCTTAAGGAGCCTTCTCTTCTCCAGGCTGAACAAGCTGTGTTCACATTATTATATACTGTTTTTCCCCCAAAAACATAATTGACAGAACTTTTGTCATCATTATATCCGTAGGAATCTGAGAGAGGAAAGCTTCTTGTCCATTCAATCCAGAAGGAACTGCTACAGCCACGCTTGAACGTGTTTTCATTCTCTGATTTAACTTCTTCTAATTACTGTCTTTTTAAAAGTGAAGATGGACTGAACTTAGGCTGAAAATCAGTTTTCTTTCTAATAAGAAACAAGTCTTTTCTAATAGTCTTGTATTTCCCTTGGAACACAGGGGATAAGAGGAAAAGAGGAATTAAGCTTTCTGGGACCTTGCAAAATCCAGTATTTGTGATTTCCTCATTTCCAGTTCCATGTTAAGGATCGTGTCAGGTACCTGCCCAGTTTTCTTTTAGGAGAGGCTGTGTTAACTTTGAGTGTTCTGGCTTTTGTCACATCCTTGGTGGAAATATGATTTTATCTCTGTTAATTTAAACCTCAATTTGTCATCATTATAAAAACACTGTTTAGCCAAGATCTGTGTTCTGTTAATCCACGTCACTGGACATGGGTTCTATTATTCTTCCTTAATTCTTTATTAATAGAGTCTTCTATCATCTCTTCTGTGACTTAGTCCCTGATCAATATGAGGTGGAGAGGCCAGTAATTACCTGCTCATCCCATTTACCCTCACAACATTCATGGTGTGGTGTTAGTTTTCACCTGACTTTCTGGACCCCTGAGATCCAGGAAGGCCTAATGAAAATCAGTGGTGAAGTGTAAGGTTTGGAAGTGTCATGATTTCCTGTTGGAGCAAACTGTTCACACTCCAGCATCCACCTCAATTCAGAATGCATGAGGATGTGAAACACCTATTTGCAGCTTTTAGTTGATGGAGTGGAGCTTATTCAGAGCTCAGGCCTCCTATCTACAACCTTACAAGAGGTACAAATGAGGAATGAATGTAGCTGTCACCCTGTGGCCATATGTGGTTTATTGCTGGTGCCTTGTTCATAGGTCAGTCTTGGCTATGATAAGGTGTAATGACTTACACAACATCTCGTGGGGCTCAGCTGAAGAAGAGAAATGTGGATCTGGAGAGTCACAGCAAGTGCAAGCAGGCAAAGAAGCAAATTTGTTCTTGCCCCCTTGCAGTTCAGAGAGGCAGAGTAGTGTCAGTTGTTATCAGATCAGTGTGATAGACGGGCTACACACGCTGATATGACCTTTTGTAGTCTGAGAATTTAATTAAGCCTCCAAATCCATAAGTATTGCTTTTTTCATCAAATACTTCATATTAATTTTCATTTCCAAAGAGCAGTTGAAGAAAGAGTGCTTTGTTCTCTTCCTTCATGTACAGCTTTATTTGTTTGACGTTGATAGAAAAACGCTACATGGATGGCAGAATTCAACCATCGAGCAGAAAGTCAAAGCTCTTGTTATAGATGAATGGGATGTTGCAGACTTTGCAGTCACTCATAAATCTTGCTGTACATCCGTGTGATTAATGTCTAACAAGGGTTTTGATTGATGGCTTAGTGACTGCTACTCAGGTGTTATGGGACCAAATCATGAAATCCCTCACTTGGTTGGTTAAGGAAAGCTCCTGTTCACTGAGATAGGCAGGGAAATGCCTGGTTTCTCTTTTAAATGGATTTAAAGTTTTAGCTTCCTGTGGATTTTAATAAGTACATGGCCAGGTCACAGCTACTAACATTGAAATATGGAACTTATTAAAATCCTCTACTAGGAGAGTAGAACAACTGGATAACATCAGCTGTCCAGCTGTAGGGAATAAAGTCATAGAATTCCAGACAGGTTTGGGTCAGAAGGAATGTTAAAGTTCATCCAGTTCCAACCCCTGCCACGGGGAGGGACCCCTTCCACTGTGTCCAACCTGGCCTTGAGCACTGCCAGGGATGGGGCAGCCACAGCTTCTCTGGGCACCCTGTGCCAGCGCCTCAGCACCCTCACAGGGAAGAGCTTCTGCCTAAGAGCTCATCTCAGTCTCCCCTCGGGCAGGTTAAAGCCATTCCCCTTGGCCTGTCCCTACAGGCCCTTGTCCCAAGCCCCTCTCCAGGTTTCCTGCAGCCCCTTCAGGCACTGGAGCTGCTCTCAGGTCTCCCCTTCAGGAGCCTTCTCTCCTCCAGGCTGCTCCAGCCCAACTCTCTCAGCCTGGCTCCAGAGCAGAGCTGCTCCAGCCCTCGCAGCATCTCCGTGGCCTCCTCTGGCCTCTCTCCAGCAGCTCCACGTCCCTCTTGTGCTGCTGCCCCAGAGCTGGATCAGGGCTGCAGGGGGGGTCTCCCCAGAGCGCAGCAGAGGGGCAGGATCCCCTCCCTGAGCTGCTGCTCACGCTCTGGGGGTGCAGCCCAGCACACGGGGGGGTTCTGGGCTCAAGTGCACACTGAAGCTGGGTCATGGGGAGCTTCTCATTGACCAACACCCCCAGGTCCTTCTCCACGGGGTCGCTCCATCCTGTCTCCGATTCAGGCTGCTGACATTGGGTGAAGACCATGCATTGCGCAGCACATTGAGGAACGAAATCTTTGGGCTGCTTTTGAGGCGAGTAGCTGACAAGATTTTGACTTGCCCATGTGTTCATCTTACCGCTTAAAAATTGTAAGGGTCTTAATCTTTGTGCTGCACTTATAAGCCAAATATATTAAGTGTTGAAGATCTCTCCTGTCTTAACTTCTCTCCCACTTGGCCATGCATTGTAGGTGCTCAGCCATGCTTACACTTAATTACTTTGTTCTGAAGAATGTGTGTAACTGTTGAATACAGGGCACTGGAGCAGAAAGAGCTTTAATCTGTCTCACACAGTTTCTGCTGGGCTTGGATTTTATACCTTAAAGATGAACTTGCAGAGTAGTTATAAAACCTGCCTGTTTTCCCTGCTTTTGACTTCTTCAGAGCCTTGTGTATAACCATCCTGCCCTGCCTATCGAGCCATGCCTTAGATTAACATCCTTCTCTTTCTAATCTGCAGTGTTTTCAGAGCAGTTCTTAGTACCTCACCAAAACCTCATCTTCTATTTCTCTATTTCACTTCTTTAACCAAAGAATTCCTAGCATTCCTAGTTCAAACCTCTGTCAGTTTATTGTCATCTTAGAATCATAGAATCACAGACTTGTTTGGGCTGGGAGAAACCTTAAAGCTTATCCAGTTCCAACCCCTGCCACGGGCAGGGACCCCTTCCACTGGAGCAGCTTGTTCCAAGCCCCTGTGTCCAACCTGGCCTTGAGCACTGCCATGGATGGGGCAGCCACAGCTTCTCTGGGCACCCTGTGCCAGCGCCTCAGCACCCTCACAGGGAAGAGCTTCTGCCTAAGAGCTCATCTCAGTCTCCCCTTGGGCAGGTTAAAGCCATTCCCCTTGCCCTGTCCCTACAGGCCCTTGTTCAAAGTCCCTCTCCAGGTTTGCTGTAGCCCCTGTAGCTATTGAAAGACTGATCTTGGAGCCAAGCACTCTATTACACACTTAACATTTCCTATTCCTGGACATAAACTGACACCAGAGTCATGTAACCCATTATAAATAGATTTCATCCATAATGGAAGAAATGAAGTGTTTTACTTGATTAAATTTGAGGTTTTAATTAGATTTTTGTGACCATTTTGAGGTTGTTAATTCAAGTAGAGAAGATGAAATGCAAATAGGTGAATGCAAACGGATTTGGTAAATTACTGTTAAAAATGGGTGCAGTGATTACTTTGACTCTTAACAATAAGCATCTGTTTTCAAAGCTTGTGCCCAGGTAAAGTTTTAATTGAGATGTTGTAGGAGTTGAAGTTTCTTTGTGTTTGTATTATTTTTGTTCTCAAGCTATCCTGAATTATTTCTAATTAGGGGCATGATACCATTTACTGAGGTATTTATTCCTGTGTGATCTGTTTCAACTTAGCGCAGTACTGATGTATTCCTTTCACTACAGACAGCTCTCTTTGGTGGGCTTTGATTGTTAATGATTATTAAAATGCCACACTATTACGAATAGCTTCCGAGTAGGTAGCATTTCCTGAAAACAAATAGTGATTTTGTGAATGCACTGACAAAGGGGGCCTATAGGGATGCTGGGGAGGGACTCTTCGTCAGGGACTGTAGTGACAGGACAAGGGGTAACGGGTTAAAACTGAAACAGGGGAAGTTTAGATTGGATCTAAGGAGGAAATTCTTTCCTGTTAGGGTGGTGAGGCACTGGAATGGGTTGCCCAGGGAGGTTGTGAGTGCTCCATCCCTGGCAGTGTTCAAGGCCAGGTTGGATGAAGCCTTGGGTGAGATGGTTTAGTGTGAGGTGTCCCTGCCCATGGCAGGGGGGTTGGAACTGGATGATCTTGAGGTCCTTTCCAACCCTAACTATTCTATGATTCTAAAAGTTAATATTTAAGGGGTTTCTTTACGTTTTCACTTTAAAGGAAATTAGAAGGGAATAACTTGAAATCTGTTTCTGCTTCTGCATCATCGAGTTGCTCAAGTAGCATCAAATACCACGGTACCGCTCCTGGCTTTGAGGTCTCATCAGGGGACCCCCCAGCCCCTTACTATGTTGGGCTGGAGGGAAATAATCCTCAACCACATTGGCAGGACTGGAAGCTGTGGGAATTCATGTTTTCAGTGGGGAAAGAACCACGTTTGGTTTGGGAGCTGTTAAAGGGCAATTTTTGCAGCTCTGCCAGGACTTTTTCCAGCATATGTGACCTGCAGCACACGGACTTGCTCAGATCCGTGGATGTTTTCTAGTCCTACGTATGAATGTGTAGAAAATATATAGGAATACATACCCCTATATAAAATACGCTTTGGAAACTGAGCAGTTCAATATTGCCAACTTTTATGTTTTAAGAGCTGTGGTGTTTCACCAACCAACAACCCACTCACCATCTCCCTGCTTCCGTTCCTGATTTGAATCAGTTTGGGGAGGAGCGGGGGCTTCTTGCAAGTTACCTTTGGTACCATCAGGGTTTTGTAGCAGATTGTCTCTAATTTGGTAAAAGCTTACTTTATATTACTTGACCAATTCAGTGGCATATAAATCCCTAGGATTACATTTCCGAAAGTAAAGCCTGGTTTCTGTTAACCTGAAAGACTTTTATTTTCCAGTCTTCACTAAAAATCCTCCACACTAACATTACATTATAATGCTGGTTTGTTTCAAATGCTGAGTGCCTCTTCCTTCATCCTCAGATGCTGCTGACAGAGTACCTGGACATGAAGAACACCCGCACTGCCTCGGAGCCGTCCACCCAGCTCAGCTACACCAGCTCAGGCAGGGAGTTTGCTGCGTTCTTTGCAAAGAAGAAACCCCAAAGACCTAAAACCCCTTTGTTCAAGTAAGTGCTGGGAAGAGGTTAAAGCTGTGCCTGAGCTGTCTTTGGTCCCTCAGGTACTGTGCAGTGCTGGCTGATAATCATGGAATGGTTTGGGTTGGAAGGGACCTTAAAGCTCCTCCAGTCCCAACCCCTGCCACGGGCAGGGACCCCTTCCACTGGAGCAGCTTGCTCCAAGCCCCTGTGTCCAACCTGGCCTTGAGCACTGCCAGGGATGGGGCAGCCACAGCTTCTCTGGGCACCCTGTGCCAGCGCCTCAGCACCCTCATAGGGAAGAACTGCTGCCTTATCTCCAACCTGAACTTCCCCTGTTTCAGTTTGAACCCATCACCCCTTGTCCTATCACTTCAGACCCTGATGAAGAGCCCCTCTCCAGCATCCTTGTAGCCCCCTTCAGACACTGGAAGCTGCTCTGAGGTCTCCACGCAGCTTCTCTTCTCCAGGCTGAACAGCCCCAATGTTCTCAGCCTGGCTCCATACGGGAGGTGCTCCAGCCCCTGAGCATCCTCGTGGCCTCCTCTGGACTTGCTCCAAGTTCTTCCTATGTTGGAAATGGTGAGCAGGGAGCAGGGGAGGCCTCGAGGGGCGATCCTGAGGGGAGAGGTGGCGGGGTTGTGAGGGGCGACTGGGAGGAGGCAGAGGGGTGGCTGCGAAGGGCGAGGGGAGACCATGAGGTGAGAGCAGGGGCTGCCGTGAGGGACGATTGTGAATGGGACAGGAGGGGCAGCCATGAGGGGTGAGGAGAGAGCAGGGGCAGCCATGAGGGGTGAGGAGAGAGCAGGGGCGGCCATGAGGGGTGAGGAGAGAGCAGGGGCAGCCATGAGGGGTGAGGAGAGAGAGGGGCGGCCATGAGGGGTGAGGAGAGAGCAAGGGCGGCCATGAGGGGTGAGGAGAGAGCAGGGGCGGCCATGAGGGGTGAGGAGAGAGCAGGGGCAGCCATGAGGGGTGAGGAGAGAGCAGGGGCGGCCATGAGGGGAGATCATGAGGGAAGAGCAGGGGCAGCCATGATGGGAGATCATGAGGGGAGAGGTGGGGCGGCCATGAGGGGAGAGCAAGGGTAGGCAGGGGAGGTGAGGGGTGGCCATGTAAGGACTGAGATGAAGATTTAATGCCCAAATCTGAAGCCTCATTGACTTTTCTGTTACGGATCCATTGCTGGTGTTTAGAGTGTAGCTCCGTCCACGGCTCACCTCAGGACTGGGATCCCATTGCACTGCTGCTGCAGAGCATGCAGTGATACACTGTGCCTTTCTTTATCCATGGTAAATTAAGAGAGTGATAAAGGGGACTGGACGAAGAGAATTAAGATAACTGTATAATTACTATATAGACTAAGCTGTTAATCCTGTCACTAACTCTTTTAATTTAGAGTTCAGCATGGAAAGAATTAAGTGGTTGGGAGGAGAGCGTAAGAGAGAGGGTGAGAAGCTGAGTGGTCAAAGAAAGGATTTGGGGAACAAATTAGATGTGCAAGAATAAGGAAGTAAGGGGGAGTTGTTGGTGAGCAGCCCTGTTAGGAGAGGAGAGATGGTCTTGTTGCTACACCAGGATTCAGGGGCTGTGCTGAGTTTTCATCTCTTGCACTGACTGCATGTGCTGGCCATTCTCTTTGGCCTCTGGAGGATTTTGGTCTCTGCTCTGGTGAGACCCCCCCATGCAGTCCTGGATCCAGCCTCTCTACATGGGTTTTGAACGCTTCCAGAGGTGGTGATTCCAGCCTGTTCCAGTGCCTGATCACCATTAGGGCATGTGTATCTGGCAGCTGTACTCTCGCAGTACTGAAGACCCCAGTTAGAAATTGAGGTCTTCTGCACTGTCTTCTCCTTTTACAGTCTATGTGATCTGTTATTAGAAGGTTAACTGTTACCTGGAAAGTATCAGAGATGCCTCCTGCCCTTGTCAACTCATTGTTATTCCCCCTTACCATCTTTTTTCAGCACTCCTATGGCTGTTTGGGTTGAGAATTCCACTCTTAGAATTTACTCTGACTTCCAGATGTCTATTGGAGCAAAACAGGGCTGATCACCTTTTCTTACTGTGTCTCTTCTTGGGTGCCCATGGACCAGTTTAAGTTTGAGGAATAAGGATGCTGTTTCACCTGTAGCAGTTTAAGGCTCTCTCTGAGTTTGTCAGCTGAGAATGAAGGTGGGTATAATTGTTTACAGCTAAGGTGCATAACCTCACAGGAGCAGCACGTCTCCTACCACTCATGGTCTTGTCACCGTGTCATTACTGTCACCGCAGTGACAGCGGCATCTATTGGCATCTCTTATTTGGTTATCTCTCTTCTGTCAGCTGTCACTATATCTATGGAAATCTCTGTTGAAATGGAATTTCTCAGTCCACTGAGGGACGTATGTGTTTGATGGAGTGTTATTCTTGTCTCCTCTCCCATCTTCAGTGCTTTTCACGCCAGGGTTTTTCTTACCTTTCCATTAGCTTTGTCCAAACCAGAGGAGCCTTCCACTTGTCATCAGAATATCTGTGTTAATTCCTCACTGCACAAGTCTCTTAGGGCAGGGCTCCACCTTGTGTTTTACTCATGGATGGATGCAGGTGGTTGTGCAGTGTCCTGTGATAGCTTGCTGTAAGCCAGTGTTATAAAGTAATTTTGCCCTGAGGAGAAGGACTTGGGTGTGTTGCTTGATGAGAAGCTCCCCATGATCCAGCTTCAGTGTGCACCTGAGCCCAGAACCCCCCCGTGTGCTGGGCTGCACCCCCAGAGTGTGAGCAGCAGCTCAGGGAGGGGATCCTGCCCCTCTGCTGTGCTCTGGGGAGACCCCCCTGCAGCCCTGATCCAGCTCTGGGGCAGCAGCACAAGAGGGACGTGGAGCTGTTGGACAGAGGCCAGAGGAGGCCACGGAGATGCTGTAAGGGCTGGAGCAGCTCTGCTCTGGAGCCAGGCTGAGAGAGCTGGGCTGGGGCAGCCTGGAGAAGAGAAGGCTCCTGAAGGGGAGACCTGAGAGCAGCTCCAGTGCCTAAAGGGGCTCCAGGAAAGCTGGAGAAGGGCTTTGGACAAGGGCCTGTAGGGACAGGCCAAGGGGAATGGCTTTAACCTGCCCGAGGGGAGACTGAGATGAGCTCCTGGGCAGAAGCTCTTCCCTGTGAGGGTGCTGAGGCGCTGGCACAGGGTGCCCAGAGAAGCTGTGGCTGCCCCATCCTTGGCAGTGTTCAAGGCCAGGTTGGACACAGGGGCTTGGAGCAAGCTGCTCCAGTGGAAGGTGTCCCTGCCCATGGCAGGAGGCTGGAACTGGATGAGATTTAAGGTTCCTTCCAACCCAAACCAGTCTGGAAATCTAAGGTTCCATGATTTTCTTCCAAAAGGTAGCCAAGTAGAAACTGGATGTCTGTGGGAAAGCAGTGAATCTGATGAGATCCTTCAGCAAAAGCCAGTGGAGGGTTTAGGAATAATCTTGAGTTGCTGTCTCAAAGAGACAGAGGTTTGTTGCTGTAGTTTGCCTTGACCTGATGCATGTAGGCTTAGTGCCTGGAGAAGACCTTGAAGCCGTGGTGGTAACATGCTTAGCATCTCTCACTAGGGGCGGAAGGGAGCACATCAGAAACGGAGAGCCAAGAATTCCCTTTTCCTTTAATTAAAGTCTTACATGTTGTATTTTGATAGACTGTTATTAGTTCACTTGCAATAATATTAACACTCACAGTTGCAATTAAAGCAGAAAAGTCTCATTAGTAGTAATAACCTTAACACTATTTCATAAGAAACCTTTGAAATGCTTGTCCCTTTTCTCTGATGGGATGCTTGTGTTTCCAGGTTCCCTCTGGGCAGCTCTTCCTTGGTAGAAGGGCTGGGGAGGGTGTGATGGGTGTTACAGCACAGTATCAACATCTCGAGGCCTTGAAGACCTCTTGAAGAGTTTGATATTCATGAAAGATGTTTTCCCTCTAAGTCTTGTGTCCGCTTTGGCCATCTGAGGATGCTTTGTCCCCACCACCTGCCCCTTCTCCCTTGTCCCCAGCACCAGTGGCAGCGCTGCCCAGCCCCCAGCCCCGGCACACAAAGGGCTGGTGTTTGCTGGGCAGACCCTACCTGAGGCAGCAGCCCTTGGCCATGCTGAGTGTCCCCAGCCCTGAGCTCAGGCAGGTCGGGCACGACGCCCTTGGCCATGGGACACTTGTGAGCACAGGGACACCCAGCTCAGGGCACAGTGAGCCCAAAAGGCATCTTGAGGCCTTGTGGTGCCAGTTCAGTGCCCAGTCTGTGGTGTTTTATTATCAATGAGTATGGAGCTACCACAGTTGGAAGATATTTGTGTCTGCCTCTCAGATTGGTCCTTGTGGAGTATTAGAGCCATCAAATAAATATTTGATTATTTATTGCTCCCTGTTTCACAGGACAGTGTTAGCTCTTAATTTTTACGTATAGGTCACTTAACATTCTAGCTGGTGTTAGCCTATGGCTTTGGCTTGGATTTTACCAGGTTTTGGTGCCATTTCTATTTCAATGCCTGGGTGCTCCCACTTGAAGAGCATCTCTGTGCTGTGTCTTGTCACTGGTGGCTGCTGGAGATCTGGGTTCATCAGAGGTGGCAGAATGGGATGTGTTGGTGATGGGTTTTATAGAAAAACCATGCTTTTCTCTGCCTTCACAATTCTGCTCCAACATCTCAGGAAGTCCTTATGTTTAGAGGTACCTGGTGCTTATAAGGGTGCTTCCATGGATGGCAAACTGACTGGCTTTATTCTTTTCTTTCATTCCAGGTTTGAGTCCTCCTCCCATGCTATCAGCATGAGTGCCTATTTGCGTGAGCAGAGAAGGGAGCTCTACAGCAGAAGTGGAGAACTTCAAGGTAGGCCAATAGATACTGTGCTACTGTGTATAATTCTCTTTTGCAGGAGCTGGAATATCCTGTCCGCACTATGTCAGGGTTTTATTACCTCCCTACTTTGCCACACAGGTTGTTTAAATCTCTCTAGTTTTTAAGCTTTATTTATTCTTACTATGTTGTGAAACTGCAGGGTTTCTCTTTATCCCCTCAGCATTTTCCGGTGGGGTTGAGGTCTTAAAAGATAATCATAAAACGGGGTGAAATGCAGCCAGTCTCACCATGAGCACTCCTTGTGGGTACTTGAAGCTAATGTTTGATTCTTTATCTGCAGTTTATTTCGTTGTATCAGATGCTGAATGTGATGCTTGCCCTGGATTAGTTTGGGAGCTTGGTTATCTCATATTTGAAGTTGCAGGTTTCTGTTGTATGGGCTAAAGAGAACCAGTTCTTTGTCTTTTGTGCAACACTTGAACAGTTGCGGAGTGTTTGAAAATGGTGAGTTTCAAGAGGTGGACTCTTGAAATTGCTGGTTTATATGGCTTGTGGCAAGTGCTGTGTACACGCAGAGACGTCCTCTCCTCCAAGCATGGCATCATTGCATGTTTTCTTCCTGAATGGTCTAATTCACTATAGTCTTGGTTTGGGGAGCAATATCAAGGGAAGATCTGCAGGCTGTCATAATAATGTATAGCAGGACTTCTGTATTGTCGATTCTGGTTTCTACTGGGCTGATCATAACAAGAAAATAATATATATTCTTTAAACATTGCAGTGATGGACAAGGGTAGAATTTCTCTTTGAAATCTTACCCATGGTAATTTTCAGTTGGCTTTAGTTGAAGATGTTTTGTGATTTGCAAGGGAGTTTTTGGATGACTTTGTATTCTCTTCTTCCTTTTATAACTTCATTGTCCTCAGTGAGAAGTTGAATGCACAGGAGCAGGAAAAGAAGTCTTGAGGGATGGGCAGTGTTCTTGTGGACAGATTGCTTAATTTAAGTGATTCTAAAAGGATGATCTTAGTGATGATTAAGGATATAATGATTCACTCTGTGGTGAAAATTCAGATACTTCCGGGTGGGCTGTGAAGGAAGAAACTGAGATTAAGATGTACTGAAGCTGACGGGTGCCCACACAATGATCTGTCGGCATATAGGAATAAAACAAAGCGAGATACCTGTCTTTTCAATGATGGTGTCACCATTTACACACACTTGGAAGGTGTTGGGCTCACAGCTCTTTACCTTTCAAGACTCAGGTTTTCACCTTCAAAGGCATTTGTATGCTCTTGTGCCCAGGATTAACTGAAAGAAATTACTCAGTTCAGTAGGATACTGTGAACTCTAAGAAGTTGTATTGAACCAGCACTCTCATGTACCTCTTCTCTGAAGCCAGGCTGAGAGGGCTGGACTGGGTCAGCCTGGAGAAGAGAAGGCTCCTGAAGGGGAGACCTGAGAGCAGCTCCAGTGCCTAAAGGGGCTCCAGGAAAGCTGGAGAGGGGCTTGGGACAAGGGCCTGTAGGGCCAGGCCAAGGGGAATGGCTTTAACCTGCCAGAGGGGAGACTGAGATGAGCTCTTAGGCAGAAGCTCTTCCCTGTGAGGGTGCTGAGGCGCTGGCACAGGGTGCCCAGAGAAGCTGTGGCTGCCCCATCCCTGGCAGTGCTCAAGGCCAGGTTGGACACAGGGGCTTGGAGCAAGCTGCTCCAGTGGAAGGGGTCCCTGCCGGTGGCAGGGGTTGGAACTGGATGAGCTTTAAGGTCCCTTCCAACCCAAACCACTCTGTGATTCTGTGATTATACCTGTGGGCAGTAGGATTTAAGTACTTCTCCATAGCTAATAGCTCTTTGTTACAAACTTTATGTGATAAATAGGGATTCAAAGCCAAGAATTTTGAAGCTGTTGAGAGAAGTAAGTTTGGAGCAGTGATGGGACCACTTGAGAGCCTGCTACACTTGCCTCAAAAATTTCAGGTCTCTTTGGGATGAGTCCTGTTGCTTTCGGTTGTTCCCAGTTGCCTCCACACCCTGACCTGACCAGTTGTCCATGTTGCTTTAAAAACACAGTAGAGAACAGCATTGACTCCAGGTCTCTTTCTTCTTTTAGGTGGGTTTTGTGGTTACTGTTGCCGTTAGACTGAACGGAGGGGCTGTTTTTAAAATAGCTCCTTGGGCTCAGAATAGCTTCCTGGGTTCAGAACTCATTACAGATTCCATGAAAGTTTGACTCCTTGTTGATATCAGAGGAATCTTGAGGCAACATCTATCCCAAATGGGAGATTGTGAGCGTTTTCAAGAGGGGTGGATGCAGAAGAGAGCTGAAAGAACAAAGCCTGTGAGCTGACAAAGAAGTAAAGGACAAAATACAGGAAATAGTGTGGAGAGGGACAAGCTTATATTGTCCTTTCTGGATGAATTGGAAGAGCTTGAACGTGATGCAATAGGTGACAAAAAGTCCAAGTAGGGAGTCAGTAGGGACAATAGATGAGATGACTTTGCTGAGAAATCTTTGCAGTTGAACCAGCAAGAAAAGTTTCCTTTTGAATTTGATGTTAAAAATGTACTCTCCTCTCTTTCTATTACAAGCTGCTGTTCCCTTGTAGGTAGCTTATTAATCTTCCCAAAATCCCAACCACAGCAAGATCTGCATTTTGATATTTCCTTCTTTTTTTACCTCTTTCAAAGAGAAATACCATTTGATTGTTCAATCAGGTTACTGCAAAGCAGACATGTGACACTCTCTCTTCTCTCAGTGCCACACGGTTGCTCTTCCTGACAGCCTTATCCATGGGGATGGTTTTTCAGTGGCAGCAGGAGGAGGCTGGCTTGTGAGGAAATCTTCAAAGAAAACATATGCATTAGGACAAGAAAGATCCTATAAAAGTTTGGCTCATGCCAACGTTTTGAAATGTCATTTAAATAGCCTTAAAATGTGTGAAGATCAGGGATGCTTTGTCATTAACATCTTTCATTTGGACTGAAATAGTGCGGTGCGTAAGGCACACGTTATCCCTCAGTGTGAGAAGGGGATGTGCTTTAAGTGATTTAGAGATGGAATTCTTGTGTCTTATTCCATTGAAATCAGAGGATGAAAACTGAAGCCATGTATTTTTCCCTTGGTGCTGGACACTGAAGTTGTTGGACAGTTGTCATTAAAAAGAAGGGGGAAAGCAAGTACATAACTGCAGTATCTCCTTCCAGACTAACATTCTTGTGGTTCCCCGTGTTGTTGTCACAAGTACAATGTCAGAGGTTTTTTTTTCTGGACAAAACAAATAATGACCATCATTAAGGTTCTCCTTTCTTTATTTCCCCAAGTGCCATGTGCTGGCTGGGGAATTTACTTTTTCCTTGTTGGAGCCCTCCTGACATTTCTCAAATATGATGTTCTTTTTATAGTCTTATCTTAAATAATGTGGGTGTATTTTATAACCAAGTAAGTCTATTCCGTGAGCAGCTGAATGACTGAAGCCTTGTTCATCTCAGATGTGTCTCTCCTATAACACCTTTCCTTCATTAGCCACACTTCTCCCCTTGTCTAAACCTGCTTCACCACCCTCACTTCTTTCTCCCTGGCGCCCCCGGTGTCTGCCTATGTCCCTGACCCACCCCCTAAGGAGAAAGCAGCATGTTCCATGTCTGGATCAAGTGGAGCACATACTGAGCAAGCAGCCCCATGCTGTGGAAGAAAAGGTGCAGGTTGCTGCGTGGCTGGTAGGTCCAACACATCCTCACTGCAGGTTCTCCTTCCATGGAGACACACATTTATCCTGCTTCAATCTGCGCAGCTCACTGTTTTCACAAAGCCTCTAAGCATTTATTACTTTGAAGCTTTATTTCTCTGCCACTTGTGCCAGGAATTGGCTCACCAGCTCAATTGTTGTGAGGATGGGACAGCCAGAAGATAACTGTTATTTTCACTGGAAACTAGGCTAAGCCATTGCTATATTTCACCGTCCTTCTTGCTGGCTGGTGGAATGAATCCTGTGTGTGCACCTTATTTCATTCCACTGCTGCCTTCACCTGTGATTTCTTGGGAATAAAAGGAAAATGTGGTTTCTTGCCATTGAGGGAGGAGGTAAAGGACTGCAGGGGGTGACTGTACGTGGTAAGAGGGTGTCACTGGGGCATCAGAGGAAGGAGATGGTCTGCAGAGGCTTGAGGGCTTTCTTCTTTAAATGGAATGTAAATGGTGTCTGAAAATATGGTTTCAAGCAAAAATAAGGAGAAAGACCACTTTTCTGTATATGTATGTTGGCTTTTAGTTGAAAATGTTTTCTGATTTACAAGGGAGTTTCTGGATGACTTTGTGTTCTCTTCCTCCTTATATAACTTGGTTGTCCTCATTGACAAGTTTCAATGTGACCCTGTGAGGGTGCTGAGGCGCTGGCACAGGGTGCCCAGAGAAGCTGTGGCTGCCCCATCCCTGGCAGTGTTCAAGGCCAGGTTGGACACAGGGCCTCAGAGCAAGCTGCTCTACGGGAAGGTGTCCCTGCCCGTGGCAGGGGTTGGAACTGGATGAGCTTTAAGGCCCCTTCCAACCCAAACCATTCTATGATTCTATGCTGCTCATCTGTTCTTGGTCCAAGCCTGACTATTTCTCACCATAAGGTTTTAAGTAATTAAGGAAATCGAAGAGAAGCTCTGCTAATTAAGATTTCAATGCCAAGAACTAGCAGTGGAGACGAATGCTATCTGCTATGACAAGGGCACAATGTAAGGCCAAGTCCAGGAAAAATGCAGTTATTTGTAGGTGCCTTGTTCCATTTGGATTCACCAAAGGGCTGCTGGAGGGAGCCAGCTGTGTTCACCCATGACAAGAACCAGTCTTGACGTCTTGGATAATGAAAACACGGTTCAGCACCTTTTAGAGCTGTGTATGATAATATGTTGTCAGTCAGGGGCAATGAGGAGGGGGGGGAAAGCAATCGAATTCTTGTCTGCTTAAAGGAGACGTTGTGACAAGTGTACAGTCCCGCTTGAAAACACCCTTTAGATGAGGATGAGGAATAACTGCTTGAAGAATCAGGAGGTTGGTTATGCAGAGGAGGGGGAAGGATGGGATGTTATGCACCTCCTGTCATGCAGTGGCTTTTGTCTCCCCATGCTACACAGGATCACAGTTGCCTTTGAGCTTTGGGAGAGGGAGAGGAGAGGGGAAGAGAATCTCTTTTTTGTGGTGTGACAGTATTAATGCAATCATCTAGTTCAGACCTTGTAAGCCCACTTATTATTTCCTCTGCGTGTGTTTTCTCTGCTTTAGAGGATTAGCCGCACCGTCTCTTCAAAGGCTATCCAATCAAGGAGGGGTTATTAAAACCGGGGTGCTTTATGGCTGAGAATTAATTAGAGCAGCATTTTCATGCAAAACAGCCCATTTTTTGATTAGCAATGGAGCAGGGCCGCAATTAACACTCTGGGAAGCTGAAATTTCTAGCGTTTGTGATTTGCAGGAAATGAGATTATCAAACCGGGGTCAGGCACTTGACAGCGAAAAGGGGATTATGTGTGAGGAAAGAATTTGTTTCTTGATTTTCTTTGCCTCTGCAATTGTTATTGAAGCTACGAGCAATTCAGAGGGAGGTAAAAAGGGGAGGGAGATACCTAAAAATAGAAGTGGGAGAGACCTTTTGCTGTGTTAGTGCCTCCTCACTGTGCCAACAGATTCCCTCATCCTGGTGTTAGGGAGAACACGTTTTGCATCTGATTTATAGCAACAGGTTTGCTTTGCTTTCGTGGGGTTAGTCGACCTTTTCCAATCCATGTGTTTGAGATTCATGGTCTAGTGGAAGGTGCCCATGAGGTGATCTTAAGGTCCTTTCAAACACAAACCGTTCTGTGATTCTTTGAGGATCCTGCAATCAAAATACTTCCATCCAGGGGAAGGAGGCAATGCAATCACTGTAATAAACAGAGCACTTCATCTCAGTTCCTTTAAGTGAGTATGTGGCCAGTGTGTTTTCTGAGTAATTTCTTTTCATCTAATGTTGAGTACATGTGTTAAAGCTTATTAAAGGCTGACCTTGGCTACTGGGATCTGTGGAAAAGAAGCAGGGCATCTCTGTCGTTTCTAGAGGGTTTGAAGAGGGGTTTATATCTCCCACTTAATTCTTCTCACTTCTAGGGCAGATACAAGGTGTTGAAAGTCAAATTTGGGCTGTGAAATCTCTCCTTTGGCTTGTGTCAGGGACCTTGAGCAGGCTACAGCAGCACAATTTGGTGGCTGGTCAATATTTGCTGACTGCAGCAAGTTCAGAGAGTGTCAGTTAATATCTACTGCAAGAGAGGGGGAAACCAGCAGTCAGAGTCAGAGGAAGGCTTGTGTTGGAAGGGACCTTAAAGCTCTTCCAGTTCCAACCCCTGCCACAGGCAGGGACATCTTCCAGTAGAGCAGCTTGCTCCAAGCCCCTGTGTCCAGCCTGGCCTTAAACACTGCTGGAGATGGGGCACCAGTCTGCTTTGTACAATTACCATCTAATTCTTTTTATTACTACTTATTTTTGAGCAAAATTGTTCATGAAAGCAAAGCTGGTGAAGTTAATGGTTGTCAGCACCCACATTAGCCACAATAGCCACATCCTTGGTCCTGTTTCTTACCTGGCAGTGTCTGCAGCTATTGCATCCTTTTCAGCAGCAGTCACATGATTAAGGAAGCTCATTCCTAGCTTTCACCTTTATCTTCATAGGTTGGAACTTATACAAGCCTGGCAGCACATCTTGGTTGTGCTTTACTCCCGGATGCAACTTGGCAATGCACTCCAAGCTTCAGCCATGACGGTGTTTCACTATTTGGGTTTAGATCCCTGTTTAGGGCTTCTAAACACATCCTCCGTCTTGACTTTAAGCTCCTCTTGCTTTAGTCTTTGGACCCATACATTGTTCTTTTCCATTCAGAGCCTAAGGACCTCTAGTAAGCTACTGTACAGCTCGTTAGATGCTACAAGGTCCTGTTTTTAATATGAAATCTAAAATATCAAGGCATTGTGATGTTACATCAGTAGAAAAGCTTCTCAAATAAAGACTGAAAATCAAAGGTGATGGAATCAGTTATGGGTTCTGTCATCAGCTTGGGTTACCTTGGGTTATTCTTCACAACTCTCGCACTAGACCTAAGTGTTGCTCCCCTACTGATAGGAGGAACAGACAACAGCCTGAAAAAATCCTCATTTTGTAAAATCCACCCCCCACCCCCCCCAGATGGATGCTTCAGTGTTATTACTATTGCTCCCAGCAATAGTGATGGTGTTGCAGTTTTGGGCAGAGAGACTCGATTTTCCTGGGACTCGCTGTGTTCCAGTGCCTGGTTTGGAAATCAGTCATTGATTTTCAGGGTGCTTATTTACAGCTTCTTCCCAGCTTAAGTTTTGGATTACTAAAGATTTTGAGGGCTTTGTGGTGAATTTACAAAGATGTTGTGGAATTATCTTGTATTATGCAGATTAAGCAGAATAGGCCGGTAATGTTTATGGCTCTGAGCTGTAATATCCTGGTTTGTATCAATTCTTGGAGGTTGTTCTTTTTCAGGAGGACTTGGCTTTTGGAGGTTCTGAGCCATCTCAGCTTGCTGTGGCTGCCCCATCCCTGGCAGTGTTCAAGGCCAGGCTGGATGGGGCTTGGAGCAAGCTGCTCCAGTGGAAGTTGTCCCTGCCCGTAACAGGGTGTTGGAACTAGATGAATTTTAAGGTCCCTTCCAACCCAAACCAGTCTGGGCTTCACTGAGCTGCTCAAGTCCTAATATCCATTAAATTCAATCTTTGTGTTTTAATATGTTTGATTTTGAATTGATTGTAACTTAACCAAAGTGAACATTAAATAATCTGTATTCAGAGGTGAGTAAAAGGAAGCATCTTCCTGTAATGTCACTTATCTGAACTGCAGAGCATCTTCTCTCCCTTTTCCCTTCTATCATCCAAGCCAAAGCTTTCTGGCTAGTCTCAGCCAGGCAGCAGACCGTGCTGTATGAGTGTGTAATATGTGTCCCAGGCTGGAGCAGATAAATCAGTCTTTGCTTTTCTGAAGGACAGTGGAAACATTTCATCAGTACAGCTAGCAAGAAAATAACTATGATACAGTTGAACAGGTACTCTTCTTCCTGTGATCTGAAATAATATGCTTTTCCTTTCTCCCTGTATGAGAGCTTCACACTCTCCTGGAATTGGTGCTTTTGTGTAAAGTTCAGTAGTAAACCATTTATTTAAAACCCTTCTGTCTTGCTGTTTAGGATCAGGATTCTCTCAGTTTGGGATGAGCAGGTCTGGTTTCTGACTACCTGCTCCGCTTTGAGGAATATTCATCGCTCCACTGGTGGAAGTGTGTTGCAGCAAGCTGAAAGAGTGGAATAGAGTTTGTAGGTTAAGTGGATGGTGCTGCTGTTGTCTCCTCTCCAGCTCTAATCATTTGAAGCCAAAATCCTATTTCCAAGCTCTGTCTTTCCGAAGTTATTTACTGCAAAGCTATTTCCTTGACTCTAAGGAACGAGTTTGTTGTTCCTGTGTTGGGTTTTTGTTTGCTAGCAGGGCATTCCAATGTGCCTTTTGTACCCCACATTTAGATTCCTACATTTACCTTCCATTCCTGGTAATGAGAATAAATTACAGCCATTTGAATTGGGGTTTGGTAATTGCTAAGGAACACCGTAGAGTTAGGCTGCAAAATGAAGACTAAAACTATCCAGCGGGAATATGAATTAGCTGAATACAATTAGCTGGGAAGATGTATCTTTCAAGAGGATACCTAATTCTTGAAAGAGATTTATACAGTATATATATTTTCTAGAATGATTAATTGCTATGATGCTTCCTATACATATGTTGTTTTAATCTGGCCTGTTAAACACTGTGGAGGCCTAAGATCTGAATTCCAGTGTCTGATGCGGGGCTGTAAGGATGATGGGGAGGGACTTTTCATTAGGGACTGTAGTGACAGGACAAGGGGTAATGGGTTAAAACTTAAACGGGAAGTTTAGATTGGATATAAGGAGGAAATTCTTTCCTGTTAGGGTGGTGAGGCACTGGAATCGGTTGCCCAGGGAAGCTGTGAATGCTGCATCCCTGGCGGTGTTCAAGGTCAGGCTGGACAGAGCCTTGGGTGACATGGTCTAGTGTGAGTTGTCCCTGCCCATGGCAGGGGGGTTGGAACTGGATGATCTTAAGGTCCTTTCCAACCCTAACTATTCTATGATTCTAAGATGCTCTTGGTGCTTATGTTTCATGATCAAATCTTGCTGACATTTGTCTTTTTTATACTGAAGTTGATCCAGATCCATTTTTTATGTGGGTTGAATTCCTGCTTACTTGTCTGTAATGGCTTTGTTTTCACCAACTGAATTAGCAAGACCTTAAATACATTGCTGAAATATTTCTTTTATTTATTCTGTCTGATAGAGTAGCTAATGGTAATTATAAAAAAATGAGATGAGAATTCTCTGTGGAGCCTGAACTGCTTCCTCTGCAGATTTTATGC
Organism: Lathamus discolor; assembly: GCF_037157495.1. Lineage (NCBI taxonomy): Eukaryota > Metazoa > Chordata > Aves > Psittaciformes > Psittacidae > Lathamus > Lathamus discolor. The sequence goes on from NC_088884.1 coordinate 5,652,865, forward strand.
CCTTTAAGCTGTGACATCTCCAGAAAGCAGGCAGTTATCACAGGGTATGGCAAATGACAACACATACCTTAAGGGTGAGTGTGGAGGCAGTAGCTGTTACTCTTGCCTTGTCTTGTACCTGTTCAGTGGGTAAAGACGTGTTTAATCTCTGGCCCTGTCATTCTAATGCCTCTAATCTGTATTTGAAGTCCCTTAAAAATGCGAATCCCTTGTTTCTCAAGTAGCATAAGAAATGCTCCAGAGACAGCTGTATTACCATTTGGATTTTCTCCTTTGGCTTTGATGGATGGATATATACATTTTTTGTTTTACACTGGAGAGTTTTTCATCTTGATAATGTTGAAATGCAACTTTACAGTGACAGAGTAGTGGGCAGCATTCACAAGCCCTGCTTTCAAGTCGGGTTAAAGCCATTGAGGTGAGCAGGAATTAACATTTCCCTTGTCTCGTAAAGGTCACCCTTTAACTGAGATTCACCACGTTCAGTCCGAAGCCTGGGTTGGAGGAGAACTCTCTTCACAAAGAAGGCACAAATTGGCAGTATAATCTCATCAGAGGCTTGGGTTCTATGGTAATAAATCATTCAATTTGAAGCTAACAGAATTGCCACGGAGCATGAAACACGCCAGATGCTTGAAAGACTTCTGTGGCTTAAAGTTTGAATAACAGTTGGAGGATTTGTAGACATCTTTAGTTTTTCCTAATAAGGAAGAACTGTTGAGAAGAAAGTAATTCTTACCTAATTAAAGGATTAAAATGCATCTGATTTTGCTAGCTGTGATATTGTCTGACATAGGAATTGAAGGTGTGCTGTTGCTGTGCTGTAGATCTGTTTGTGTATGATATCTCAGAAATGATTGCGAAATAAATGGCCTCAGCTTTCATCCATCCATTATACCCTGCCTTTGCCAGAGAGATAAATGTGTGCTGAGCAGGTGATTCTCTTCTGTAGAATGAAGATGTAACTTTAATCAATAAAGAGATGTGATTTAGAGTTCTGGAGATACAAAGGCTAACAGTTTCTGAAGGGCTCTTTGGGCTAAGTGCATAAATTGTTGTTGAAGTCTTTTCTTAATATATCATGGCTGATATTAGAATACTTTATTATCAGAAGACAGAAATACAGATATTTCCAGGGGAGGAGGGTAGCAGAGAAGGCAGTTTTGCATCCAATAGACAGGTAGGGAAAAGAGTATTTTTATGTAGGCTGGAGATGGAGAAAGAGAATGCCCATGAGAAACACTATAAAGCCTTCTGTCAGGGGGCATTTAAATCTCAAATCTCCTGGCTTTTGGTTGTTGATTTTGGAGCTTAGAATCATAGAATCATAGAATAGCTAGGGTTGGAAAGGACCTCAAGATCATCCAGTTCCAACCCCCTTGCCATGGGCAGGGACACCTCACACTAAACCATCCCACCCAAGGCTTTGTCCAACCTGGCCTTGAACACCGCCAGGGATGGAGCACTCACAACCTCCCTGGGCAACCCATTCCAGTGCCTCACCACCCTAACAGGAAAGAATTTCCTCCTTAGATCCAATCTAAACTTCCCCTGTTTCAGTTTTAACCCGTTACCCCTTGTCCTGTCACTACAGTCCCTGACGAAGAGTCCCTCCCTAGCATCCCTATAGCCCCCCTTCAGATACTGGAAGGCTGCTATGAGGTCTCCATTTAGGAGTGCGTGGCTGCCTATGTGGGTCACAATGAATGGTTTGGGATAGCAGGTTCACTGTTGTGTGTACATTTTACAGTGCAGAGACCTGGCACCTATAACACATGTAGAAATGTCCCCGTTCTGCTGTCGAATGTCTCAAGATCTGGCCTCTTGTACCCTTCTCATTTCACTTCTTGTTGTTTGGTCTTTTTTCATAGCAGCTCATCAGATCAAGGCCAGTATCATCTTAAGGACCTGTCCAGTGCACCAAATGTAAATGATGGTCATTGCTTTTGGAGCAGAGACATTCTGTTTTCTATCTCCTTCTTATGCCATGTTCTTTCAGTAGACTAGAGAGGTGAGGTAGTGACATTTCTGGAGTATAGGACACGAGCCTTGTTTCTTAAATTCTATTAGAAGGTCCGTCAGATGAAGAAGTTGTAGAAGGACATGGTGTGTATGCTGAATGCATCTTCAATAGGAGCGCGTGTTCTGGTGCTTAGTTTAATTTAACTGGCCTGGCAGGTCCAAACTCAGATGCATTAATGGAAAAATGACTGAATGGACAAGTTAGAATCCCAGACTGGTTTGGTTTGGAAGGGACCTTAAAGCTCCTCCAGTTCCAACCCCTGCCACGGGCAGGGACACCTTCCACTAGAGCAGCTTGCTCCAAGCCCCTGTGTCCAACCTGGCCTTGAACACTGTCAGGGATGGGGCATCGCAGGGATGATTCCTCACATACATGTGCACACTGGGGTCTGAGTTTAACTTCTGTGTTCTGTATATAGATACCCCAAATTTCCACACTTCCGTTGCCAGTCTTTTGAGCCGTGGAGTCACCACAAAGCTGGAGAAGTTGTCGAAACCAGATTTTCTCCATCTAACATTTCTGCATTAAGGTTGTTCCACATTTGCTGAAGAAAAACAGGCTGATTTTTTTCCCTCTAAATATTGGGCACAGCAAACACTCACTGAAGATGTCATCAGTGTTTTCATATTTCATTGTAATTACTTAATAGTATAATAGCAAAGACTTGATGCTCAATAACTGCCTTCTTTTACATAATATCAAAAATCCTCTAAGTGATTGGGGGCTTAGAGTGCATCTGTGCTCCTCTTTGGGAGTTTTAATTGCACTCATCATGTGGTTGTCTTGGACTTAACTGTCACCAGTAGTTATTGGATGATGTCCAATGCAGAACCGCTGTATTCACTGTACCTCAGTGGCATCTAGGATTGTGTGAACTGTAACAAACAGCACTTTCTTTGTCTGCTTAATGAATATAGAAGTGATGTCAAATGGCCTCTTCCCTCCACTCTATGTATTTCTTTCATAATGGGAAATATGTTGATATTATGTGGGAAAGCTATAACCCCAGTAATAACTGGTTTACGGTGCACTCATGGCTTTTTCTTCAGCAAGGTAGGATGCCAATTTGGCCTGACCCCAGGTTAAGGAGGAGGTATGCGGCCAGTGTGTGCTGATGTGACAACATGATGCTTGGGGTCAGCTGCCAGCCGTGGGAAATAATTGCTTATGCCTTTATAGCTACTATGGAAATGTGAGAATTTATCTATCTGGAGTTGCCTAGAGGGTATTTGCACCGGAAGCAGGCGAAATCTCGAGAGAGTTCAGAAGTCAGGATGTGAAATAGTTTTTTGTGGTGCTCATACCCAGAAGGGTGTTATTACATTTTAAGGATAATTACTATGGAAAAAAGCAATCAAACGCCACTTCATCTGGACATGTCCCTCTTTGTTCTGTGTGTTCACTGTTTCAGCCTGAGAGGACCAGGCAGTTTCTCAGTGACATTGCAGAATCCTAAAATAGGGACGTATTTGGGTAAAACTATCATTTGTAAAATGGACACTGTTAAAATAGAATCACAGAGTGGTTTGAGTTGAAGGGACCTTAAAGCTCATCCAGTCCCAACCCCTGCCACGGGCAGGGACCCCTTCCACTAGAGCAGCTTGCTCCAAGCCCCAGTGTCCAACCTGGCCTTGAGCACTGCCAGGGATGGGGCAGCCGCAGCTTCTCTGGGCACCCTGTGCCAGCGCCTCAGCACCCTCACAGGGAAGAGCTTCTGCCTAAGAGCTCATCTCAGTCTCCCCTCGGGCAGGTTAAAGCCATTCCCCTTGGCCTGTCCCTACAGGCCCTTGTCCCAAGCCCCTCTCCAGCTTTCCTGCAGCCCCTTTAGGCACTGGAGCTGCTCTCAGGTCTCCCCTTCAGGAGCCTTCTCTTCTCCAGGCTGCCCCAGCCCAGCTCTCTCAGCCTGGCTCCAGAGCAGAGCTGCTCCAGCCCTTGCAGCATCATCGTTCCCCTCTCTGACTTGAATCAACCACTGGATGTTTCTAACTGCACCCTTCACCTCAGAACCCGGATACCAATGTATTTCATGCAACCTTTTGCTTTCTAATTAGTTCCCTGGAAGAGAAGCACTTATGAGTCAATTAGTGGTAATAGCTGGAGCGTGTGTATATGGAGAGGAGATGATGTCTTGCAAGATAGGTTTCCTTGTAGCTATCTGATGATTCTGATGGTGTTAATACATGTCTGTTATCCCTAATTGATGAGTTCAGTGTTGTGTTGGGTATTTCATGTATGGGGGGGGGGGGTGGGGGGTGGAATTTGAAACCTCAACAAACGGCCTTTCCTTACTTTGTCAGCTACTTGATAACTAAAGGAAAGCAAATGTTTATTCAAAGGTGAGATAAAGAAGTGTGCTGTGTCTCAGTACCCAGTTGCATTGCTCTCACACACCCAGATGTCAGGCTATAACTTTTCATTTCTATAGACCGGTTTGGCATTGTTACATTAACCACACCAGACTGAGCACTTATCTCCACTGTTATATTGTGTCTGTAATGATATAGTCCCTTACTATCAGTATATTCTTCTGCAGCCTGTTTGGAATATAGAACAGTGTATTAAAGATAAAAGCCAGAGGTGGTTTTGACTGAAAATATTTATAGGTTTTTTTCCTTCTTGTTGTTTTAGGAGCTCATTTCATTAATAAAAGTTTATATCATTCCTTCAGGGCTTATCATGGTTTGCGCTACAGCTAAATGCTTTATATTCTTTCTTATTAATAATCATCAGTTACTTGATGCTTTTTCAGACCCTTCATTTTTCATCCAGAAATAACTGGTTCGTACATTTGTGTGTCTGAACTATTCAGCTTCAGACCGAGGGGCTTTGTGTTTGCACTGGCACGTGGAGTTCAGGGGCAACCTGAGCTACTGGGCTGTGTGTAAATGGTTCTGTGCCATCTGTGCACCTTAGTTTCATTTGGTATCCTGCAGGTAAGAATCATTTCTGTAGCTAAAGGCTTTATTTTTGTAACTAGAAGATCCAATTTGGGAATTTTAACAAAGAGTCACCCACTGTAGCTTGGCCTTTGCTTTTGTATGACAAAAGGCGCTTATTCTATTTCAGGTGCTACAAGTGCAAAGAAAAACAGGGGAGAATAACTCTATTTTCTCCTGTTGAGTAGGGATAGAGATCTGAAATGCAGAGATACATCTGCCTGAGGCAGGAAAAAATACAGCATCCCTTGTCTGGGAGCTAGAAGAGCAGATGCCCTGTTCCCATTGAAAAGATGCTTCAAAAAGTAGGCGGAGGATTGACAGGTCTCTGAGATGTGTTGTCCTCTGCTACCGCTTTTACTCCTTTGGAAAAGTAGAGTCCCTGCACAGGAAAGTTGGTGTTATCGAGTTTCAAAAGCACAGTTTTCTCAGCATAATAAGGCACTGGCACAGGGTGCCCAGAGAAGCTGTGGCTGCCCCATCCCTGGCAGTGTTCAAGGCCAGGTTGGACACAGGGGCTTGGAGCAAGCTGCTCTAGTAGAAGGTGTCCCTGCCTATGGCAGGGGGTTGGAACTGGAGGAGTTTTAAGGTCCCTTCAGCACAAACCACTCTGGGATTTTATGAGCCTATGTTAAAAAATAATTTTAAGTGTTCTGAACATCCAAGACATATAGTGGTTAGTACCTGATAATACAGAGAGTTGTTGATTGTCTGTGGCTGCTCATAATGGCCTTAGGTAGCATCATACCAAGGCAATTAGTGACATCAGTAGACTTGGTCTGACTATTGAATGATCATCTTTTGGAGTGCCAGCTTGGTCTTGTTCTTCCCAGCTGAAGAAGTATTGAGGAGCCCATGTTTAGATTCGTGTGACATCATACATATACGTCCTGGGTGTGATCTTGATGGAATTTCCTCTAGTAGAAGACCTCCTCAGCTGGTTTAGTAACATGAAGGGCTAAACAGGGTCAGCTTTAGGTAAAAAACTCTGCTCATTGCGTTGGGGTTTATTTTATTGCTGACTGTTGACTCTAAGTTTAAATAGATCCAGGAAATCATAGAATCATGGAATGGTTTGAGTTGGAAAGGACCTTAAGATCATCCAGTTCCAACCTTCTGCTATGGAGAGGAATACGTCACACTAGACCATGTTGCCCGTGACCTGGCCTTGAACACTGCCAGGGCTAAGTCACAGATGGAATGTATGTGTGAATTTCCCTCCTTACCCACTTGAATAAATGAGATCCACATTAGTCCCACCTGATTTCATCTTTTTCACTGTTCTGGTAGGTTACATTGGGAATGTTCTGAGCAAAGAGCTGTCGGTTTTACGTGTTGTCTGATGAACCTGCCTATTCTCAGATTGTAGGAAATCAGTTGCTGTTGCGGGTGCAACTACAGATACCCTATTCACAGTACAGAAAACACTTTGGCTTTTCGTTTTCCAGGTGTATTTCCCTTACTGAGTGTTGGAGCTTCTGAATTAGTCTCAACCAAGCATAAACCAAGTCTTATGCACCGAGAAGTGTCATTGAAACTAAGTAATGGCATACAATTGAATTAAATGTGGGGAAAGAAGATTGAAACCTCTTTCTCTCCCTTTTAATAGGAAATTGATGCAAATGGCAGTGGATAAGCAAATTATAATACATTTTGATGAAGAAGTGGCAAGTTGGAGTGATAGGTTGGATTGTCTATGTAGGAAGTTAATGATGCAGTTACAAAGCAGAACAAGGGGATGGATGTGGTGGATGTAATACCAGTGAAATTAAGCAGGTTAATTCCAAGCCTTGATGCAAGACTCCATTACTCTGCACTCTGAGTGCAGATTATTACAGTTATCTAATGTGTTTAACCCACTTAATGCTTTCTGATTGTGCTTATGCAGAAAAACCAAAGGCTGGAAGTGCTTTAACATCACTTTTCCCCCCTTTCTTCTTAGAAACATGGATTTTATTTTAATTGGAAAATAGCCATATATGGTGCACTCACTGTCCAGTTGCTGGTGTTCCCATGGAGAGCACAGCAGGGATTTAATCTCATTTACCTAGAGAAAATTGCTGTGCTTGACTTCTAAACTGTTTTCCAGTATGGCCTTGCTGATTGTACTTGTTACTAAGCTTTAGTTTCCTTTTTTTCTTCTGATGAGCAGTATTTTGAAGGAACAGAATATAAAGTCAACTAAGAGGGTTCTTTGTAGCCTCATAGGTATTAGCCCTCTCTATACTGCTTCCTTAGTAAAATACCAGCTGGTTAACGTCCAGTCGTCTGCACCCTGTGAGTAGGAGAATGATGCTGTGTTGATCCTGCTTGAACCTTCAGTTAGTTGCTGGCACCTTCTCTATTCAGCTTTAGGCTCTGCCCTAGAGACTGAAGCTATGCTGTGACTTCTAGGATGACTTTGTACAAGCAGCACTTGTTAACATTTGTCAGCTTGGTGCTGCTGGGAAACAAGCCCTTTGCTTTCTGCTTAGGCTGTCAGTGATACCTGCATGGCACCATGGCTTTTGACACATTTGCCCAGGTAAAACAGATTGGGAGTTAATGGGGGTTGTGTTGGTGTTCAGAAGGAATAGAAATAGTCTCATTTCCTCTGAGTTAAACCAGTTTAGCATGGTTAAGTGACAAAACCAGTGATGGTACAACTGTGTTTGTAGGCAACATCAATAGAAATCAGAGTTTACCAAGGAATAAGACTGTTAAAGCTTTGCCAAGTTTTGCATAAATATTTCTCCGTGTAGAACTTGATATTGAAACTAGTTTTTGCGTTTCAAATACCATCAGTCATATAACATGGAGACACAGCGTGTCAGAAAGCAGCCATATCCTCTGGACATTAATGTTAACCTCCTTTGAAGATGTCTCTTCATTTTAACTGTTTTTAAATTACCACACATCACTAGACTCTGCTTTACTTCATTTCCTCACTTGTGTCATGAGCAAGATGCATTTCTGGATGTTCCAAAGAGCAGCATCTCTGTGGTTGCAGCTATCAGTAATGTAAAGGAATAGTGCTTGCAGATGCTGCTTGTAATTTCTTCATTCACTGAGTATTGATACAGACATTTCACTCGGTAATTTATTAGTGCTGTTCATTTTCTATGCAGTTATTTATTATCGATGTCAAAGAAATACTAAAAGTGGATGTAGATCTATTGGGTTTGGGTTACTGATTGAAGACTGGATCAGGAGTGACTGATAACTTCTAAGAGAGCTTGGGCCACAGCTGGATAGGACCCAAGTGAAACTATAATGAATATAGAGAAACTATGATGAGCATAAAGCCTTTCATGTGGAGCCAGGCTGAAAGAGCTGGGCTTGTTCAGCCTGAAGGAGAGAAGGCTCCTGAAGGGGAGACGTTAGAGCAGCTCCAGTGCCTAAAGGGGCTCCAGGAAACCTGGAGAGGGGCTTGGGACAAGGGCCTGTAGGGCCAGGCCAAGGGGAATGGCTTTAACCTGCCCGAGGGGAGACTGAGATGAGCTCTTAGGCAGAAGCTCTTCCCTGTGAGGGTGCTGAGGCGCTGGCACAGGGTGCCCAGAGAAGCTGCGGCTGCCCCATCCCTGGCAGTGCTCAAGGCCAGGTTGGACACAGGGGCTTGGAGCAAGCTGCTCCAGTGGAAGGGGTCCCTGCCTGTAGCAGGGGTTGGAACTGGATGAGCTTTAAGGTCCCTTCAAACCAAACTGTTCTATGATTCTACGATAAACTCTGTGCACTCAAATTGCAGTGTGAACCAATGAAAACATAACTAGCGCTGAATGCAGGCAGAAAACATCAATTCTGGAGTTATTTCTTTTTACTGCAAGTTAAATAAGCAGATGGGAATAAAACACAATTGCAGTGTCGTACAGAATACACCTTTTCTTATAACTGTCTACAAAAAACATTTCCTTGAAAAGAGTATAAATTCCTATTTAAATAACCAAGGAAGCTGCTGGGAGTCAAGGATTAAACATACCAAATAGTACCATTTCTGTTAACTGACGTAGGATTCTGTTTCTCCCCTTACTTTGATGTCAGGTGGAGGAATTTCTTCTTGACAAAGGCTGTTATATAGAATATGGGTTGTGGGTTTGGGGTAGGTGAATGGGATGCAGGCTTTCTGATGTTTATTGTAGTCCCCTATGTCTTCAATTCACCTGATGCCAACAGGAAGCAGTGCTGGAGCCATGTTATCACCTCTTAGCCCTGGTTAGCTCTTCAGCTGGGTAACTTGTACCGTTGCTGTCTTTGGGAGTGCAGCCAGGAGAGGTGGTCTCTTGAGGCTGATCAGCAGAACAGATGGACAGACACAGGTGACATGTAAAGCAGCACAACAGAGAGCATATTGAGAGCAAAGGAAAACATCTTCAAAGGACACTGGGCTTTAGGACAAAGAACAACTTTCCTTGAATGGTTACTCTGGCACAGAGATGTTTTCTGTCATTGGTTTTATTTTCCCCTTTTTTCATCAGCCAGTCCCTGGTTGAGAACTTTTCCAAGGCTTTGGGAATCATCACTTGGAGAAAGCAACTGAGTCCTGAAGATGGAGATGTGGATTGTCTTTTTATAAGTGCAACCTGACTTTCGAAGTCACTTCACTGACCTGTTTTACTGTATGATACTTCCCTTTTCCCTCAGTGTATCAGAAATGTCACAACCCACCTATTCTGCTGTGGTGTTTGTGTTCAAGTTTGGCTGAGACTTTGGTTGCTGTAGAAATGAGGGGAAAATGACTTTCATTTGTGGTGCTTGATCTTTTATGAAATACAAGTACAGCCTCTGGTTTTCACTGAGGGAATTCACCGAGCGGTAAAGCAAAGGTAAAGAGTGGAATAATTTTCCGCTGAGTTTCTTGATGTAGATATACATCAATTCACGTACATGAGACTGGAGATTATAGAGGGAAATGGGATGACTCTCCTAAGGTACTCGAGAGGTATCTTCTTAAGGGATATACAGGATACAGCCAAGAGGTTTTGAATTACCTGAAAGAGGTAAGATGCTTTGATGAAGCTGCTGCTCGTCATGATGATGGGAAGACCAGCTTAGAGCAGAGTAATTCCGTCTTTAGCAGTGGTAAACAGCAATACCCTGCCTTGTCTCTTGGTAAGGAGGAGGATGTGAATCAAGAGTTCATCCTTCAGCTGGGATATTGATCTGAGGTCTTTCACCTCCCCCGTCTAGCCTTCACGAAACCTCCAGCACCTTCATGTTCTGAAGGTCTCTCCATCTCCACTGAAGTTTTTGAAGGACCCAAAATCGTTGGGGTTGGGGGGTACTGATAGGTTTGGGGGATACTGATAGGTTTAGGAGGCTGTGGTGCATCAGCTTTGCTTGACGTAGTAATCAGTTAAACATGGATGGTGATGTTATGGCTCTTTTACTTAATCAACAAGGTTTATATGAGATACATACATAGGCATCTGCTTTTGTCAGGACTCGCAGGAGGGAAGTGAAGGCAGAAAGGAAAGAGGTGTTTTAGGGGAAGGGAGGAGAAGTGGTAGGGACTGGGGCTGGGGAGGGATCAGACTGTCTGCAGAGCTGTTTGCTTGTGAAGCCTTTCCCATCTTCTGGGGCCTGTTCTGCTCTTCTCAAAAAGGTGACCTTAAACACAGGCAGAACCAGATTTCTTCCAGCAAAGTAGTTTTGAATTAAATACATTGGATATTGCTGTTAGGGATTATTCAGGAGAATGTACCAAATAAATGTGCTCACACCAGACAAAAACATAGAGCAGGGATGGTTTGGGTGGCAGAGGGATGGTTTGGGTGGCAGAGGGATGGTTTAGGTAGCAGGATGCAGGCTCCAGCCTTTGTAACTATTTCAGCTAGTGCTGTGCTCTGAACACAGCTCTCAGGAGCACCTTAACTGAAGCATTAAAAATAACCTGATCCAGGTAGGTGCGGGGGGGGAAACTGCGTGTGTTTCCCCTGTGCTGGTTTCTACTCCCAGCAGGTCCCTCAGAACTGACACTTTGATTCACTGCTTGACCATGATCTTTGCTTTTTCTCCACACCTAAATTAACATCCATATGGGCTTTGCTTTCTAACAGAACCTGCCTGCGAGACGACGGGTGCTGAGCCTACAGCAGAGGAGTCCTTTGCTTTTTGAGCACAGCTTCTGCTGCTGTTGGGTTAATGTTTTCACAGAGCAAATCAGCTGTGGAATATTATTTCCCTGGTGAGACCAAGACACCTCTATGTAGCTCAACTCTGCAAGGGGATTTCAGGGTATTAGAGAGGGAAAAATGCATAAATCTGTTCTTTGACAGCACTAGCAAACGTTCCTGGTTCCTGAGAAGGAATAGATGGATGTGTTTGCTTGGACCTTGTCTGTTTTGATGCCTGCTTCTGACACTGCTGACATTTATGGACACATTTGCTTTGTCTGGCTTTCTAAGGAGACAGCCATCTAGTAATACACGTACTGTCAGTGTTACTGGATCATTCTTCCAGAAAAAAAAGGAGAGTTTGCTTTTCATCTTCCCTTTGAAATAGCTTGTTAAAGCAAATACATTTAGAAACATACTACATCATGCGTGAGGTATAGCTTAGATCGTATAGAGGAGAGCAGGGCCACTGCAGAAGTCAGTGAGAGAAGATCAGACTTCACTTGGTGCAGTAAGACCACAAAGTCCTGTTGGAACACTCCACGTAGATCCTGCTTGAGCAGTGAATCATTTCTAACTGAAAGGCAAAAACCCCAAACCTTCATCTTCTCTTTCTCAGGCTTTGGTGATGGGTCATCTTACTCAGCTGATTGCCTCGACAGCTTCTCATCCAGCAGATAAATGAGGGTTGCATTGTTTTTATTACACTCCAATATGTTGTCGACTGTGCTGTTAATGCTTAGTGGCAGGAGAAATTCCTGCCCTATGTAATTCAGGGAATCACTGAAGTCTCCAAGAGGCTCCAGAAGCAGATGCGAGGTACCTGATTTTTTCTGCTTGTTAACTTATATACAAGAGATAAAAATGCATCTTTTTGCTTCAGAAATCCTTGAGCTTAAAGCACTGTATTCACTGACAGCTGACAGAGAGGCTTTGCAAAGTGTTAATGAAACTGTGACTAGCATCTCTCATCTTACTCCTTCAGGGTCACTGATGGGGGAACTAAGAGTGGAAGTTGGTTCCTCTTGTGGTCATCTGGGAGAAGGGCACTCCTTCAGACAGGGGATGCTTTATACTTCTAGTATTTAGATCAGCAGTGGACACGTTTTTGTGGCAATTCCTAGCATGTAATTTTCTACCACTTGTATTCTTGCACCTCTGCAGGTATTCAGGAGGTAACCCTAGGGCTCAGCCCAGTTCAGGTAATCTAGACCTTCTCACAGTCATCTTTCCTTTTGCATTTGATACTTAATTGTCTATCTTATGAATTAGGATAGATGCTGCCTAAAGTAGCTATGCTGCTCCATTTCTGGCAGTGTTCAAGGCTGGCTTGGAAGGGGCTTAGAGCAGTCTGCTCTAGTGGAAGGTGTCCCTGCCCGTGGCAGGGGTTAGAACTGGATGAGCTTTAAGGTCCCTTCCAACCCAAACCAGTCTGAGATTCATTCTGTGATTCTATGATTTTCATCAAAGTGCATCACAAAAATTTGCAAAGTGGTGTTATCCCTGTTATACAGGTGGAAAAAAATGGGTGAACATAGTTAATGGGACCTTTCTAGCAATGCTAATACTCCTTAAGTTAAGGCACTGGCAGTCATCAAATGCTGGTAGTACAGAGCTTAGCACAGACTCATTTCAACTGCTTCCAGAGTTTTTTTGCAGCTTGTGGAAATTCTCTGCTTGGAGCTCATGTGCCACTGATGGTCGGTTGAAAGTGGGGTTTCTGAATGAATCATAGAATGAATCCCAGACTTGTTTGGGTTGGGAGGGACCTTAAAGCTCATCCAGTTCCAACCCCCAGCCATGGACAGGGACGCTTCCACTAGAGCAGGTTGCTCCAAACCCCGTCCAACCTGGCCTTGAACGCTTCCATGAACACTTCAATCAGTACACAGTTATTTTAGCAGTGTAGGCACTGGTTTTAAACCAGAAGGATTTTGCCGATGTAGAAAATAACTGCATGCCTCTCATTTTGAATTCCAGTTCCTTATTACCTCAATGTACTCCCCTACACTTCAAAAGCAAAGAAGATGCACAAGTTGTGCTGTGTTTTATCTCTCAGTAAATTCAAGTGTATTGACCTATCCATTGGTAAAGTCTTGTTCATCCACCTTTGAACAGTTGCTTTTTGGCTTACCTTGCTCATCTCTACATAATGCTGACGTGGGCTGCAGGGTATAAGTACTCTTAGATGCTGAACTTCATGATGTTTTTCTCCACCTGCTTTGTTGTTTCAGTACCTGCTTCCTATTTTATTCTCATCTCAAGTGCTGTGACAAATATAAAGAGGTTACATAGTTCCACTTCAGCTCCTTTGTCAAAAAGGATTTGTGGAGTCCACTGCTGGAGTCAAATTGGAATTAAAACACATACTGCTTACATAGCTTGAAGCTTGTCAAAAGGTGTGTTTGGAAGTCTACACCCTTACATCAATGCGTACAGAAGGGACCTTGCTGGGAACCTCTGCTTTATTTTCCATTGCCAATATCCAGTGTAAAGAAACAACTGTGTTGTGTGTGCCATAGATTGTAAACCAGATTCATTGCTGTCCCATGCTTGTCACACGAACTGGGACCAGAAATATGTGTATCACTCATTGCCATTTTGACTCTGCTCACCCATCCACATTCCGGCCTGCTTTTAGAAACAGCTATTGCAAGAACACTAGAGGTTGGGATGGGTGATTTATATCCCCTGAAAGCATCTGGGAAACCCCATTTTCACATATTATAAAGCATTAGCCTCTGACCCTGCAGGTTTGTGATGGATTAGCTGTTAAAAGCATGCTATTGCTGACGTGTAGGGGAAGGAATGTAAGAAAGTAATGAGAGTTATAGAGCAATCGTATTTCACAGTTGGGGTGTCAGCTGATTTTCAACAGCGAAATTCAGGGGCTTATTGAAAGCGTTTCAAAGCTAATAATAGTAAAAATAATAATGGCAGTAGGTAGGTGACACCCATGTTGAAGTGTTGTTTTGTGTTCAGGTTACCATGGTGTTCTCCAGGTTTTAAAGACCCACGGAATGCAGCAGTCCGGAAAGCATGAAGAATTGTAAACACATCAAAATATACATAATGATCTTCGTTAGAAGTAATGTTTTATATCTACATGGGCAAGGATATGAAAGGGAACAGAAAACTTTTGTCAGAGTGGGAAAATCGGCTGCTCAGGTGAAGCATTGGATTTGGACTTGAGGATTGATTTGTTTTCCATCTTATGCTGGCTTTTCACTGGGTTTGTCATGGGATCATAGAATCACAGACTAGGAGTTGGAAGGGACCTTAAAGCTCATCCAGTTCCAACCCCCTCCCATGGGCAGGGACCCCTTCCACTGGAGCAGCTTGCTCCAAGCCCCTGTGTCCAACCTGGCCTTGAACACTGCCAGGGATGGGGCAGCCACAGCTTCTCTGGGCACCCTGTGCCAGCGCCTCAGCACCCTCACAGGGAAGAGCTTCTGCCTAAGAGCTCATCTCAGTCTCCCCTCGGGCAGGTTCAAGCCATTCCCCTTGGCCTGTCCCTACAGGCCCTTGTCCAAAGCCCCTCTCCAGATTCCTTGTTAGCCCCCTTAGGCACCGGGAGCTGCTCTAAGGTGTCTGGAAGTGTAAGTACTTCAGGATAACTACAGGTATCTCCATACCCCTTGTATCTCTAACCAACTTTCAGCATGGGCCCAGCAGTTGCATCCTGGAGCTCAAAGCTCCAGCACACAGGCAGGTGCTACATTCAGTAGCTTCGTTTAACAAGCTCTCATGAGCTTAAGATCTAATTCTGAATGTGATTTTAGCAAGGGAAAGCTACAGTTGTATTTCATTGTGCTGTAAACCCTGGAAATAGCAATCCTATGCTGAAGCAGTTGTATTAATTCCACAGTGAAAATAGCTACTTCGAGGCATGCTGACAATGGCAGTCAGTCATGGAGAAAGAAGGTAGCAGGATATTAGAGGAAACTTCTAAATGTTTCAAGTTCTGTGTTCTGTAGCATAAATAATTTAAAATCTAGTTCGCAAATGAATCATTTCCCATCTTCAGGCAGTGTTTGATGATACTGTGATAACACAATAACAGTATCAAAGGAAAGAGAAGGCTTCAGACTCTGGTGGTGGAGAAAGGAATTAGATGATGAGCTTTGTTCCTCATGGTCCTGAGTGCTGAGTTTAAATTCAAACTTCAGGTTTGCACGAAACAAGTGAGTATATACAAAAAATAGCCTATTTATTTGGTAAACACTATTCAGAGGGAAAAAGCTGCAGTTGTTCTATACGTTGGTATCTTCTACACAAGATACTTGAGTGTTCTGGGACTGTGATTACACTGGGACTGCCAAAGAAGAGCTCAAATGCAGTGAGCACAAGTCTAATTATTTTGTTCACTAGAGGCAATAATTGGCTTGTTCAGAAGTAATGAGATAATTCAGATGTAAATTCATTTTTGAGAGGGGAATTTTAATAATGGATAATCTAGGAAATTATAGCATGAATGAAAGAATATTTTGTTTATAAAAGGAACAAGTAATGTAACTACAGAAGGTTGGGGCCATTTCAACTAATGCGCAGCTGGAAACGAAAGCTGGGAGATTGCTTTGACTGCTGTGTAAGTGCTGCGTGTTCTCTGATGTGAGCAGTGGCTTTTTAACAAGGCTGTTACCCTGTGAGTAAGTAGCAGCAGCATTCACAGAACTTCACTGTGGACGGGGTGGTGTTTGTGGAGGTGAACTTTTAAGGTGAGAGTACATAGAATCATAGAGCAGTTAGAGTTGGAAGGGACCTTCAAAGCTCATCTACTCCAGCCCCCTGCTATGAGCAGGGACATCTTCAACTAGATATGAAAAACGATGTGCACTCATGTGGCCATAGTAAATTTAAGCCTGTCTTGGGTTCCGCTGTAGCAGCCGTTTTTCTCCTTAGTAGCTGCTGCAGTGCTGTGTTTGTGACTTCAGCCTGAGAGCAGTGCTGCTAACACCGATGTTTTTAGTTGCTGCTCAGTAATCTTTAGCCCAATCAAGGACTTTCAGTCTCACGCTCTGCGAGTGAGGAGGGGCACGGGAATCTGGGAGGGAGCAGAGACAGGGCACCTCACCCAAACTAACCAAAGAGGTATTCCATACCACAGCACGTCATGCCCACTATATAAACTGAGGGCAGTTACCTGGAAGGCCCAGATCACTGCTCGGTCGGGCTGGGTATCGGTCGGTGGGTGGTGAGCAGTTATATTCTCTTCCCTTGTTATTTCCCTCATCATTATTATCATTGCTGGTAGCAGTAGTGGTTTGTACCTTAGTTACTAGACTGCTCTTATCTCAACCCAAGGGAGTTACATTCTTTTGATTCTCCCCCCCATCCCTCCAGGAGTGGGGAAGAAAGAAGGAAGGGAGTGAGTGAGCGGCTGCATGGTTCTACGTTACGTGCTGGGCTTAAACCATGACAAAACCTTATGGAAACGTTTCAGTGGACAGAACCCAGGCCTGAGCAGATATGTTTTTTGGTATGATTTTTTAAATTTTTCTTTACCTTCTTGTGAACCTCCTTCAGGCGGTATTTGGGAACCACTCTGCATTTCCCTTTAGAAATAGGATTTACTGTTAGAAGTGTGATTTTGAAGGGGTGGGGTTGGCTTATTTTTGTTTGTAAGAATCCTGCAAAAGTATAATGTGGACCTATCGGAGCGAGTCCGGAGGAGGCCACAGAGATGCTGTGAGGGCTGGAGCAGCTCTGCTCTGGAGCCAGGCTGAGAGAGCTGGGCTGGGGCAGCCTGGGGAAGAGAAGGCTCCTAAAGGGGAGACCTTAGAGCAGCTCCAGTGCCTAAAGGGGCTCCAGGAAACCTGGAGAGGGGCTTTGGACAAGGGCCTGTAGGGACAGGCCAAGGGGACTGGCTTGAACCTGCCAGAGGGGAGACTGAGATGATATTTGCTGGAAGACTCACACAGCCAGTCATTCACAGTCTAGGAGGTTCCTCGAGTGCATTGATGATAATTTCTTAATGCAAATGGTGGACGTACCAACTAGGGGAGCAGCGCTGCTAGATTTAGTACTCGCCAACAAGGAGGGTTTGGTCGAAGTGGTGACGGTCAATGGCAGCCTTGGCTGCAGTGACCATGAGATGGTGGAGTTTAGGATCCTGTGTGGGAGGAATAGAATACCTAGCAAAGCCACAGTTCTGGATTTCCGAAGGGCCAACTTTGGCCTCTTCAGTCAACTGCTAAGGAAAGTCTCATGGGAAAGTGTACTAGGCGGTAAAGGGGCTCAAGATAGTTGGTTAGCATTCAAGGACCGCTTCTTCCAAGCTCAGGATCGGAGCGTCCCAATGAGTAGGAAGTCAAGTAAGGGATCTAGGAGACCGGCGTGGTTAAACAAGGAGCTGCTGGGCAAACTCAAGTGGAAAAGGAGAATCTATGGATTATGGAAGGAGGGGCTGGCCGCTTGGGAGGAATATAGGACAGTTGTTAGAGGATGTAGGGAGGCAATTAGGACAGCTAAGGCCTCCTTGGAACTCAATCTTGCTAGTCGGGTTAAAGACAATAGAAAGGGCTTCTTCAAATACATAGCAAATAAAACTAAAACAAGAGGCAATATAGGCCCACTGCTGAACGAAGTGGGTACCCTGGAGACAGAGGATATAAAGAAGGCAGAGGTGCTGAATGCCTTCTTTGCCTCTGTCTTTACTCCTGCAGACTCTCCCCGAGGGCCCCGGATTTCTATAGCCCCAGAAGGAGTCAGGACAAAGGAGGAGTTTGCTTTGGTAGATGAGGATTGGGTTAGGGATCAGCTATGCAATCTGGACATCTGTAAATCGATGGGTCCGGATGGAATGCACCCACGGGTGCTGAGGGAGCTGGCGGAGGTCATTGCTAGGCCACTTTCCATCATCTTTGGTAAGTCGTGGGAAACGGGCGAGGTGCCTGAGGATTGGCGGATGGCAAAGGTCACACCAATCTATAAGAAGGGCAAGAAGGAGGACCCGGGTAATTATAGACCGGTCAGCCTTACCTCCATCCCTGGAAAGATGATGGAACAACTTATTCTTGACTCCATCACTAGGCATATCAAGGATGAGGGGGTCATTAAGAACAGCCAACATGGTTTTATGAGGGGGAAGTCATGTATGACCAACCTTATAGCCTTCTATGAGGAAGTGACTAGGTGGAGGGATGATGGTAGAGCGGTAGATGTAGTTTTTCTTGATTTCAGTAAGGCATTTGATACTGTCTCCCACAGCATCCTCACAGATAAGCTAAGGAAGTGTGGGCTTGACGATCAAGTAGTGAGGTGGATCGAGAACTGGTTGAGAGGAAGAAGACAGAGAGTTGTGGTCAATGGCGCAGAATCTAGCTGGAGGTCTGTGACTAATGGAGTTCCTCAGGGGTCGGTGCTGGGGCCGGTGCTGTTTAATATTTTCATCAATGACCTGGATGAGGGAACTGAGTGCACCCTCAGCAAGTTCGCTGATGACACAAAACTGGGAGGAGTGGCTGACACACCAGAGGACTGTGCTGCCATTCAGCGAGACCTGGACAGGCTGGAGAGTTGGGCGGGGAGAAACTTGATGAAATTTAACAAGGGCAAGTGTAGAGTCTTGCATCTGGGGAAGAACAACCCCATGGACCAGTACAGGTTGGGGGTTGACCTGCTGGAAAGTAGCGAAGGGGAAAGGGACCTGGGGGTCCTGGTGGATAGGAGGATGACCATGAGCCAGCAATGTGCTCTTGTGGCCAAGAAGGCAAATGGCATCTTAGGGTGCATTAGAAAGGGAGTGGTTAGTAGGTCAAGAGAGGTTCTCCTCCCCCTCTACTCAGCCTTGGTGAGGCCGCATCTGGAATATTGCGTCCAGTTCTGGGCCCCTCTGTTCAAGAAGGACAGGGAATTGCTTGAAGGAGTCCAGCGCAGAGCCACAAAGATGATTAAGGGAGTGGAACATCTCCCTTATGAGGAGAGGCTGAGGGAGCTGGGTCTCTTTAGCTTGGAGAAGAGGAGACTGAGGGGTGACCTCATCAATGTTTACAAATATGTGAAGGGTAGGTGTCAGGATGATGGAGCTAGGCTTTTTTCAGTGATATCCAGTGATAGGACAAGGGGCAATGGGTGTAAACTGGAGCATAGGAAGTTCCACGTTAACATCAGGAAGAACTTCTTTACTGTAAGAGTGACAGAGCACTGGAACAGGTTGCCCAGGGGGGTTGTGGAGTCTCCTACACTGGAGATATTCAAGGCCCGCCTGGACAAGTTCCTGTGTGATGTACTGTAGGTTACCCTGCTCTTGCAGGGGGGTTGGACTAGATGATCTTTTTAGGTCCCTTCCAACCCTTGGGATTCTGTGATTCTGTGATTCTGTGAGCTCTTAGGCAGAAGCTCTTCCCTGTGAGGGTGCTGAGGCGCTGGCACAGGGTGCCCAGAGAAGCTGTGGCTGCCCCATCCCTGGCAGTGCTCAAGGCCAGGTTGGACACAGGGGCTTGGAGCAAGCTGCTCTAGTGGAAGGTGTCCATGCCCATAGCAGGGGGTTGGAACTGGGTAAGCTTTAAGGTCCATCCTTAAAGCCTGATGTTAATTTAGGGATTTGCACAAATGGAGATACGATTTTTAGGTGAGATGCCTTCAAACAGATAGAAGTTGGTAGATCACTTCATGATGCCATCTAGGTGGCATGCCATATCTGCTAAGTGTGGGCATAAGAAGAGGTAGAGAGCAGATGGAGAAGCAACATCTGGCAGGTTGGACCAGTCTGGGGAGAATGTAGAATTCCCTTGTGCGTCTGGAAAGCAGATTTAAGGAGAGAATCTGTGTCATGGTTTACTTCTTGTAAGAGCATGTGAACAAATCAAAACCAGGTGAATTGAGCAGTGGGAGGAAGGCTTGAGCTGATGAGCATCCTTGAAGGACCTGGATTTAATCAGAAAACACCCTTTGCTGGCTGTCTCTTAGCATCTCTATTCTGCTTTCACCCATGTTGTCCGTTGCCTCATCCTCTTACGCTTTGCTTTGCCTGTATGTGACCTGTGAGTTCTCTGTCAAGCCCTTCTGGTTTGTCCTGTGCTTAAGAGCTGTGGCTAATTTTAATCAAGCTTGAGCTGTCATTCCTGTTCATCAGTGTTACATTAGCATCAGGCCTGTTCATCAATGTCACATTAACACTAACGCTGAACTCCCTGATTATTAAAGTGGATGGAAATCACAGCTCTGTGTGTGGCCAAATAGCTACTCATTGATGGGGCTTTTGATGGGGCCTGGTAGTTTAATGCAGGCCTTAATCAAGGGCCCAGAACTGTTTTCTCTGCTGGGTTTTATCCTCATGCTATTGAATTACGTGGCCCCATGCATGTATTCCCTCTTTCTATTCCCTATCTTCTATCAGGACCGGAGCAGAAACCTAGTTTTAGGCTGAAGCATTGCTCGTATTAACAGCTCAGGTCCTCAGTGGTAATGAGGCAAAGTGGGTAAGAATTGGTACTTCAGGCTGTGATGATTGGGAAGGTGGGAAATCGTTAAAGAGGGAGGGAGTTCGAACTGTGGTTAGTGCGGAGAATCATGTGTCAAGAGCACTGCCTGGTTTATCCCTGGGATAAATCTTCATTGCATCATTAAGCTGGGTTTTGCTTTTTTTCTAGCCTCTATTTCTTCCATGTCCATTGTCATTTTTACCAGCATCTCTGCCTTGCTCACTTGCCCAAAGCTTGTACTTGTTTGGACATGAACAAGCAGCCCAGATACATTTACGAACTACAGATTTTATATATATGAATTTGTTTTAGGGTAATTACCACTTTGCTCTAAAGGTCCAAGGTAAAGCTTTTTGGCTTTCTAGTCTGGCTTTGCCATCATTGTCCCCCTGTGCTGGGCACTGGTGAGGCCGCACCTCAAATCTTGTGTTCAGTTCTGAGCCCCTCACTACAAGAGAGACATTGAGGGGCTGGAGCGGGGCCAGAGAAGGGCAGTGGAGCTGGTGCAGGGCCTGGAGCCCAAGTGTGATGGGGAACGGCTGAGGGACCTGGGGGGTTCAGTCTGGAGAAGAGAAGGCTCAGGGGGGACCTGATGGCTCCCTGCAACTGCCTGACAGGAGGATGGAGCCAGGAGGGGCTGGGCTCTGCTCCCAAGGAACAAGGGATGGGACAAGAGGAACCGGCCTCAAGCTGCACCGGGGCAGGTTTAGATGGAGCTGAGGAACAATTCCTGCCCCAGAGGGTGCTCAGGCATTGGAACAGGCTGCCCAGGGTGGTGGTGGAGTTCCTTACGGACATGGGTCAGTGGTGGCCTTGGCAGTGCTGGGGAACGGTTGGACTTAATGAGCTTAAAGGTCTTTTTCAGCCTTGTTGATTCTATGGTTCTTATCATTATTAATGTGGGCTCAGAGGATGGACAAAAGCTTCCACAATTCTATAGAAAGGATGTTTTGACAGGAATAATAATGGGGCATGATTCTGGAAGCACAGAACGATGCTCAGGTGGGTCCAGAACTGCTGAGAGAATCCTGGCTCTGGAGCCCTGTGCTGATGCCTCCAGCCATGCATGTCCTTGCACAAAACACAGCCTGTGCCTTGCATCTCTTTGTCTGAAGTCATGTGTGGCTCTCTGCATGTACAAATCAGACATTCCCCCTTACCTGTGACAGGCAGTGAATGTCCTCAGACATTATAATGTATAGAATAAAGAGGTGCAGTCTTTTTGTTCATGACAAGCGTAAGTGCAAAGCGTTAATCGTGAAATTTTATGACTGCTGTTATTTATCGCATCAGTCAGTGCCCTACTGAACCTGGAAGAGGCACTCACCTACCTGTGAGCCCATCATGTGTCCTATAAAGAATAATTTGCTTTTCCGCAGCTGGTTCAAAAGGTTCCAGTCCGCTGCAAGGAGCTTTTTGTTAATTTATTAGTAATTAGCTCAAAGTGCAAGTTAAGCAGCGGTGGTGTCCAGTAGCATAATGGGAGTTGGAAGTGATGGAATGAAGCTAGACCGGCACCTAATGAAATGCCCATATAAACCCCTAAATTTCTCCACACTGAGGAAAGAATATTTGTGCTAGAACTATATAGAATCATGGAATGGTTTGGGTTGGAAGGGACCTTAAAGCTCCTCCAGTTCCAGCCCCCTGCCATGGGCAGGGACAACTTCCACTAGAGCAGCTTGCTCCAAGCGCCTGTGTCCAACCTGGCCTTGAGCACTGCCAGGGATGGGGCAGCCACAGCTTCTCTGGGCACCCTGTGCCAGCGCCTCAGCACCCTCACAGGGAAGAGCTTCTGCCTAAGAGCTCAGCTCAGTCTCCCCTCGGGCAGGTTAAAGCCATTCCCCTTGGCCTGTCCCTACAGGCCCTTGTCCAAAGCCCCTCTCCAGCTTTCCTGCAGCCCCTTTAGGCACTGGAGCTGCTCTAAGGTCTCCCCTTCAGGAGCCTTCTCTTCTCCAGGCTGCCCCAGCCCAGCTCTCTCAGCCTGGCTCCAGAGCAGAGCTGCTCCAGCCCTCACAGCATCTTCATGGCCTCCTCTGGACTCTCTCCAACAGCTCCACGTCCCTCTTGCTGATTTGCAAGGACACTTTCCCCAATTCTTTCCTTGTCTTCTGCTTGTATTGTTTTTTCAAGAGTTTTTGCCCATCTTTTAGTGCCATAATTGAGTCAGTACTGCCATAGACTTCCCTGGCATTAGACTTAATTAATGACAGACCATGGAAGTCCTCTTAAAGTGAAGAAAAGAGCCTGTCATGCGGTATTTGTCAGTGGCAGATCTGCTCTGTCGAGGAGAGTTACAGTTAACCTTTAGCCGGTTCTGATGGCAACTAGAAGGTGCTTCCATCCTCTTTAGCTATCATCAGACCCAGTTAAAGGTTAACATCTTGCTTTGGGCAAGGATCCTGCCGGAGCGCTGTCATCTTCCCAGGATCCCACCTGACCCATGGTCTGAATAACTTCAGAACACACTATGAAAATAAACAAGGAATAAGACAATGCAGGTTCCATCATATCAAAACTAATGAAATACAAGAGCACACATGTTGGAAACAGCTAATTCCTGTGTTCTGTCTTCATTAGTGAGCCCTGGATTTAATTGTAGTTCTTAAACCAAAAAGCCCTGGTGGCTTCTTTACCCTTGAGTCTTGCTTCCAGTGCTGACATAGTTGCTTGTCAAAGCAACCACTCTTCAGGAATAAGCTCAGTCCGTTGTTGCCTCCTGTGCTTTTCTCTTTTTGGGTCCGTTTTTAGGATATATTCAAAATCATATTCAAATGGTGTGTTACCTGGAATGGGATTTCTCAGGGTTCAGCATCTCCTGCCTCTGAAGAAGCAGATGAATCGAAGCCCTGGTTTAGCAGAGTTGGGCAGCTGGAAGAAGATGAGAAAAGGGATGATGGAAGGAGACCTTGTGTTTGAAAGCTTGTGGTGCTTAAGATAGAGATGAGCGAAATGGAATATAATGAATACAAGGGTGGCAGAGCCTGCTTTGTCCTCTGAAGTCTCTGGTGGCATGGAAAGCCTTTGGTCTCAAGAGCCACAGTGAAGGTGAATCACAGAAGCTACTTTCAAAACCAGATGGACTTTATAATTCAGGCGCATCTTCCAAATGGCCATAGCAGCATCTGCAGGTGAAAACCTCACACTGGAGCTCTACAGCTATAAAGGCAGGTTATAGCCATAAAGTTTATGTCTGGTGCTAAAATGAGCTTATGTGTGGGTTTATCAGCTGTTGATGAGGAGTTTTTAAGCCTCTAATAGAGTCTGGAAGGCATAAAAATAAGTGTAACTGAACACTGAGGGATCACCCTGAGGCAGATGTGTAGTGTGTAATCCTTCCTTAGCATTTGTATCTTTCATGTTGTGAGGTGTTACGGGCTTATAGTAGTATGAACATCACTGCTACCAAAGGAAGATTGTTCTTTGAGGATAAATAATGTGTTGGTACCTGTTTGTCTAAGGCTTTAATTGAATCTAGAATCCTTATACAAGTTTTTTTCTGGCTCCTAAATCATATATGAGTGGCATTGTGGTACACGTGTTTTATTGTGAGCTTCATCATGCTTATAGATGCAAACCAAACCATTACCCTTTGTTATGCTATCCACCTATGGTGGAAAAACACATTACCAGGTTTTGGGATGTTTTATTTGTCGATGAATTGTTGCAGAGATTTTCCTCCAACCGCCACACAGGGGAAATGAAAAGCAATGACACAACTTACAAACAAGAGTAATTTCAGCTCTTTATACACAATTACATCTCTGCTCCCTAAGGAAGCTGTTGAAGGGAACATTGTGAGTTTAAGAACAGCTTTATTTTTATAAACACTCTGTTTTAATTGCTGAGTTGGAGTTGTGGTTATTACTGAACATTCCCAAGGCTTTTTGCAAACAGTGTTATCTTCTTCAGCGTGGCTTTCCATCCTCCTGGTTATGCTTTGCTTTTCTCATCTCCTCTTAAACTCATTTGGTCTCTGAGCTCCCACATGTTATGCTAACTATCCCTGTTTCCTCTAGACCATTCTAAAGGAACTTTCTAAGTTAACAAAAGTGAAGAGAACACTTTCCTCCTAAATAATATCCTCATAAAAGGGCTTTGGAAGTATTATAGGAATACTCCTAATTAGTCAGTGTAAGCCTTGTGTAAAGTATCTCAATGTTAAGTCGATTTTAAAGAATAATAAAAGGAGGAGTAGAGAGGGTTTTTCCTTCATTTACAAGCAGTACCAAAGGCTGTATTGTATAATCTGACTCTCAGGTTCCTTGGATATGACCTCATCCAAGTGTCTTGTCCAGAATTCATTGTGGATTGTACGAAACCCACAGCAGCTTTGCATAGGTTAAACTGCTTCCGTAGTTTGTTAGGCACAAAATCCATCCTTTTTAGGATGAATTGGAACTGGATGACCTTAAGGTCCTTTCCCACCCAAACCATTTTATGATTCTATTCTATGGTTCTATTATTTCTCTGAATTAGTTTGTTCAGTTGTTCTTTATAAAGGTTCCTGCCTTCTGTGTCTTCCTTTGTAGGCTTTTTTGCCTAAACAGTGAAAGAGGGTTGAACTGAAGGGATATCATTCCACCTTGCAGTGTTTCCCTCTCTTGGTCCAGCATTTTGCTGTTCATCTAGGCTCTGAATTGCCAGGACAGGATTAACCTCTACCCTGGATTAGTAACAGAGGGAGGAGGAGGAAGATCCTGCTGGAGGAAGATCCCTGCGTGTAACTGATCCGACAGGCAGTGAGTGAATGTGGAAGGAGGGACTCCCCTGGCTTAGCACACAATTTCCTGAATTCCCTTTGAAACCTTTCCCGAAGGATTCAGTAGCACTGTGACCTATTTTTGGTAGTGCCTTGGAAGAATCAGATTATTCTACCCATCAGTAATCTAGGAGATGTTTTATATATAGCTACTGAAAGCAACCAGGTACGGTAAGTCAGCAGCTACGATCCACGATTCCTCATTTCTATTCTGTTGCCTCAAATGTGGCACTTGAGGAAAAGCTGAGTCTAAAGTCAGGGCCGTGCTCAGGTAAGGATATAGGTGATACCAATTATTGCATTCTTTTCAGGACCAGTGGCAATTCCTTAAATCTCAACGACCTGAAAAACCAGTGTCTTTCTTCACCTCATTCTGTGTAATCCTTCCACCATGCACCTAAATGGGTTTCTTGCAGAAGCTATGACCTTTTCTTAGTGTTTCCACCAAACACCAACATGTGAAACCCATTTCTCTAAATTCACTGCTTCCAGCATCATGATTTTCAAGCGCCTGTTTCCTTTCTCTTTTATTTCTCTCCCGTTAACAGGAATTCCTGCATACATCTCCTTGCAATAAATTAAATGAGGCTACAGCTCAGTGTCCTGTCTGTACAAGAGCCTCAGCTCTGCTTTGTGTCTTGAATCTTTGAACTTTGGCTTTGTCCTTTTGGTTGTTGTTCTCTGAATGCTTTGGCATAAGGACGAAATTAAAAAGCACTTTAGCTGAATGGTAGGTGCTGTTGAACCCCTGGTCTTGAAATGGAAATGAAACCCCTGCCTTTTTTACATCCCTTTTCTTAAGCAACGGGGTATTGATCCGCTGGGTTGAAGGCTTTAAAAAGAAGATGCTCTGTTATCTTCCCAGTTTATTTTTCTGGAGCAGCATGTTTTAGTCATCTTTGCATTTAGTGCTCTGAAAGAACGTGGAGATCTGATTTAGGTTATTAGGGGGATAAATCTTGTGCTTCATTCGGTGCTTTCTTATTCTGCCTTGTATTGGCGATAAAAGCGAGCGGATCTGAAGCTAAGCTTTGTCTGGAAGGTTTTTAGCTGTTGAAAAGGTTCCTGTTAAAGGCCTATTTGGGATTAAAGCGAGATGCCTGAAACCCATTGATGTGTTAAGCCCAATCAAGCGGGTTCAGTTGCTATTTTGAGTTTCAATGTGTTGTATTTCACTTAGGTATAAATCTTTGCACAGAATCCTTGTACAAGCACTATGCGAACTTGTGTCCTCTTCCGCACAGTCATGGTCTGATACAGCAGAGTGAGTTGGGAGCTTGCATAGCTGGACCTGTTTAATGAGTCGTGGAGACTTTCTAGTGGCTGTTCATAGGGTTGGGAGCTGGTATCTGCGTAGTATTGTTGCAAAGGGATCGTGTGTTTACTGCTAACAGCAGATTAAAATCCCTCATGATTTGGCTATGTCACTCCCTGCCCAACTCCAGAGCTTTTACGTTAGTGAAAGAGGAAAAGTTGGCTCCTCTACACTTGCTGTCTCATACTGTATTTTGAATGCCTTCTGTAGCATGAGATGTGCCTTCATGTAACACTGGGCAACCCGCTGTAGTGGAAGGTGTCCCTTCCCATGCAGGGCATTGGAACTAGGTGATCTTAAGGTCCTTTCCAACCGAAGCCAGTCTATGATTCTATTCTATGATTAAAATTTAACTACTCAAGGTCAGTTAATGCAGCATCCCTCGGGTGTTCTGCAGTCTCATTGCAGTGTTTGTCACATGCTGATTCAGTGCCAAAGCATATGGATCCCCATATGGTGACTCTGGTTTTCCACCACCTGTAGTTAAGCTGATTTTCAGTCACTGAATGTACCCAAGAGATAAAGGAGAGTCTGTACAGCACTGGAATGGGGTTGCAGTGGTAAAGAGGAAAGTTTCCTGTTGTTACAGTAGGTACTAGAAGAAGGAAAATAATTAAACAAATGGATTTAATGAGCATGTCAGTAATCAGGAACAAGTGTTTCCAACACCTCATTAGCGGGGTGAGATGGGCTCCACACACTTTCTTGTCTCTGATTCAGCTTCTGTGAGCAGATTGGAATGAAAGCAGGTTGCTTGTCCTTAAAAGCAGTAACTGCAAAGTGGTTTAAATGTGACTTGAGGGTTCAGAAATAATGGTGTGACCAGTAACATTTCTATTTTTGAATTACAAAGCAAGGAAAATACAACCTCGGAAGGGTTTGCCATACCGCTAGTCTGTTAGTGGGTTTCTTTAAAATACAGATACATATATCTTAAACTATATATGCGTATATATGTATAGTAACAGCTTTTTTAGCACGTCTTGTTTTCAAGCAGTTGTATCACTGCTTTGGATGATCTAAAAACATACAGCAGCATCACAGTTAATTGTTGGAATACTTACCCATTAGCAAGGTAATGGAGTAAGTATACAACCGCATTACATTTTACTGGGCTGGCCTATAATTCTTAGTGGCAGAGTGTTGAGTAAAGAGGGAGTAATGTTAAAACACTCCCATGTCAGTACATACCTCCCTGGATGTCACTAAACAAATACATGAGGCTGGTGCTGCTTCATGGCACCTTTTGAACAGTTTTGGCCAACCCACCATCTGTACTTGAATAAAATGTTCTTCTGCAATGGCTGTAGGATGGATTCCCTCCGCAGGCTGGATTCCTTCTGTGTTTGAGGACTTGTTCATAGTATGGGGTCAGATCTAGTTTATACATAGCCTGTCCAGTGGTGTAAGAAGCAGGTGCACAATGTGGGATCTTGGCTAGTGTGACCCCTAGTCTGTAAAGGCTAGAGTCAAAGGGTACAATGTGAGGCTACTTTGCATCAGTCAACTGGTGCTCCTAGATCTGCTTTAGGTAGGAACACCTGTAGATACCGCCTCTCTTTTCTTTTTATTCTGTTACCAACATAGTCCCACTGCTTTCCACAGGTTACTTTTCTCATGCACATAGGTTGTTCTTGTGATGTTACGGGGATGGCATTTTGCATTAGGAAGCTCTCAGTGCCTGAACGGGCTGTAAGAATCCCGGAGAAGGGCTTTGGACAAGGGCTTGTAGGGACAGGCTTTAGGGAATGGCATTAGGAACAAAGGGAATGGCTTTAACCTGCCAGAGGGGAGACTGAGATGAGCTCTTAGGCAGAAGCTCTTCCCTGTGAGGGTGCTGAGGCGCTGGCACAGGGTGCCCAGAGAAGCTGTGGCTGCCCCATCCCTGGCAGTGCTCAAGGCCAAGTTGGACACAGGGGCTTGGAGCAAGCTGCTCCAGTGGAAGGTGTCCCTGCCCATGGCAGTGGTGGGAACTGGATGAGCTTTAAGGTCCCTTCTAACACAAGCCAGTCTATGATAGGCCAGTTTCTGCCAGAATGTGTTCTTTGCTAACACCAGTGTTAGGTTCTGTGTGCTGGGGCTGTTATTACACAGCATTCTGGGTGTTGCACTGTTATGAGAAGTTGAGCATTTGGATGTGATCTGGTTCCTATCTTAGTAGTAAGGGGTTATGTTTTCATATATATCTCAGTGTTAGAAATCATAGAATCATAGAATCATAGAATAGTTAGGGTTGGAAAGGACCTCAAGATCATCCAGTTCCAACCCCCCTGCCACAGGCAGGGACACCTCACACTAAACCATCCCACCCAAGGCTTCATCCAACCTGGCCTTGAACACTGCCAGGGATGGAGCACTCACAACCTCCCTGGGCAACGGATTCCAGTGCCTCACCACCCTAACAGGAAAGAATTTCTTCCTTATATCCAAGCTGACCTTCTGGTCTCTGCTTTCCAGGACTGCTTGTGGCTGGTGTTGAAATCAAGCCACAGGTGTTGTGTGTGGCGGATACCTCAATAAAACAGTTTTTAATGTATATTAAGATGTTCAGGCTCTCAGTCATGAAGGCAGTTTAAGGAATTGAATGTAATAGGTAATGTCTTCAGGACAAAGCAGAAGGTACTTGCTTTTGCAATATCTACGCAACCATTTTGCAAGGACCTTCTTCCCGAGTAACTGCATGTGGAATAGAAAAATCCAAATGTGTGTGCATTTACTTTGCTACCTTTTATTAGATGCGAAAGCCTCAGCCATTTCTCATATCCAACTAGAAGAACGCTTCCAGTTACATACTAAAACATGCTATTTGCAACAAACTGAGGTATTTTACAACTGAGTGTACTTAAGGTCTTTGTGACGTGTACGTAATTGTCTGTCTGTACCAAATATGTCTTCAAGCCACCTTCTTTATGTTCCCCTTGCCCACTAGTTCAGTATCCTCACTGTGTGGATAGAACCACAGAATCCCAGAGTGGTTTGGGTTGGAAAGGACCTTAAAGCTCATTCAGATCCAGCCACTTGTCACAGGCAGGGACACCTTCCACTGGAGCAGCTTGCTCCAAGCCCCTGTGTCCAACCTGGCCTTGAGCACTGCCAGGGATGGGGCAGCCACAGCTTCTCTGGGCACCCTGTGCCAGCGCCTCAGCACCCTCACAGGGAAGTGCTTCTGCCTTATATTCAGCCTTAAGTTCCCAGTTCGAACCCATCACCCCTTGTTCTATCACTCCAGTCCTTAATAAAGAGTCCCTCTCCAGCATCCTTGTAGGCCTCCTTCAGATACTAGAAGGCTGCTCTGATGTTTTAATGCACACATCCAGCCTTCAGGCCATGTAGCTCCACTGCAGAAACGCAGCAGGTTATTTTATTTCCCAGGAAGAATGTACTGAATGTTTTAGCTGCTCATGATGAAAACAAGTTCCATGTCTCCAAGCGAGGCACTGGCTGGGATGATTCTCTAAGTGCTGCTCAGTGTGTGTGTACAGCAGCGCATAGTTAAGTCATTAAAATCTAGTCAGCTCCCTGCACTCCTGAGCGTGCCACCAGATACGTTCTTAATGGATTGTTGTAGCTTTAATGAAATCCAGTCTCGCTGAATCACTAACCTTCTCTTCTCCAGGAAGGCTCTTTACAGGGACCTGACAGATCACTTCTTCGGTGCTTCCAGACGTCCTGGCTCTCTTAATTCTTCTCCATAACGAGTTTTGTGCTGCACGATAAAATATTCATGTTAAAATAGGTTCTAAACTAATTATCTGCAGCCAGCCGTTGCCGGTGCAGTCATTTGCTGTTAGCTTGGCTCAAGTTAATGGCTTGTATTTCAGTACAAATAGTCCCTCCTGGCTGTTTCCTGTCACTGATTCTTATCCTAAATGGAATTTCCATATGTGTCTGGAGCTAATTCTTCCGACATCCAAAGGAGTTTTCTTCTTCTATGCCCTGTCTCTAAAGAGGAAGATGTGTTATGAAGTTGCTGCAACTGCATTTTCCTTAGAAGCAATCACCTAGTAGGTCTTTCCTCTGCTGTAGTTTTAGCAGCCATAAAGAAAGAGATGTTCTGCATCCAGTGACCGTTCTGTTTGGGTATTTAAGTTACATAGGGAAAAAGGGAATAAAGCTGGTGATATTTCATGGGAAGATATACAGGTAGAATAATCTCAGTGTCTGTCTGGAGGTATCACATTAAACTGGGTTCACAAAATCCTGTGCTGATGCTGAGCTTAAAAGTAGCCTTAAAGAGGAACAGGATAGCTTGAGGCTGAATAAAACAGCGCTGGGTTGCAAAAGGGCTGGTGACTTCTTTAGTATCAGTGTTAACTGTGTGTGAGAATCAAAACTTTCAGGGTTTTTTCTCCTTCCTTTTCTCAGACACAAATCTGTATTAAAAATATTGACACATTTTTATCTCTTTAGTTCTTCCGTATGCCCACGTGCTGTAAAAATGTCACTAAATGCA
This sequence comes from Lathamus discolor, assembly GCF_037157495.1. Lineage (NCBI taxonomy): Eukaryota > Metazoa > Chordata > Aves > Psittaciformes > Psittacidae > Lathamus > Lathamus discolor. The sequence goes on from NC_088884.1 coordinate 5,683,868, forward strand.
TGGAAGTCATTTTGACTAATGGCGTGTCCGTATGTCTAATTGTTGGTGGGAGCACGGCCTGTGAGTCCTAACAGGGAAATAATACAGAAATCTATTTTTCTTCTTAATCTTCATATTTATAGCAATTAATTTAAACAGCTTTTAGCAAAGAGGAAATCTGCTCTAGTCTATACTCGTTTCTCCTGCATTAGTCCTAATGGGGCTCTTGTCATCTCACACGTCTAAGAGATTCATTCGGATGTTTAAATTTACTGTAGATTCACAAGTGTGTATTGTAGAAATGAAGACAAACTCTTGCTGCTGGTGGCTAAAGCTGTTTGATGCCTGAAAGGATTATTCCATTTTCAGTTAAACTTCATCAGGCGCACACAGTTGATCTTCTTCAGCTCCTCGTGTACCACTCATAGGTGCATCCTTGGTGCGCAGCTCCTGGGAGCAGAGGGGATTCACTTAAGATCTTCAAGATCACTGATGCTGCAGCATGTGCAGAACCTCTCTGCAGTCTCCACAGGTCACTCTACCTTGTACAAGATCTGCTTATTTCTCCATTACTTTATGTTATTTACTGTGGCGTTATCACCATTAAACCGAGGTTACGAGCTTGGTGACGCAGGGTACTGTCTTTAGCTTCATGCATATTTAGGAGCCCCTCTGAGGTCTCTCATTTGTGGAATTTGAGCTTTAAGTGAGTGTAAGTTTGCAGACAAGAGCAAGTTGGGCGGGAGTGTTGATTTGCTTGGAGGATAGGAAGGATCTGCAGAGGGATCCAGACAGGCTGGATTCATGAGGCAAGTTCAATTGTTTGAGGTTCAACAAGGCAAAGTGCCAGGTCATGCACTTGGATCACAACAACCAAGTGCAATGCTCCAGAACTGGGGAAGAGTGACTGGAAAGCTGCTCATGGGAAAGGAGCTGGGGGTGCTGATTGACGGAGTGGAACATGAGCAGTTTGTGCCCAGGCAGCCAAGAAGCCAACAGCATCCTGCCATGTATCAGCACCAGTGCGGCAGCAGGGCCAGGGCAGTGATTGTCCCCCTGTGCTGGGCACTGGTGAGACTGCACCTCCAATCCTGTGTTCAGTTCTGAGCCCCTCACTACAAGAGGGACATTGAGGTGCTGGAGCAGGGCCAGAGAAGGGCAATGGAGCTGGTGCAGGGCCTGGAGCCCAAGTGTGATGGGAACGGCTGAGGGACCTGGGGGGGTCAGTCTGGAGAAGAGAAGGCTCAGGGGGGACCTGATGGCTCCCTGCAACTGCCTGACAGGAGGATGGAGCCAGGAGGGGCTGGGCTCTGCTCCCAAGGAACAAGGGATGGGACAAGAGGAACCGGCCTCAAGCTGCCCCAGGGCAGGTTTAGATGGAGCTGAGGAGCAATTCCTGCCCCAGAGGGTGCTCAGGCATTGGAACAGGCTGCCCAGGGCAGGGCTGCAGGCACCGTCCCTGCAAGTGTTCACACACCGTGGAGACGAGGCCTCAGTGCCATGGGGCAGTGGTGGCCTTGGCAGTGCTGGGAACGGTTGGACCTTAGAAGTCTTTTCTAACTTAAACAATTCTATGATTCTGTGAATCATAGGAGGAGGGAGGAAGAAATGGAGGAAACTAAAGCAGAGCAAGGTAAAAAATAATGCAGCAGAGAAACTTGACTTACAGGAAAATATTACTCTGAGATACTGTTAATGGATTTTGATTGTTTTATGAGCCTTAGACATCAACAGAGACATCAGTGATAAAAACCTCCCCCTTGCCCTCCTGTTGCTGTAGAAGCGTTGGGAAAGTCCCTTGAGGTTTGGAGTGACTTATGCATCTGACATCTTCAATCACTAAGGATCTGGGAGGAGATAAGGAAGATTAATTGCATTGTTAGTTTGTTTTCCATGCTGTGTAGTGGTGCATTGGTGGATAAACTTAGTGGGGCTTTGAAAAAGGCAGAAAATACTCTTTTTATCTGTATACTATAAAGCTGTAAGGGTCTAATGAAGTTTTACATCATGTAGATTGCAGCATGGGGGAATTTTTACCACTATTAATTTGTTTCATATTGATGCTAAATTTTGCACATCTTGAGTATTTATGAAATGAAGGAATAGTTGAAGGAAAATGCTTCTCCCAGCAGCACAAATGAGTTTGTGTGCTTGGTTTCCTTTTCTCCTTGACTTTCTATTCCAGCTAATCCTTGTGTCTTCAGAGTGTGAATATCTAGAAAAGAGTGCGCCCTCAGCAAGTTTGCCGATGACACCAAGCTGTGTGGTCCGGTTGATATGCTGGAGGGAAGGGATGCCATCCAGAGGGACCTTGACACGCTTGTGAGGTGGGCTGATGCCAACCTTATGAAGTTCAACCACAACAAGTGCAAGGTCCTACACCTGGGTCGGAGCAATCCCAGGCACAGCTACAGACTGGGCAAAGAAGAGATTCAGAGCGGCCCTGCAGAGAAGGACTTGGGGGTGCTGGTCAATGAGAAAATGAACATGAGCCGGCTGCAGTGTGCGCTCGCAGCCCAGAAAGCCAACCGTATCCTGAGCTGCATCAAAAAGAGCGTGACCAGCAGGTCGAAGGAGGTGATCCTGGCCCTCTGCTCTTGTGAGACCTCACCTGGAGCACTGTGTGCAGTTCTGGTGTCCTCAACAGAAAAAGGACATGGAACTGTTGGAACAAGTCCAGAGGAGGCCACGAGGATGATCAGGGGCTGGAGCACCTCCCATATGAAGACAGGCTGAGGAAGTTGGGGCTGTTCAGCCTGGAGAAGAGAAGGCTGCGTGGAGACCTCATAGCAGCCTTCCAGTACCTGAAGGGGGCCTATAGGGATGCTGGGGAGGGACTCTTTGTCAGGGACTGTAGTGACAGGACAAGGGGTAACGGGTTAAAACTTAAACAGGGGAAGTTTAGATTGGATCTAAGGAGGAAACTCTTTCCTGTTAGGGTGGTGAGGCACTGGAATGGGTTGCCCAGGGAGGTTGTGAGTGCTCCATCCCTGGCGGTGTTCAAGGCCAGGCTGGATGAAGCCTTGGGTGGGATGGTTTAGTGTGAGGTGTCCCTGCCTATGGCAGGGGGGTTGGAACTGGATGATCTTGAGGTCCTTTCCAACCCTAAGTATTCTATGATTCTATTAACTTGAATCCCTCATTCAAGGAACCAGAGGAATATTCTTTTGGAGTTGGACTTGAGGGAATAGAAGCTGTTTCCTGTCTTATTTTGTGGGTTTGAATGCTCTTGTTTCATATACACAGAGTTTACTGTGTTCCCTTCCTGAAACGCTCATCCCTCTCAGAGTGTTTCTGAAAAGGTGGTTTTCAGCTACATGAAAGATGACTGATAGGAGAGAGAAATTGATATCTCGGTCGTGGCTGTGCTTTCACCAGTATATCAATGATAATTTCTTCAATATCCTCTTGATTTGGGAAAAAATAGCCTTGTCTCTTTGGAAGTGAGTGGAATAAATGTTATCTTACCAAGAGATGAATACAGATTTTAAATGCAGTTGATAGCATCTATATTATAGGTTTAGCTTGATTTTCTAGGAAACGAGTCCTATCATGAAGGAAATGAGTCTTTTATGATTGTTCTTGCTGTCCCTGCCCTCTAATGTGGTTGATATCAGCCAAATCTGAAAGAAGGAGATGCAAAGACATACGCAGTGCCTGGGAGGGGGGAAAGAATTGTCACCATGAGCAGCTGCACAGAGGAGAAAACCACTGAGGGAAAAGGAAGTCACATTTGGCCACTGTAGTGAACAGAAGCCACTGGCCAGGGATGAGACACGGAGCTTCAAACCACCCATGTTTGATGGTGTCTCCTGGGTAAGCGTGGTAGGGAACGTATGGAGATTTATGGATATCGCAGTGTAGGAAGCTGAGGGGACAAAGGAAATGCATCTGTTACTCTTTAAGTGTTGATCCTCCAACGTTTATTGGAACTGGAAGTGGAAACAGCATTTAGTTACTACAAGGCATCTTAATTCTAGACTTAGGGCTTGCTTTTCATGTGTACAACATCCTCCGCTGTGCTCAAAGCAAACTCAGAACAAACAGAAGTGTCCTTCATGTCTGAAAACAGTGAAAAGTCATTTTTCTCAAGTCAGGATTGGTTCCCTCACTTCTTTCTCCCACTCTAGATCTGTCATCCCTCACTAGCCAGTATTTGCATGTAAAAATTAACTTATTTTGAGAATCCTATCTTGATTTCAAGAGACTTAACAGGAGCATCCTGGTAGACATGGTAGACATGCCCATAGGTAGAGCTGGTAGACATGCCCATAAACAGCATGCTGCTGTTCCTCAAAGAACAGGAGCATCCTGGGGACCTCTAGCACCTCCGCAGCTTCTTTAAATGTACATCAGGTTAGTATCTAATAGACAGTCATGAGAGTATCCTTTTGTTCTGAGCAGAGCTTCGGTAGGGGCATAGGTAAGATAAAAGCTGGGTGAATTAGCACAGGGTGTGGTACTGAGGTTGATTACCTCTGGGGAGAAGCATTAAACTAGATTTTGTGTCTTGCTGGCTGTAAGTGTGAGCAATGGTTACGTGTTTAACATGGTTTAGGCATGCCCTAGGTCCTCCTGGGAGTTCTTCCAGCTCCATGTTGTCTCTATGTGTAGGTATTCAGGTCATCTGCTTCCTTTTCACTTGCAATTGATAAGAGGTCTCACAGGAGTAGTTGTGCAGAAACATCTCTGCTGTTTTCTCTGAGGTGAGAGCATCAGGCACTCACTGGTCTGATGTTTGTTCGGGCCGGGGGAGGACAAGTCCATGTGGATTTGTAAGGGCAGCAAAAAGTTTTAGCTATGGAAAACATCAGGCATGGGGAATATTCTCAGTTTTAGGGAGCATGAGCTTTGACTTTACAGCTCTCGTTAGACAATATGACTTAAAGTAAGATGAACGTAGACTACCTTGGTATTTAAGCCCTAATGTTGTTGGCTGGAATACGCATGAGGTTGGCAGTTGCTGACCTTTTATATCTGCCTTGTCTGCTGTCCTTTGAGAGAAACCACTCAAGAATTCTGAGCCATGATTTCATAGTATCATGGAATGGTTTGGGTTGGAAAGGACCTTAAAGCTCATCCAGTTCCAGCCCCCTGCCGCAGTCAGGGACACCTTCCACTAGAGCAGCTTGCTCCAAGCCCCTGTGTCCAACCTGGCCTTGGGCACTGCCAGGGATGGGGCAGCCACAGCTTCTCCGGGTACCCTGTGCCAGCGCCTCAGCACCCTCCCAGTGGTGAGGCACTGTGATTAATACTGGCTTCTTCTTAGATGAGCAAAAACATGGGTTGCACTTGTAGCATTTCTGTTGAAGAATCTTATGTGGGAGAAAGAACACCCCTAAACCCACATTCTGGGTTAAGCTGGTATAATCCTGGGTAAGTCAGCTAAAGCAGGAGAATAACTGGATTTGTACATCATAGTTCAGATAGTGCATGTTATGCTGCATCTCCATTCTCACACTGATCTATCTGCTTAAGAAGTCCTGGAGAAACTGAAAGCTTAGCATGCTTGCGTTAATGGTTACAGATCTTAATAGGGGCTTTTAACTTGAATTCCTTGACTCATCCCTCTTTTTCCTTTTACCCTTTTCCTTGCTGGCCCCCTCTGGCCTAATGAAATACCTTCCTAATTAAATTTAATAATAGGAAGAATCATTAGTGAGGTGCGTTTTTCTGCTGGGAGACATGATAGCCGAGACTGATGTGACCAAAAAAGAAGTGGACACCTGGTTTGCTGGTGACAGGCGGGATACACCAGTCCCAGAGAAGAAAAAGGGTTTTGGGGCAGGAGTTAGCAGGGCTTATTGACAGGGCTTTAAACTAGTTATGAAGGGGGGAGGGGATTTAACTGGGCCTGTTGGGGACAAGCCCAAGAGGAACATGCTAGGGATTGAAGGATGGCGGGCTAAGGAGGACTATCAATCTCTTGTTTCACTTGTGGGAAAGGATAGCTCTTTAGACCCTGTCCCGCAGGGGAAAAAGGGTACTAGGACTGGCTCCCTGAAATGCCTGTACACCAATGCACGCAGCATGGGGAATAAACAGGAGGAGTTAGAAGTCTGTGTGCGGGCTAAAGGTTATGATCTAGTGGCGATTACAGAGACATGGTGGGACAGTTCACATGACTGGAATGTGGTCATGGATGGCTATGTCCTTTTTAGGAAAGATAGGTCAGCAAAGCGAGGTGGTGGAGTTGCTCTTTACGTGAGAGAGCAACTAGAATGTATTGAGTTCTGTCCGGGGTCGGATGAGGAGCAAGTGGAATGTCTGTGGGTACGAATCAAGGGGCTGACTGGCACGGGTGATACAGTTGTGGGGGTCTATTACAGACCTCCTGATCAGGACGAAGGAGTTGATGAGGCTTTCTACAGGCAACTGGAAGTAGCCTCGCGACTACATGCCTTAGTCGTCGTGGGGGACTTTAACTACCCCGATATTTGCTGGAAGACTCACACAGCCAGTCATTCACAGTCTAGGAGGTTCCTCGAGTGCATTGATGATAATTTCTTAATGCAAATGGTGGACGTACCAACTAGGGGAGCAGCGCTGCTAGATTTAGTACTCGCCAACAAGGAGGGTTTGGTCGAAGTGGTGACAGTCAATGGCAGCCTTGGCTGCAGTGACCATGAGATGGTGGAGTTTAGGATCCTGTGTGGGAGGAATAGAATACCTAGCAAAGCCACAGTTCTGGATTTCCGAAGGGCCAACTTTGGCCTCTTCAGTCAACTGCTAAGGGAAGTCTCATGGGAAAGTGTACTAGGCGGTAAAGGGGCTCAAGATAGTTGGTTAGCATTCAAGGACCGCTTCTTCCAAGCTCAGGATCGGAGCGTCCCAATGAGTAGGAAGTCAAGTAAGGGATCTAGGAGACCGGCGTGGTTAAACAAGGAGCTGCTGGGCAAACTCAAGTGGAAAAGGAGAATCTATGGATTATGGAAGGAGGGGCTGGCCGCTTGGGAGGAATATAGGACAGTTGTTAGAGGATGTAGGGAGGCAATTAGGACAGCTAAGGCCTCCTTGGAACTCAATCTTGCTAGTCGGGTTAAAGACAATAGAAAGGGCTTCTTCAAATACATAGCAAATAAAACTAAAACAAGAGGCAATATAGGCCCACTGCTGAACGAAGTGGGTACCCTGGAGACAGAGGATATAAAGAAGGCAGAGGTGCTGAATGCCTTCTTTGCCTCTGTCTTTACTCCTGCAGACTCTCCCCGAGGGCCCCGGATTTCTATAGCCCCAGAAGGAGTCAGGACAAAGGAGGAGTTTGCTTTGGTAGATGAGGATTGGGTTAGGGATCAGCTATGCAATCTGGACATCTGTAAATCGATGGGTCCGGATGGAATGCACCCACGGGTGCTGAGGGAGCTGGCGGAGGTCATTGCTAGGCCACTTTCCATCATCTTTGGTAAGTCGTGGGAAACGGGCGAGGTGCCTGAGGATTGGCGGATGGCAAAGGTCACACCAATCTATAAGAAGGGCAAGAAGGAGGACCCGGGTAATTATAGACCGGTCAGCCTTACCTCCATCCCTGGAAAGGTGATGGAACAACTTATTCTTGACTCCATCACTAGGCATATCAAGGATGAGGGGGTCATTAAGAACAGCCAACATGGTTTTATGAGGGGGAAGTCATGTATGACCAACCTTATAGCCTTCTATGAGGAAGTGACTAGGTGGAGGGATGATGGTAGAGCGGTAGATGTGTTTTTTCTTGATTTCAGTAAGGCATTTGATACTGTCTCCCACAGCATCCTCATAGATAAGCTAAGGAAGTGTGGGCTTGATGATCAAGTAGTGAGGTGGATCGAGAACTGGTTGAAAGGAAGAAGGCAGAGAGTTGTGGTCAATGGCGCAGAATCTAGCTGGAGGTCTGTGACTAGTGGAGTTCCTCAGGGGTCGGTGCTGGGACCGGTGCTGTTTAATATTTTCATCAATGACCTGGATGAGGGAACTGAGTGCACCCTCAGCAAGTTTGCTGATGACACAAAACTGGGAGGAGTGGCTGACACACCAGAGGACTGTGCTGCCATTCAGCGAGACCTGGACAGGCTGGAGAGTTGGGCGGGGAGAAACTTGATGAAATTTAACAAGGGCAAGTGTAGAGTCTTGCATCTGGGGAAGAACAACCCCATGGACCAGTACAGGTTGGGGGTTGACCTGCTGGAAAGTAGTGAAGGGGAAAGGGACCTGGGGATCCTGGTGGATAGGAGGATGACCATGAGCCAGCAATGTGCTCTTGCGGCCAAGAAGGCAAATGGCATCTTAGGGTGCATTAGAAAGGGAGTGGTTAGTAGGTCAAGAGAGGTTCTCCTCCCCCTCTACTCAGCCTTGGTGAGGCCGCATCTGGAATATTGCGTCCAGTTCTGGGCCCCTCTGTTCAAGAAGGACAGGGAATTGCTTGAAGGAGTCCAGCGCAGAGCCACAAAGATGATTAAGGGAGTGGAACATCTCCCTTATGAGGAGAGGCTGAGGGAGCTGGGTCTCTTTAGCTTGGAGAAGAGGAGACTGAGGGGTGACCTCATCAATGTTTACAAATATGTGAAGGGTAGGTGTCAGGATGATGGAGCTAGGCTTTTTTCAGTGATATCCAGTGATAGGACAAGGGGCAATGGGTGTAAACTGGAACATAGGAAGTTCCACGTTAACATCAGGAAGAACTTCTTTACTGTAAGAGTGACAGAGCACTGGAACAGGTTGCCCAGGGGGGTTGTGGAGTCTCCTACACTGGAGATATTCAAGGCCCGCCTGGACAAGTTCCTGTGTGATGTACTGTAGGTTACCCTGCTCTTGCAGGGGGGTTGGACTAGATGATCTTTTTAGGTCCCTTCCAACCCTTGGGATTCTGTGATTCTGTGATTTCTGGATTTGCAGCTGAACATCACCAAACTCTAACCTGAAACTGCAGAAGAGCCACAGAGGGACTGATAGGGAAGGGGTTAACTGTGAAGTTTGAGCTCCTCTTTTCCATGGAGTGTTTTGCTGGCATACGTTAGAGTGAAAGGGGTTATAAACTTTATTTGGAGAGCCCTAAAGAAAAGGAAGCTTTGTGTACCAAGTCCCAAGAGTTGGGAAGAAAGTGGATCAATTTAGTGAAATTGTGAATGAGTATTCTCCTGTGAACATCTGTAAACTGTTGAGTTTAATTGGCCTACAGCTGGCTCTGATTGTAGCTTGGGGGGATTTTTCCCCTCCTTTTACTTTGTATCTCATTTCCTTTTCCCTCTGGTTTCCTGGTGGCATTTGTTCGTGTTAGTTTTTCATGTTCAAAAGTAAATAACAGCACAAACACATCTCCATCAAAGAGCCCTAAAAGAGAAATGGGCTGATCTGGTAGTGCATCCTGTTGAAGGCACCTCTTACTGCCTGAGCATCAATGGGTTCCAGGTGCTTGCGGTGATGGAGGCTTGGTGTGAAAGGTGTTTGCGAGCTTGGCTTATTGGATTTGTTTGACTTATATTGTGGTTTTCCCCATCATTAGATTCCTTTCAGTTTGTTTTTTTACTTGTATGAGTGAACAGACAGGGTTGAATGGTTTATGCAGTGGAAGAGTGAAAAGGGAAAGGACAATCACTTTTCAGCTGACTTTTCTTTTGTCCAGCTGAGATGTGAATGTAACAGTGGGGTTTTAGTACTCCTACTCTCCTCGTAGTCCCTCAGAAATAATGTAAAGAATGAGTTTGGTTGTCATTTTGTCATGACCTCAGTATTGTCCATTGGCAGAGAGAGAAAAATTAAATTACAATAGGATGGTATGGGGTGCGACTATGGCCTTAAATTGAAGATTTCAAAGTACGAAACATACTGATGGCCTAACTTTGCTGCTACTACTATTGCTTCTCTTACTATTATTACTATTATCATTATTATTGTCATCATAGAATCATAGAATAGTTTGGGTTGGAAAGGACCTCAAGATCATCCAGTTCCAACCCCCCTGCCATGGGCAGGGACACCTCTCACTAAACCATCCCACCCAAGGCTTCGTCCAACCTGGCCTTGAACACCGCCAGGGATGGAGCACTCACAACCTCCCTGGGCAACCCATTCCAGTGCCTCACCACCCTAACAGGAAAGAATTTCCTCCTTATCTCCAATCTAAACTTCCCCTGTTTCAGTTTTAACCTGTTACCCCTTGTCCTATCACTGCAGTCCCTGACGATGAGTCCCTCCCCAGCATCCCTATAGGCCCCCTTCAGATACTGGAAGGCTGCTATGAGGTCCCCACGCAGCCTTCTCTTCTCCAGGCTGAACAGCCCCAACTTTCTCAGCCTATCTTCATACAGGAGGTGATCATGATCATCAGTCATCATTATAGAGTCCCAGGTTGGAAGGGCCCTCAAGGATCATCTGATCCAACCTTTCTGGGCAAAACATGACCTAGACTACATGTCCCAGCACCCTGTCCAGCTGAATCTTTACAGTGTCCAATGTTGGGGAATCCAGCACTTCCCTGGGGAGATTATTCCAATGGCTGGTTATTCTCATCGGGAAAAGTTTTCCTCTTGTGTCCAATTGGAATCTCCCCAGGAGTAACCTGTACCCCTCACCCCTTGTCTTGTCCATGTGACTCCTTGTACAAAGGGAGTCTCTGTCTTCTTTGTAGCTACCCTTTGAATACTGGAACAATAATAATATCAAAACCTATACATTATGGCCGTGTTCAAGGCCAGGTTGGACACAGGTACTTGGAGCAAGCTGCTCTAGTGGAAGGGGTCCCTGCCCATGGGAGGGGTTGGAACTGGATGAGCTTTAAGGTCCCTTCCAACACAAACCAGTCTGGGATTCTGTGATTATTATTTACTGTTCTTTTCTTCCTAGAGCTATTGGTCATTTTTTTTCTCTACTGATTAATCAACCATTTCTTTTGACCATTTATTGAAATTAGAACATTAAAACTGGCTCTGCAGATTCAGATTTCATCTTTTTTTTTCAAGGTAAAGATGCACTTTGTATTAGAAGACAGCTGGATGCATTAACATTGTTAAAATCATATAGTCTCTCCTGGATTTGCAAAACCTGAATTAGAAAGTGTAGCAAGAGGCACCTATAATTAGGAGAAATAATGTTTTAGAGGGGATGGGTGGAGAGGAAAAGCTGTGCAGAGACTAAGCCAAATACGTGTTTGCATTTAATACTTAAAACCAGTGCCTAAAAACCTGAATGCCATTCGATGGAACATCTGGCAAAGTTATGGCACTGTTTTGCCAAAACATATACTGTCACAAACTGAAAACAAACTTCAGTGTGTTTTAGAGGCTGGAATGTATTATTTTATGCCATTAACTGGCTTCTCTCCTGCGAATGGGTATTCCTAATTACCATTGATATTCCCAGTTACCAGTGCAGGATTTGGAGGGCTGCCTGCACCACCAAATCCAGCTGCAGCATATTTCTGAGGTGAGAAATCTTCCCATTCAGCCCTTGTGGTGGTAGTGGCTGAGCTGTTTGACCTCCCCGTTCAATTGGAAGGGGAACACGGCTCCTTGCTGCTCCCCATAGGAAGAAGCTGCAACTTGTTAATGACCAGTTTTACTACCAGCTTGTTCTTGTGCCAGGAAGGATTAAGCTGTTTGTGGGAGGGATGGAGAACAGCTGGTGCTTTTTCTTTGGAAGCGGCGGGTGATGATACAGGCTGGAGTGGATAAACCTAAAGCGAGGGGGAGCTGACGTTACTTCAGTGGAGGAAGTGGTTTGAAGGCATCGGATTAGTAAATCCAGTGTGCGGGAGGATGCGGGTATAAGTGGTAGATGTTCACTGAGGTGGGACTTAAGTGACCCCTCCAGCAGCTGGGTCACTGTGGTTGCTGGTTACTGTGATCTCTTAAGAAATCCCCCCGTTCAGTTGACGTTCATGCTTAATTTGGGGGGATTTAGGTTAGTTGCAGCCGGTGTTGGTTGGAGGATGTAACAGCTAATTAAGAGGCCAGAATGGTCCATCAGGTATGTACATCTCTGAAGTGTACACACTGGCTAGATGAAAACAAAAGAAATGTTTAAAAAGGGGAGGATAAATGAAAGAAGTTGAGATTTAATTGACTTCTGGCTTTTTTATGGCCCATGTGCTTCCTTTAATGGGATAATAGAGCAAGGCAAAGTCAGAGATGGCTTTAACTGCAAAAGCAGTTACTGGTAAAGCGCAGGCTTGAGAAATAAATTGGAAAAGGAAGAGAGGAATGAATATGAGATGCAGTCAAGGGAATTAAAACGACGCAGAAGAGCAGCCTGGAGAAGAGAGGCTGTAAGTGTGGTTTAATGTATGTAGATGATATTCGAGTATGAGACCCACCTGTGAATGCTGCAGACATCAGGAAAAGATGGAGAGTTCCAACCCCCTGCAATGAGCAGGGACATCTTCCACTAGACCAGACTGCCCAGAGCCGCATCCAGCCTGGCCTTGAATGTCTCCAGTGATGGCCCATTCACCACCCCAGACCAGGGGATCACATGTTGTAGATTGCTGAAATCCAGCTAAACCCTGAAAGGCCCAAATTGGAAAGTGTGAAATGTGGGGTGAGAGCTGAGCCAGCCAGAGAGGAACAGAAACCAGCTTAATGCTTTTGTAATAATCCCATTATCCTGGGTTTGGGATGGAACAGTTGCCAGAGCAAAAATTGTAACTTTGGAATGCTCAAACCCTACGAGAAAGGGGAAAAAACATTAAATTAAAGAATTATTTTGATTAATTTGATTTTTGGTAGCACTTGCTTTTGCTGTATTTTAACGTGTTTTGAAGTACGGTGTCGTGGTTTAAACAAAGTCAGCCATAAACCACACAGCCCGTCCACTCACTCCCCCACTTCTTGCCCTCCCCCTGCTCCTGGAGGGACGGAGAGGAGAATCGAAAAGAATGCAACTCCCACGGGCTGAGATAAGAACAGTTTAGTAACTAAGGTATCACACAAATCACTGCTGCTACCACCAGTAATAGTAATGATAAAGGAAATAACAAGAGGAAAGAATACAACACTTCAGCACCAGCCGACCAATAACTCATAGAATAGTTAGGGTTGGAAAGGACCTCAAGATCATCCAGTTCCAACCCCCCTGCCATGGGCAGGGACACCTCACACTAAACCATCCCACACAAGGCCTCATCCAACCTGGCCTTGAACACTGCCAGGGATGGAGCACTCACAACCTCCCTGGGCAACCCATTCCAGTGCCTCACCACCCTCACAGGAAAGAATTTCCTCCTTAGATCCAATCTAAACTTCCCCTGTTTCAGTTTTAACCCGTTACCCCTTGTCCTGTCACTACAGTCCCTGACGAAGAGTCCCTTCCCAGCATCCCTATAGACCCCCTTCAGATACTGGAAGGCTGCTATGAGGTCTCCACGCAGCCTTCTCTTCTCCAGGCTGAACAGCCCCAACTTCCTCAGCCTGTCTTCATACGGGAGGTGCTCCAGTCCCCTGATCATCCTCGTGGCCTCCTCTGGACTTGTTCCAGCAGTTCCATGTCCTTTTTATGTTGAGGACACCAGAACTGCACACAATGCTCCAGGTGAGGTTGCACAAGAGCAGAGCAGAGGGGCAGGATCACCTCCTTCGACCTGCTGGTCACGCTCCTTTTGATGCAGCCCAGGATACGGTTGGCTTTCTGGGCTGCGAGCGCACACTGCAGCCGGCTCATGTTCATTTTCTCATCGACCAGCACCCCCAAGTCCTTCTCTGCAGGGCTGCTCTGAATCTCTTCTTTGCCCAGTCTGTAGCTGTGCCTGGGATTGCTCCGACCCAGGTGTAGGACCTTGCACTTGGCATGGTTGAACTTCGTAATGTTGGCATCAGCCCACCTCACAAGCGTGTCAAGGTCCCTCTGGATGGCATCCCTTCCCTCCAGCGTATCAACCGGACCACACAGCTTGGTGTCATCGGCAAACTTGCTGAGGGCGCACTCAATCCCACTGTCCATGTCCGCGCCCCACTCCCCCCAGCCAAGCACCGACCGATACCTCCTCCAACCCTGCAGTCCTCTTAGCCCTTCCGGGTCACTCCCCGTTACCTCCTGGGCATGACGTGCTGTGGTATGGATACCTCTTTGGTCAGTTTGGGTCAGGTGTCCTGTCTCTGCTTCCTCCCAGCCTCCCCTCCTCCCTGGCAGAGCATGAGGCTCAGAAAGTCCTTGGCCAGACCAAACATTCGAGCAGCAACTGAAAACATCGGCGTTATCAGCGCTGTTCCCAGGCCAAAAAATGAAAACATAGCACTGCACTAGCTACTAAGAAGGAGAAAAATGACTGCTGCTGCTGAACCCAGGACATACTGTTAGTCAGCTGCACAGTGTAGGAGCGCACCCCGATTAGGTGACTGGTGGTGTGGAGGACTCCTATTCTGTGTTGTTCCTCAGTGGTGAGCATCATTATCCGTGTGCTGCGACAAAACAAACATGTTAAGCAAAAAATCAGTTCAAACTATTTGTAAAGGTGTGGGGCAGCTTCAGCTAAAAGAAATGTGAATATTTGGAATTGGTTAAAAAGTGAGAATTGTCTATAAATATTTATGAGGAGGGATGGTGCTGGTGCGGGAGCAAAAGCATCTCAGGAGGCTTCGTGCCAATCAAAACACCCAGATTTGTTCAAGGTTTGAAATTCATATGAAGGTGCATCATTCAGAATGAATCTTGGGTTTGATGTGAGTGAGGACAGGAAAAAGCATCAAGGGACTGGTTTAGGGCTGGGTTTTTTCATGGCTGCTTGTGGTTTAATACTAAGTGCTGTAGTGTTACTTCACTGGAGATGTCTGAGTTGTTCCAGCACGCAGAGCATCAGCTCGGTGCTTTCTTAAATGGAGAGAAAATGGGAAGAAAAAGACTGGAAATGGAAGAAAGTGGCTTACAAATGGATTAAACTGATTTGTTGTGCATTGTCATGGCTAATGGATTTTTATTTTTTCTTTTTTTTCTGGTGAGAATAGGCATAAAAGGGAATTCCAGGACCAGAGCATGAGACCTTTCCCAGAGTCTGGAATTGATACTTGAAGGATGCTCCTAGAGATGTCACAGAGACTCTGCCGTGTGGTGCTTGGTGTTTCATAGAATCACAGAATGATTTGGTTTGGGTTGGAAGGGACCTCTGGAGATCACCCAGTCCAGTCTCCGTGCCAACATAGGGCCTCCCAGAGCAGGTTACACAGGACAGTGTCAAAGCAGGTTTGAGATGTCTCCAGAGCAGGAGACTCCACAACCCCCTGAGCAGCCTGTTCCAGTGCTCTGCCACCCTCAGAGTAAAGAAGTTCTTCCTGATGTTGAGGTGAAACTTGCTGTGTTTTAGTTTATGGCCGTTGCTCTTCGTCCTGTTACTGGGCACCAGTCTGGGGTATAGGCTGGGGGACTGGATTTCAGTCTTGTTTGGGTCAAAGTCCATGTTTTCCCAAATTTAATCTTTCTGGCCCTTAGATGACATAGTTTTCCTAACCATGTCAGGGATAAGGCTTTGGTTGAGCTCCTGGATGACACCAGAGTTCTGCAGGTTTCTTTAACAACCTAGAAACACCTCAGGATATTTGGAGGTAGTTTTATCACACAAATCACTTCATAACTGTGGATCTTCAGTTTGCCGCTGAAAAAACAGCAAAAGCTTTGTCACAATCCTCACAACCCTTTACATTTGTATTTCATAGAATGGTTTGGGTTGGAAGGAACCTTAAAGCTCATCCAGTCCCAACCCCTGCCATGGGCAGGGACACCTTCCACTAGAGCAGCTTGCTCCAAGCCCCTGTGTCCAACCTGGCCTTGAGCACTGCCAGGGATGGGGCAGCCACAGCTTCTCTGTGGATCTCTACAACTTGACCCTCAGTGGGTCCCTTCTAGTCCGGTGTGTTTGCTGTGGTTACAGTGCAGGTTCTACTGAAGGAATCTAAATGGAGGATCTAAAAATGAAATTGCACCAAGATTTGAGGGAGGGAAAAAACCTGACTTTGAGCTCTTACCCCTTGTAGCTTGAAGTGGTTGAGGATTCAGAGTTTTAGAAGAGAGAAGCTTGTGGTGATGTGCGAAAGGCTTCAGTGTTTGGCTGATGGGGAATGTGCTACGGGAGATAGTTCTGCAGCCAGGGAAGATTATGCCTCTTTTCTTTCCTTTCCTTTTAAAAGATGCAGAATGTGCTTGGACAGGTATTAGCTCACGTGTGTCTGGTCTACTGAGGGCAGCAGTAACAGCAGTGTTTTGAAAAGAGCAACTAAACAAATGCTGGGTACTGGCAGGGATGGGAAATGCTGCAGATCGCGGTTGTGTTAACTCAAAGGAGGAGACAGATTCCTTGATGAGCAGGCTTTTGTCCTAAACTTCTCTCTGTTCCAGTTGAACAAAATGATGATCCTTGTAATCTGAACGACCAGAGCTTTCTGGAGATGTGAAATTACCAGATCTCATTAATGCTGGGCTATATCATTCATCAAAGCGCTTCTTACAGCTCGTGCTGGCTCCTTTTCTCTCCCCTTCTTAATCTTTCTCTCATTATAACGATGTCTCTGCCCTTTGGACCTATCTGCTTCCAAGGAGTTGCCACCTGCAGAGATATTATTTGGTGAAGACTTGTTAACTCTTTCAGCATTGAAATGCAGAGCCTGTGGTAGGAGAAACACAATCTGGTGGAAGCTGCTTTGCAGAAAGAGCATGGCTGTAAATACCCCTATGACAAAGAACAGGCAGATGATTGCACACCAAGGAGAGGAAATTATTCCTGTAGCTGTGCTGGGCTTTCTTCTGAAGAACTGTTAGTCCCATTGTCAACAAGTCTGTGCAAACGCAGTTAATGGCATTAGATTTGCTGTTGCTTTAGGGACTTGCTCCCAACTTAATGTGTTTTTCATGTGTGTCTTGTGTTCCTGGATAACTCCGGACTAAAGGTATCAAAATAAGCCCAAATGCTGTGAAATTAGACCTCGCTGGGGACAAATGCCTTTTACATGAATGTCGAAACTACTTCTCCAGATGCTACTAATAGTGGCACCTTTTTTCTGTAGAGCTGTAGCTCTTTGCAAACACCCCCTTTACCCAAGTGCTGCACTGATCAGGTATTTTAGCCAAATAAATACCATTTCTATAGGAATTTTCCATAGGGCTCTCAGAAATACCTGTCACTGTTTCAGCATCTCCGTTCGGTGAGTGAAGCTCTTATCTCTCACAGTAGGGGATGCCAATTTACTGATGTACTTTTCAGTTAAAATCCAAGTTCCATAAGGCAGATTAGCAGGGAGAAAATGCAAGTCTCTTTGGAGGGGAAAAAAGAAGAGTTTAAAAGTTGTTTTCAAGTCGATTCTGTAATAAATGAGCCAATTTAGATGATGTATCAGGTGCCACAAAGAAAGTCATTGGAAATAGCTAGATCTGTGTTGTTCTGGGCGCCCCCCCCCCATCATGCTAAGCAGTTGAGTTACTACATTCATCCTTTCTACTCTGCACCCATCTGTTCTTGCCTTAAATTGTATTTCCTTTGTAAACTCCAGTGGGATCCCATGTGTTTTCATCATTATGCAGAGACAAGCACTTGAACGTGCTGATCAACATCTCAAACTCCTGGTTATTGATGCTATAGTTTTTAATTACTTAACTAAAAACGTCATTTCTTATGTAGCGTTTGCTCAGCTCCTGACAATATTTGGAGAGCTGATATTTAGAGCTGACATATAATAGTTGCCACAGAGTATTAGCCTGAAGTTCTGCAGGAATGATGCTAAGTAGAGACTATTTCATGTTTTCATTAATCATCTCTAAATACAAGAAGACAATGTTGGAGAAGCTATATGAGTTTTCCAATCCTCTTCCAGTCATTGCAGTCAATGAACCACACAAGTAGAAGAACACATTTATCAAGACTTCGTTTTTCTTTGTCGTCCTACTGAGAAGCAGTCCAGAACTTCACTGCTTTGACATTTATAGATGTTACTTTGTTATCCCATCTGGACTCTGTCATGGTCAAATTACATTTCCTGGTTGAATACTGTCTCTAAATCTGTTTCCTTGTGTTACTTCCCCGATTTTTATATTTAACTAAGCAAACTATCATGGTTTTGCTTATAAGATACGTTGATTGTTCCTCTGGCATCTGAACAGCCTTTCTGTTTCTGTTCTGATCTCTTCCCATTTTGAATTGCTGTTCCAGATGGTGCCTCACTGGGTCCTTAAATATTCATAGTATTCCCCTCCTGACCTTACTGGAAATCATCCGCCTGCTCTAGCCTGGATCATGTTTGCTTTGATGGCTGCATCCTTTGGGTGGCCCTGGGTCCTTCTGTGTTTAAGGGATATACTTGCATTTGTCTTCTCAACCGTCAAGCCATGAAGCCATTCTAAACCTCTGCCTCATGGCCAAACTTATTAGTACCTGAATGCATCGAAATATTCATTATCAAATCATATTCCATTCCTCCAGTGGTCCAGGTGTGGAGTATCTGATTCTCCTGTGTGTTGGTAATAACTTCCATCTTTGCTTTCATCAGCATCTGGTTTTTGCACATTAACTTTCGTGCAGTTGTGATTAAAGCATAAGTAGGAATATCTCCTTAGCTTGTCCTTAAGGATTTTGATTGGTAAGGTTTCTGCAGTCCAGAATTTCTTCTTCCAGCATAAGTCATTATTCTTTCTCCTTTAGTTCATTAACCACTGCACAGTCACATTACCAATTTCCAGCTTCTCCACCCTGGTGGTTTCCTTTATCACAGTACACTTCTATTATGACTATTAAGTCCATTACATGTATTTTTAAGAGACTTGGTTCAAATGTATGTTTTAAGAAAGTGGTCGCTGAATTCTTTCAATTTTGGATCCTTTGTTCCCTAAAACTTTAGCTCGGAGACTTCACGGTAACATCAGCTTCTTACAACAGCTCATCTGGCCCTTCACAGCAGTGCTGGTAGTTGCTTCAGAGGAAGATGCAATGTTCCAGCAAATAATTAGTAAGGGGTAACGGGTTCAAACTTAAGCAGGGGAAGTGTAGGTTAGATATAAGGCAGAAGTTCTTTACTGTGAGGGTAGTGAGTCACAGGAATAGGTTGCCCAAGGAAGTTATGAATGCTCCATCCCTAGCGGTGTTCAAGGCCAGGTTGGACAGAGCCTTGGGTGAGATGGTTTAGTGTGAGGTGTCCCTGCCCATGGCAGGGGGGCTGGAACTGGATGATCTTGAGGTCCTTTCTAACCTGAACTATTCTATGATTCTATTAGAAGGTTCTTTATTGGAGATTGGGTTGGGATGTAGTTAATCATGGCGTGTATTTTATGCCTAGAAAAACACGCTGGTGTGGGTTAGAATGGACCTTAAAACTCATCCAGTTCCATCCCCCTGCCACAGGACACCTTCCACTAGACCAGGTTGCTCAAAGCCCCATCCCACCTATGATTCTGGGATTCTGGTTGTTTCCCAGCCACCACTCACTTCCTCAGGTGGAGCAGCCCCATTTCCCATAGGGACAATCTGCTTTCCTACTCCTCAACTTGATTTCTCTTGGCAGTCACCCTGGATGTGGTTGACAGATTCTGTCTGAGAAGGGCTTCAGTAATTGCTCGCTCTGTTCGGATGCTGTGTCGATGACAGATGGTCACACTGAATGTTTAAAGTGTTCGGGACCCCCGGATGATCCCTCAGCTTATGAACCACAAACTTAGCCAACGTTTCTGTTGTCTATTAGCAGAAGTATTTACAACGTTGCCTTGAATTCCTATTTTTGCCCTTCCATCTTAAGCATCTTTTGCTGGTTTGAAACATTCTCTTTCTTTTCTTATTAAAGAAAGTCTCAAGATGTTAGGACAGACTGCCATAAGTAAGTGCCAACTGCTATTGCAGACTTGCTAACAACTTTATTTTTGCCTGAGAATACTACATATGGCCCAGAGTGGAAATATGAGGGTCTGTAGTCTTTGTGAGGCCTAGCAGATACTGTCTTGGAAGAAATAGCCCTTGGGTCAGTCATAAATTTCAGTTTGTTTCGTTGCCGGAAGGCTGCCTTCATTTTTTGTCCAAAGTGATGGTTTTCAGTCATTTCACACCCCTGTGACTGCTCCAGACTTCAAAAAAGAGGCGGTGGGAAAGCAGCCAATTTATTTATGGCATCCCTTTATTGCAGTTTAGTAGCTGCAAACAGGGGAAGTCAGTTTATGTGACCCATCGGGATTTCATGGACCAGAGATTGCCTGCAATGCGTGGTTTAGGATGGGTTGGTTGACCTGCAGGGTGTGAGTTTGATACTTCATCTACTGCACATTGCAGCATGTTTTACAAGACTTGTAAAAACCAACTTGTAAGGAAGATGTAGTTGTTCTTATACGCTTACTCCTAATGTTTTCCTGCTTAGAAGCGTTTAACATTGTTGTCTTTTCAATCCCATGAACTCTGAAAGCCAAATTTTACTTCTTTCAGCTTCCTTTATCCCTCCTCATGTTTTGATGAGGGGAGGGACTCTTCATCAGGGACTGTAGGGATAGGACAAAGGGGAATGGGTTCAAACTGAAGCAGGGGAGATTTAGGTTAGATCTAAGGCAGAAGCTCTTCCCTGTGAGGGTGCTGAGGCGCTGGCACAGAGTGCCCAGAGAAGCTGTGGCTGCCCCATCCCTGGCAGTGCTCAAGGCCAGGTTGGACACAGGGGCTTGGAGCAAGCTGCTCTAGTGGAAGGTGTCCCTGCCCGTGGCAGGGGTTGGAACCGGGTGATTTTAAGGTCCCTTCCAACCCAAACCATTCTAAGAGTAAGGTGGTTTTGTGCACATTTCTATTCACATACAACTGGATTCTTGCACCTTTCCTACGTGTCAGTAATAAGAGGTGTTTCTTCTTGTTAAAAAGCTTCTGATAGTCTGTCAAAACCCATCCAGGTTCTGGCGTAGCATCTGCTGTGAAAGGGGGAGTGTCAGCCTATGAGTATGGACCAGGATGAGCAAATCTTTCTGCTGCTCTCTCAGATGTTTTTCTTGCTCTGCTGAGTGTTGCAGTGAGGGCTGTAGTAATCTTCAGCAAGTTTAGCACATCAGATTTGTGTATTCAGCCAGAGTGTGCATTAAACTGGCTTAAAATGAGCTTCTTGCTGTTGCAAGCCACTCTGATGGATGTCTGGATAATTGTCCTATCTACATATGCTAAAGGAGAAGGAAATGATTGCGTCCGCAGCCTTATTTGAAGGAGTTAGGGTTGCTCTGAAGATCTAGAGGGAGGAGATATACGCAGCTAGGATACATTTAAATCAAATCAGTGAATTAATCAGCATCTTGTAATGGCTGCAGAGTGTGGTAGGTTTAATTGGGGTGAGGGGAAGGAGGTGATGCGTGCATGTGTATATATGTGTATGTATTTGGAGGATTCATTCATTATGGCTGGACTCTGTGATTGCTTGAGATACATGAGGGAAACAGGCCAGAGGATGGCTACGTTTGCTGCTGTCTGTGAGTGGGTTCAAAGGTGGGTTCAGAGATCGAGGTGTCTCTGACCAGAGCACATCAGCAGCTCTCCCTGCTTTCCCTCTGTGTGTATGCTTGGGGACGTTGCTGGTTTGAAAAGACCTATGGCTTCATTCCTCTGTTCCTTGCTCAGTGTCATTGATGACACTGGAATCGGTTGCCCAGGGAGGTTGTGAGTGCTCCATCCCTGGCGGTGTTCAAGGCCAGGTTGGATGAAGCCTTGGGTGGGATGGTTTAGTGTGAGGTGTCCCTGCCCATGGCAGGGGGGTTGGAACTGGATGATCTTGAGCTCCTTTCCAACCCTAACTATTCAATGATTATATGATTCTATAATGCTGCCACTCCTCACCCTTGGCTTGGAATTTTCAGTCCCTTTGTTTATTGTCTTCATTTAGTTGGAAAATACTGGAGCACATGGAAGTCATCTTTGGTGCTTCTCTCAACTGCTTTTCTTATTTTTCTTTGATGCTCTGTTTTGGAAGTGAAGGACTTAGATTTCAAAGTGCCTCATGAACATGTGCCTCAGCCCCTAACTAGATGCTTAAATCAGCAACAATTGCATCATCTGAAGGAACTCTTGCTGATGCCAGCCTGGAATTAAACGCATTGAGGTATGTCCCCAGCTAGGAGGGGCAGAATCTCTTTGCGTTTCACAGCTTTTTTTGGTACAGACAGTTGTAAGTATGTGAGCTTTCCTATAGTAAGAAGTGAACCGTGCTGTTGAGACACTCCTCAGTAAACCAGCACATTGGCAGAGCACAGCCAGGTAGAGACAATCTTGCTTTAGCTCATGGGCGGATCTGGAGGATAATGTGGACTGTATATGACCATCCTGCTTCTTTCCTGCAGATCCAGCTTGCTCAGTGCCTGTTTGGGCATCTCTGTACCCAGTAGTACAGACAAGCCATAACCCACTTCTGCACAAGCTCCTTCACTAAAAGGCCAAATAACTCAAAAAACTATTTTCATCATTTAATCTGAGACTCAAATATGTGCTGGGATTATCAGAGATGATATTCACCTCCAGGGAAAGAAGTGATGCATGAAAATACTAATTTTGAATAAACCCCATGCAGGCATTGAAGCCAATGCTTGTTCGATATGCTCTGGGATGGATCTGTCACTGTGGTACTGATTAGGGAAGCCAAACTAGACATGATGAAGCTCACCGAGATAACTTCTGTGTGTGCCAGCTTCAACAACCATAGCAGACATTGGCAGGATGGCACAAACCCATAGCAGTGTTGGCCTCTTTCCATGGTATCCATGTTAAGCATCTCTGTATTGGAGGAGACTTGAAAGCTCTCTCAATACTGCTGGGAAACCCTCTGTGGTTTGACTTCCTCAAGGAAGCTTGTGATGCTCTTTTCTTACTCAGCATACTGCTTCAGTTTGTTTAATCTGTTGTTTTGGATAGTCAGTTGTGGGGTTGATGGTTCTGCACTTGAGTCAGGCTTCCAGCAAAGACTGCTCTGTTTTGCCACGCTGCTCTTTGGTTTCTAAGTTAACTGGAGAGATGAATTACTTTTGAAAGTTACTTTTCCCCCTCTTTATTGACATAGACCAAATAAAGCCAAGGAGGAAGAAAGAGTGCACCCATCACTTTAGTGAGCAGGACATCATGTCGTCAAAGACTGCCATGCACAACCCATGTCAGTAAGGTACAGAATCACAGAATCACAGAATCACAGAATCCCAAGGGTTGGAAGGGACCTAAAAAGATCATCTAGTCCAACCCCCCTGCAAGAGCAGGGTAACCTACAGTACATCACACAGGAACTTGTCCAGGCGGGCCTTGAATATCTCCAGTGTAGGAGACTCCACAACCCCCCTGGGCAACCTGTTCCAGTGCTCTGTCACTCTTACAGTAAAGAAGTTCTTCCTGATGTTAACGTGGAACTTCCTATGCTCCAGTTTACACCCATTGCCCCTTGTCCTATCACTGGATATCACTGAAAAAAGCCTAGCTCCATCATCCTGACACCTACCCTTTACATATTTGTAAACATTGATGAGGTCACCCCTCAGTCTCCTCTTCTGCAAGCTAAAGAGACCCAGCTCCCTCAGCCTCTCCTCATAAGGGAGATGTTCCACTCCCTTAATCATCTTTGTGGCTCTGCGCTGGACTCCTTCAAGCAATTCCCTGTCCTTCTTGAACAGAGGGGCCCAGAACTGGACACAATATTCCAGATGCGGCCTCACCAAGGCTGAGTAGAGGGGGAGGAGAACCTCTCTTGACCTACTAACCACTCCCTTTCTAATGCACCCTAAGATGCCATTTGCCTTCTTGGCCACAAGAGCACATTGCTGGCTCATGGTCATCCTCCTATCCACCAGGACCCCCAGGTCCCTTTCCCCTTCACTACTTTCCAGCAGGTCAACCCCCAACCTGTACTGGTACATGGGGTTGTTCTTCCCCAGATGCAAGACTCTACACTTGCCCTTGTTAAATTTCATCAAGTTTCTCCCCGCCCAACTCTCCAGCCTGTCCAGGTCTCGCTGAATGGCAGCACAGTCCTCTGGTGTGTCAGCCACTCCTCCCAGTTTTGTGTCATCAGCAAACTTGCTGAGGGTGCACTCAGTTCCCTCATCCAGGTCATTGATGAAAATATTAAACAGCGCCGGTCCCAGCACCGACCCCTGAGGAACTCCACTAGTCACAGACCTCCAGCTAGATTCTGCGCCATTGACCACAACTCTCTGCCTTCTTCCTTTCAACCAGTTCTCGATCCACCTCACTACTTGATCGTCAAGCCCACACTTCCTTAGCTTATCTATGAGGATGCTGTGGGAGACAGTATCAAATGCCTTACTGAAATCAAGAAAAACTACATCTACCGCTCTACCATCATCCCTCCACCTAGTCACTTCCTCATAGAAGGCTATAAGGTTGGTCATACATGACTTCCCCCTCATAAAACCATGTTGGCTGTTCTTAATGACCCCCTCATCCTTGATATGCCTAGTGATGGAGTCAAGAATAAGTTGTTCCATCACCTTTCCAGGGATGGAGGTAAGGCTGACCGGTCTATAATTACCCGGGTCCTCCTTCTTGCCCTTCTTATAGATTGGTGTGACCTTTGCCATCCGCCAATCCTCAGGCACCTCGCCCGTTTCCCACGACTTACCAAAGATGATGGAGAGTGGCCTAGCAATGACCTCCGCCAGCTCCCTCAGCACCCGTGGGTGCATTCCATCCGGACCCATCGATTTACAGATGTCCAGATTGCATAGCTGATCCCTAACCCAATCCTCATCTACCAAAGCAAACTCCTCCTTTGTCCTGACTCCTTCTGGGGCTATAGAAATCCGGGGCCCTCGGGGAGAGTCTGCAGGAGTAAAGACAGAGGCAAAGAAGGCATTCAGCACCTCTGCCTTCTTTATATCCTCTGTCTCCAGGGTACCCACTTCGTTCAGCAGTGGGCCTATATTGCCTCTTGTTTTAGTTTTATTTGCTATGTATTTGAAGAAGCCCTTTCTATTGTCTTTAACCCGACTAGCAAGATTGAGTTCCAAGGAGGCCTTAGCTGTCCTAATTGCCTCCCTACATCCTCTAACAACTGTCCTATATTCCTCCCAAGCGGCCAGCCCCTCCTTCCATAATCCATAGATTCTCCTTTTCCACTTGAGTTTGCCCAGCAGCTCCTTGTTTAACCACGCCGGTCTCCTAGATCCCTTACTTGACTTCCTACTTATTGGGTGACTAAGTGGTTTGACACAGAAGTTATTGCAAGTAGGAAGTTCATGTTCAGGTGGGCCAAGGACGATGTAAGGCTTTTAAGTATCTGCATTTCCCTGTGTGCAACTTAGAGCTATCTGTCGGGATGGAGTAGATGCTGTTTCACAGCCTTATTGGGTTTTACCATGGGATTTGCTGTTACCAAATTGCCTGATTTTAAAACCAGACGTTCAAGGCCAGGTTGGACACAGGGGCTTGGAGCAACCTGCTCTAGTGGAAGGCGTCCCTGCCCATCATAGGGGGTTGAACTGGGTGAGCTTTAAGGTCCCTTCCAACCCAAACTATCCTGTGATCCTATAATACATACTTTTCAACTGTTGCTTGAGCTTTTTGTAGTGATAGTGTATTTTTGGGAATGGTTTCCTTCTGTCACCAGCTGCATGCTCCTTTTGAGGTGCTGAATTGTCCTTCCCTTGCTGTGTTGGTTGGGGTCTCCAATTCTGCAAGAGATCGGGTTATGCAAAACTAGGAGTTGTGTCAAATGAGAAGTATTGTTCTCAAATGATGTTAGTATTTAATTGGCAGTGTGTTACCTGATGTTTTTCACTGGTCTCCAGGACTCTGCTTTCTCATTATGTTAGTTTTAGGACGTATTTTAATGACTCTTACTCCCTATAGCAGTGGCCACCACAGTCGCAATGATGAAGCAACCTGCAGAAGCTGGATGACCTCAGGAACCAGAGTAAAAGAAGGGGGATGAAATTCAGTAGCACTTAATGCAGGGTCAGGCACCTGGGGACTGCTAACAGAAACTTGAGCTCCAGACTAGGAGATTATCAATTGGAAGTGATGGACTATAAGAAGCGATGGCAGTTGATTATGAAATGACTGTGAGCTGCCAAAGTGATGCTATAGATGTGACCCAGGCAGGGTTTTCCAGCAGAAACTGGGAAGTGTTAATGTCACTGAACAAAATCCCTGACTAGAAGTCATCTGAAATATTGGATAGAGTTTCTGGATGTTTATATCTGGGGGAAAAAGACTGTTTCATGCTGAAGTAGTCTGAAAGGTGATCCAGTTGCCTACAAAAAGTATCAGGCACCTTGAAGCGGTGGTAAAGAGTTCTTGGCTGAAAAATGTTGTTGCTACAGATAGGAATAAACTGTCCTAAAAGAAATTCAATGTGGAAATGGGAAAAAGGTTTCTAACAAGTGGAGAAGTGATTTCTGAAGAGTGATGGCAAGAAACTTGGTTTGAGGTCGAGCTAGGTGTGACAGGAGAGATGCAGGAGGTTGTTTCCAGAGGTTAACTCAGTGACCCTGGAAATCCTCTCCAGTTTTTTGTCCTCATTTGACATGTTTCAGGTTCTTAGTTCCATTTGTAATTAAATAGGGGGCTTTCAAAGCAATTGCAGGACTGTAGTGACAGGACAAGGGGTAACGGGTTTAAACTTAAACAGGGGAAGTTTAGGTTGGATATAAGGAGGAAATCCTTTCCTGTTAGGGTGGTGAGGCACTGGAATGGGTTGCCCAGGGAGGTTGTGAGTGCTCCATCCCTGGCAGTGTTCAAGGCCAGGCTGGATGAAGCCTTGTGTGGGATGGTTTAGTGTGAGGTGTCCCTGTCCATGGTAGGGGGGTTGGAACTGGATGATCTTGAGGTCCTTTCCAACCCTAACTGTTCTATGATTCTATTCTATGATTCTATGAAAGACTTGTGGGGATCATCCAGAGTTTCCTGTTGTTGGTTATAGCTGCAAATGAAAGGCATGTTGTGTGTAGTCTAGAAAGCAGGTTCTGCTGTTGTCTCTCGTTAAAACCAATCTATTTTTGTTATTCCCGAAGCATTCTTGAAGTCTGAGATATGCTGAAATCTTTACGAACCTATTGCTCACCTGTGTTCTCCTGGGCTTGTGGCAGCTATCAGCTGTTGGAATTAGCTTGGAAACAAGGTGTGTCCTACCAAAAGAGTCTCCAAATAAACATCCTCTAGAAGTACTGAAGTCAAGGGAGGAGGGAGACTTCAAAACAGTCCATCATCACTGAGCCTGTAAATGCACCGAGAAAGTACCGTCGAGAGCTCTATTTAGTCTAGATAAAGGAAGAACAAAAGCCAAAGGAACCAGAATAACATAAATAATGAAAGAGCTAAAAATGCCCTGCTTTTGTAATGTAGATGAAGGTGTCATGACAGGAACCCATTTACATATTAGAATTATTTAATTATCATAGCTTGTCCTCTAAAGAACCAAACTGGTCATGAATATTCATGTCTTCAATTAAAATATTAATGACAGATTGAGACTTTGGTTTTTAGGTCTCCAAACACCCATAAACAGATTTATTTAAATGCAGTGAAGATTAGAGGTCAAAAAGGAATTGCCTTTTTGTTTTCAGGTTGCAGAGAGGCTGGTGCTCTCCTTGAAGACAGAAGGGTATTGTTTGCTCTGCTTGGAAGGAATCTTGTGGGTACCTCTGCTGTTCCCCACATGTGACTGTTGCTGCTTCTTGCTCCATAGCATCCCCTAGCCTCCCATAGCCTTGCTGAGGACTTGGAGAGATAAATTTACCCTTAAATGCAGACCTGAAACCACCATCAGACGCACTGCAGTGATGCAGGGGCTTTGGACAAGGGC
Source organism: Lathamus discolor (assembly GCF_037157495.1). NCBI lineage: Eukaryota > Metazoa > Chordata > Aves > Psittaciformes > Psittacidae > Lathamus > Lathamus discolor. The sequence continues at coordinate 5,711,530 of NC_088884.1, forward strand.
CTGCAGGGACAGGCCAAGGGGAATGGCTTGAACCTGCCCGAGGGGAGACTGAGATGAGCTCTTAGGCAGAAGCTCTTCCCTGTGAGGGTGCTGAGGCGCTGGCACAGGGTGCCCAGAGAAGCTGTGGCTGCCCCATCCCTGGCAGTGTTCAAGGCCAGGTTGGACACAGGGGCTTGGAGCAAGCTGCTCCAGTGGAAGGTGTCCCTGCCCTTAGCAGGGGTTGGAACTGGATGAGCTTTAAGCTCCCTTCCAACCCAAACCAGTCTGGATTCTATGTTCTATTTCCGTATTCAGTCTATAGGTGTAAGTTACTGCCTCTATCTATGATACCTGTGCAAGACAGCTTTTCCTTGCAGCTCATCTACAGTTTTGATGATCTGCAGTGTACTCATTTCACTTCTTCAGTGTCATCCCAATTGGATGCTTGATGTCGTCAAAGAAATGAAATTGAACCATCCTGCTGGCTTTAAATTAAGGAAGTTGAAGGTTCCATGGGGAACTGACTGTATCCAGTCAAAAGCAGCAAGTACATATTTTCAGCTTGTAAATAGTTGTAAAGAGGAAAATGAAAATCTTAAATAGGAAAACCTAGTGAATGGATGCTTCTAAAGTATTCAACTAACCCTTACAATTGATTCTGCTAATAAAGAGCAATTCCTTAAGAATAACCAGACAGAAGAGATTCAGCATTGCTTTATCAGCAGGGAGGAGGACAAACGTTGGATTTAAATGAAGAGAAATAATTAAAGTGCTGAGGGTAAGCAGTTAACTGAATGGATACAAGCCTTTTGGCTGTTATTTTGTGTGTAACTAAGCGTAGCATGGAATTAACTGAAAATGTATTCATTTATGGCGAAGTTGTAGGCTGCGGCTCTCTTTCACATAAAAGCAAGTCTTTCATTGGTTGGGAAGGCAGGAGAGAGGCTCTCATGGCCCCCGAGGCAGCAGATTTGGGTCCGCTGCAGGATCTGTAGAGGGTCAGTTAAAAGTTATTTCAGAGGCTCATTGGTGACCTGGATCTCATAGAATCATAGAATGGTTTGGGTTGGAAGGGAGCTTAAAGCTCCTCCAGTTCCAACCCCTGCCACGGGCAGGGACACCTTCCACTGGAGCAGCTTGCTCCAAGCCCCTGTGTCCAACCTGGCCTTGAACACTGCCAGGGATGGGGCAGCTACAGCTTCTCTGGGCACCCTGTGCCAGCACCTCAGCACCCTCACAGGGAAGAGCTTCTGTCTAAGATCTAACCTGAACTTCCCCTGTTTCAGTTTGAACCCATCACCCCTTGTCCTATCGCTACAGTCCCTGATGAAGAGCCCCTCTCCAGCATCCTTGTAGCCCCCTTCAGACACTGGAAGACTGCTATGTCTTAAAGGTATTTGTGACAGAGAAGACTGGGCATAGTGCAGTGTGTGTTTGTTTTTTGTAATGGGTTGATCAGAGCAGCTTCTCTCCCTGTGTTGAGTCCTCAGCTTACTCCTCCTTGCAAGTCCTAGACTTCTATCTAAAACAGCGTGTTCTTCTCTTGCTAAAGCCCTTTTTCCTAAGAGTGTACATGGAAAACAGGGACATGTCTTTATAGATGTAAATGGATGATGGTGTCCGCTCTACCCAGGCTCTGAGTGGCTGGAGGCAACGCCAGCTCTGTGCTGGAGGTCACATTACTGCCTGGCACGCTTCTGTGCCTGAGCTAATAACCCTGTTCTCAGTGCAGTATCTGTAGGAACTCATCCCTATAGATATACCCATAAAGAAAAACGTTTCAGTTGAGTCAACACCAACTTCTGCAGTATCTGGCCTTTTATAAGGATTTCATTGCATGAAGTCACTGCAGATTCTAACATTTTGTATAAATGACCCAGTTAGTGAGCAAATGCCCTCCATTATTAAGAGAGTTTTGACTTTATGTAGTTCTCTGGTTTATGGTGTAGATCTGGATGGTGTGAAACACTGCAGTGACAGATGATTTTGTGCTTGCGAACACTCAGGATGTCTCCTCTGTTTTACAGTTTTGGTATGTGACAGAGAGAGCCCAGGTCCATGGTCATGAGAATTCCTGTTGTGTTTCCTCTTGGCTGTGCCAAAGCAGAACAAACCGCTACTGCTTCATATCCCAGCTGTGCTGAAAGCATCTGGCAGTGCTTGAAATGAAGGTGATCTCCCATTGGTGCTATCCAAAGGGTTTCGAGGGATGAGAACAATCGCTACAGTATCGCAGTTGTAAATCAGTGTCCAGTTGTCCAAGGTGGATTCAGGAGAGCATTTGATTTCATAGAATGAATCGTAGAATGGTTTCGGGTGGAAGGAATCTCACAGGTCATCCAGCTCCAACCCCCTGCCACGGCAGGGACGCTTCCACTAGAGCAGCTTGCTCCAAGCCCTGTCCATCCTGGCCTAAGCAAAATGCTGGGGAGACTTTGACGAGTGAATTCAACTGGTAAGGAACACAGAAAATGTGCCATAAGTGGTAAGCATGGAGGAGAAAATTGAGATGTTCTGAATTATTTCCATACTCAGCCATTTTGTAGTTTTTTTGGTGGCAAGATTCAAACCTTTTGTGCATGCGAAGAGTTAAAATCAGTTCTTGACAGCCAGGCCATGAATGCTGCATAGGCATTCTTGCATTTGTTTTGAACTTTAAAGAAACAACAGGCTGATTACTTGGAGCAGGTTTTCCCTCAGGCAAGACTAAAGAGTGTAATTTCATTACAAAATAAAGTGCTGGAAGATGAACTGGAGTTGGAATTGATGGGTTTTTTTCCCCACCTTAAGGGATTTGACATTTCTATTCCTTGACATTTCTGTCATTGTTACACTGGCTGCTTTGTGCTGCTTTTTCTTTCCCCTCCCCTGGTGAAAGTGTAGCTGTCTCCTTGAAGCTCGGGGTGTCTTTTCTTGTAGGTAGCACTGTAATAGTTTGAATTAGTTCAACAAGCAGATGGTTGGAAAAGGAGGCTGCGCTCTTGTGTGTAGCACTGGGACATGGGATCTATTGGCAAAGAAAGAATGAAGCAGTAGCCCTTGAACATGGGTGCGCTTAAAACTGGCGTGAGGAAAGGATGTTATGTGGTAAGAAGATGTGTAGATAGTAATGGGTTACTCAGAGGTCTGATGTAAAGTACATAAAGTATGTCAAAAGTAGCACCTGAGATGTTTTGTTCCTGGAGCCCATTATTTAAAGAATAATGGTGTTTGTATGATGGTTTTCCAGTTTCAGCTGCTTCTCTTCATTCTTTTCTGCAGTCCTTGACTTCAGTGATAGCACAGCAAACCAGCTCATGTAATGCATTGGAAGGCTTTGTCATTTAGACTTCATTGTGAGGCACTGGCACAGGGTGCCAGGAGAAGCTGGGGCTGCCCCATCCCTGGCAGTGTTCAAGGCCAGGTTGGACACAGGGGCTTGGAGCAAGCTGCTCTAGTGGAAGGGGTCCCTGCCCTTGGCAGGGGTTTGAACTGGAGGAGTTTTAAGGTCCCTTCAACACAAACCAGTCTGGGATTCTGCGGAAAGAGCAAACAATATTTTGCTGATACTCTTACTCCTTTAACTCATCTCTAATTTTATATATGGTTATGAATTTAGATGGTCTGTAGATGAAGGTGCATCAGTCTAATCATGATTGTCAAGCGCATGCTTTTCAGGCTCCTTCGCTTGCTGATGGGGTATAGCCTATACTGCAGATCGGTGCCTGTTGCTGCTCAGCTACAGCTGAGAACTTCTTCCTCAACACCCAGTAGCACAGCACCTCCCCAGAGGAGTACAGTAGGGATCTCCAAATTGGGTGGGAGGTGGAAAGCTTTTAGATCTGCAACTTCTCCTGTGTTATGGGACCCTTTGTATTACCCAGTGTTGCTCTGAATAATACAACCCTTTCCCTGTGTTATAGTTTGGCTTTTCTCCATTGTAAGTAGCCCTCGTAGGGGATAACGGAGAAGGGGAAGTGTTCCCTGAATACTCCCTGCATCAACTAAGGCTTCTTCTACTTCCGATTCTTTCTTGATGAAGAGTAGTTTTCAAAGTTGTGTGGCTGTTTGAAGCTGAAAGGTTAGGACCACAGCAGAGGGGGACCTCTGAACGCAGCACTCCTTTCAGATGCAGAATGGCTTACATCTATTTTTAAAGAGAGAATGAGGGGTTTGCAGACTGCAGCTAGAGGTGGTACAACACAGCTTGGAGATAGCGTTGTCCAGGCTTTCCAGTGGTACTGAAAGAAGCTTCCGCACTTGAGGAATATAATCCAAGGCATAGGAATAACTTCAGTTCGTGCCCGTTTCTCTACCTTCTTTTATACTTTGCTCTTGATATCAACTGCGATTTTTGCTTTTGCAGTTTCTGCTTGCTATGCATTAGTGTGTGCACCGCTGCTTCTTGTGGTTGCGCAAAAGAGCGCTTATTTCCTTTAATTGTGAAATTAGAATACAGAGTTTTCCAAGGTGTAGGTAAGACTTTACCAAGCTGTTGATGGAGCCTGCTGAATCAGCAGAACCCACAGATTAATTTAGAATCATGGAATGGTTCAGGTTTGAAGGGACCTTAAAGCTCACCCAGTTCCAACCCCTGCCATGGGCAGGGACCCCTTCCACTAGAGCAGCTTGCTCCGAGACCGCGTGTCCAACCTGGCCTTGAGCACTGCCAGGGATGAGGCAGCCACAGCTTCTCTGGGCACCCTGTGCCAGCGCCTCAGCACCCTCACAGGGAAGAGCTTCTGCCTAAGATCTAACCTGAACTTCCCCTGTTTCAATTTGAACCCATCACCCCTTGTCCTATCCCTACAGTCCCTGATGAAGAGCCCCTCTCCAGCATCCTTGTAGCCCCCTTCAAACACTGGAAGCTGCTCTGAGGTCTCCACGCAGCTTCTCTTCCCCAGGCTCAACAGCCCCAATGTTCTCAGCCTGTCTCCATACAGGAGGTGCTCCAGCCCCTGAGCATCCTCATGGCCTCATCTGGACTTGCTCCAACAGCTCCACGTCCTTCTGATGTTGAGGACACCAGAACTGCACACAGTGCTGCAAGTGGGGTCTCACAGAGCGGAGCAGAGGGGGTTTATTTTCTGCTGAAGCTGAAACATTCAAATTTGTCTTCTTTATCCTATGACTTTGAGTGCTTTTAGTTAAAATAGTTGTTTCAACATGCACCTTGTGAGCTGTTCTCATCCTTCATAACTGCACAGCAAGTAAAAAGTAAAACATAAAGAACTCTCTTCAATTTGATTTCTGTAAATGAGAGCTCATAGGACTCCTTGGCCATTGCTTAGGAGATACCTGAAGTTTCCTGCCTATAGAATTGTACAGAAACATATATCGCAAGGACTGGCCATTCTTTTTGCTGGAGTTTGTTATATTAGATACAGCCTGATCCTGACATCTTGGCTCCTATGAAACTGTGGTTTATTAAAGCCGCCAGGTTATTCCAGTGCTCGCAGTGGCTTTGATTAAGCACTGTATTAGAGTCATATCCTGGAATAACAGGATTTAGAAATCCCTGGCTGCATTTGAAAGAACTGTGATTAAAGTTCTGGCTCTTTTTCTGCAATTGTTAATGTCTGCTGAGGGTTGTGTTGCCCTCCCTTTTATTGGAGCGTGAGTTCTGCTACAGGCCCATGTGATTTGGTGCCAACATCAGGGGCAGTCTCCAGGGGAAAACAGTTTTGCATTAGAATGCAAGAAGGAAGAGATGTAGCAAAATTAACACAAAGGTCTAGAATTACAGCGGTGGTTGTTTCCTAAAGTCTAATTCATCTTTGATTGAATTTCAGGCAAAACAAAGCAAGGAGGATAAAGAGGTGGGGAACCCCATCTAAAAGAGATTATGGATGAACAGGTTGAGAAATGCTGCCTGACAGGTCATACTCGGAGCTATCTGCTAATTTCTGCTGGTGCAGGGAGCTGTTGTGTGCATTTTGTGCACTGGCATGGACAATCCATTTTGATTCCCTTGGGGAAAACCCATGTTATTAGTAGGGATCATTCTGCATATTGCTGGGAAATGAATTAATTCACACTGGTGTAGGCACAGATGAGGAATAAGGACGTTCTTTTGTCGTTAGGAATGTATAGATGCACCAGGGTGTTGAATAACCAAATAGGATTTATTGTGCCTTGGTTTATGTGCCAGATTTGTAATATTTTCAAGACTTGTCAAAAGATTGGCAGATTTATCTTCATCAGAAGTCATGCATTCATTAAGGAGTGGAAAACAACTCTCTGACAGCTGTTTTGGACAACATGGTGGTTACTGTAGTCCCAGCAATGTGCTGTTTCTAAATCCTCTGTTTCCTTCCTGTGTGCTTGTGTTAAAAAAATGAGTACTATCATAGATGGGTACTTCTAGAAGACCATACTATGTTTTGCACTCTTTATAGGATCATAGAATCATGGAATGTTTTCTGTTGGAAGGGGCCTTAAAGCTCATTCAATTCCAAACCCCCTGCCACGGGCAGGGACCCCTTCCACTGGAGCAGCTTGCTCCAAGCCCCTGTGTCCAACCTGGCCTTGAACACTGCCAGGGATGGGGCAGCCACAGCTTCTCTGGGCACCCTGTGCCAGCGCCTCAGCACCCTCACAGGGAAGAGCTTCTGCCTTAGATCTAACCTGAACTTCCCCTGTTTCAGTTTGAACCCATCACCCCTTGTCCTATCACTACAGTCCCTGATGAAGAGCCCCTCTCCAGCATCCTTGTAGCCCCCTTCAGACACTGGAAGCTGCTCTGAGGTCTCCACACAGCTTCTCTTCTCCAGGCTGAGCAGCCCCAATGTTCCCAGCCTGTCTCCATACGGGAGGTGCTCCAGCCCCTGCTCATCCTCGTGCCCTCCTCTGGACTTGCTCCAACAGCTCCATGTGCTTCTTATGCTGGGGAAACCAGAACAGGCTCTCTGGCTTTGATCAGGTTTGTGTGTTTCAGTTTCCCAAAGGGGGAATTGAAGGTGACTCCAGCCTTCCTTGGTTAAAGCTCTTTTGAGAAATGCTCTGCAGAGAAAGGAACAAAACTCTTATTCACTGTTTTTAAATTCATGCTCAGGCTTCAGCTCTCCACTTAACACAGAACATGGTTCAACTTACCAAACTGCCTGCACCACGTATGGCATTCACTGCCTGAACCAGCTTCTCCTGCTTCTTTCTGACCAGCTGTCATTCCCCTTCATGTACTCCATAGCAGGACTTGAGTACAAGAAGCTGATTTGGAAGCAGTCACGTAGCTGGTGCACAGACATATTGTTCTGCTGATGTTCCCGTGCCCAATCCTTTTACACTCTCCTATACTGTCTTGTCTGAGCTCCAACACCATATGCATTTAAATAAGTTGCTCTTTAATGTTTCAAAACCTGATTTATTAGTTGCTCACACTCCATCTGCCTTGAAAAACTGCAGTGGGCCTTCACTTTCACAGGCTGCACAAAAGGTTGAGGTTCAGTTTGACTCTGCTTTATCATTTGATCACTGTGTCAGCCACATATGTAAAGTCCCCTTACAGCTACAGAAATTGTTTCAAATTCATACTTTTCTTTCTCCTCTTTTTCTCCCCCCCAGGCACTGTGATTAATGTATTTGTCAACTTGAGTTTTTACTGTTTTCTTGGCTTCTCTCAGACTACTCTGTTCAGATGGAAGCTCTTCCAAAGCATGGCTGTGGCATCAATCCTTATCCGAAGCCAGAAAACATGCTAGAGCTAATGGACTGTGATTACTTACACACTGCAGTCACTTTCCAGCTCTTTGTTTTCTCAGCTTGCTTTATCTTATCTCCTGTAGCAGCAAATGGCTTCTACCTGAATTTTTTATACTCCTGACATGTTTCCTATTCAGTTTTAATGTCACAAGAACAAAAAGCCCAGAGAGCTAACAGAGAAAGCAAGTGAAATAAGACAAAGAGATTTCTTGACATAGAGTCATTTATTGCTTTTATGTTCTTATAAACTGTTTAACTCTCAAACTTTCAACATTTCATCTTCCTTTTGCATGTTAGAAGTTCTTTTAGGCGAAGGAATCAGTAGTTCATAGAATCCCAGATTGGTTTGTCTTGGAAGGGACCTTAAAGCTCTCCAAGTTCCAATCCCCTGCCACAGGCAGGGACACCTTCCACTGGAGCAGCTTGCTCCAAGCCCCTGTGTCCAACCTGGCCTTGAGCACTGCCAGGGATGGGGCAGCCACAGCTTCTCTGGGCACCCTGTGCCAGTGCCTCAGCACCCTCACAGGGAAGAGCTTCTGCCTAAGAGCTCGGCTCAGTCTCCCCTCGGGCAGGTTAAAGCCATTCCCCTTGGCCTGTCCCTACAGGCCCTTGTCCAAAGCCCCTCTCCAGCTTTCCTGTAGCCCCTTTAGGCACTGGAAAAGAGTGTTAGTACTAGTGTTAAGGTGATTTATTAACTGAAGTTACTAGATGGCCAGCCCAGTAACCTTGCCAGCACAGGGCTGAGTCTTTTTTCACTCACGTGTTGCAGGAATGAAATGTGATGCACTTCATAACCTTTAAGGTCACCTTTCTTGGGTTTTTCTTTTCCCCTCACTTCCCATGTGTTTTTATCTTAATTCCCACCCCATCTCTCTGTCAGAGAAAAGTATTTACAAACAAACAGATCTAAGGACATAGTCTGTGTGGGTTTGTGGTGTACCTGTACTTGGCTACAGCAGTGTTGGTATCTCCTGCGCAGAGTTCAGTGCAGTGACAAGTGATGGACAGGCTGGAAGCTGGGAGCAGTCGATTGCCCTTTGAGGCAGTTAATCCTCTGAGAGCTTCCTTCCTACCAGCCCTCTCCCCAAGGGCTGACAGACAGTATTTTACAAGTAGCTAACCACCTAATTCCCATTGATTTTGGGTCTCATGTAGTGCCAGTTTCGTCATCTCTCTGATCTCTGTTGGTGTTGGTAGACGGTACGGTGCCGATGTGTTTTTAAATATCTCCTGATGGGCTCATGTATGAGTTCACAGTTGCCATGAATAAACGTGTGTGATTAAGAGAAGCAAACAAGAAGTGCAGCCAGAAACCTTTGCTAAAGTGTTTCTCCCCTCAAGCAAAGAAGTAATCAAGTATTGGCCAGAGCTTATTCTTGTCAATCTTGATAGCACATGGCTGTTTTTGTCTTGTCTGGTGCATCCCTCCCGTTGCAAGAGAACAAGTAGGAGCCCCATGTGCTCTGTCAGCAGCAGGTAGGTCACCGCCAGAGGCAGGAGCCATGTAGTGCCCTCACTACTGCAGTTCGTGGATGAAGGGGACAGAGGGAACTTACAACACAGGCTGGTTTGGGTTGGAAGGAACCTTAAAACCTCATCCAGTCCCAACCTTCCCTCCCTAAGAGCTCATCTCAGTCTCCCCTCGGGCAGGTTCAAGCCATTCCCCTTGGCCTGTCCCTACAGGCCCTTGTCCCAAGCCCCTCTCCAGCTTTCCTGGCGCCCCTTTAGGCACTGGAACTGCTCTAAGGTCTCCCCTTCAGGAGCCTTCTCTTCTCCAGGCTGCCCCAGCCCAGCTCTCTCAGCCTGGCTCCAGAGCAGAGCCTGGAGCTCTCCATGGCCTCCTCTGTACTTGTTCCAACAATTCTATGTCTCTCCTATGTTGTGGGCCCCAGAGCTGCGCGAAGGACTTGCTGCATAGTAGTAAACAGAATAATCTGCCTGCAGTAGTCCACTAGATGCCACTAGAATATGAAATCTCTTTTGTCCAGTCCATGGAGTCCCAAAATATTGAGTGTTTGAAGGGTTTCCTAGCATAGTTTTGTATCATTCAATTGTAAATAACCTTTGCTTTGCTTTACTTTCCTCCGGATTGACAAGTTTCAGTTCCAGTTGCATTGGCAGACCCATAACATCTCCCATGCATGGGTTGTAGAAGTCCAGTGAGAAGGGAAGAGAACACGGCTCAGAAACAGCGACTTACCCACCGCGAGTTCACTTAGAGCAGTGGGAAAGTGCAGTGTTTCGAGGCTTCAAAGATGGTGGTGTTCATAAGGAAGGGTCTGCAGAGCTGGAAGTTTAATGATTGTTTTCTATGGAGCTGGCTTGTAAAACGAGCTGGTTGAAACATGGGGCTGGGCACTTCTGGTGTTTCTGTTGTATTTGTTCATGTGGATAAACCTACTCGACTTCAGGGGCTCTTGAAGCACTCCTGGAAGCTCATTTTAGGTGCAGGATTCTGGATTCCCTTGTGTTTTCTTCCCCATTGGAGATGGGTCTGGAGAACGGACCAGATCCGCGCCCATCCCTTCCCCATCCCTAGAGTGGGAAGACAAGTGCTGAGAGAGCTAGTTGCTGAGCCCTTTATTCCAGCACTGCACCATGTGGGCTCTACTGAATCAGGTGTCTTAGAGCACTTTGAACAATAGCCTGAATGCGCTGAAGTTTGGTGATTCAGAGCATGCAAAAGGAGCTTAGAGAAGATCAGTTATGACTATTTCCTTATAAAAAGAACTTGCACGTACATGCCAATACCTTGGATCACTGCTGTGTATCAGTACAGTAACAACAGGATGTGATGCTTGTTGTATGTGACTGTGCTTAAGGGGGTGCAGCTGTGAAACAATGGAGTCTTCATGTATAGAAATATATAAAAAAGCAGGAGACTTCCATTGTAAACCTTCATAGTCACTGTTCTGTAATAGCACAGATCAATCACTGTTTTGCATTGAATTCTGCTTTATAATAACCTGCTTTGCTCAATTTGCACAGCTTTTGCTTTCTTCCCTTTCATGCTAAATCGAAATCTGGATTTCCATACATTGAAGATGAGGGGCGAGTAATAACTGTTGTTGATCACCACATAATCAAGAACTTTTGGGAAGGACCATGATATCTAAACTTACTCCTTTCCTCCTCTAAGTTTTGCTCGGATGCTCAGAGCGGAGGAAGCGGCATTGATTCACAAGCTGTGTTGATTGCTTGATTGTTGTGGCTTCAAAGCCTCTTTCAGTATTCTTTTGATGGTTGCATGGATTAACATGAAGTGGCTCGCTAGGAACAGAGCTTTGATCGCAGAGAGGTGCCCAAGAATTGGGGCACTGTCTACCTGTAAAAACATTTACTGTTTACCTGCAAAGTTTATAGCTGGGGAGAGATGAGTGAAGTTGTCCTGTGCTAATGGCGGGGATAGGAGGGAAGAGAGCATACAGAGGTCCTATGGTCCTCATGATTTCTGGGTGCTTGCTGTTTCCATTGAGACCAAATTCATATTTCTTGGATGCTCTTTACTAATTAGCCAGTATCTTTGTTTGAGAACATTTTGTGTCTGATAGGATTTTAAGTGTACAGGGCTGAAGATGAAATGCATTAAGACAGACAGAGCTCCAAAACAATTAGGTAATGTGTCACGGTGTTCTGAAGTGCCAGTGTAAGAAATCTCACCCTTGAAAAGTGCTCTGTTGGAGACACAGAGCTTTCCGTATGTTGTTAAAAAGAAATTGCTTTACTACTTGCTGTTGTTCTAAAAGTGCATATTACGAGATGCTGAGGCTACCTCCTCTCTGATGTCTTCATGTCATAGAATCGTAGAATCACAGAATATTTAGGGTTGGAAAGGACCTTAAGCTCATCCAGTTCCAACCCCCTGACATAGGCAGCGACACCTCGCACTAGACCATGTCACCCAAGGCTCTGTCCCATGTCCTTCAAGGAACATTGGGCATCTCGCCTCCCTCCCTTACTCTCCGTCAAGAGAGTGAGCAGTGTGTGGTTCCTCTTCAGACACATGGAAGAATAATAACTTCCGTATAAATTTTGGACCTTTGTGGAGAAAATTGTTTAAGTTAAAATGTAAGTAAACAAACCCCTCAAAATCTGGGAAAACAGAACAGAAACACGGTTACTGTCTCTGTTTGTAGCTTGCTACCATCAGCAAATCTTCTGAGGGTGCTCGATCTCACACCATCTATGTCACCAATAAAGATGTTGAACAGGATCAGTTCCAACACCAACCCCTGGGAGACACCACTCACTCCTCACTGATGTCCATGTGGACATCAAGCCATTGACCACAACTCTGAGTGTCCATCCAGTACCTTATCCACTGAGTGTTCCGTCCATCAAATCCATGTCATTCCAGTTTAGAGACAAGGACGTGTTTCACACCAGTGTCGAAAGGCCCTGCACAAGTCCAGGTAGATGATGTTGCTTACTCTTCCTGTATCCACCAATGCTGTAGCCCCATCATATAAGGCCACTCTATTTATTAGGGATGATTTGCCCTTAGTAAAGCCGTGTTGGTTGTCACCAGTCACCTCCTTACTGTCCATATGGCTTAGCATAGTTTCCAGGAGGATCTACTCCATGATTTTCCAGGGCACTGAGTTGGGACTGTAGTTCCCCCAGCTCTTCCTTTTCTTTCCCTTTTTAAAGATGCAGGTAATGTTTCCCCTCTTCCAGTCAGTGGGAGCTTCCACCAACTGCCACAGCTTCTCAGACCTGATGGATAATGGCTTAGTAACTTCATCCACTGTATCGATGATGTATATTTAAACTTTTAAAATACCAGGCAGAATGGCAAACTTAAAACCCGCTTAATGTTTGTTCAAACTTTAAATGCATGCAGAGATTCAGGCAGTCTTGGTAGTCTAATGCTTTTTCATCTTGAAGCATGACATTTTAGGCTCCATTTCAGCTGCGTTACTAATGGACCCCTCTCCGACTCCCACTTGCAGTGGTATTCAGGTGGGCACACTTCATTGCCAGCACAGCGTGAGGATATCATTAACTCCATGACAAATTTCACTTCACCTCCCAAGTTTTTTCTTCTTTGGTTTTTTGTCTCATAATTTACTACTTGACAAATTAAATCAGCAAGCTGGTGCTCTTTAAGAAGGAACTGCTGCAAGCATAGTACTTTCTGACAGCTCAGAAAGTTTGGGCTTGTTTTTCCTAGTGCCTGTATAATGTGGATATTAAACTTTCTTGCCTTAAACTAAAGCAAAAACCCAACAAATCCTGCGACCCAAATGAGATGTCTGTGGTGTAGCACTGCAGAAGCAATGATGTATACTCGGTCCAGACTCTTAGTGGAGTGCTGTATATGCCGTGATGTTGTACATCAGTGAGCACGGATCCCTAGTCCTGTAGTCAGTTCTTATAGTGAGCTGTCACGGCAATGAAGCTGAGCACTTACATAGTTGGAAATCTTCACTGGCAATTAGGCTTTGCAGCTCTTTTTCCCTAATGAGGTGGATGGTTTTCTTCTCTTGGAGGCTGCTCGTGTGGATGTGGTGTGTGTTCCGGAGCAGTACAGAATTCACATGCTCAGCTCTTGTTTGAGACACTCTTGATAGGGAGAAAAAAAAAAAATCAAGCAAACCAGGAGCAATTTATTTCCCACTCTTGATCTGGTGCCTATTTTCTGTGAAGCTGCCTGGTGTTGGTTTCCTTGGATGAATGATCATTCACCTCCTTGCAAGAGATGCTCTTAGTAAGAATCGATAAAGATGAAGGGATATTCATGGTGTGTTTTTATTGAGATGCCTGTTGGCTTTCCAGCACAGGTTATTGTCTGCAGTTGTGATGTTGTATTGACTGGTCAGTGTAAATGCAGAATTCAGACCTTGATGTAGTCAGGGGGAATCTCTACTAAAAAGAGCTGGGCTGGTTCAGCCTGGAGAAGAGAAGGCTCCTTAAGGGGAGACCTTAGAGCAGCTCCAGTGCCTAAAGGGGCTACAGGAAACCTGGAGAGGGGCTTGGAACAAGGGCCTGTAGGGACAGGCCAAGGGGAATGGCTTTAACCTGCCCGAGGGGAGACTGAGATGAGCTCTTAGGCAGAAGCTCTTCCCTGTGAGGGTGCTGAGGCGCTGGCACAGGGTGCCCAGAGAAGCTGTGGATGCCCCATCCCTGGCAGTGCTCAAGGCCAGGTTGGACAGAGGCGCTTGGAGCAAGCTGCTCCAGTGGAAGGTGTCCCTGCCCATGGCAGGGGTTGGAACTGGATGAGCTTTGAGGTCCCTTCAACCCAAACCATTCTGGGATTCTATGATGATTTGCACTTTAATATACAGTCAAAGGTATCATATGCTCTCTTCCTCAAGATGCGACTTTTCTCCAATGGGTATTGTAACAAAACTAATGTGTTCTAAACTGTGGTAAATGGCAGCATTTGGTTTCCTGTGCTGTGGCTGGGCATGAATGGAGCTGTGGTGCTGTTAGGCTACCTCAACATGGGGTCCATTGAGGTATGGTGACAGCTTTGAGAGAGGTAAAGAAAACAGGAGGCTGCTTTCCTTAGAGAGCTGTTCCAATGCTGGGTTCTTGTTGGTGTTTATGAGGCATCATAGGATCAATCAGGTTAGAAGAGCCCTTTAAGCTCATCCAGTCCAGCTGTTCCCCAGCACTGCCAAGGCCACCACTGCCCCATGGCACTGAGGCCTCGTCTCCACGGTGTGTGAACACTTGCAGGGATGGTGACTGCAGCCCTGCCCTGGGCAGCCTGTTCCAATGCCTGAGCACCCTTTCCATCTGGAATAAGATTTACATCTCCAGGTATTTTTCAAGGTAAAATATTTAAATACAAACAAAATTACATTTCCTCATAGCTTACACCTACGTGCAGAGCATTCATTTTTATAAATGGAAAGCTAAGAGCAGAGAATATGTAAAAGCATCTTTTTCTTTCAGTGCCAGTGTGCAGTTCTTCTCAAATCTATATCATCATATGGCCAAGCAGATAAGACAGATTGTTTTATTCCTTCCTGTGGAGCTTGTCCCAGTCAATAATATTGATTAGTGCTGGGTGACTTGATGTAACAAGAATAACACCCTGTTCTTAATTCCAGCCTGTATTTCCTAGTTCATGCCTCAATAGCTTATGCTTGGATGGATTCTTCAATAAGTCAGTTAAGACACAGACCCCACTGGAAATTGCAGTTTTGACATTAATCAGGGAAATGAAGAATTTTCTTTTCCTAGATGTTGCTCCTCTTTTTTTTTTTCCATAACTAAACTGTCCCATTGTGGAAATGAACTTTTTAAATGGAATTCCAGAACTTTCTAAAGAGCTACCAATTTCTAAAGACAATCACTGAAACTGTATGCACTGTGTCCTGAGCTGCTGCTTTCTGCTTCCTGAGTCCTTATGTTAGTGTAGGATCAAGAAGCTTCATGTTCTAATGATGTTTGTTCGGTGCTCTAATGGTGGTGTTTGAGAGCTGAGTCAGCTTGTGGGAATACTGTGGCTGTAGGTCATAGAATGATAGAATCCCAGGTTGGAAGGGACCTCAAGGATCATCTGGTCCAGCCTGGGGACATTATTCCAATGACTGATTGTTCTCATGGTGAAAAATTCTCCTCTTGTGTGCAGTTGGAATCTCCCCAGGAATAACTTGCGCCCATCATTCCTTGTCTTTTCCTTGTCTAAAGGGAGTTTCCATCTTCTTTATAGCCACCCTTTAAATGCTGGAACATGGTGACACAATCTTCCTGAGCCTTCTCCAGGCTGAACAATCCCAGCAATCTTAGCCTTTCCTCACACAGCTTCCCAGCCATCTCTGTGGCCCTCCTCTGGACCCTCTCCAGCCTGTCTTCATCTTTCAAAAGACCAAAACTGAACCTAGCATTCCAGCTGTAGAATACTGACTACAGTATTCCAGATGTGCAGATTTTGCGAGGTTTTCCCAATCCCCAAGGAATTTAATACTGTCCTTTTTAATGGGGCAGCAGTAAAAGTATTCAGCAGCATCTTAGAATCTACACCAGTGGTGAGAATTCTTGTGCAGAACACTCCGGAGGGACCATTTGGGGTATGGACGAACCAGTGTTCCTGACCTGCGTGCTCCTTGGATACTGCTGTGAAGTTGCCAACAGGAGGAGGGTCAATGAAATCAAGTCCTCAAAGAGCTTTATTTGTAGATCGGTTGCAGTTAATGACTTAAACCAAAGGAACTTGGATTCACTTGCTCATCAGTTGTGTTCCTCCTCTTGCACCTTCCAATCTGGAGGCATTCTTCTATGCATTTTAAGGCAGACAGATGTCAGGGTCAACAAAATCAATAATCTGTTGGTGGTGGTTTGATTTCAAGCACTTTGTCATTTTCCTGTCTATAAAGCTATCACAGTAATGTGATTAGGTTCTGTATTTATTAGTATTCAGTCATTAAGTAGAGTTCACATGCAAAATGTAAAGGAATTAATAGAATATTCGGGATATACAGACTTTGCCTAAGTTCATGTTTGGGGTTCATTGAGTTTTTTTAGTCCCAAACTGGAGTATGCAGGTTTAGTTGTGAGATGGTAGCAGCAAGCAGACCTGTGCTTAGTAACAAAGGAGCATCACCAAAATATGAGGGGTTTTCTGCTGTATTACTGCCAATTTCAGGATGAGATTGTTTTCTGCTGCCGTCATTTGCTTGTGTGTGGGGCACCTGTTTTCCTAAAGAAGTTTCCTTCTGGAAGGGTAACAAGTGGACTTTATTGCTACCAGGAAATAAAGGGGTTTGAGGAAACTGAGATTTTTCCTCCCCAGTCTTTTCTCTCTCAGTATCCTAATTTACAGTCTTCTGGTGTTAGGGGCTGCCTGTGGAAGTAACTGTGGTTTTGTGGCAATGATACGAAGGTGGGTGTTTTCATCACACTTGAAGTCCTGCAGTCTGGGCCTCAGGCATACAAATAATGCTCTCTAAGCTTGTGTTTTACACCCAAGGAGCATGCCAAACTCAACCAGTTCATTGTTCCTCTTTGTACCCAACTGGAACTTGGGCAACAGAGATTTCTGCTAGGGAAGTACAAGACTTAGTGTAGGACATGGACTCCTGAGAAGATGCAGTGGTGCTATATATAATAAAGAAGTTAAAATGTCATGTCACTATTAATCAAAACCCAGCTATCTTCCAGTAGATTGAATGGTGGCATCATCAGTCAGAGGTGCGGGAGCTTTCCATACAGCAATATGGAAGCAGAAGTGAATTGTTGCTGTTCAAACCCTTTCTAAGCATTGTGGGCCTCAAAATAGATATCTAGCCACACTTACCAGACTTTGGGTGTTTATTACACAAGGTAAAAGCCCTTGTGCTTTAGAGAAAGGATGTTTTAAGTGTATGCTCGTGCTGTGGGTTTGATTTGGGGCTGTTCCAGTAGCTGCTAAAGTCGCTTGAAATTTCAGGCTGGAGGTCCCCATTGTGAGGTGACATTTTGAAGAACCATGATATTTGAAGAACGATAAGGTTCAAGTGTCTTAATGGTATCTGGGCATCTCTCATCTGTGTGAATGATGGGTGTTGTGTTAGCACCTCCAGTCCAGTATGTTGGACTTCGGCCCATTTCATGTGGTGTGCCTGAGAGACTCTTCTGCAGTTGAAACTCAGTCCTGTGCTATAGAAGACCTGAACTTGCCAGTCTTTCTGCAATACTGTCACTAACTTTGGCAAGAGGAGCCCAAAATAATGTATAAATACTGTCTGCATTGTTGCTATTGCATTAGGAGTACTTCCTCTGAGCTGCACAAGGATAGAAAGAGCGTATCTTTGCCTTAATTACAGATCTTTCACCAGGAATGAAGCATTTAATGCATGTTTAATTATCACTTACTAAATGCTTAATTATCGCTTACCCTCTAGAAAATCAAGGGATGTACAGATCTGTTAAACAACTTGTTCCATGTTATTTTCCAGGAGGACCAGATGATAACTTAATTGAAGGTGGCGGATCCAAGTTTGTCTGCAAACCGGGAGCCAGGAACATTACCATCATCTTCCATCCCCTCCTCAGGTAAGACAGACTTTCTACTTGTTTCTACAGGTGCAAGTAAGTAGAATTAATCTTTGTTCTTTATGGGCATGTTGCCACTTCTGAGATAACATCCCACAGCAATGGGCTTGCTGTAAAGTTGTTGATGTGCACATCTATAAAGTAATCACTCACTGAGCTTGTTGTCGATGCTCTTTAATCTTTCTCAGTAGCATACACCAAGTGGGATTGCTTGATGGGGTGACCCTATTTTATTGCTGACTGTCCATTATAGAATCATAGAATGGTGTGGGTTGGAAGGGACCTTAAAGCTCACCCAGTTCCAACCCCTGCCACGGGCAGGGACACCTTCCACTACAGCAGCTTGCTCCAAGCCCCTGTGTCCAGCCTGGCCTTTAACACTGCCAGGGATGGGGCATTCTGCTTATTAAAAAGTCAGAAGGATATTTTACGAACTGCAAGGTAAGTTCATTTTTTGATAAACCCACTATGGTCTATGGACTGCAAATTCAGTGCCTGATTTCAAGTGCCCTGCCAATTGCTAACATCTTCAGAGCTCATCAGGTACTACTGGAACTTTAAACCAGAGCAAGCCTATGATAAGCCTCTTCGCACAGTCACTCACCTCTGATACTTTAATTTTGCTCTTTTTGCTTTGCAGTTTACCAGTTCAGCTTCTTAGTTTTGCCTGAATTAAATAATATGATGTTTTTCCTCAGTTCATGTCAATCTCCCATCTCTGCTTTTGTCTTGTAGAGTTTTCCTTTATCATCAGACACGTCCTTTCCTATTCAGTGCTAGCATGAGAGCATCCTTTAGAGCATTTTCCTCCTTGGCTCTGTATTGCTCACTATCATGAGTCACTTAGGCAGCAGGGCATGTCTCTCAATGCTAAAACCCAAGCAATAATAAAAGAGTAATAAAAAGTAATTGGAATCTGATCCCTAGAGGAAGGAATAACCTGACTGACGTTTCAGTAACTGAGACCTGTGGTCATTTATGACTTTTTAGAGCTTAAAAATGCAGACACAAAGTGCATAAATTCCTTTGAATTTGAATTTCTGATGTCAGGACATGAGATATTGGAATCGTCTTGAGAATAGCTGCTTTTGTGAAGACACACTCCATCTTTCCTTGATAAAAGGACATTGTACATTCTCCATTTATTCCTAGGTGCCCATAATGAAATGAATAATTTCATCACCATATTTTGTTTTAAACTCTTTTGTACAAAAGAAATGCGCTAAAAAATAAATCATCTGCAGCACAATTTATAGTTTTCAGCCATTTTACCATGAGAAAAGGTGGACAATGGTTAAGATGCTGTTCAAGATATGACCACTGAGATATGGGCTTCAATCCCTTAATCTTTAATGAATTTACAGGCTTCTTTCAAGCACCGAGAGGGGTGATGATGCTCTTATTTCTATTGATGAGATACTTGACATTGATTTGGAAACTGGTGGAAATACTCCTTTCTTTCTCTTTGCCTTCCTGCTTAATTTTCCCCCCTTTACTTGCCATCCAAGTCAAACAGGAGTGCTCTGCTTTAAACAGCACTTCTCACAAGCACTTCACTTTCATTACCAGCTTGCAAGATGGGCGGTAGAAATAATTGGCCTCATAAAAAATAATTGCTTCAAGATGAAGGTATCTGCTTACAACATATTTTTCATGCCAGCCATCTGCAGCATCTTCACTTCCTTGCACTGAGTAGTTCATCAATAACTGCATGAGGGGGAGGAAAAGACTCTGTGACCCAGCTTACCCTTTTCTCACTGCAGAAAGAGGTGAGTTTGGGTGTAGGTGAAGACTCTGGAAACTCCCTTAAGGTGATTTACCTGCTTGAGTGATCAACAGAGTAAATCGTGAGTCCTTGCTGTATTAGATTTAATTCGTGATCCTCAGCTTTGGCATGTGGGTAATGCCAAATAGGATCATAGGATCATACAATAGTTAGGGTTGGAAAGGACCTTAAGATCATCAAGTTCCAATGCCCCTGCCATGGGCAGGGAAACCTCACCCTAAACCATGCCACCCAAGGCTCTGTCCAACCTGGCCTTGAACACTGCCAGGGATGGAGCATTCACAACTTCCTTGGGCAACCCATTACAATCCTTCAACGCCCTCACAGTAAAGAACTTCCTCCTTATATCCAATCTAAACTTCCTCTGTTTCAGTTTTAACCCGTTACCCCTTGTCCTGTCACTGCAGTCCCTAATGAAGAGTCCCTCCCCCAGCATCATTATAGCCCCTCTTCAGATACTGGAAGGCTGCTATGAGGTCTAAATGCAGTGTACATGGCATGACCATAGGACTGGATTTCTTTTGCTGATAGTAATTCCCTACAGGGAATTCTGTTCCTGATGGGAGTCAATAGCCATGACCTGTCCTACCAGCAAACTGCCTTACCTATTGGCTCCTGTTAAATTTGGCTCTATGATGCTGGCTGTGCTGGTAACATGATGAATATGGAGGATTTGCTTAAAATATTGATGTTTGCAATAAATACTAGCACATCATCTTCTGTGTGTGTTCCTTATGTGTTGCACTCCTTGTTCGTTAGATCTTTGTCCCCCTTTAATAGACATCATTGTTTAACCGTCAAGCTCTCAAGCAGCTAATTGCAGCAGAGTGTGAAGTTTTCGCTTACTTCATCTTCCATTTGTTGTTGTGGTTCCTTATGGCCTGCCTCAGTCATCTTTCTTCCATGTCACTTGTACAGGCTTCAAATGAATCTGTTTTGAATTCATATTGATCAATATTTTATTGTTGGGGTTTTAAGTTGGGGTTTTTTTCCCTATCTTTATCAAATTCACATAAATTGTTGACCGAAGTTTCAGCTGTGTACATTTTATTAGGAAGCTAAATTCTTCTCAAAGTGTTAAGCTAACTGGATCACTGAAAAACCAGACATTGGCATGATGATTTAAAGCCTGAACATCACATTAAGTGATGTCTTGAAGATGTAATTCAGCACAATAATGTTAGGTGGAGAGCTGTAACCAGAGCATTCGTATTCATCATATTCATATTCATCAGTCTGAATGTCTATCTTTTGTAATACCAATATGAAACATGTCATTGTCCATCACATCAGAGTTGCGCAATCACAGCATTCAACTGCTTATAATAGTCTTATTTGGATGGTTTCTTATTTACAAGCTGAGGTTGAGCATGACTCCAGATCCTTTTGAAGAACAAAGGGTCTGGAACATCAGGGTTTCAGAGGGCTGTGAATTAACCCCCGTATCTCCAGCATTCAAAGTTTCTTTAGAGAAACTCTTAACTTACCACCATGGAGAGTCCAAGGGCAGATACATACGAGTGGTTTTCAATGTCTTCCTTCCCTCAGACTCATTTAGAGCAACAAGCCAGAGTTGGGAAGTGAGATGTGCTGTCATTTGGGATGCAAGTCCTGGATTTCCACTAGGACAACTGAGACTCACCAAGCCCCAGCTTAATTACCAGGACTTAATGACACTAGCACACACGTACTAAATGAATAGTGAGGTTTTGGAAGACAAGTGGGTATTCTAGCGGAGATGGTTCCTGGGAATAGGTTTTACTAACTACATATGAAAACTAATTGCACTTCCAAATTAAAGAGGGATACACCTCTGATTTCCCTTAATTACATTTGGCGGGAGGTGTCAAAGTATAAAAGTTACCAAAAGAGTCCAGTTGCTTTCTTCATCCTTCACTGCCAACCCGCATCTGCTTGGATCGTGGAAGCGCTGGTGTTACTGGTGTGTGGACTGACATCTCATGTTGGAGGAAGGGAACACGCAGGATCAATGTGGAACCCTTACGTTGTGAATATCGAACAGCCTGAGTGATGTCTGTTGTACCATTTGTTTGGTGGGGATTTCTTTCTCTTTTTAATGTCTATTTGTTTCAGCTGGCATTTGAAAGGCACTTGGCTCTTCAGGGTAATAATCATTTTACATATGCTTTATAGAGTCTGTTTATTATCAGACAATTGAAGAGCAGATGTCTGCAGTCTTGAGCCTGGAGGGGGAGGGACAGGAGGGACTGGGGTAGAGGGGATGAGGGCATCTGGAATCGTGAAAGCACCATTGATGCTAACTCAATTGAACGTTGTTTGGATGTTGGGTATTAAGGCCACGAGGGTATCCATTTATTAATATCAGCCACACTTCATTAAGATCAAGCAGCAATTAAAAGGGCTGTAGGATGGAGGAGAAAGCCAAATGTGCATTGATTCGGAAGAAGCAGTTGCTTCCAAGCAAGCTTGTGTCCTTGTGAAGGAGTGGACTAGGGAGCCTATAAATTGACTTGGCAGCCTTTGCCTCTCTGTCTAGTGGGCTTGTCTATCTTGGGGGATGTCCCCCTTCACCAGATGGGATGAACTGCAATGTGTCAGCGGTGTTCTAATCACTGCCTTTGATTTCAAAGTCTGGGGAGTGCGGAAGTGAAAAGCAAAGTGTTGGATGTATTAAAGTACCCAAAAAAAGGGGGAAAAAGGAAAGGCAGAATTACTGATTTGACTTTGCTAATGTTGTTTGGGATGTAGGGACTGAAGTTTAATGCTCTGCCGTGTGCATGGTCCAAAGCATTGCAGAGTTAGCAACTTCTTGGTATTTTGGATTGATCAGAGTGGGGGTTGGAAGAGCAGGTAATGATTTGACATTTGAATTTAACAATTAAACGATGATGTTAATTTGTACTGGTCTCCATCATTTGAAGCAATAGGCTGTTTGCTTGATAGCATTTGAGGAATGTCCTGTATCTTCCAGTTATGTTAATGCTGATAAAAGAGTGATTGCTCTTTCAATGAATAAAATAAATGCTTTGGGGAATAATCAAGGATAATAATTCACTTCTGCTGCCTGTTGATATCAGCATGTTCCTCACTGACTGCTGGCAATGAGCTCTGAGCCACTGAAGGTCACATTTCAGGCTTCACTGGTACCTTGTCATTGAGAGGGAGATGCACAACATATAGAATATGTGTGTACATGCAGGGACGTAGGTATTAGCAGTGAAGTTTTAGCTTTCCATGCTTTGGGAATAATCATGCCTGTTTAATTCAGGATATACCAAGATAAAAGGTGCTGCATGTAGAATTTAAACCCTCTGTTGATTTTGAAGGTGCT
Organism: Lathamus discolor; assembly: GCF_037157495.1. Lineage (NCBI taxonomy): Eukaryota > Metazoa > Chordata > Aves > Psittaciformes > Psittacidae > Lathamus > Lathamus discolor. The sequence goes on from NC_088884.1 coordinate 5,734,275, forward strand.
GGGAGGGGATGGTAAAGTTGTCATCGGTTCCTGTGAGGCATCTTGAGTCCTTTGGTCTTTGTGAGCATCAAGTGCTGCTGCATCTGAGCAGTGTTTGTGATTGCAGAGCTGTGATTGATATAAAACTAGGTATATGACTAAGAACCCAGTTACATATATATCAGTACTTCACTGATAATCCCTTTTATTAGTATATTTGTCCAGCTGTAATAATGAACAACTAATTTGATTTTAACATATGCTGTAATATCTTGTAGCTGTGTACTATAAAATCAATATTTCATAATATGAGGAATGTGTTATTTGGGAAGCAAAAGGAGTGTGAAAATGAGATTAGTTTATTAGTTACATTTAGTATGTTTAGACTGTGTTAAATGATACCATGTACGCTAAGGAAAGGGGTATTTTATCAGTCTGAGGGGTATAGATTGTTAGTGAAGTAGATGGAAAATGTCAAATGGTCCTAGAGCACAGATAGTGCGAAATAATGAGAGCTGATGTCTTTAGCTTTTAGAAATCAAACCTGAAATACTTGATTTTAGAGAAATGGATGAAACTGACTCAGCTGAGAGAGGGAACGTGCAATACTGTCTGCTGAAGTTTGTACTTCAGTTTGAATAAGGTTCGGGGAAGGAAAAGTCTGAGACGTTATGTACACAGGATAACACTCTTTGCAGACTTTTAAAGTTCCTGAGCCCTTAAAAATGAAACCCTCCAGATTTTATGAATACTGTTTGAAGGCTTGAGGCATACCCCTGTGTCCTGGGTTTACCAGGAGCCGTTTTGCTCCTTCTTAGTAGCTGGTGCAAGCTCTGTGTTTTGACTTCCAGCCTGGGCAGAGAGCTGATAACACCGATTGCTCTCAATTGTTGCTCAGTAATGTTTATTCTGGCCAAGGACTTTGTGAGCCTCATGCTCTGCCTGGGACGAGGGGGAGCTGGGAGGAATCAGAGACAGGACACCTGATCCAAACTGACCAAAGAGGTATCCATACCACAGCACGTCATGCCCAGGATGTAACGGGGAGTGACCCGGAAGGGCTGGGACTGCAGGGTTGGACGAGGGATCGGTCGGTGCTCGGCTGGGGGAGTGGGGCGAGTTATTGGTCGGCTGGTGTTGAGGTGTTGTGTTCTCTTCCCTTGTTATTTCCTTTATCATTGTTATCATTGGTGGTAGCAGCAGTGGTTTGTGTTATACCTTAGTTACTAAACTGTTCTTATCTCAGCCCGTGGGAGCTGCATTCTTTTCGATTCTCCTCTCTGCCCCTCCAGGAGCAGGGAGAGGGCAAGAAGCAGGGGTAGTGAGTGAACGAGGTTTGTGGTTGGGTTTAAACCACGACACCCTGTTCTTAAGAGAGGGGAAGAAACATCATTTAGTTAATCTAAGTCTCACTTCTGCAAGAGAGGCAATACCTTCCCTTTAGAGAGGGAGACTGTGAGGCAGAGAGAGAGAATCCCAGAGTGGTTTGGGTTGGAAAGGACCTTAAAGCTCACCCAGTTCTAACCCCCTGCCACAGGCAGGGACCCCTTCCACTAGAGCAGCTTGCTTCAAGCCCCTATGTCCAACCTGGCCTTGAGCACTGCCAGGGATGGGGCAGCCACAGCTTCTCTGGGCACCCTGTGCCAGCGCCTCAGCACCCTCACAGGGAAGAGCTTCTGCCTTAGATCTAACCTAAAGATGGTTCAGGCTCTGCGGTGTGGAGAGACAAATGGGGCTCCGCTCAGGAGATCTCAATTCCTGCTTCTCATTAGGGTGCCGGGAGTCACCGTGATGCTTAATAACCCCATCTTTATTTTGGAGTTATTAATACTCATCCCTGAGTGTGACAGACGTTTGATGCAGCTTTTCCTACACTGGCTGTTTACTTCAATTGACCTGAATCGTAATCTCAAAGGAACAATTTGACACCCACCTACTGAATTCTTTCCTCCTCCCTCCTCCCCTGGTTTAATGAGTGTTTAGAAGACATTGAGTTGACGAGTCCCTTGCTGTTGACATTTAGTACTTTATATCCGTCAACAGCAGGGATGGATGTTTCTTGCAGGCGAATCCTCACTCTTTTCTCTTTGACAAGCTCTCATAAAGTCTGAATTATAAAGACACGTTGCAGAAAAGCTTCTTGTTGTCACACTGCTAAGAAAAGGTTTAGTTCTGAGTGAGGCCATCACAGAAGCGGGGCACAGGAAAGGGGATGGGGAACAGCTTCACATTTTGTGCCTGTTTTTTTCTAACCCTCGATGCTTTATGAGAACTGACAGCCTTACTGTGTGTGTCTGATTAAAGATGACAGTTTATCAAAACCTTAAGGTAAGGCAGTTCATATTCCATGACAGAAAATAAAGCAATCCCTCCCCACCACCGCCCTAAAGAAAACTCTTTACAGGCCAAAAAAACCCTCCCCTCTTAATATGTGATCCATTGATTTTATATTGGCTGTCAGAAAGCAGGCTTCAGCAGATCAGTCAAGTTTTGGGTTTCCAAACATGCTTCATCCGTACGGAAAATCAACAGCTTGTCAGAAATCTCACGTCTCCAGCTCCTCCTTTCCTTCGGATGAAATGCAACCTGAAGGAACACAGAGATTTTGACATTTGCAAGAATTTAGGCTGAATAGCTGCAGTGTTAATTCAGTTCCATGGTAATGAATCACTTCTAAAGCCTACTCTGTTCAGCAAGGCAACCAAGTGGTTTAGCTGATTTCTTAATCACAGAACAGTTGGGGTTGGAGGGACCTTAAAGCTCATTTAGTTCCAGCCCCTGCCACGGCCAGAGACACCTTCCACTGGAGCAGCTTGCTCCAAGCCCCTGAGTCCAACCTGGCCTTGAACACTGCCAGGGATGGAGCATTTACTTCTTCGGGTACCCTGTGCCAGCGCCTCAGCACCCTCACAGGGAAGAGCTTCTTCATAGCAAACAATTTTTGGTGACTCTTTTCAGTAAACTCATTACAGAATCATCGATTCAGAGAATAGTTTGGGTTGGAAGGGACCTTCAAAGCTCATCTAGTCACTGCAACGAGAAGGGGCATCTTCAGTTAGATCAGGTCTCTGCAGCAGCAGTAAGAGTGGTGTTTTCAAACAATAAAGAGAATATATTAATGCTTGCAATACATAAGGTCAAATAACATTGCTAAATAAATGCAGAACCCTCAGAAATTGTCTGTTTCTTCGGTTTGGGATACCCAAGTTGATCGTTTTTAGTCCTGAACAAGGTAGCTGAGGCTGCAGTTGTTCTACATAGGAAGAAAAATTGGAGACCTTCTAGAAATGCAGGTCGAAGGAGGTGATCCTGCCCCTCTGCTCTGCTCTTGTGAGACCTCACCTGGAGCATTGTGTGCAGTTCTGGTGTCCTCAACATAAAAAGGACATGGAACTGCTGGAACAAGTCCAGAGGAGGCCACGAGGATGATCAGGGGACTGGAGCACCTCCCGTATGAAGACAGGCTGAGGAAGTTGGGGGTGTTCAGCCTGGAGAAGAGACGGCTGCGTGGGGACCTCATAGCAGCCTTCCAGTACCTGAAGGGGGCCTATAGGGATGCTGGGGAGGGACTCTTCATCAGGGACTGTAGTGACAGGACAAGGGGTAATGGGTTAAAACTGAAACAGGGGAAGTTTAAATTGGATATAAGGAGGAAATTCTTTCCTGTTAGGGTGGTGAGGCACTGGAATGGGTTGCCCAGGGAGGTTGTGAGTGCTCCATCCCTGGTGGTGTTCAAGGCCAGGTTGGATGAAGCCTTGTGTGGGATGGTTTAGTGTGAGGTGTCCCTGCCCATGGCAGGGGGGGTTGAAACTGGATGATCTTGAGGTCCTTTCCAACCCTAACTATTCTATGATTCTATGAAATAACACTAAATACAACAAGAAGGGAAAAATATTGTTAAGTGTCAAGTTTGGTTTCCTTCTACTAAGGTCTCCAGAGCTCTCGAAAGAAAGCCTTCACTCTGCTGTGTTTGGAGGATGGTGATTGACAGCCATGGAGAGCCGTGGTCTGGTGGGAGGTCAGAGAGTGGAGAGTTCAGAGCACAGCAAAACATGGAGCAGGAAAATTGGAGTTCTCTAACACAGGGAGGAAGTAAAACCTTCCTCTTTTGCTACAAGTCTTCAGTCTAGACTCATTCTTCATTTCATTTTGCAGGGCTCTGCAGTTTATCACTGCAGTCCATTCCTCGTGAAAGTCATCCCTCTTGATACATACCCTGTAATTGGTTCTAATGAAAATGGGTCTTACAATTTACTGTGAAAATCAGGCTGGGCCTGCACGCATGGAAATTGTTAACCTGAACTGAAAGGAAATTGATGTTAAAAATAATGGAAGTGAATTAATTGCAAGGAATCTCTAGATTGCTGGTTGTTATCTCTTCTTAACATTGGTATTTAGTTCATTCTTCTTTGTGTCGTTCCTAAATTACTGGTTCATCTCCTTCGCAGGCAGTATTATTTGTAGTTCTTCGTGACACTTTGAGTATTTTGGGAGTATTTTCAGCTTCCCATTCATAGAATCATGGAATGGTTTGGGTTGGAAAGGACCTTAAAGCTCATCCAGTTCCAACCCCCTGCCACAGGCAGGGACACCTTCCACTGGAGCAGCTTGCTCCAAGCCCCTGTGTCCAACCTGGCCTTGAACACTGCCAGGGATGGGGCAGCCACAGCTTCCCTGGGCACCCTGTGCCAGCGCCTCAGCACCCTCACAGGGAAGAGCTTCTGCCTTATCTCCAGCCTGAACTTCCCCTGTTTCAGTCTGAACCCATCACCCCTTGTCCTGTCACTACAGTCCCTGATGAAGAGCCCCTCCTCAGCATCCTTGTAGCCCCCTTCATGTACTGGAAGCTGCTCTGAAGTCTCTACTGGGTCACTGGGGTCTCATCCAGCTCAATCTTGCTTCTATGGAAGTGGTGCCAAACTTGTCACCTACATGATCTGCTGATGATAAAGTTCATTCAGCCTCCACTCATCTGCCCTTTTCCTCCAAAATCCCTGCTGCTGGCATGTGTCCAGTCACACAAGAGGCACATCCCTGGCAGTGTTCAAGGCCAGGATGGGCAGGGCCTTGCATGGGATGGTTTAGTGTGAGGTGTCCCTGCCCATGGCAGGGGGTTGGAACTGGGTGATCTTGAAGTCCTTTCCAACCCTAACTATTCTATGATTCTATTGTATGATTCTATGTGAAGTGCCCATTTTCTGTTGTCAGATGGGAGGAAATCTGCCACGTGCCTTCCTCAAGAGCCTCCTAAAGAAAATGTTTGGCACCTCTTCCATATTAAAACAACAAATAGAAGTTGTCAAGGACTGGGAACTATTGCTTGAGTAAGCAGAATGGGTACTTATTATCAGGTTTGGGTACGCCCAGGCCAATAGTCACGTGTGTTTTTTTCTGGTTAGTTTAATGAAAAGCAGCAATGGGTTTAATTGCTGGTTGTCATTTGTAACATGGTATATGCAGTATTGGAGTTATTCTGATAATGTGTTGTAATTACCTACCATCAAGCGTTTTACCACATTCAAAATGCAGTCTTGGAAGTAATGTAGCTAAGTTCTTTGAATCGAAGGCAATAGCTAGAGGGAGTACAATATCATATTTAAATGTCAATCAAATCAGTCAGGTAAACAAAATGAAGGGGGGGGGGGGGCTTTCTTTCCTCCATAAATACTTCCTGTGCCCTTCAACCATCCCAAAAGCAATAAGGAACATGCCTGGAGGGCTGATAAATAAAAGCTATATGAGTTCCCTGCACATATACCTGCATTAAAAAGTATTGCCCATCCTGCATAAAGTGCTCTCCAGAAGCGCTGTGTTCAAACCCAGAGCAGTTACTATTCATTTTGGCTTTGCTGTAGTGGGAGAGAAAGCCTCGCATAGGGTAGCATTGCTCCTAATTCTGAGTGAGAAATGACAGTGCTAAATGGTAAATGGGGCAAAGGTGTTTAGAAAGGCAGAGGTTTCAATTTGCACTGACTTTACGCTCACGAATGAATCAGCAGATGCAAATGAAGCAGGGGAGGCTGATCTACCAAATTTGTATGCTCACTTGCTTCAGTCCTGTGCTTAGTCTGGCAAAGAAGAGGGGGGAGGGAGAAAAACACCTGAAATCTAATGAACAGAATTGTGGCTTATGATGACCTTTGCCTACTGTTATAATTCTGATGTAAAACAACCAAATTCCTGATGATGTTTAATCAGCAAAGTTGAATTTTGATGCAGTCACGTGCCGCAGTCCTGTTACTGCTGCAGAAAGTCATTATAATTCATAGCAATAGTCTAGATTCATAAGGATTAACACCAGTGACCTGCCACCTTTTCACATTCTTTATATCCTTGGTGTCGCAGAGCCTGATACAAGATAGAAGGAAGGTGGGTTCCCAGCCCAGAACCCCCCCGTGTGCTGGGCTGCACCCCCAGAGCGTGAGCAGCAGCTCAGGGAGGGGATCCTGCCCCTCTGCTGTGCTCTGGGGAGACCCCCCTGCAGCCCTGATCCGGCTCTGGGGCAGCAGCACAAGAGGGACGTGGAGCTGCTGGAGAGAGGCCAGAGGAGGCCACAGAGATGCTGCGAGGGCTGGAGCAGCTCTGCTCTGGAGCCAGGGTGAGAGAGCTGGGCTGGGGCAGCCTGGAGAAGAGAAGGCTCCTGAAGGGGAGACCTCAGAGCAGCTCCAGTGCCTAAAGGGGCAGCAGGAAAGCTGGAGAGGGGCTTTGGACAAGGGCCTGTAGGGACAGGCCAAGGGGAATGGCTTTAACCTGCCCGAGGGGAGACTGAGCTGAGCTCTTAGGCAGAAGCTCTTCCCTGTGAGGGTGCTGAGGCGCTGGCACAGGGTGCCCAGAGAAGCTGTGGCTGCCCCATCCCTGGCAGTGCTCAAGGCCAGGTTGGACACAGGGGCTTGGAGCAAGCTGCTCTATCTGAAAAGGCCCCTGCTCATTGCAGGGGTGTTGGAATAGACCTTGCAAGGTCCCTTGCATCCCAAATCGTTCTCTAATTCCATGACAAGTAGCCTGCATTGGAAAGTCAAACTCTACACCCATTCAGATATGAAATTTATTTGAGTAACCAAGCCTAGATATTTGATTCAGAGATTTAAATTGATTGCATTTTGTTCTGCTTCAGAGAAGTGTATGTACATCAGTAGCCTTATGATGGGACTCGTGTTATTGCAGACCCTCTAAAGTCATGACCCAGAGTTTCTCCTAGCCCACACCATTTAATTTAACAAATGTTCTTCTAATTTACCATGATACCGAAAAAGAAGGATGAAAAGAGCTGTGTTGTGGCAGCGGTGACATTTTCCTTCTTCCAAAAAGTAGATGAAATCAAACTTTTCTTACCATTCCTTTCAATTCCTGAAGCTCAGGTAGATGTTGTCAGAGACTTGTCTTATGTTTCAGGTGGCTTGCCAGATTTTAAAGGCAATTTAAAACATGTTGTTTTCCTCTCCTTATCATACAGCATCAAACTGGGGTAACTGGAGCTGACAGCAGGTTTTTGTAGAGTTTAATAGGCGTAAATCTCTCTCTGGATGGTGTTAACATCAGACATGAAGAGCCTGGCTGGGATAGAAGAGTGTGTCAGTGTTGCTAAAGGGTGTTTTCGAAGACTTCCCCGTGTTTGCTGGCAAGTCCCAGCAGCTCAACACAGAAAAAAAGTCAGTTGTCAGAAGTCATTAGTGGTTGTCACTTCATAGGCCTTCACATGGAGTTCCGCCTTTGGAATTTCGGTGGAATCATGTTTTTTTGCTTCTTCTGCAAGTAAGTAGGGCAGTTGGATGTTGTACAGAACTGCTGGGATTTAACCCATTCGTAGCTTTATAGTTGTGGCTGCAAAGACATGATGACTTTAGGAGTTTGAGGTTCAGTTCCGTGCTCTGCCAGAACATTGTATGCTTCTAGTAAGTTTTTATACCCAGATCCCCAAAGGTGGTGCTTGATTTCATCCATGATGCTGGCCTTTGGGAATGGCTAGATCACCTTTGTTTCGACGTGTTGGCTTAGGACATATCAACTTTAGTACATCAGACCTTTTACTTAATTATGTTTCCACATTGTTTCACCTCTCTGTTTTCAGGTAGCCTCCAAACACTTATTTTAGTGAAGTGCCATTTTGAATTGCACTATAGTTGCACTGTCTCTACTGTTCTTTGTGAAACTAACCAAGTGACTGCTAAATGATGTGGTTTACTTCTGTTTAGAAATGAGTGCCCTTTCCATGGATGTATTCCTTAGTTTCTAATTAGGAACTTCTGGATTGTTAAATGGGATAATTTGACAAAGAGGAGGCTGATTAAGTAGAAGGGAAATAAGATAATATCTAGTAGTATAAGGTTTGTCTTGAAGTTGCTCAACCAGCACCATCCAGGAGTCCTTCATCTCTCATCTCCTAGAGCATAAGCGTTTGTTCTAGCCTTAAAAGCTTCTCCCAGTGTCCTGGGTTTACCAGGAGCCATTTTGCTCCTTCTTAGTAGCTGGTGCAAGCTCTGTGTTTTGACTTCCAGCCTGGGCAGAGAGCTGATAACACCGATTGGTTTTAATTGTTGCTCAGTAATGTTTATTCTGGCCAAGGACTTTGTGAGCCTCATGCTCTGCCGGGGACGAGGGGGAGCTGGGAGGAAGCAGAGACAGGACACCTGACCCAAACTGACCAAAGAGGTATCCATACCACAGCACGTCATGCCCAGGATGTAACGGGGAGTGACCCGGAAGGGCTGGGACTGCAGGGTTGGACGAGGGATCGGTCGGTGCTCGGCTGGGGGAGTGGGGCGAGTTATTGGTCGGCTGGTGCTGAGGTGTTGTATTCTTTCCTCTTGTTATTTCCTTTATCATTGTTATCATTGGTGGCAGCAGCAGTGATTTGTGTGATACCTTAGTTACTAAACTGCTCTTATCTCAACCCGTGGGAGCTGCATTCTTTTCGATTCTCCTCTCCGTCCCTCCAGGAGCAGGGGGAGGGCAAGAAGCGGGGGGAGTGAGTGAATGAGGTTTGTGGTTGGGTTTAAACCAGGACACCCAGCTATTCCAGCACGTGCATTTTCCTTACCCCTCCAATTTAGCCATCCCGGCAAGATGCCTTGAAAGCCACATTCACTGGCAAAGGTTTCCTTCTATCCTGGCTTCTTCTGCTCAAAGTCCACGTTGAAGCTGTGCTGCATTAGCCCTCTAATTTCTTCTCTGCCAGGACCTTTGCTACTCCGAAGTAATCACTGAAGCAGAGGTCTGAGAGGGAGACTTTAAAATCATGGAATGGTTTGGGTTGGAAAGGACCTGAGATCATCCAGTTCCAACCCCCTGCCATAAAGACACCTTCCACTAGACCAATGATTCCTTTTTCATTGCTTTCTCTAGGAGAGATGGATTTTGGGAGCCTTATTTAGACCTTTTTTCCCCATATTCTCAGCTACAAAGTGGTGCTGCTCCCCGAGGGTGTTAAAACTGTGGTTCAGAGGAAGTTATTTTCATCAATTAATACTTTTTGCACATAGTGCTACAGAAATAGAAAGGTTTTGATTTAGTTTATGTGCTTTGAATTCCCACATTTGAAATGATCCATTAGTAATGCTTTGGTGTCCTCATTAAATACCTAATTATATGGAGCACTTTTACAGTTTTTGCCAGTTTCTGATGGCTTTTACTGTGCCGATCATTGCTGGTGGTGACATTTAAACCATATGTTTGAATTCTCCCATCTCGTGTGTCTTGTCATTTAGTTGCTCTTTTTGAGCACTGATTCTATGATTTTGCAAGATAATTGCACAATTAGAAAGATGATGTCATTCATTGAGAGATACAGAGCCAGCAGGTATCCCCTCAAGAAGAAGACCTAGAGAACCACAGTGCAGCCACAGGAAGCAGCTGGGTTTGTGAGTAGCAGTGGTTGGGGCATGTTAGTAAGAATCCATTCCTTGGGGCAATTTATAATTGTATGTGCAGTATCCCCCTTTAGAAGCAAAATATATTGAGGGGAAAAAAAGCAAAGCCAAACATGACCATAGAAGTCACCTTAAACTTAGCCCGGAGGTGCTTTTTACACTAAATCTTTTGACGTTTTTGATGTCCATGCCATGACAAAGTTCGGGGATAAATTCCCACCTTGCATGACAAGCCACCCCAGAGAAAGCGGTTGTGTCACAGGCCATTAGTGTTCATCATTACAAAGTGTACTGTGGCTTTTTCCTTTGTTCAGCTCCATCGATACTGATCTAGGAGGTGTATAGAGGTGGCCAAGGGGTATAGCAAGAAGTGAAGTTTCAAGCTCTAGGGTTGTCTCTCTTGTGTGGCATCTCAAAAACAATGTTGGCCCAAAAGGCACTTGTACTGAATCGTTGGCATGGGGTGTGTGACTTCAGTGTCACTTGAGTTTTAATAGGGAATGTTGGTTTATGGACATAGATGAAGCCTGTGTGCTTCAAGGGAGCCTGCCTGGGGCAGGAGTTGGCTCATGCATGGGGATGGATATGTTGAGATGGTATCCTCAGGCCTTTGCATTATTGCAGGTTTCCTGTGGTGTCAGCAGAGCTGGTCAGTGTTTGTCAGCTGGAAAATCACTGCCTTTCACAACTTAACTGTGCTTCAGCTGCCATGCTTAGGTTGTTTTTCTTTTGTTTAGCTATTTGCTGTGTAACAAGTAGGACCACAACATCCAGGCCAAAAAGGTGCTGTGCCCTCCTTTCGCATATTACTGTCCCTTTTTTGGTGAATTTCCATAGAAGAATTTCTCAGTTGCACTAAGGATACTATTAAATCTTTGAAACATAACCTAAGAATAACCAGATTCTGTTTATTATAATAATACAAGTCACTGCAATGACTAAATACTGATACAGTCTGGTCTATCTTTTATGAAATCCAGAGCAAGACAAGTTAAGAGGATGTATATTCATGCGTAACTGAGCTTTGTTAGTGTGAGAGTCAAACCAATTGTTTCCTAGGGTCCTCAGAGAGGATTTTAGAGCACATCATCAGGCCCCCCAGGAATATGTGAGGTAGAGTTAGAAGATGGAGCTGATTTCAATGACAGCATCATCCAACAGATTCAGAGCACTGAGGTTCTCCATTCAGTTGCTGCCACAGAAGTGTAGCAGAAAACCAGAGGAATTTAGGTCTGAAGGTGTGAATGGGAACAAGAGGCCCTGGAGCAAGGCTTCATAGAAAGATGAGACATTTGGTTCTCTCTTCCCCGTGAGATGTTACTGATGTTCTTAACATTGCAGATCACAAAGTAAAACACAGCTTAAATTCGTGTCACATTTTTAGCCTAGAAGACCTGATCATTGATGCTTTGGAAGTTTGTCTCCTAGTTCCCATAATTTTCAGTGCTGTGGAGCCTTGCCTGTTGAATCCGTGGTACATCAGCAAGAAAAGCGTTATGGGAATGTGTTGTTTCTTAAGAGGATGGACCAAGTGTTAGTTTAGGATCTGGGCAAGGGTAGTTCCATTTAAATATCCACAACACAAACCTTGTTCACCCGCAGGGGGCAGGTGACTAGAACTTTGCAACACTGCTTTACTTGAGGTTGGGTCTTATTAGCCAACTTCTTTCTTACTGAACTTATCATCACACCCTGTTCTTTCTCCTCCTGTCTCATAGATGGGGGACAAGAATCAGAAGTGATGCACAAGTAGTCAGGATCACTTGTCTGTAGGTATGAGCCTCAGCAAGGGCTTATCAGGGTATTGCTGGACAATCACATCCTCATCTCATGCAGAAGGACCAAAGCTCAACTGATAATGAAATCCGCACATTGTCCTTTAGGATATTTATAACAACAGGGGGAAACTTGCTCTTGCTTTGCATGTCAAAGAGGTGGGAATATGTATTCCCACAGCTGAATTCCATCCACGGGTAAGTACAGTATGAATGTACTTCTGAATTGCATATAAAAGAGAGAGCACAGTCTGATTCTCCGCCTAGTGAAATAAATGTCTGCAAGGACATGACCTAATTATCCTGCTTCCCATTTTCCATCTACATGGAGTCTTTCAGCTTTGTGGATGCTTTATAAAACCACAGGTTTTTCTCATTGATCCTAGAATTTCCCTAATTTCAATGTCCACCGAAGAAGGTGGTGGAGTGTGTGTGTGCGTGTTATAATTATGTGATGACATGCAAATAATGTCTCTTAGGTAAAGAGTCCAAGATTCTGATATTGGTAAACCTTATATGAACCCTTTGATTAAGCTTAGACTGTGTCAGTCTCAGGGTAACGAGTTTCATTGCTTGTAAGTCCCAAGTGAAACATAACTACAGATATGACTAGATGACCTCTGAAGGTCCTTTCCAACCTAAGCTATTTTTTGATTCTGTAAAATCATAGAATAGTTAGTGTTAGAAAGCACCTTCAGATCATCCAGTCCCAGCCCTCTGCCATGAGCAGGGACACCTCACACTAAACCATGTCACACAAAACTCCATACAGCCTGGCCTTGAACACCGCCAGGGATGGAGCCTTCACGACTTCCTTGGGCAACCCGTTCCAGTGCCTCACCACCCTCACAGTAAAGAACTTCTTCCTTATATCTAACCTGAGCTTCCCCTGTTTCAATTTGAACCCGTCACCCCTTGTCCTGTCTCTACAGTCCCTAATGAAGAGTCCCTCTCCCACATCCTTGTATGGCCCCTATGATCTACCGTTCACCTCAAACTTCTTGTTCCCGTTTTCCATTCTGTCACTTCCTCTGTTGCCTCAACACCAAGTTGATGCTTGTAGTGCTAGGGCAAATATGAAAGCACTTTGATAAGCCAGTCTGCAAAGGGCTGGACATGATAAATTGAAATGTTAATTGTATGCAAAGGACCTTTGGAAACATGTAGGAATTTGGAGGAGGCTTGAAATTTCATAGATCTAATAACATCTATGTTGTCTTGGGCTTGGGTGCATTGCATTTACACGTGTTCCTTCAAATCATGAGCTGATGTCTCATGATCATGAGTTGATCGTGGATTGAGATGAAGCCCACTCTTCTTGGGCTATGAATTTCTATTTCTGAGCACCTCAAGGAATAATGCAGTAGAATCATGAAAGGGAATGGGCAGTTGTCATTCATTTTATTACAACATTGAAGTTTCAATGCCCTTGAAAACAGAAGCATGGTTTTGTTTGGTTTTACCTTAGCATGGCATTGTGTGTCTGGTTTTAATGGAACCTATGGTCTTCTTTCAAGACCACATTGCAGAGTCTTATATTCAGTGCCAGTTAATCTTTTCATAAGTCATTTAAATGTATTGAAATGTGTGTGTCTGTGGAAGGGAGGGGACAGGAGGAAAAGTCAAAGTCACCATTCAGCTTTTTTATCTCTACTTTAAAGGCAGAAGAACTGACAAAGCTTGTGCTGAGTTCACAGCTATCCCTTAGACTTCTCTAATCAAAGTATTAAAGTATACAAAAATACAAGTGACCCTATTTACCTATTTATTGGGGTAATTTGTTATAAGAATAATTACTGTTTTTATGCTTAAATCAATAGGTTTGAAGTCGTAGATTATTGTGAGGTTGGCCAATTTTTATTTCTCTTGGCTGCATTTCAGTAGCAAATTCACCTCTAGAAGTGTTGCAGCTCCTCCTCTTTAATGTCAGTGCTGTCCCATAGTGACCTGGTGCTGAGATGTATTTGGTTCCCCCCAACAGAAAATACTGACCTGACCTTTGAAAACAATCATTAACATTTATAAATGTTATTTTACTGTGTCATGTTGAGGGAAATGGTTGGAGCTGGACAGGAGGGATGCTTCTCGAATGGCATTGCTTCACTCATTCGTGTAACAACATATCGACAGCACCTCCTTTTTCACTCGTGAGCTGGCTGTCTTCCTGTCGTCTACCCTTTCACCTTTATTTTGGCTATACTTGCTGGTCTTTGAGGATTAGCTCTAATAAATAGCTTTTTATGATGTTACCCACTTTTTTTTGGATGTCAACACAGATTAAATGTAAATTTCTGTAGACTGTGGTTGATTATTGGTGTATTTAGGAAGAAGGGGAAGTTTTCTTGATCATTTCAATCCCTGGGTTTTCTGGAGCAGCCAGCTTCTGATGGACGTATCTGGTGGGGCATAGGATGATCTTGTCCATCTGTGAGCAGGATAAGAATGCCCTGCCTGTACCTTATCTCTAAGCTGAAGTCCTCTTCCAAAGAGAAATAGAGAAGAAGAGCCCGCTCTGTACAGCTTTGGCTCAGTAGTGACACTAAATTTCTCTTCTTGCTGCCTCTCCTGAATTTAATTAGGAAGCAAAACTAAGCCTAAAGGGAGGGGTTGTGATTGCCATCTATAAATACATCACATGAGTAAGTGTGAAGAAGGGCAAAGCAATTTGTCCAGTGTTGGTTGAGGAATAAATGAATATAACCTTTCCTTTCCGTCACTTGGTAAGACAAAGTTTGTTGTCTTACTTTTTTTCCTCACAGCTTATCCATATAGCTGATGGTAACACTCTTGGCAAGTGTGTATGAAGTTGTTTGGTTTCAAAATAAAGGGTAGATTTAGATCAGGCATTAGGCAGAAGGTCTTCCCTTTGGCGGTGTTCAAGGCCAGGTTGGACACAGGGGCTTGGAGCAAGCTGCTCCAGTGGAAGGTGTCCCTGCCCGTGGCAGAGGGCTGGAACTGGATGAGCTGTAAGGTCCCTTCCAACCCAAACCAGGCTGTGATTCTAAGGAAACCACTTTAATAATACAAATTAATAAATATGACATAGGAGACAAAGCAACATCATGCTGCTAGCTCTAAAGAGCAGCTCTTCTTAAATACAGGTGTGGGATGACTATTTGTGTGGAGGAACCTGTTCTGTTTGTAGGCTTGAGCACTTTAGAGGTCAAAACCAAACTTAGAATGAAAAATGCATTCAGTTGTGTACTCTAAATGCAGTTTATTCCCCAGAGTGGATGGGGAGGAGAAATAAGAATCCTAGTGCCTAGTTCTTGGCAGACCAACATTTCTTGAAGTAATATTTGCTTTAAAGGAGAATAACTTGTGTAATGTCTTCATGCACAGTACATAAAGCTCTAAATAGTCCATTCCAGTATAAATGTTACCCTGGTGACTTGTATAATGTAAGAGCAGTTAAAAGAGACTTAGTTTTGCTTTGCAGTAAGTCTAATGCAGCAGAAGGACCAAGTAGGTGTCCTACCTGCTAATGCGGTGGCTAATTGCATAATGATTGCTAAGCGTTTTGAGATGGCAATGGTGGCATCACTGCCTAGTTTTCACCATGCTTGTATTTCCTCCCAGTGTGTAGGACTATCTGAGCCCATCTCTCAAGCAGCCAAGCTTAATGGGCACGCTCTAATAATGACTGAAATTAATATCTTAGCAGTGATACCATGATAATTAATGCAGCCCTCTTGGGCTGCATGTGATAGAGTTGATCTGTGGAAGTGGAGATATTAAAGTGTCACTGTCCTTCTCCCCGCCTGCGAAATGTCAGCATCAGTTCAGAGCAGGCTTGCTTTATTACGGCCATATTAAAACGAATGTGTTGCACATCTTCATCGAGTACCTATTAACAGCAGTTCCTTGATTTAAGGAATGGCTCCAATATGCGAATACAAACCATTTCAATGAATGAATTTAGCACTTTAATGCTATTTATTTACTCCACACTGTAAAATGTAATAAGATAAATAATGGGTCCCACGGGGGCGTGGGGTATGTCGGTGATCAACATCTCAGCAGGCAGATGAACACAGCTCGAGTTCATAATAATGACCAAAATGTTCAGTGCTCCCTTGGATGCCATTTATATACCTGAATCTAATAAAGAAAGAATTACAGTGCTTAACAGCGTGCTTAGCGCTGGGAGCTGAATGTAATGAGACCAGCAGCGAGGAAGCAGCTGTGTTAGCTCAGTCTGAAGCATCACATTGGAGGTGTGGACAGCAAGGGCTGTGAGCGATCCCATATCCCATCTACGTGGGATTTGCTGGCTTTTGGGGTAGAATCATAGACTATATTATAGAATATCATATATATTCTATAATTCTATAATTAGAATTTATAATTATATAATTAGAATATAATCATAGCATATAGAATATATAGGATACCTGTGCTTTCTTCTATACTGGGTAGCAAAATCCAGGCCAGGGCAAGCTTTCTGCTCTGTAGCTGAAGTATTCTGCTGAAGGCTGTTTTGGGGTTTGGATTTTAAACCTCTCAAAATGTGTTTGGATTTGCTGTCCAAGCGTAGTGAAGGAATGTGGTCGTTGTGGGTGTACATGAAGGCTGTAGAGCTGGTGAGGACTCAAATGACAAAATTACACAAGGCTGGCAAGTGATTGATTTCTTTCTTTATTTTCAAGCAACTTGCCTGATTATCCAGGCCTGAAATACAGTTGGAACTTTTTGGGGGGATGGGACAGGGACAGATGATGACTGGGACAGTTGGAGCAACACACAGAAGATGGCTTAGTTAGAGTGTCTGGTTCCTGTTCTGGGATGTTAGGAATTCTGGTGTATTAAGAAGGCATCCTTTACTATGAGGGTGCTGAGGCGCTGGCACAGGGTGCCCAGAGGAGCTGTGGCTGCCCCATCCCTGGCAGTGCTCAAGGCCAGGTTGGACACAGGGGCTTGGAGCAAGCTGCTCTAGTGGAAGTTGTCCCTGCCTGTGGAAGGAGGTTGGAACTCGAGGAGCTTTAAGCTCCCTTCAGCCCAAACCAGTCTGGGATTCTATGAAAAGCTGGGGGTGTTGATCATGGTGTGACCAAGAATGGCACAGATGACTGACTGCCACTGCAGCACTCGTATCTCTTCTGGTTTTGCACTTGTTTTTCCTGCTCAGAGGGAAACATTTTGGCATTTTACACTCAATTTAGGTTGCACACCCAGGAAACCTTCATGAAAAAATACACATAGAAAAAACTTTGCAAGTCATTTTTCAAAATCACAATTCACTTACTACTGGTGTACTCTAAGCAGGCACACTTGGGGCATGAAAGTAATAAGAACCTGTCTGGAGACTCTTCTTTCCATTTCTTGATGGAGCATTTGAAAAGTACAAACACGAATAACAATAAAATGGTAAAATTCTAATGGAGTGATTTGTACTTCAGTTTTTCTGGGCTTTTTAAGCTGTCAATAATCCAGCACATCCCGTGTTTTAAAAATAAGATGTATTTTTTTTACAATCATGAGTCTTGCAGATTAACTCCTTCTGGAGTTTGCTGCTTTCCATCTCTTCCCGGAGCTAACAGTTCTGTCCCTGGTTGTTCCTGGTTTGGTATCTTTTGTCTCTCCATTAGTGTCTCAGCAATGTCTTTCAGCCCAGTCTACATCACTAGGTATATTCAATCGGGGGAGATAATGCTGAGCTGGAGATTAAGAGAAAACAGTTTGGCTTTGCCATTCTGGTTGGAACTGGATGAGCTTTAAGGTCTCTTCCAACCCTAGCCATTCAATGATTTGATGATACCAGTGATCTTTCAGACATGGTAAAGAGTCCAGATGTCGGTTAGATGCAACCTTTCACCTTGTGGTTGAGCCGCTGTGGAGCATCCCAGGAGTATCAGCTAGGTTCAGATCTCATCACGTCGTGGAACATGTGAATTAGAAGTAGTAAAAAATGAGGCATCTCGATTCAGTTCCCAGTTGGATGAAATGTTTGTGGTTTCAGGTGTGTTTTCAGGTGCTTCTAATGAAAACAAATACCTTCAGTAGAAAACAGCTTCTAGAGGAAAACTGCAAGATGGTTTGTGACCACCCTTTCGTCATCAAACCTCATTGACTCCACATGCACGTGCACACAGCAGATGGGCTGACGAGGAAAGGGGCTGTTTTTAACGCGGCTCGTTTCCAACTAAGCCAACACATTAAAAACAAATATAATTTACATATCATTCAGCTGCTTGGAATTCCCACTTGTATAGGGAGATACGTGTCTTCAGTTTCTTTTTCATTCTGGTGAAATAAATCCTTTCCTGTGCAGGATTATAAAGCTTTCTGTATGTTTGGCTATGCAGGAGCTGTTTCACATCAGCTCACGTGGGGTATGAAAGGCATCTTGCAGGAATAGCCTCACTTGGTTATTTTGAGGAGGAGGAGGATGGCATCAGCAAAACCACTAGAGATCTTTTCTACCACTGTATACACATCTCTGAAGACAAGCGGCCCATTGCTGCCTAATGAAAGGAGGAACTGGATACCTCACACAGGCTGATTTAATCACACAAATGTTTTTGCCAACATTTCCACCTTCCTGGGCAAAATTTGTTCTCTTTTCTCTGCAGAAAACCTTTACTACAAAAATTGTTTGGAGAGGAGGATGGGAGGGGGGAATCAACTGCCGGACTAAGTAAATATGGTCAGGGACATTACAGGCTTCCCTGATGGCACACTGGGAGACGTTGGATGTTTTGGGAGGTGCAGGAGTGAGCAAACTCTAATTGCTTCTTGGGGGCAAGGCTGATACCTGTGTGTCTGCATCTACTTCATTCTCATTTATGGAATCACATAACAGCCCTGTTGTCTCCTAGGCAGGACAATGGGATACAAAGAATGCGAATGTGATAAAGATAACTTGCTTGCATTAGTAGCACTTAGACACTAAAAGCCTGATCTGGGGTGGGTTGAGGGAGACATGCTCATATTTGTAGCCAACTTGGCTTTAGAGGAAGTTTCTCACTGTTTTGGTGTGAGAAACGGAAGGTTGAGGGAGGGAAGAGGGTTATTTGCCATCACAGCTGGGTTTGAAGATCTGGAAATGAGGATGAATGATAGTGAGTCTGGAAATGGACTGGTGAGTGCAGGACATTGCCGGGTCCTTTTGTTGGGTGAGAAGTCTTGAGTGTGCGGGATCTTCCACATCATTGCGGGCACCAAAGAAGGTTCCTTGGGTAGAATTGTGGGTTTATTTATGTCTTTAGAGAGAAAGGGTGAATCTTGTGGGGGAAAAAGACCCTTTTTTCCAGTCATTTTGATTTCAGTTCATTGTTAGGTGTTTCTGATAGTCCCTTAAAGCCCGTATCATTTATGTTTCCCTTCCATCTCCATTAAACCCCCACATTTAAGAGGTTGAATTCTAGCCATTGCAATCACACACTAAAGGAGAAGCTGTCTGCTTTGGGTGCTCGTGTCGCTATAGGATTAACTCTGTGTTTAGCTCTTGCTGCTTTAATTGGGACCTCAAGCAAGAAGCGTGTTTGGGGTGTGCTCTGCAGACTTCAGAAAGTTAGGGACCGAGGAAAGCAGGAGCTGTGCTACGCTCACAGAGCAGAAATGGGTTTCATTTCCCGGCTTTTCCCACTCAGATCTACCCAAGCTGGAAATACACTGAAGGTCAAAGACTGATGGCAGAAAAAGGGGAAGCAATTTTGGCCTTTACACAATTTTCTGCTTTCATCTGCTCCTAAAAGTTAGTTTCTCTCTTCTTTAATAGAGCTGTTTATTAGTGGAGATGGGTTGGAAACCTCCTAGAAATAAACCTACAAAGCAAATGAAAACTTTCCTTTTAACCACTTGGCTGAATTGCACCTTTTTTGTTCTGCTTCTGGCAAGAAAACCACTGCAAAAACCCGACTGTGACCAGTGATCCATGATGGAAAAAGTGAGGCCTTGCTACTTGATTTCCAGGTATTATCTGATGTCTCTCTATAGGCAACAAACCTCATTGACTTGGAGAACTGGGTTTCGGGTGAAGATAAATGTATCTGCTGGTCCGTTTGCAGATGCTCTTGGGATGATTCAAGGGGAATATTGAGGAGTTTGACCAAATCTACAAGTCATTTTCCATTTAGTTCCTTGAGCCTTGAGTCCTTCATATGGAGTGAGCTCTTCTCTATGGTGGCTGATGTAGCACAGGCATAATTCGTAGTTATCCAGTTCAATACTCTGCATGATTTCCTGGAAGATTTAGATTAGATATAAGGAAGGAATTCTTTACCGTGAGGGTGCTGAGGCGCTGGCACAGGGTGCCCAGAGAAGCTGTGGCTGCCCCATTCCTGGCAGTGTTGAAGGCCAGGTTGGACACAGGGGCTTGGAGCAAGCTGCTCTAGTGGAAGGGGTCCCTGCCCGTGGCAGGGGTTGGAACTGGAGGAGCTTTAAGGTCCCTTCAACCCAAACCAGTCTGGGGTTCTATGATTCTAGGAGAAAGTAATTGATTTTAATGCATGTTCCTCAGAAGAATGAGGGGCATTCAGGACTTGGCTGGGATCACCTTTACACTTCACTGCCAGGAGGAAAAACATTTGTCTAGAATTACAAGGGAAACATCCCATCAGTCTCTCTGCGAGCATCATATTGAGAGATGCAGGTGTGGGATCTAATGTGCTGTAGTAGAAAACAAAGTACCTGGGGGAAAAAAGCATCCTGTGGACTGCAGGCTCTGAAGCACTAGAGGCATTCAAGGCCAGGCTGGATGTGGTTCTGGGCAGCCTGATCTAGTTGAAGATGTCCTTGCTCATTGCAGGGGGTTGGACTGGATGAGTTTGAAGGGCCCTTGTAAGCAAAACCGTTCTGAGATTCTATGAGAGCTGTTTGGTCAGGGAATTCTGTCACTTTATACAATTGTTTTAACTCCCAAATTTTATAAACTTTGAAGAGATATTTGATAAGCATTTTTGTCAGTAGACACATATCCCGTAAATCCTTATGGTATTTGTTAGGAAGTGTTTCTAATTTTCTGATCAATGAGGCATCTGAGCACTTTACATTTGTGCATGTGTTAAAACATGTACAGATTACCAAGCTTACTGTGTTTTTACAGCAGATCAAGGGCCATGAGCTCTGTACAAACCATATGTTGTAGATGAGGAGGATGAGCAGGATATGGCAGGTCGCAGAAAGGAGCAGTTGAATTGATCAGGCCCCTTTGTAGGGAGACATCTGCTCCTCTTTAGTTGTGCAGATACTCACTGAGTCACCCAATTTGATGTGAGTTTTCTGATGTCTTCATAAATTCAGTGTTTTCATGCTTTTTATCCCTGTGTTTAAGTTTGAATTGTTCCAAGGCTGTAACAACGTTGTTTATAACGTGCCATGGGAACCGTGAGTGCTTTCCAGTTTTGACATCAGAGTTCCGTGTGCATCTTGCTTACACCTTCCCCCCATGATGCTCATTGATGTTCACTAAAGAAGTTGCTATCTGTAGGAAAATCATTGTTTGCCATTGATTTTATATGACTCTATCTTCTGAAATACCTCACTTGCTTGGAGAAATTGTCATTTTAAAACCTGTTTCTTTCGTCTTGATAGAAAACTCTTACCAACCTGTGGGTAATCCATCAGTACTTATGAGTATGTATGAGTGTAGCTACCAGCAGCAGTTCCCAATATACATTAAAAGGATCTGATTTGAACTGTTCTAAGCTGGTGATACCCAACCTTCCTTCAGCATTGTTTTCTCCCAACCCTAATTGGTACACTTCAGTGTCAGTGTGATGAGAATAGACTGAAATGGCGATGATACAAATGTGAATCAAGTATGAACACGGGAAGTTTAGATTGGATATAAGGAGGAAATTCTTTCCTGTTAGGGTGGTGAGGCACTGGAATGGGTTGCCCAGGGAGGTTGTGAATGCTCCATCCCTGGCAGTGACGAAGCCTTGGGTGGCATGGTTTAGTGTGAGGTGTCCCTGCCCATGGCAGGGGGGTTGGAACTGGATGATCTGAAGGTCATTTCCAACCCTAACTATTCTGTGTATGAAGACAGGCTGAGGAAGTTGGGGCTGTTCAGCCTGGAGAAGAGAAGGCTGCGTGGAGACCTCATAGCAGCCTTCCAGTATCTGAAGGGGGCCTATAGGGATGCTGGGGAGGGACTCTTCGTCAGGGACTGTAGTGACAGGACAAGGGGTAACGGGTTAAAACTTAAACAGGGGACGTTTAGATTGGATCTAAGGAGGAAATTCTTTCCTGTTAGGGTGGTGAGACACTGGAATGGGTTGCCCAGGGAGGTTGTGAGTGCTCCATCCCTGGCGGTGTTCAAGGCCAGGTTGGATGAAGCCTTGTGTGGGATGGTTTAGTGTGAGGTGTCCCTGTCCATGGCAGGGGGGTTGGAACTGGATGATCTTGAGGTCCTTTCCAACCCTAACTGTTCTATGGTTCTATGATTCTATGAATAAAGAAGATGCTTTACCACAACAAGGCAGTTAAATGCTGATGCTGGGGGTGTATAACTGCTTTGACTCATGTAGCTTTGAGGCTCAATTTGCTTGTAGGTGTTTTCCTCCCCTTTTGGTTTGCTGTAATATTCCATGAAAGAGAAAAAAAGAGATTTATTTGTTGAATCAAACTGAAGCAAATTCCAAAGTAAAGAGCTCAGCCTTGAAACCTTCCCTGTAGGTAAATAAAAGTGGCTCTGATGGATAAAGAAAGGGATGAGATACGCATTAAGACCTTCCTATAAAACATATGCTGGTATGAGCTTCCTCCTTCCTAGTTTTGGGAACTTATCCAGGAGCTGCCTTAGCTGCCTGCTGAGAAAGAGGAATAATCTTTGTGGTTGTAGAGGTTCCGATGTGGCTCCTCAGGCATCATGTCTGAAACGGAGACTCTACATAGAAGTCAAAATAGCAGCTTGAGGCCGGTTCCTCTTGTCCCATCCCTTGTTCCTTGGGAGCAGAGCCCAGCCCCTCCTGGCTCCATCCTCCTGTCAGGCACTTGCAGGGAGCCATCAGGTCCCCCCTGAGCCTTCTCTTCTCCAGACTGAACCCCCCAGGTCCCTCAGCCGTTCCCCATCACACTTGGGCTCCAGGCCCTGCACCAGCTCCATCGCCCTTCTCTGGCCCTGCTCCAGCACCTCAATGTCTCTCTTGTAGTGAGGGGCCCAGAACTGAACACAGATTGGAGGTGCAGCCTCACCTGAACTGCAGGCGTGTGTGTTCTGCTTGGAAGAAATTGCAGTTTCAGGTCTAATGAGAAAATAGCTGTTTGGGTTTGGGGTTTGTTGGGTTTTTTTACAGTTCTTACTGATTTTACCGGTAACAGTTTGATTGTTAGCCTGGAAAACACAGATCTTCCATGTGTGTGTTTCCATCCCTGTAGGAGCCCTGCGTAGCACACCAGAAACACAAGCTAACACATCTTTGGTGGCATTGTCCACGTGATGCTAAAGATCCTTTAACACTGGTAATTAACCCACGGCCGTTTCTTCCTAAATTAAAACAAGTTTTGATGTCCAGAGTTGCCTTTGGCTACTGTTTGAATGAATTAGGATTTCAGTATTGCCTCATATTTACTAACTCGCAGTAGAATGAACTTGGAGTCAGATCCTCATTTAGCTGAAATAAATGTACTTCCATGGTATTAAACAAATTTAAAGCAGAGGAGGATTTGGCCTGGGGGAGTATAGGAGGCTGCATGTTGGATCAGGTTCTGAGCTGCATTATAATGAGTAAGAAATGTGTAATATGGTTGAGTTCAAGGCATCCAGGCTGGCTTTGTACCTCATGCCTAACACGTAGCAGAATGGAAACAACTTAATATGCCAACAAATCGGAAGCTCACAGGAGAAGAAAGAGTTGATACAACTCTCAAACGTATGTTCCCTCATTTTCAGTGGGGGGATGCAGCTCGCTCCTTTATATGTGTGGTGTTTGGGCCTTGTGAAGGAAACATTTCAGTGCAGAAAATAGATCAAGGGCTGTTTTCAAAGTCAGCGCTTCCACCAAAACCTTTCAATTTCCTGGTTCATTTTCTGTACACCGTGACCCTCCTGAATGTCATCTGCTCCTTTCTGATGGCAAAGCCTTTCTCTCTTTGCCTCTTTGCCTTGTGGAGCTCCTCTCTTCTCAGCTCTCCTTTCTTCCTTTGTGAGCCTTCCTTCTTCCCCCTCCTCCAGCTGCCTGTTTCGGGCTGACACCTTTTGTTAGTGTTCTCAGACAGATTAGAGGCCTAAGATTCAGGGGGGAACTGGTACAAATTCTTCTGGGTCAACAGGTTTGTTCCTGATGATTGCGCTCTTTGATTGCTGGGTGTGAGTGACAGCTGATCAATAGCAACTTCGTGGTGAAGCCCAAATTTGAATTTGAATGGGTTTAGTTTGAGGGAAGCAGTGGTTTGGAGGAAAGGAGAGAGAGGAATTGGTGTTTGGGTTGTTTCTTCTTTCTCCCCCAAACTTTGCACCTCTTGGGTTTTCAATAGATGGTCTTTGGGGCAAAACAGGGTAAAGAAATCATCGGAATAGTCATGGTAGATATATGATAGATACAAAATCTTGTCAGGGGAGCTCTGTTAGCCCCAGCTTGGTTTTGTGATTCTTTCCAACTCTTCCAGGTAATTCTGTCAATCCATCATGGATCCATCCCCATGGCTGGGAGATGCCACTGGCTTGTTTCACCATGTTATTCTGTATGCTCACTGCAGTTCCGTCTGACACTCTGCAGTGGTTGTCCATATATCTTTACTGCAGGTATTTAAATGAGCATCCCTTGACCTTACACTAAAGGCCAAGAACTTGCCTTTAGATCTTTAAATTATCTATCTATCTATCTGTCTATCTATCTATCTATCTATCTATAAATTAAACTTCTTGATACAAGTTGAAACCAGCTCTGCTCTTCGTATGGAGTGGAATAAACAGCATAAAATGTGTGCCTAATAATTTACTGTAAAATAAAGACATTGCTTCTTAGGTCTTACCTATCCAAAGCAAGTTAATCTGTGCTGTGGCTATCTCGATTTATGTGTCATTACTGAAAACCTGCTCATTAGTAAACCCAAGGAATCAAGTCTTGTTTGCTTTATCACTTTATTTCATGCAGCTTTAAAACATAAGATTGTTGCAGAAGATAATCTCTTTTGCTGTATTAATAAATGGCTGTGGACAGTATGGATAAAACCATTCACACTCTGTTCACACTTTCATGGCTTGGAATTCAATCTGTGAATCAAGCCAGATAATACAATAGCAGCGTCTTCAGGCAACTGCGATTTAATAATAGCCCTCAACAAAGCAGGTTTGCGTTAGGTCTGTGCTGTGGTTAACCTTCACAAGGGGTTTTGCAGAGAAACCAGGCTCTGTTTATCTGCCTGCCTCATTCATTTCATGTTTTGCTGTCTTTGGGCTTAATCATGTCTCTGAGTCTCCTGCAGGAGAGAGATGGGTTTTGAAAAGGGAAGGAAGAAAAGGTGGGCAACAGCAAAACAATCTCCCTGTGTATTTTACTCACAGTCCCAGTGGATTAGCGATAGTAGTTTGCATTAGCAGTGACAGTACAGAGATGATTACTCTTCCCTAGAGACTGGCAGGGATAGAAATGGTATTCCATTATGTTGCTCCTTATTATTCTCTGTGCTAAGTGGCACAGTGACTGGGGAGCCAAAGGGCAGAGTTGAGCAGCGGTTTTAAGGTAATAAAGTTTTCCCGAGCAGGAGATGGGATTGTTAAAATGAAGGCTTTTTTTCCAAGGTGTCTGGAAGTACCTTTTTATTTGGCACTAAGCTGAAAATGTGCCTTGGCTGTGTTGTTCAGTTTGATGGAAAAAAATATGTTTACTTTCCCTGCTATTAGCTTCACTGAAACTGTACATAATAAACTCTAATTGCATCGTGTTAAAGGACATTATCCTGGGCTGCATCAAAAGCGTGAGCAGCAGGTTGAAGGAGGTGATTCTGCCCCTCTGCTCTGCTCTCGTGCAACCCTACTTGAGTAATGCTATAGGGAGACCTTAGAGCAGCTCCAGTGCCTAAAGGGGCTGCAGGAAACCTGGAGAGGGGCTTGGGACAAGGGCCTGTAGGGACAGGCCGAGGGGAATGGCTTTAACCTGCCCGAGGGGAGACTGAGATGAGCTCTTAGGCAGAAGCTCTTCCCTGTGAGGGTGCTGAGGCGCTGGCACAGGGTGCCCAGAGAAGCTGTGGCTGCCCCATCCCTGGCAGTGTTCAAGGCCAGGTTGGACACAGGGGCTTGGAGCAAGCTGCTCCAGTGGAAGGTGTCCCTGCCCGTGGCAGGGGTTGGAACTGGATGAGCTTTAAGGCCCCTTCCAACATAGACACCAGTCTGGGATTCTCTCAGTTTTCAGTTAATGCCACCAGGGTTGGCACTCTGGAAGACAGCCTCTATTTACAAACCTTTGTAGAGCTCAGAAGTTTGTAAAGATAAAATGGGGAAAGCTCATAAATTCCATCGGATGCCTTTCTAAACCTATTACTAAAATCATATTCTGCAGCATGTAAGAATATGAAATATATTCTCAGTTTGTATTAGACAGTGACTGAGGTTAGAGTGAGCACTCTATTTTGTTTTCTCTTCGAGCATGCACTTAAAGGGAATTATTACTCTTTTAACTCTTACGATTTATTCTTTGCTTGCTGCAGGTAACAGGATATATCGGTGCAGTTAAAATCCTTCTCTTGGATTTCATAATGTACTATGTGCTAAGCCACATCACAAAGGAATAAACACTTCTGATCTCACTCTTATCTGTGGCACAGTTTACATGGTAAAAAGTCTGTTGTGGTGTTAAATGCTTTCATTTTTATTCATGTCCTGGGATGATTCAGCCTATTCCATGTGAATTACTGGATCAGGAGTGCTTCTAAAACCTGTACCAGCCTCTGCTGGTGTCTAGGATAAACAAGGGAGTTGTTTTTATGTCTGTCTAATATGATTGTACCCATTCCTCGGCTTGAGCTGAGCACTAGTGCAACTGCGTTGTTCTTGGCTTTAATAGCTATTGGTGAATGCTGTATTGAGAAGGAACTGCAAGGTTTTGGATCTCTCAAATTGATGCTGTTTGATGAAGGATGCATTCAGGTGCGTGTCTGGCTACCAAGTCAGTACCATTAATGTTAATTCCTTATCTGGAATCCATAAACCCTGTGTAAAACCAGAACTGGGTGAGATTAGCAACTCCCTCTGTATGCTGGTAATAGCAAGAAGGCTGGTAACTCACCTCTCTCTGAGCCATGCTAACAGTAATTACTGCAGGAAGTTCCTTCTGTTTGTTCATTCTTACTATAAAATAAGAAGTAAAGATTTGGGACTTGCCTAACGTGTAACTTGATGAGGTTTGCAAATAGAGATGTGTCTTCAAAGACTCTTTTAGAGAAGCTATTTCAGAGCACTTCTTTGCTGATGGAGACAAAACACGCTATTAGGAATAAAGAAGGTAAGACCAGAGCAGCAGTTCTTGTCCTAATATACTCCAGTTTATGGTTTTCCAGTCTAGAAACACACAAATCCCCAGGTTCTTAGAACTGTTTCTCTAAATAAGCAGTGATACTGAACTGCTGCACCCGTTGCTTTGCTTCTGGGAAAGCTTGTAGCTAAGGGCTAGGATATGGTATCATCTATATTTAGATGGATTTTCTGATGCAGTGGGCTGACTTGAGAGCTTCGTTTTAATATTTTAGTGTCTTTTTATTCTTAGAAAGGAGACCTTTGCCTTTTTAAGGAAACTTGGAGTATGGCTGCAGCTTCTCCATGTGAAAGGCAGCTGCAGTGAGACATATGGATCCTTCTGCCACACTTTGGTTGCAGGCTGGTGTCTTTCTGCAGGCAGATTGGGCTAGGAATGATTCAAGACCTAACACGTAGTAAGGCCAAAGCTGATGTGATCCCCCAGAAGGAGATAATGAATCTCAGTAAATCTTTGTGAAGAGACAAGAGCAATTTATTGTCTTGTCAACTGAACGGGATAGAAATATAAGTTCAGTTTTCATTTGATTGCTTAATTAGGAAGGTTGTCCACTCATCTTTAATTCGCTTTGGGTTTATCCGCAAAGGTTAATGCCTTTCGGCCTCCAAAACCAACCCTCTGCTACTCCATGGCTAAGAAGCCTTTGCTCTGTGAGGTTTGCATAAAACCACAATGTATTCCTGAGCTTTCAGGGATCACTGAGCTCCTTTTGCAGGCATGTTTTGTGATGTCTGATTGCCCTGTGAAAGAGATACTAAATCCTCTCTGTAGAGCCAGCTTGGACGGGGCTTGGAGGAACCTGGTCTCATGGAAAGTGTCCCTGCCTATGGCAGGGGGCTGGAACTGGATGATCCCAGAGCACAGCAGAGGGGCAGGATCCCCTCCCTGAGCTGCTGCTCACGCTCGGGGGGTGCAGCCCAGCACACGGGGAGGGAGCAGTTCTGGGCTCAAGCACACACTGAAGCTGGATCAGGGGGAGCTTCTCACTGACCAGCACCCCCAAGTCCTTCTCTTCAGGCTCGCTCTCAATCCTTTATCCTCCGTTCTATATGGGTACCAAGGGTTGCCCTGACCCACATGCAGGACTTTGCACTTGGCCTTGTTGAACCTTACGAGGTTCACATGAGCCCACTTCTTGAGCTTGTCAAAAAGCAAAGCCATACTCATGTAAGCTGCTGTGACAGGAGTTTAGACATCAGAGCATGTCCTGTGGCTAAGCACACTGTTTGCTTTCAGTAGCTAATGTGTGTAGCCTTCACATGGGAGCAACGTCTTGTTTGCTTTACAAAAGGAGGCCTGAATTGAACACCACATCCTGTTATACAGGATGTTATCGGTGACTTTCAAAGATGTGCACAGTTGGAGGAGGCATCACTCTAACTCCGTGAGATCAGAAGAGGGGGTGAGAAAAAGATATTAGCGATGCTGTTGATGAAACAACAGGTGATAGGGTGTACAGCAATGTATCTATTGAACAAAAGTAGTCAAAAATGAACCGTGTTATTTCTCACTTGCTCATCCTGTCAGTGATTGAGGCATTTCAGAGCACAACCAGGAAAATAATAGGTTGCTTTCACAATGGTAGAAGTTTAACAAATGCTAAATCATTCACCCGACATCGTTGCTGTCGTCGGGGAGAGCCGTAGCGTGTGCTATTGATGCCTTGCTTCATTCTTGCTTTTCAGATTCAATCTCCCTGCAATGGAGGCCTGAACGTTTCAATTTGCTGCCTGTAGAGTGGTATTGAAATGCTGAGGCTAAAATGAGAGAGATGATTTGGGGTGAGGCTGAAAGCAGAGGCTTTGTGGAAGGCATCCCACACACAAATCCTCTGACAAGCCCGGCATTCACTAGCACATGTCTCCTAACCGTACGCGACACAAAGCGAGTGGTTGGTATTTGTAAGTAGAATATTCGCTGTGGGGGTTGATAAGCACTTTGGCATTGTGTGGATGCCTAAATCCGTGTTAACCTGACGTTCCCTTTTCATTGCAAAGTTTGATTTCACAGCCTCTGCTTGGCAGAACTTCAGTTTTGGACTTGGTGTGCTTGAAAGAGCTTGGCGTAAGCTGTTCATTCAGTGCCTGTTATTCACTTGGTTATTCCTAAAGCTTGGAATGCCGTGGATGTTCTCTTAATCACTTGCTAGTAATTCTGAGCATTCACATCATCTCAGCTGGTTATTCTGCAGACATAGAAATAGGAAAAGCCTATTTCTAAGGTGGTTTCCATATGAAGATTGTGTCTATTCTGCTCTCGTGAGACCCCACTTGTAGTATAGCATGCAGTTCTGGTGTCCCTGATATTGATGACATCCCCAAATTTAAAAGGACATGGAGCTGCTGGAGCAAGTCCAGAGGAGGCCACGAGGATGAGCAGGGGCTGGAGCACCTCCCGTATGGAGACAGGCTGAGAACATTGGGGCTGTTGAGCCTGGAGAAGAGAAGCTGCGTGGAGACCTCAGAGCAGCTTCCAGTGTCTGAAGGGGGCTACAAGGATGCTGGAGAGGGGCTCTTCATCAGGGACTGTAGTGATAGGACAAGGGGTGATGGGTTCAAACTGGAACAGGGGAAGTTCAGGTTAGATCTTAGGCAGAAGCTCTTCCCTGTGAGGGTGCTGAGGCGCTGGCACAGGGTGCCCAGAGAAGCTGTGGCTGCCCCATCCCTGGCAGTGCTCAAGGCCAGGTTGGACACAGGGGCTTGGAGCAAGCTGCTCTAGTGGAAGGTGTCCCTGCCTATGGCAGGGTGGATGAGGTTTAAGGTCCTGGATGAGGTTTATGGTCCCTTCCAACACAAACCAATCTGTGACTCTATCTTACCCCATCCTAAATTAGGCTTAAAATAACTAAAGGTGATCAGCTAACAGTGGCCATATAACAGACCCCATTAGCTGCCTAAATCTTACACTTACATTTGATTTAGATCCAGTCCAGGGTCCTAGAGATGAAACGCTTGGTGTATTAAAAGCCTACTCATTATCAAGCTGAGACACAGCCCCTCCTTCAAGGCTTGAGCCCTAATCACCAGCAGTATCATTTGCAACATTAAATACCTGAGCTAGGCTGTGCTGTCCTCTTCAGGGCTCACGTCTGGTTAGAAACTTTGTCAGTTAGTTAAGAACAAATGAGTCTTGCTTGCATTTGTCTGCAAATAAAAGCATAATGTTCCCTCTTTGAACAGAAGTTTCTTCTACCTTGATCACTCCAGCCTCCTGAGAGGAATATACAGAATTGTTAGGAACATTTTCTCTCCTTTTTTGTTTCATTCTCATTTATTTTGTATTCCTTGGCTCCCTGTGTACAAATCAATATAATAGCTCTTTGGTTCTGATTTAAAGTTTCTAGCTTTGAGTGCAGGCATTAAGTTATCTCCAAGAAGCTGTTTCTTCCAGTCTCGGCAACTTGAAGGCTTGTTGCTAATATTTAGTAGATGCAATTTGTGCTTTAACACTTTGCACTTGGTTGCTTTATTCTCTTTCATTTACTTTGCTCACTGTCTCTGCCTATGTAGTTTTGCATCTCAACGATGTGATGTTGAGGCTTTCTCCCAGGATTTTCACTCATCTGATAGCCTGAGTTGTTTCCCCCATTCTGGATGAGGATATCTGGGGCTTTTCTGTGGTTTTCTCTTCTCAGTAGTCATTGACAGCAGAGATTTAATAGGAAAGTTTGTGCAGGAAATAGACATTGGGGTTTTCTTGTCTTTCTTTGCCCTGAACAGCATCCTTGGAAATGATGTCCAGAGCTTGGCATCCAATGTCCACACTGCAACCAAGGCTGGGAGCTGTGCTGTCAGGAGGACCTCTGCCATTCCTCTTGAACCTATGGATTTGATGCTTATCTTTAAATCACAGGCACTGATAACTCTCATTCTTCCAGCTGAAGAAGGATGATCCCTATGAAAACCCCATCTCCTACAGATAAGGTGGCACATCAAAGGTGTGATGGAGATAGCTCAGTTTTCAGGTAGATCAGTGGACATGAACAGACTCCTGCCCCTGGGGCCATCTGTAGGTTTCAGAGGAATAATCCTCAAAGCCATCAACATTAGGGCCAAACAGTGGCAAATCTGAGCTAAGGTTGCTCCTTCCACAGCGTGCTCAGCTGATTTGGAGGAGCAGAGACATAGGAGTAGCTTGGAAAGGTGCCTTGACAAAAGCAAGCTGTCAACTGAACAACAGCAACAAAATCTGTGATAACCTTTTGTTTCCTATCCCATCAAATACAGTGCAGGAGAATAATCTCATCAGTTGAAAGAGAAAAAATATGGACTTCCCTCTGATAAATTATCTGGAGACTGCTCGCCTCATTTGTTAGAAGTCAATATTTTGCCCCCTTGCTGTGGAAGCCTTGCAGAACATGGACATTCAATTCTGAAGCGGTTTCCATTGGCATTTCTTTAATAAACTCTCATAATTTATAGACTGTGTTTTACATCATCTCCTCATGCCTCCAGAGTTTGTTCTAGCCAGCTATGGAGAAATGAGGTATTGAGTTGTTACCCTTCTTGATTAAGTCAATAAAATCCATTTGTCTTGTTAAGTGAGTAGCTCCACTTTGGCACGTTGCACAGTCCCAGATTCCACATTTTGGGGTGGAAAAACAATATCCAAGGCAATGATTAATGATCTGACAATCAGAACTGCCCAGCCAGTGCCTCAGCTTGGCCACGCTTGCCCAGAGCTCTGCCTGTACTGTATTGCTAACGCAGCGCAGAGCAGTCAACACGACAGCTTCAGCTGCAGTTTCAGGGTGATGATGTGTAATTATTATTAGGTGATGATTGCTCTGAACACTGAAGAACATTTTGTTATTTTTAGGTGGCAGAACTTCATCTTTTACTAAAAAACGAGTAAGTAGCATCACTGTGAAAGAAAGCTGAGAAATGAAGGGGTGGTTGCATTTTGGTTCATAGCATCTCTCATGAGCAGCCTGACTTCTGCTTCTCCAAGTGGTTGTATTCCTGTATCACAACCCCCCGCCTCTTTTGTTCTGATTTGAAGCATTTGAACTTTGGTGAGAGCTTGGTTTGGAAGTGATGGGGGTGACTGAGCTGTACGTAGAGCACTTGGAGATCCTGCTCTGCTGCTTTACCCAACCATTGCCATGAGCACTGCAGAGATCCAGATGATAAAATCCTACTGTGTGTCCATACCCTGTTTCTGAAGTCTTAATGTCTATTTGTATTTGATCATATTAAGTATCATCATATTATGATACCTGCAGGAGTAGCAATTATTCCGAGCTCAATAGCAGCAACCAGTGAGTCCTTCAGCTGGATTTGGTGTTGGAGCAAGTCCAGAGCAGGCCACAGAGATGGAGCCGGGCTGAGAGAGCTGGGCTGGTTCAGCCTGGAGAAGAGAAGGCTCCTTAAGGGGGGACCTTAGAGCAGCTCCAGTGCCTAAAGGGGCTCCAGGAAACCTGGAGAGGGGCTTTGGACAAGGGCCTGTAGGGACAGGCCAAGGGCAATGAATGGCTTTAACCTGCCCGAGGGGAGACTGAGATGAGCTCTTAGGCAGAAGCTCTTCCCTGTGAGGGTGCTGAGGCGCTGGCACAGGGTGCCCAGAGAAGCTGTGGCTGCCCCATCCCTGATGTGTTCAAGTAAGGAGCACCCCTTTATTTTCAAGGTAAATAAACCATCAAAAGGGCAAACTTAGATCTGAAACTCAGAACATTTTTCTGCAGCTTCTTCCCATCCTTTCTGCAGGCTTTGTCTTGCAAGAATCTCCAATTAGAGGGAAGATGGAGGATGCAGAGAGCAAGTAATGCATGAAACCTGTTCTCCCCATCATAGAGTTAACATTGTTAGACCTATCATGGGGTCCTAGCTGTCTCCTTGCATCCTGATTAAGAGATGTCCTCACTTTGTGCCTTTATCATCTGTGGTATCACCTTGCAATTTGCTGTTTCCTCAGCTTGTGGGAGCTTATTATAACCCAGCTTTGCAACAGAACTGAGGCCAGACTTTTTAATTTCGTATTTATTTTCACCTGGTGTGATTGTCAAATTACACCTTAAAGAGCAACTTGTCAAGGATGGTGGTTCCAAATTTCATCTAGTTTTATAATAATACTGTTTGTCTAGTAACTTTCTTCCTGATCTTGGAAAGCACTTAGCCTCCTCCAGGAGAGGAATGGAGTAGTATTAAACTCCAGCCTATCTTAAGATCCCTATCACTACCAGTTTCTACTCTAGCCCCGTGTCTTGGGCTTGTTTGGAAGCAGTATCTCCCAGAGATTCTCTCAGTTATCTGTCATTTGGAATCATCATCAACAGCCATTGCTAAATACATCGAGCAGCAACAGGAGCTCCAACTCCTAACCTCAAGCAAAGGGAAGAATCTCATCCTGGTTGCACATTCTGTCTCAATGGGCTTTAGTAAAAACCTTTCTCTTTTTTAGCTCAACTCTCCTGTCTTGAGCCTTCATTTCAAGCTGTTGTTCTTAACTACTTGAGTTTTCAATAGTAGCAGTGGTTTCGGTTCTGTCCTGTAAGAGAGGACCTGTAAGAACCAGGTGTTCTCATCTCTGCATGGGCCAGGATGGCCAGGAGGAGCTCAGCTAAACCCCTCAGCATTATCCAAATTCATAGAAGGCTTTCTTCTCTATCATTACCCCACTATCATTGCCCCATCCCTGGCAGTGCTCAAGGCCAGGTTGGATGGGGCTTGGAGCAAGCTGCTCTAGTAGAATGTGTCCTTGCTGGTGGCAGGGGGTTGGAACTGGATGAGCTTTAGGGTCCTTTCCAACCTAAACCAGTCTGTGATTACATCATGATTTTAAGATATGATATCATACATGCATGCTTACTGCTCTTGTGTTGATATGTCCCTCCATACAGACTTCAACTGAATTTTACATTAATTGCCATCTTTGGCCTCGTTTACTGATTCCCATTCCTGCGACATAGGGATGTTGTGTCTCTCCTGACTTCAACAGCTGAAGATCTTATCCTCATAGAGCTCCATCAATACAGCTGCTATGGGAAACCTTCTGCCAGCAGAGCTGAGGTTTCAATGTGCCTTAGTTCTGCTGTTGACCAGGCAGGCTGGGTCTGTTTGAAGTTTGGTGGTGGCTGTGCAAGGGGAACAACATTCTGATGGAGCAGCGGAAAGGAGGATATGGAAGGATTGGAGATACTTTTATTTATTAGTCTGTAGCAGCAGATTCATTTAAGTGTTGGGAAGGCAGAGAGCAATCTGCTAAGGGAACAGTGGCCCAGCTTTACTGCCAAAACCATCACGCAGGGCTGCCAGGAGCAGCCAGGATCTGCCTCCTGTTGAGTTACCGCTAGATCTGTTCTGCGCACCGCATGGTGTTACAACTCTCATAGTAAAACAGCATGGGGAGACCTGCTCCTGGTTGCATCATGACAGTAAAAAGCATCCTTTTGGCTCACTCTTCCATGGAATGATTTGACGTGAGCCAACACTGATGCTTCAAAAAGGGAAGAGCTTTTGAAGAAGTCCTCAAAAACTTCTTTTCACTTTGGACTGTCTCTTTGAGAGCTTTACCAAGTAAACTCCCAAATCCCTTCTGGATTATAGTTGCCTCCGAGCTCTCATATTTTGGGCTGGCATTGTTTTGCTGTGCATTTGCAATTGCTGATTCACAGAGCAATAAACCCCCAGGACTTTGATTCTAATCTCTGAAAACAAAGCAGTGTAGGAGAAATGGATTTCACCTTGCAATGATTAGCTCTCAGCAAGCTCGTTCCGTCTTTCCGGAGACATTTAGAGTCAAAACGCATCCGTGGAGACAATTCCTCTTTCTTCCCATTCAAACTGCAGTGCTGAAATGCCATTGTAAATCAATAAAAAAGTGAGTCTTTTTGCTTTACTCAGAGATTTTACATTTTTAGAGCAGTATTGGAATAGCCTCCAGACCTGTCTACTTATTGCACAGTCACCAGTGGTAGGTGGCCCAGCAACATCTCTTAAATTGAGGTGATTCAGTGCTTTCTCTCCTTAGGGAAACTACAAAAGCCAGAGGTGAAGAAAGGATTTCAGGTTGTCCAACAAGGGCAATATTGCTGTGTGATATGTGCATTATGGTAATGAGCATGAGCTGGCAGTGTGCGCTCGCAGCCCAGAAAGCCAACCGTATCCTGGGCTGCATCAAAAGGAGCGTGACCAGCAGGTCGAAGGAGGTGATCCTGCCCCTCTACTCTGCTCTTGTGAGACCTCACCTGGAGCATTGTGTGCAGTTCTGGTGTCCTCAACATGAAAAGGACATGGAACTGCTGGAACAAGTCCAGAGGAGGCCACGAGGATGATCAGGGGACTGGAGCACCTCCCGTATGAAGACAGGCTGAGGAAGTTGGGGCTGTTGAGCCTGGAGAAGAGAAGCTGCGTGGAGACCTCATAGCAGCCTTCCAGTACCTGAAGGGGGCCTATAGGGATGCTGGGGAGGGACTCTTCATCAGGGACTGTAGTGACAGGACAAGGGGTAACGGGTTAAAACTTAAACCTGTTAGGGTGGTGAGGCACTGGAATGGGTTGCCCAGGGAGGTTGTGAGTGCTCCATCCCTGGCAGTGTTCAAGGCCAGGTTGGACAGAGCCTTGGGTGATATGGTCTAGTGTGAGGTGTCCCTGCCCATGGCAGGGGGGTTGGAACTGGATGATCTTGAGGTCCTTTCCAACCCTAACTATTCTATGATTCTATAATTGGTCTTTCAACCTCAACCTCAGAGTATAGTTGCATTAAAAGAGGATGTAACTTAACTAGACCGGGCAAACAAGGAAAGAGAGAAGGATAATTACTCTCATTTTACAGATGGGAAATGAAGATCTGGGAAGATTAAGGGATCATAGAGCTGTGCACTCATCTGGCCTTGATCTAGCAAATAGCTTGAGCATCTCCTGCTCTTTATCTACAGGAGTATAGGAGAGTCCCAGACTGGTTTGTTTTGGAAGGGACCTTAGTGCTCATGGGCAGGGACACCTTCCACTAGAGCAGCTTGCTCCAAGCCCCTGTGTCCAACCTGGCCTTGAACACTGCCAGGGATGGGGCAGCCACAGCTTCTCTGGGCACCCTGTGCCAGCGCCTCAGCACCCTCACAGGGAAGAGCTTCTGCCTAAGAGCTCATCTCAGTCTCCCCTCTGGCAGGTTCAAGCCATTCCCCTTGGCCTGTCCCTACAGGCCCTTGTCCCAAGCCCCTCTCCAGCTTTCCTGGAGCCCCTTTAGGCACTGGAGCTGCTCTAAGGTCTCCCCTTCAGGAGCCTTCTCTTCTCCAGGCTGCCCCAGCCCAGCTCTCTCAGCCTGGCTCCAGAGCAGAGCTGCTCCAGCCCTCGCAGCAGCTCCGTGGCCTCCTCTGGCCTCTCTCCAGCAGCTCCACGTCCCTCTTGTGCTGCTGCCCCAGAGCTGGATCAGGGCTGCAGGGGGGGTCTCCCCAGAGCGCAGTAGAATAGCCCTGGTGCTGTATGGGTGGAAGCAGGAGCTGAACCAAAGTTTCCCAACTCCCTGTTCTGTGCTTTAAGTACTATCCCATCCACAGACTCATTACATAGTTATTTCCCCATGTTCTCTGCTATTTTGTACAGCTTTGGTGATGTGTTTGGAGGCAGCAATCAAAGATACTTTGAAAAAGGGATTTTTATTCTGAAAGGGAGAGAGCACTATTGTTAAAGCTGCCTTTACCTAGTGTTGTGTTTTGATTCTAGCCTGCCTCTTAAACCAGCTCTCCAATTTGGCTTGTATTGATAATAAACCAGGTGCAGGAAGCCGAGGTGATAGCTGCAGGACTATTTAGCACATTTGGGGACTGTGGAGGCAGACAGAAAGGGGGAAATCTATGAACTCTCCAAATGTTGCTGGCTTTTTGTTTCAAGATCAATAGAGGATCTCTCAGCACATGACAATGCAAAATGGCGCATAATATCACAGTCCTAAATTGTCCCCAGCTTATTGCATTTTTTAGCCAAGGCAGCTTTGTTTAAATAATGGCTGTGTCACAGAAGCTGTCTCATTGATTGGATTATGTCTGTGTGTCATAGGGAGAAAAATGAGTTTGTGTCAGGCTGAATTACAGGTTTACATAGATTATTGAGGCATTGCTCTTTACCTCTTCCTCTGTCAATCATCGTCTCCTTGCAGATTGCTCTATTTTTAATACATCTCTGTCACAGAATCAAAGAATGGGTTGGAAAGGACCTTAAGATCACCCAGTTCCAGCCCCCCTGCCATGGGCAGGGACACCTCACACTAAACCATGTCACTCAAGGCTCCGTCCAACCTGGCCTTGAACGCTGCCAGGGATGGGGCAGCCACAGCTTCTCTGGGCACCCTGTGCCAGCGCCTCTGCACCCTCACAATGAAGAGCTTCTGCCTTATATCTTACCTGAACTTTTCCTGTTTTAGTTTTAATCCATGGGGTTTCTAGCAACAGTATTACTAGTAATTAGTAATTAAGGTGTTTATGGATGCATGTGTTGTCATTCTCCCACTTTGCTCTGGGGAGACCCCCCCTGCAGTCCTGATCCAGCTCTGGGGCAGCAGCACAAGAGGGACGTGGAGCTGCTGGAGAGAGGCCAGAGGAGGCCATGGAGATGCTGCGAGGGCTGGAGCAGCTCTGCTCTGGAGCCAGGCTGAGAGAGCTGGGCTGGGGCAGCCTGGAGAAGAGAAGCCCCGTTATCCTTTGAGTAGGAGCAGTGTGTGAATGCAGTTCCAGTATCAACAACCCCTTGCCTTTAGTTGTGCCTGTAGTTTTTACAGCGCGGCAGTTGTGTTTTCTCAGCTAACATAAATTATAATCTGTTGTGGTAGATTATGAAAAACCCCATAGTACTTCATTTTACAGCCTGTTTGCAGAGGGTGAAATTGTTTGTATTGACCTTGTGTATAAGTGCTGGGGAATTTTTGCGGGCAGAATGTCTTAAATTGACTGTCCACATCCCTTGTCCAGTTTCACAAAAGAGAATAAGTTACTACATGAGTTAAATTTAATCCTAGTTTGGTTTTATAACCTGAAAGAGCAGGTCAATATTTTGTGAAACAGAGGCGAAAAAATCTGCTTGGAAGAATTCTTTTCATCTTAAAAGTGTAGTTTATTGTCGAACTATATTACTTAGAGCTTAATTTAGTGAGAAGTTAGCACTGCTGATATCCCATCCCATCTCCCATCCCTCTGAATAACACTGGATAGCCTGTTTCACCTTTTAATTACCCTACATGCGTTATTGAATTGTCTCACTACATCTGCTGATTTCTCCCCCTGGAAAAAAAAGTTGCAAATAATGCATTAAAAGCATCTTAGTGTTACATTGTTTTCTTTATCTCGTTAACATTTATTCATCTGGAAGACTGGGGTAGTTTACTTGACCTGTACCATACCCACCATGGCACTGCCATCCTATGCCACATAGAATCATAGAATCATGGAATAGTTAGGGCTGGAAAGGACCTTAAGATCATCAAGTTCCACCCCCCCTGCCATGGGCAGGGACACCTCACCCTAAACCATGCCACCCAAGGCTCTGTCCAACCTGGCCTTGAACACTGCCAGGGATGGAGCATTCACAGATTCCCTGAGCAACCCATTCCAGTGCCTCAGCACCCTCACGGTACAGAATTTCTTCCTTGTATCCAATATAAACTTCCCCTGTTTAAGTTTGAACCCATTACCCCTTGTCCTATCACTACAGTCCCTAATGAAGAGTCATAGAATCAATGACATCCCCATCCCTGAATGCTGTAGGGGAAAAGGTTAATTTATTCTCTAACACAGAATATGTATTTTCTTAAATAACTCTGTAGGAGATGCTGGCAGCATGTGGAAGTTTGATGTTACCACTTATGCTTTGAATCAGAGTATGAATTGTATGAATCCTCTTCACCAGGAGTAGTGATAGGACAAGCGGTGATGGGTTCAAACTGAAACAGGGGAAGTTCAGGTTGGAGTTAAGGCAGAAGCTCTTCCCTGTGAGGGTGCTGAGGCGCTGGCACAGGGTGCCCAGAGAAGTGGTAAATGCTCCATCCCTGGCAGTGTTCAAGGCCAGGTTGCATTTGGGTGACATGGTCTAGTGTGAAGTGTTTTGCCCATGGCAGGGGCTTGGAACTGGATGATGTCAGGGTCCTTTCCAAACCGAACTATTCTGATTCTGTAAATGTTGTATCAATGGGAATGATCAGTGAGGATCTTTGCTTCATTAACAGACACTTAGGAGTCTCAGGTGAGATGTAGTGGTGGTTGGGGCCTAAGAAGACCTAAAGTGGTTGGATTCACTGTCCTTTTCTGACTTGGTTTAGCAACTCAAGAGTGACCACATAGCTGTTTGGCTGAGGACGGGTGTTGTTTCTCATCATTCTGGGGGTGTTAAAGTGAAATAGAAAAGCAGCAGAATAAATCTGGGAAAGGATTACATTTTATACGGTGGCATTTAAGTGGTGGCCACAATGGGAGTTTTTCATCTCTGTTTCCATTCCCAGCCTGTTCTCTGTCATTAATGATCCTTTTGACAAATCTTCTTGCTTAAAATGAGTAGGCTCAGCTGCAAACAGTGATGTAGCAGCATTTTGGAGTGGTTTTCCCCCATGGCACAAAGAAAAGAAGTCTATTATTCAAAGGATATTAAATTAGCATAGACGTGGAGTGAGATATCATTTTCAGGAGTGGCTGCCGTGCAGATGCGTGTATGGAACAGAGGAACCTCTATGAGCGTATTTTTGGTAGTTTACGATCATTATCTTAAAGTAAAAGCAGGCAGACCTCAGGTAGCTCCACATTCTGCTGTATTATGGGTTTTTTTCTCCATCCACCAAGGTGGTTTTGTGTTCATTCACCAAATTTGGCCCTATGAGGCTGGAATGAGATGCTGAAATGTAGTTCCATCTTAGCCCAAAATGTAGTTCCGTCTGATCTTGGAAATTGCCGAAGTTAACAACTTTCAAAGCCTAAAAATTAGAAAGGGCTATTTTGCAACCCCCCTCTTTGATGTTCTGACAGAGCTTGCGTATGATTTCATTTCTCTGAATTCAATATATGGATTTTTATCCAAAGCATTTACCAGGCACTGGTGACTCTCTCCCTTTGGCTGATCGAAGATGAGTGCTTGGGGAGGGAGGGGGAAGAAGGAAGGTATTTCTGTTCATTTACTTCTGTATTAGGTGAACTGAACTGTGGTTCCAGCACGTGTCCCATCAGCAACTCACTCCTTGAAACCCTTTCCCAACTCTCCATCCATCCTTACAGGTCACTTACAGGTTGCCAAAGAAAGAAGTGACTGGACTGACTTTGCTGTTCTGTGGTTGTTAGGTGAAAGGAGGGCATTTTATAGATTGAACCTTCCAGTAGGATTAAACAAGAAGTGGCACCTTTTAAATGAGGTATTTGAATGGTCCTAACTTCATAGTATTTTACTGGTCTTTCTGCCTGTGTGTGCAGTTGGCTTCAATGTCTGGTTTGATCCAAGGGTGCATGTATCATAAGTTCATTTTGACTGCAGGGGGTAGAAAGATGAGACACTGACTTGATGAAGGGTGATTTCTTCTCCCTCTCTTTCATTGTCCATACCCCAGAACTGATTAGCCAAATCCTGACCCAGAAGAAAAGCTTGAAAGTCTTCCTTGAAGCACACTGGGAACTCTCTTTAATTGGCTTGAAGTCGGTTTTGAGTGGTAGAACTTTACCTATACCTCATTTCTTTAACATTGCTGAGATGATTCCTTGGCCTGCATCAGTCTTTGGGGTCTGCTTAGTACCTATATCCATCCCCCAGCTCTCTGCTCGGTGGCAGTGTGCAGTTTCTGTCCCATGGAAATGAAATCCTTGAATCTCTGTTGGTTTTCATAATTCTCTGAGCAGGGTCACAC
Organism: Lathamus discolor; assembly: GCF_037157495.1. Classification (NCBI taxonomy): domain Eukaryota; kingdom Metazoa; phylum Chordata; class Aves; order Psittaciformes; family Psittacidae; genus Lathamus; species Lathamus discolor. The sequence continues at coordinate 5,775,117 of NC_088884.1, forward strand.
TGAGACATGTTTTCATTTCCCTGTTTATTTGAGGATGTCATTGAGTTGTTCGTAATAGTATTATACACGGCTGCATTCAGAATTAATTGTAGAGAACCGTTGTATTGCTTATAACAGTACTTTACAACTTAATAGAATTCCCATTAACTGAAGAGCTTAGAAAATATGAAAATACCTTCTTTTTCTTTGACTTGATGACAGGAGTGGGTTTGAATCATGTGTAGTCAAGGAGCCACATGGTTCAGAAGCCAGAATAGCTCTAGTGGTGCTTTCGGTTCAGACATAACATTAGTTTTAAGTGCTAAGAATTTCTTTTCTTTGAAAAAATCATTACTAGCTGGACTGGAGCAGTGATGGAGAGAGCAGGATGTGCCAACTCAATAGTTCTTCTCCACTGGTTATGCTTATCATATCTGAAAAAAACCTAAAAAAATCAATTCCTCCAATCCCTACCCACGTCAAAACAGCACTTTTCAGTGTGAGCCTAATGGAAGTTGTGTTGTGTGTTTGAAAGTGCGCAGATCTGGGTATTAGGATGTAATTTCTTTCATAGAATCCCAGCCCGGTTTGTGTTGGAAGGGACCTTAAAGCTCCTCCAGTTCCAACCCCTGCCACGGGCAGGGACCTCTTCCACTGGAGCAGCTTGCTCCAAGCCCCTGTGTCCAACCTGGCCTTGAGCACTGCCAGGGATGGGGCAGCCACAGCTTCTCTGGGCACCCTGTGCCAGCGCCTCAGCACCCTCACAGGGAGGAGCTTCTGCCTTAGATCTAACCTGAACTTCCCCTGTTTCACTTTGAACCCATCACCCCTTGTCCTGTCACTCCAGTCCCTGATGAAGAGTCCCTCTCCAGCATCCCTGTAGCCCCCTTCAGACACTGGAAGCTGCTCTGAGGTCTCCACGCAGCTTCTGTTCGCCAGGCTCAACAGCCCCAATGTTCTCAGCCTGTCTCCATACAGGAGGTGCTCCAGCGCCTAAGCATCCTTGTGGCCTCCTCTGGACATGGAGCAACAGCTCTATGTCCTTGTGTTATACTGGCAGATGCTGCTTTAGAATAAAGAGCATTTTTCTTCACTGAATGAGAGTGATAAAAATTACTTACTGAATTGTTCCATCGAAGCAGCTTTGGTTGAAAGGACAGAACCCAACTAGACGGCCATTCGGTGTCTAGAAATAAGAAGGAGTTTCATTTTGGTTTACTGGTTGAACTTGAGGAGGTTAAAGAATGAGGTAGACCCAGGGGGGGAGGAAAAAAGCAACATTGCAAGCAGAAAAAGAAACCCCAAATCACAAAAATTCATTTGGCTACAACGTATTCTGGATGGCTCTGGATTAATATGGGAATCCATAGTGTCAAGAATGCCATCAAAGATATTAAACAGCACAACAAATAGGAACATGTTACAGTCCATGTGATGTGTTGCACAGACAGGAGAGCTGCAAGTTCTGAGCTGTGGTTTTGCTAGGTAAGTGGTTGGGGATCTTGTGATTTAAGGTGGTTGGCTGGGTTCAAAGGATTCTGTGCAGCAAGCGCTTGTGGGGATTGCAACTTCCAGGGCAGACTTTGCTACGTGTGGAAGTGAGAGGTGGCCAGGCTCTCCATCTGAAGAGCACTGAAGCTAATGGATCATCCAGACTTGGGCTTTGGATCAAGCCTTGGCAATCTGGCATTAAATACAACCATGTTGCCAGTGTAGGAGATGAAACACTTTGGCTTGATAAGAACAGAGAACAAGTCTGTGGCAGACTGTGAAAGACCCTGTCCTGGGTTCAGCAGTAGCAGTCATTTTTTCTCCTTCTTAGTAGCTGGTGCAGTGCTCTGGTTTTGACTTTTAGCCTGGGAACAGCGCTGATAACACCGATGGTTTTAGTTGCTGCTCAAATGTTTGGTCTGACCAAGGACTTTCTGAGCCTCATGCTCTGCCAGGGAGGAGGGGAGGCTGGGAGGAAGCAGAGACAGGACACCTGACCCAAACTGACCAAAGAGGTATCCATACCACAGCAGTTCATGCCCACTATATAAATTGGGGCAGTTACCCAGAAGGGTGAGATCACTGCTCGGTCGGGCTGGGTATCGGTCGGCAGGTGGTGAGCGGTTGTATTCTCTTCCCTTGTTATTTCCCTTATCATTATTATTATTGGTGGTAGCAGCAGTGGTTTGTGTTGTACCTTAGCTACTGGGCTGCTCTTATCTCAACCTGTGGGAGTTACATTCTTTCGGTTCTCCTCCCCATCCCTCTGGGAGCGGGGTGGGGGAAAGAAGGAGGGGGAGTGAGCGAACGGCTGCATGGTTCTGAGTTACTGACTGGGCTTAAACCATAACAGACCCAAATACTGGGATTTCTTCCAGGCTTTATTTTTCCTTCCTTCCTTCCTTCCTTCCTTCCTCCCTCCCTCCCTCCCTCCCTCCCTCCTTCCCTCCCTCCCTCCTTCCTTCCTTCCTTCCTTCCTTCCTTCCTTCCTTCCTTCCTTTTTCCTATTCCCAAATGTTCAGTAGGATATTGGGTCACCTAATTGCATTTTGGTTTTCCACTGGCTGCTGTTCTTATCGCAGCAGCACAAGACTCTGTGAGTTCCGTCAATACTCGTGTATCCACGGGAGGCAATACAACCCCATAAAATTACAAAGGAGTCCTGGCAATTAGGCTAAAGCTGCTGTTTATGAGTTCTCAATAATTACTTTAGCTCCCTATTTATCTAATGCCTCAAGAAAATGGTGTCTGATTGAAGGAGGGGATCTTGCTTCACCGAGGACAAGTCGGAATTAGACAAAGCTAAGTGGGAAGTTGAATTAGCGCTGTTTGTTTCAGCACATGAAGGGGGCTTCAGAGGGAGACAGGGAAAGAATAGTCGTGATTTTTAGATGGTGCCAGCTAGCAGCTGTGCCATTCTCTTACCTTTTTATCCTCCTTTTCATGCCCTGTAACATCAGCTCCCCTGGCAGCAACCCAGGGGCTTGCATTGGGCAGAAGAGCTCTGGGGAGATGTACCATCTGGAGGGATACAGGGAAGTTCGAGGGATGTGTTGCTTTTCTTCTTGGCTTTGTCACATCAGCCTATTTCTGAGGTCACTTCCTTTCTATAGGCGTATTTGGTGAAGGGGGAGCTTGTAGCTTGTCCATGACAGGGTTTGTGGTGATAACAATGAATGAGAAGAGAAAAATACATAAACCCATGTGCATCAGTGCTGGATAATCAGCCATTTCTCCATTAAAAATGTGCCATGGCATTCTCTGTCATTGTCTGATAGTTCCCTTTGCTCAAGCAGGGTTGAGTCCATCGTGATGGGAAGTGCCTCAGATCTTCATCACTGTGTCACCCTTCTGAGCTGGTGGAGAGCAGGACTGGGGTCAGACTACAATGGGGTGCCCTATGCAAGAGCTGAAAACCTCAAGTGAAAGCTTTCACACCCGGATCCTGCATCATTTAGAAAAAGAATCCTAGAATCCCAGACTGATTTGGGTCGGGAGGGACCTTAAAGCTCATCCAGCTCCAACCCCTGCCACAGGCAGGGACCCCTTCCACTAGAGCAGCTTGCTCCAAGCCCCTGTGTCCAACCTGGCCTTGAGCACTGCCAGGGATGGGGCAGCCACAGCTTCTCTGGGCACCCTGTGCCAGCGCCTCAGCACCCTCACAGGGAAGAGCTTCTGCCTAAGAGCTCATCTCAGTCTCCCCTCTGGCAGGTTAAAGCCATTCCCCTCGTCCTATCACTCCAGTCCCTGATGAAGAGCCCCTCTCCAGCATCCTTGTAGCCTCCTTCAGACACTGGAAGCTGCTCTGAGGTCTCCACGCAGCTTCTCTTCTCCAGGCTCAACAGCCCCAACTTCTTCAGCCTGTCTCCATACAGGAGGTGCTCCAGTCCCTGCTCATCCTCGTGGCCTCCTCTGGACTTGCTCCAACAGTTCTGTGTTCCGTTACTTACAGTAAAAATGGCATGAACTGAACATTTGTGCCATGTGTATGTACAAATGTGTGTTTTCAAAGGAAAGCCCTCTTGTGCGAGTGAGAGACGTTTCAGAGCATCACACTGATCTCTCCTGAGAAAGATCTGTCTCATCTTTTGTGAAGCATTGGAGCCTCTTTGTATCCACCCTGGCTTCACTGTGCTATAGGTAGCCAAATAATGTTTTAAAATAGTGTGAAACCTGGGGTCCTCCTGTCTGCTGGGCATTTTCTCCATCCTCTTGTCTTGAGACCACGTTGTTGCTTCTCAGCTTCAGTGTGTGAAAAGCACTTAGTGCTCCTTCCCTGGTGAGGTTAGTTAAGGCTTCCTACCTTAAACACAAAAGAGCAAATCAAGATGTTTCATTATCCTGCACTCCCTTTGCTTCTCCATGAATGGACTTGTGTTACTCTGGGGTTCAAAGAAGGGTCTTCTGTCCAGGAATCTTGTTTTCCCAACAGGCTGCACTGTAAGAGCAAGGTTGTGCTGGAGAGGAGCAGGCTGATGCCTGAACCTAATTCAGAAGGGACGCAACCCTTTTCATCCATTCTCTCCATCATTTCAAAGCCATGGAAATAGAGCCTGCATCTTCTGTATAATTCCTGTATCCAAAAGAGCTGGAATGGATCCCGCACAGTTCAGGTTTGGTCCTGAGCAGCACATTCTTACCCCAGCCATTAAAAAAGGGAGAAAGGAGCAGGATTTCTTGGGGGGTTTTAATAGCTGACTCTATCCCACTTTCTTTCCCTCCTGTTTCCTAAAGTTCTGCTTTTTCTGTGGGAAGTGTTGGAATTCATTTGGAAGCGTTAGTGAGGAGTACTGATAGACACAGCTGTAAAAGCACTAGGACCTGCAGAAGCCCCCAAAAAGCTGTCAGAGCTTGGCTCACGGTGGAGACATGTAAGTGGGGTTTTTTTCCATTTTCTTTTCCCAAATGTACAGAAGCTTTTTGTCATTTCTCAGGATTTAAGGCAGCTTTCTAAAATCCCAGTATCCCACATTCTGGTGGTCTGTTCTTGCTGTGCTGCCATATGGTGATGACCCAGACTTCCCTGCTTATTGTCAGTATTGTTACACTGTGGCTTTGTGGGAAGGGAGGTGAAATCACTGAGTTTTAACGACTGGATCCAAGGAGTAGCTCCTTTTCACCCTCCTGCTGCATCAGCCAAAGCGTAGACCTGTAACAGAGTGAACGCCTCAAAGGTGGGATTCAAGATGTTAGAGTTGCTCTGTGTTATTTGTATGATTTTCACATAATCACATCGTTTCATTTTCTCCCTTTACTTTACTCTCGAATCTAAAAACCTTAATAGCCAAGCGTCAATGTATCAGAGAATCCCAGACTGGTTTGTGTTGGAAGGGATCTTAAAACTCCTCCAGTCCCAACCCCCTGCCACGGGCAGGGACACCTTCCACTGGAGCAGCTTGCTCCAAGGCCCTGTGTCCAACCTGGCCTTGAGCACTGCCAGGGATGGGGCATGTAGGTAGATGCTTTCTAATGAAGGGAAATGGTGGTCCCTTCTCCCTAATCTAATAATTTATAGTCCTGAGAGACTGGATCTCAGGCAGGAGACTTGATGGCGCAAGAGACACGAGATGCTGAAACAACTCAGAAAACATTTTGCCTAGTGATGTAGTGAATACCTGTAGATCTACCAGATCTACCTGGATGAATATCCACTTTAAATACTCAACTTGGCTGTATTTTAAACAGCCAGGACTAGATTTACTAGCCCTGAGGGATCCCTTATGGCCCTGTTAGGATTTAGTAATGCTCTGAGAACAGAATGCTTCTGCCTGTTTATTTTTTGGCATCTGTGGCAGTCTTAAGGCAGCAACAACCTTGAAGGTAATCAGTTTAGATAGACACGCAACGTTAGCCAGTGATAGCAAGGGTATTACCAGAATCAGATCCCTCCTAATTTCAGGATGACTTACGTCCATTTGAATTGGCTTCTCTTTTCTTCCATTGAGGTAGTCAGTGCATAGAGAAGAATAAACTGTGCAAGGTGGTAGAGTGTGATTTGACTCAGACAAGGCAGGAGTGAGCCTTATTTGGGATTTAAGCCACTTGGGAGATGGAGCCGGTCTGAAAGTAATCTTTTCACCTACACTGAACTGAAAAAGGACTATTTTGCTGTTAAGCCAGAGGAGCAGGTAGCTTCCACACTGACCATAAAACCTGGTGTCTCAGCTGAGCATAATCACATTACCCTCTAGTTGGTGAGCCATGGGAAAGATAAAAGCTGGCAGGTAATGGAGATTGGTTACAGCTCTCTTTCTAAAAGGTAAGTGTAATTCAGCTTGGGGAAAATCCAGTGGCCTGAGTAGATGGGAATTGGTTTACATGGTTGTAGTGGTGGCTGAGGGCCTCAGTCATTGAGTTTATGTAAAGGGAAGTGCATTTATGAGAAAACCTTCCGTTTTCTCCTTGGAGATAGGCTGCAGCCAGGCAGGACTAACCCTGGCTTCCTGGCAGGGGAGGAACACTGCTAGCTCTAAGATGATCGAATAGGTCAACCATCATTTCCAATGGTCAGTCTTGGTCATAATGGGTCATAATTATCTTGCCTTTGATAGAACCATCGTATCTTAGAGACTTGTAAAATGTTTCAGTTGATGATGGTGACAGCTTGCAGGATCAGAGACCTCATGAAGCATCTCTCCCACACTCATCTTGGAAGCTAATTCGGGTCTCTGCAAGCAAACTTGGCACCTGAATGTTTTTTGCACCCGTTAAACTGATTAAGGAAGCTGGGGCTGCCCCATCCCTAGCAGTTCAAGGCCAGGTCGGACGGGGCTTGGAGCAACCTGCTCTAGCGGAAGCTGCCCCTCCAACCCCCATTGCAGGGAGTTGGAACTGGATGTGAGTGAACTTCTCTGCTCTGCACTCTGTACACCCAGGGTACATTCTGTCACATTCCCCCAGGGAGCCATACCTTGTCTCCATGGGGGTAAAGGAGGAATGATGCTGTCAGAAAAGCTAAAGGAGATCCTTAGCATCAGCTTTTCAAGGTGCAGAGAATATTGTGATTGAAATGCCAGCCCAATCCCTTGTATATGTCCTATTGTAAGTGCTGTAATACATTTTATACTTTGCTTTCCTGAAGGTTCTCTAAGTCCTTTAGAAGTAAATGTCAAAAAAAAAAGACGATGTCTGAAAAGCTGTAGGTGTGTTGGTTAGAACATCATCCCTTCCAGGTGTCATTTTCTCCCTGTTCAGACCATCATCCAAACTGCCTAGGGCAGGCACTGCAGACTATGTACTGCCTTGAAGTAGCAAGGGAAATACTCATCACACGCACTGCAGTTGACTCAGGTTTTGTGCAGATACAGTTTATTGTGGCTTCTCTGTAAAAGCACTACAGCATCTGTAATGCCTCAGGTTTTATTCCTGTTGGGGCTGTAGAAAACTGATGGGAAATCAGAGTAACAGAAGGTATTGGAATTACATTGGGTAGGGATTGCTCAGCACTGAGATACCTCTGATATTTCAGTGGGAGTAACTGAAGGGGAATTGTAGGATGGACACTGGACCTGAACAAGAGCAGAGTCAGGCTTCAGATGACCAAAGAGCTTTGCAGTATTTGCCAAATGTGCCCTTGATTGCAGGAAATACAGAGTTCCTCCAACTCCTTGCTGTTCAAAGTGGCTTTTATGTGTTTGAAGCTGTTAAAAATGTGCTGAACGTGATACTGCTCTGCAGCAATGATTTCTGTGTGTTGATTTGTTTGCATTTTTTTCCCCCACACATAGAATCCAGACTGGTTTGGGTTGGAAGGCGCCTTAAAGCCCATCCAGCTCCAAACCCTGCCATGGGCAGGGACACCTTCCACTAGAGCAGCTTGCTCCAAGCCCCTGTGTCCAACCTGGCCTTGAGCACTGCCAGGGATGGGGCAGCCACAGCTTCTCTGGGCACCCTGTGCCAGCGCCTCAGCACCCTCACAGGGAAGAACTTCTGCCTTAGATCTAACATAAATCTCCCCTGTTTAAGTTTGAATCCAAGTAAATGCATTCCTGTACGCCATGTTTTGTTATTGCCATATGCAACTGCAGTAAAAGCCTTTGTTGTGTGTGATTTGCAAAGTGTTATTATGGAAACTTATAGCTTGTCTTTGTGGTCCTTCGCTGGACCCTTTCCAGCCTGTCCACATGTCTTTTGTAGAGCAAGGACCAAAACTGAACCCACTATTTCAGATGTGGCCTGACAAGTGCTGAGTGGGACAATGACATTTTTATCTCTTCTGCTGGATATCACTGGAAGTAGTCACATGTAGGTCTATAGGGTTGGATCAAGTCCAGTGCAGAGGTTGGATGCAATGGCCAAGTGCTGCCCACATCATTCTGGCATTATTTTCCATATGACCCTTGGGATAACCATGGTTTTACCTAATTATAAAGCCTGACTTCTTCCCTCTCTCCTTTCCTGACATTGATAGGTAGAGTGGAATTGAAATGTTATTTAATGACTCCAAACCATAGAATGGACAAGGTACAGGAAGAGGAGGGTTGACACAGCACTGGCACTTCCAAGACACCAGTGTGGCTTTAGGTATGGCCTGTTCCCTTCATCTTGCCTCCTCCTTAGCAAAGCACTACCTTGGGACCGTGTCTTCCAAAGAGACGTCTGTGTTTCAGGGCTCTGTGTGAAAAATGAGTCACCCAAAGCCTTCATGGTGGTTTGTTGCTTTTTATAGAGGACATAAAAGGAGCTGCCTTCTGGCACTATATGATACACTGGCTGTTCTTTAACACACTTTACGACTGTGGTTAATGGCTCTGCGCAGTCCAGTACCACACTCCATCACACCTTGCAGAGGCACTGGGTGATAATTCCCTCAAAGTGGAGATACACAAGAGATTGCAGATGGGCTCTGTCCCACCTGGGTCAGAACTGAAAGTAAGTACCAGGGTAATTGCATGCATTAGCATAGAATCACAGAATGATTTGGGTTGGAAAGAACCTTAAGATCATCCAGTTCCAACCCCCAGTGTAGGTTTTTAGATGTCACCAAGCTTGTTAAGCACAATTCCCTGCAAATTTCCATTGTCCTTACAAAAATCCTCGAATCATAGAATCGTAGAATAGTTAGTGTTAGAAAGGACCTCAAGATCATCCAGTTCCAATCCCCCTACCATGGGCAGGGACACCTCACACTAAACCATCCCACCCAAGGCTTCATCCAACCTGGCCTTGAACACTGCCAGGGATGGAGCACTCACAACCTCCCTGGGCAACCCATTCCAGTGCCTCACCACCCTAACAGGAAAGAATTTCCTCCTTATATCCAATCTAAACTTCCCCTGTTTCAGTTTGAACCCGTTACCCCTTGTCCTGTCACTACAGTCCCTGACGAAGAGTCCCTCCCCAGCATCCCTAGAGCATCCTAACCAGCTATTGTTTAGCAAGACTATAAATAGGGAACTACTCTAAAAGTTAATGTATTTGTATTTTATCCATCGCACCACTATGGCATTTACTTGGTAATGCTTCTCTACGCTCTTCAGTTAAAAACCTCAGTGCAAGCTGAGCAGTAAACTGTGGGTTTATAATGTATTAAGGCTTTTACTAATGCATTATGTGAAACCTTTCACACTGGTGTAGCTGCATTTCTTCTGCTCCATCTATTGCATCACGTGTCTTTATCCAGGGAAAAAGCCATGTATCCCATTCAATGATTATCTGTTTACTTACAAGAGGTAGAACAAAAGGCAAAATGCATTCCCAGAAACATGTTGTGCATTATCTTGAACATACCTCTGTTAAATTGCCCATCAGAGATTTCTCCCACTGGGAGGAAGAGGGTAAGAAAGTGTTAACGTCCTGTTTTAGCACAGCTGAGGTTGGTCTTTCTTCCCGTGTATCATGCTTTCACAGGGAAGGGAGTGGATCCTGCCTTCAGTATTAGATTGTTTCCAAGAAAAGATTTGATTCTGCTGTAAGTTATTGAAGGTAATAACATTTTATTGCTCTGCTTTAAGCAGCTCAGAATTTCTTGCAGTAGCTTTGAAGGGAGAAGTGAGAAGAAAAGGGTGTTATGGAGGATGTGGCCAGGTAAAAACGAGGGAGGAGAAGAAAGAAGGTGTGTTTTAGACAAGGTGACACACTGAGCTGCCAGGGCAGGGCAGCTGTGAAAAAGGTGATTTAGGAAACATTTTCATTAGGAAATTAATGGAGTATTATTGAGAAGTGTTAATATGGTTAGGCTGGACGCATTTGAAACTCTCCCTGTGAGAACTGTGACTGATGCTGATTACCTGTCTGCAAAGAAGGTGTGAAGGGGAAGCTGTTAACAGGAGCAGAAACCTCTTCTGCAGGAGTAAAGTAAAACCTGAAGTTTGCCTGGCTTCCCTTAGAGAAAAAAGGCTGGTGTGGAGGGGATGTACCTGTGCAAGCTGCAGTGCCCAGCCCGAAACTGGAGAGGGCAACTCCAGGCCAAGAATCTCAGAATCCCAGATTGGTTTGGGTTGAAAGGGACCTTAAAGCTCATCCAGTTTCCACCACTGCCACAGGCGGGGACCCCTTCCACTGGAGCAGCTTGCTCCAAGCGCCTGTGTCCAACCTGGCCTTGAGCACTGCCAGGGATGGGGCAGCCACAGCTTCTCTGGGCACCCTGTGCCAGTGCCTCAGCACCCTCACAGGGAAGAGCTTCTGCCCTATATTCAACCTGAACTTCCCCTGTTTCAGAACCCATCACCCCTTGTCCTACCCCTACAGTCCCTGATGAAGAGCCCCCCTCCAGCATCCTTGTAGGCTCCCTTAAGATATTGGAAGGCTGCTGTGGGTAGAACTGGGTAGAGACCCCCTTGTCTGCTCACAGGTTGCCATTACTGTGTACAAGTTGCTCTCTGGGGTTGGGGCTGTGTACACAATTTCTCAGTGCTGTCAACCACACTGATATTCAGGTCCATTTGAACCTGTGCCTGAGCCAAACTCTTGGAGTATTGATCCAGTATGTATTCCCAAAAAAATCTTTTTATGTGCAATGAAGTTCTGCTTAGCCTGTGTAGCTCTATAGGATAGGATTAAGGGGAGGGAGGGAAGAAAACATCTTCCAAAGGTTATATTTTCATCACACTGAATAGAGGTTGAATCTTGGTCTAATGTTAATGCTGAATAACCTACTTGGACTTTCGAGTGTCATACGTGGTGCAGCTGAGAAAGGGTAAATGAGTTTTCTATTATATTTCTGCTGCTGGTTTAGTTTAATTGGAGAGGTTTCCCTAGAAGCCAGTGTTGATTAAATAGCTGCACCTGCATTTATATAGGCAAACTTATTTCTGCTATTGAGGAGGTCTGCATACATCATCTAAAATGAAACCTTTCTCTATTTTTTAATATATCATTCTTTAGGAGGTATTTTTGCAAGACTTATCATTTTACCCCCAGACCAAATTCCTTTAAGCTTTCTTCATCACAGACTCCATTTTACAGCTTTTTTTTTTATGCTTTTGAAATATACATCACCATCAAATGCTGAGAATACTTCACACTGAAATGAATTGAACATTGTAAGTGTAGCTCGTGACATGTCCGTACTCAGTGAATGGGTCTGGTTGTAAAGATACAAGGATATGGCATGGAAAGGATGGTCTTGTTATGAGATGGGAATTTGGAGATCTAAACTGGGGAGGTTGGTTTGTTTGTTTGGGGTTTTTCCTGACTTTAATCCAGCAAAAGACCTTGACATATTGGAGAGAGTCCACAGGAGGCCACAAAGGCTGGAGCAGCTCTGCTCTGGAGCCAGGCTGAGAGAGCTGGGCTGGGGCAGCCTGGAGAAGAGAAGGCTCCTGAAGGGGAGACCTGAGAGCAGCTCCAGTGCCTAAAGGGGCTGCAGGAAGCCTGGAGAGGGGCTTTGGACAAGGGCCTGTAGGGACAGGCCAAGGGGAATGGCTTGAACCTGCCAGAGGGAAGATCGAGATGAGATGTAAGGAAGAGATGTTTCACTGTGAAGGTGGAGAAACACTGGCACAGGTTGCCCTGTCCCTGGAAACATTCAAGGCCGGGTTGGTTGAGGCTTAGAGAAAGCTGCTCTAGTGGAAGATGTCCCTGCTTGTGGCAGGGGATGTTGGACTAGATGAGCTTTAAAGTTTCCTTCCAACCCAGACCATTCTATGTTTCTATGTAATACTACTGTTTCTCTTCTCCCCTAGTTCTATGAGTGTGGGCTACTTTGCACAGGGTTATGTGAACTTGGAGCAGATCAGCTCATCTGCTTGTACCCAGTGATAAGTGCAAGCAGCTGACCTCACTACCATGGAGAAATAAGTTTGCGTGGCTCTAAATATACATTGCCAATGACCAAGCAATGAATTCATACCTAAGTTTGCTTCTCAGTAACATTACTTCATTTGAACACCTTAAAATCACATTCTTTAGGACCAGTATTGTTTCCTGGTGATGAAGCATGTTAAGACCCAGCCTTATTGGGATTCTATAGATGTAACATTCAACACAACTAAACCAGCAATTTCCAGAGTCTTTGGCTTTCAGATAAGTGTGTCTATCTCTTGCTTCAGTTCTCTGGCGTGTTGTAGCTCAGCATGCTTATAGTCATGTACAGTAGCCCTTAATGTCAGCAGCTTTTTACAACTTCATTAAATTGCCTACAGATTCTCCGATGCTTTTAATCACAAAAGGAGATGCTGACATGATACATGTGGCAATCAAAACATGAAAAACAAGCTTAGGAATAAGTAACAGCAGCTTTCTCGCTGCAGATGTCAATATCTTTGACAAGCAAGTGCTTGGGTTGTGACATATAGTAATAGAAAACATCCTGTTGTGGTAAAACACCACTAGCACCTTGAGGAAAGCCTGGTGTCTGCGGGACCAAATTACACACGGAGTTCCTGGAGTCCTTGTTCAATGAATTTGATGCCAATGGGAAGGCTGGTATTTCAGTTTATCATCAAGAAAGGAGGAAAAAAAGGGAAGGAAAAAGCACCACTAAGTGCACTTCAAAGCCTCCAGGCGCTACGGTAATGCAACTAATAAATGAAGAAATAATAAAGAGCAGAATAGTGGCGTTCAGGCTGAGAATGGGATTGATAAGGAGTGAGTTTAACATTAAGAATAAAACCCTTTGGGGCTTCAACCTTCACTGATTGTAAAGTGTCAGGAAGGAAATGAACATTTTTGTTGTTGTTTACCTCCGAAATTCGGGAAGAGGGAAAGAATGAACTAGAGATGCTCCGAGGAGCCCTGCTGGAAGAAGTCCAACCATTGCAAAGTTACACAGATGAATTGATTTAATTAGGCTGCCTAATAACGCTTCTGCTGCAGCTTTTGAAACAGACTCGTAACAGATATTAACTGATGCAGACTGGGTATTGCAGATTGGTTTCAAAGATTCCCATGACTCATCCCTACTTCTTAGGTCATAAAGTACTCTGCAGAACATAGAGTTTCTTCTTATTCTTTTTCCCTTCAATTTTCTGGTTTTACTGATTAAAAATATCTGTTCTGTGGCTGGAAATGCTAAAGTGGAGACAGAGGCAAAACTCCTCTTTCCTATCATGTAGCTTGTAGGAATTCTTTAGGAGAAAACGATAAACCTGTAGCTGTGCACCTTGCAGTGTGAAAATGAGGATGAAACTGGTGTGGAGGAAATGGGATTTTACTACCCATGGATTTTCTCTCCCTTGTAGAGGAGCTGTACCTGCATTGATGGCGAGGGTGTCCCTTCAGATATTAGTGAAAGTTTGGAGTCTACTTAACCCTGGTGAAGCCACATCTGGAGCACGGTGTCCAGTTTTGGGCTCCTCAGGACAAGACAAGGAACTACTGGAGAGGGTCCAGTGGAGGCCACAAGGATAATCAGGGGTTTGGAGCATCTTTCTTATGAGGAGAGGTTGCAGGAACTGGGCCTGTTTACTCTAGAGAAGAGCAGACTGAGAGGGCATCTCGTCAATACAGATCAGTATCTCAAAGTCAGGTGCCAAGAGGATGGTGCCAGACTCTTTACAGTGTTGCCCAGCAACAGGATGAGGAGCAGTGGCCATAAACTAAACCACAACAAGCTTCACCTCAACATGAGGAAGAACTTTACGTTGAGGGTGGCAGGGCACTGGAACAGGCTGCCCAGGAGGGTTATGGAGTCTCCCTCTCTGGAGACATCCCAAACCCACCACGGACATGTTCCTATGTAACCTGCTCTGTGTGCCCCTGCCTTGGCAGGGGGTTGGACTGGATGATCTCCAGAGTTCACCCCATTCCAACCCTAATGATTCTGGTTAATCCTGAAAGCCAACCCTGTTAAGATTTCATGTACATCTCCTCCAGGTCATAGAAACTAGGCATGGTGATGGAGCAGTGCTCCATCCCTGGCAGTGTTCAAGGCCAGGTTGGATGAAGCCTTGTGTGGGATGGTTTAGTGGGAGGTGTCCCTGCCCGTGGCAGGGGGGTTGGAACTGGATGATCTTGAGCTCCTTTCCAACCCTAACTATTCCATGATTCTATGATGCAGGCATTCAGCACACAGTGCAGTCATCTCTGACATGCTTTGGCTTTAGAGCAGTCTGTGATTTCAGCAGGGCTGAGTAGAGCCTCGTTTGCTGCTCTTGTGTACCCAGTGATTCAAAATTGCTTTATAATCGCTGTGTAAAAACTTCGACGTGTTAAAGACCACGTTGGCAAGACACAGTCCAATTACTTTGTTATGCATCTTGTTATGTTGGCGTATTTGTTTAATTAAATTCCTTGCTAATTAGAGCTGTATGTACTTGCGTTAATTATTATTCACTTAACACAATCAGCAGTGTAATTCTTTCCAGAAAAGCCACACACTTTCTATTTAAATTAAATTACTGATTTTGTGGGCTTTCTGAGGAAGAGTTTGATTTGTACCTCAGCACTAAGATACATGAAGACAGGCTGAAAGAACATTGGGGCTGTTCAGCCTGAAGAAGCTGCATGGAGACTTCAGAGCAGCTTCCAGTGTCTGAAGGGGGTTACAAGGATGCTGAGGAGGGGCTCTTCATCAGGGACTGGAGTGATAGGACAAGGGGTGAAGGGTTCAAAGTGAAACAGGGGAAGTTCAGGTTGGAGATAAGGCAGAAGCTCTTCCCTGGGAGGGTGCTGAGGCTCTGGCACAGGGTGCCCAGAGAAGCTGTGGCTGCCCCATCCCTGGCAGTGCTCAAGGCCAGGTTGGACACAGGGGCTTGGAGCAAGCTGCTCTAGTGGAAGGTGTCCCTGCCCATGGCAGGGGGTTGGAACTGGGTGATATCAAGGTCCTTTCCAACCCAAACTCTTCTGTGATTCTATGATTCTGTGATTTTTCCTTACTGGATTACAGAGTTAGATGGGTCTGTTATTTATCACCCACAAAGACCTTTTGTCATCTGACATAGAAAAAGTGCATTTGTCTTCTTTGTTGTGAAGCTTTGGAAGGAAACTATTTTCTCATGCTAGAAAAATGTAACCCAGTGGAACTTCTGACCTTTTACCAAGCCCTTAATTACTTTTTAAAATGTAGAGTATTATAAAGATATGATACAGCCGGGGACCTATTTGGGTTTTAATACTATGCCCATTAGCTCTACTTTTGATCTGTGAATTGATATGTAGTCCCTAAAACTGAAAGGAGTGCGATAACATTAATATCTTTAATCGTATTCAGTAAGGAACCTAATAACCAAGTGTCTAATTGTTTCTACAACTAGGTGACTAGATGCTACACAACACGGGTAGAGTTTGTGTATGTACATACACCCACTCCCATATGTGTCGTCTCTCTATATATCTGGCACATTTACTGCTCTACAGCATTGACTTGTGTAGGTTGTTTCTTATTTGAGCAGTGAGCTGCTGATCAATACTGCAAAATGTGTTGAGTACTGGGGGGAATCACTGAACCACAGTTTATTAATGTATTTAAGCTGAGAACCTCTGGAAAGCAGTAAGAAAGAAGCAAGTCAATGGAGTAATGCAGTAGGAGCTCATGGAAAGAATAATTCTTCTAAAGCAAAATATAAACATGGCCAGTATTTAGGAGCAAGATAGAAGGGATTTGTCCTCATCCCAAGAAGGGTTAGGGATGCTTCTTCACATTTTTCAAGGCAAAATGAGAACGTTATCGGTGGAGGAGCAGAATATTAATGAGTGCAGTGAGCTTATGGGGCTCTTCCATGTCTTTGTAATCAGTGAAATGAAACTGGGCAGGTAATACAAACACTCATGAGGTCCTACTGCAGGTTACTCAGAGGCTCTGTTCTTATAGAATCATAGAATAGTTAGGGTTGGAAAGGACCTCAAGATCATCCAGTTCCAACCCCCCTGCCATGGACAGGGACACCTCACACTAAACCATCCCACCCAAGGCATCATCCAGCCTGGCCTTGAACACTGCCAGGGATGGAGCACTCACAACCTCCCTGGGCAACCCATTCCAGTGCCTCACCACCCTCACAGGAAAGAATTTCCTCCTTAGATCCAATCTAAACTTCCCCTGTTTCAGTTTTAACCCGTTACCCCTTGTCCTGTCCCTACAGTTCCTGACGAAGAGTCCCTCCCCAGCATCCCTATAGGCCCCCTTCAGATACTGGAAGGCTGCTATAAGGTCTCCACGCAGCCTTCTCTTCTCCAAGCTGAACAGCCCCAACTTCCTCAGCCTGTCTTCATACGGGAGGTGCTCCAGTCCCCTGAGCATCCTCGTGGCCTCCTCTGGACTTGTTCCAACAGTTCCATGTCCTTTTTATGTTGAGGACACCAGAACTGCACACAATGCTCCAGGTGAGGTCTCACGAGAGCAGAGTAGAGGGGCAGGATCACCTCTTTTGACCTGCTGGTCATGCTGCTTTTGATGCAGCCCAGGATATGGTTGGCTTTCTGGGCTGTGAGCGCAGAACATTCACTATTTGCAGTCAGCCATTTTTAACTATGCACAAAATCAACAGCAAGACGGTTTTAAAACACAACTTGACTCATGGTTACGTCCGTCCAGTTGCAGCAGTGTTAATCTTGCATTTGAATGCTGGCCTGTGACTGAGATCCATTGGGAACAGGGTAGTAAACCCAGGAAGAATTGCAAAGTGTTTCCTTCCCATGTGCTCAAATGCTGAACAGTGATTTTTTTCTTTTCCAGGCATGTTAGAGTGCATCTTTTCTGTTTATAATCACCTTTGTTTGTCTACAGAGGAATAAGCATTTTAAATAAATGAGTGATTCACATCTCCGTACAGAATGAAGGGCACAGGTCTGCTGTTAGATGTTGTCATTTAAAATCGCAGGGAAAAAATACAGAAACTGAAGAATCACAAAATAGTCAGAAATAGAGAAGTGGAGGAATCAGTAGTAACATTAATGAGAGCTGCTCGAAAGGGCTGTGAATGACTTTGGACATCTTTGTTGCAGGAATCATTTCCAGTCATAAGGCAGTACCGTTACCTTCCTGCACAAGGAGCATCTCAGACATGTGAACCTGGTTCCCCGAGACAGACTTCATTCATTCGAGGGTTCTCCTTTGCAGCAAGACATTTTCACACACAGGTTGTGTGGAAAACATCAGGTTGCCTACTTAGTCTCTTTATGCTCCTGTTGTCCACCTGGAAAAGGGAATGAGAGTATTTCAGTGTTCCTCTTCATCAGGGACTGTAGTGATAGGACAAGGGGTGATGGGTTCGAACTCAAACAGGGGAGACTTAGGTTGGATAGAAGAAGAAGTTCTTCCCTGTGAGGGTGCTGAGGCGCTGGCACAGGGTGCCCAGAGAAGCTGTGGCTGCCCCATCCCCGGCAGTGTTCAAGGCCAGGGGCTTGGAGCAAGCTGCTCTAGTGGAAGGTGTCCCTGCCCGTGACAGGGGTTGGAACTGAATGAGCGTCAGGGTCCTTTTCAACCCAAACCAGTCTGGGATTCTATCATTTCAGTTAAGTAAAAGTTAAATGAAGATGATAAAGTTTTCTTCGGAGACTTGCTGATGTTACCCTCACAAGGCAGTGACGAGTCTCAAAGCAGGTAGTAACCATGTCAGAACTACTCACAGCCATCACAAGCCTGTCCACCACTTGACTGACTTGCTAAACTAGACATCCTTCTTACCCATGGCACTTTCCAAAGCTCTCGAGAGGGTTGACATTTTCTTTCTTTTCCTAGTCAGGATAAAAATCACAGCTACTGGTGGCAGTCCTGTGAGTAAAATAGGGCTGGAGAACCAGATCTTGTGTTTGAAGTCCTCCTTCCACTGAAGTCCGTTGCAAAAACCCAGTCCGCTTTGGTGTGTCCATGGCTTTTGTGTTGCGTCTTTGATTTGCATTGGGGAGAGTTCAGCTTTGATGCCTTATATTTAGTGAAAGAGTGGAAATGTTTTAGACTTGGAGGTTTTTCACTAATTTGGTAACAGCAGAAAAGAGAATAAAGTTAAATGGATGGGTTAAAATTAGTAAATATATGAGTCAGATATCAAGTGAAATGTATGAGTGAGGCAGCATGAGTCAGGCTTTGTGAAGTGGAAACACAGAGATACATTTCAGAGAACAGAAACTCAAAAGGTAGGTAAAAATGCCGTATTACATGCTAGGTTCCAGAAATTAAAAATCCCAGTGAGTCCATGTATTCGTTACGTGTCCTGGGACTAAACCTCCTGGTTGTATTTTCAAAGCCTAAAACCTTCTTCCAGGAATAGAATTTCTTACTTTCCATGCTTTGTCTAAATACTACTTCCTTTCATTAACATGGTATGAGCAGTGTCAGGATGATGGAGCTAGGCTTTTTTCAGTGATATCCAGTGATAGGACAAGGGGCAATGGGTGTAAACTGGAGCATAGGAAGTTCCACGTTAACATCAGGAAGAACTTCTTTACTGTAAGAGTGACAGAGCACTGGAACAGGTTGCCCAGGGGGGTTGTGGAGTCTCCTACACTGGAGATATTCAAGGCCCGCCTGGACAAGTTCCTGTGTGATGTACTGTAGGTTACCCTGCTCTTGCAGGGGGGTTGGACTAGATGATCTTTTGAGGTCCCTTCCAACCCTTGGGATTCTGTGATTCTGTGATTCTGTGAAAGACTCAGCTTTTAAGGAGAGGCTGAATTACCACGAAGGCTTTAGGCACACTACCCTGTGTAAAGCACTCCTGGAACCTTTATTTGCTCTGTGCTTGGCCCTATTTTACATATACACCTCTAAATTAACATCTCACCTACTGGTATCTGCATATATGAGGTACTTAAACCCAGGGCACTGATACCTCGGGGTGGTCCCACAGTGAGACCATCCTTTATGTGGTATCTTCAGCAAGCAGGAGGGAATGGAAGTACATTTGAATCCCAGCTCCGGAAGGGGTGAGAGATCTCTGGGCTTCTGCCTTGAGAACAGGGAGTCTGCAAGGCTCTTTTGCAAGGCCAGATGAGAAAGGATAGTGTCTGTCATAATACTGTTTGGAGAAGTGCTAAACCTGAGAGACTGCAGATAGGTTGGATCTGGGAAATCAGGCTTTCAGTATCAGCCCTTGGGGCACGACAGCTGCTTTTGTATCGAGCTTTAACTATAGCAGTGTACTATATTTACAAATGCCAGAGATACGGAGCAAGGGAACTTCATGCTTTAATGATTAATGGACTCTCTGATATCCCCTGAGTTGATATTCTTCATAGATTGGATCTTCCTTTCTGCCTGGAGGCTGTGGCTGACTTTCATTCCCTTTCTGCAGTCAGGCTGCAAACACCTGAAATGCACTGCTCTGCTATGGCCCATTACTCCAGCCTGTGGATCCAGGAAAGCAGTGAACATTTCTGTTAAAGAAAGCTCATTTGGGTGAATTCTCTGCATTTCCACCAGGCAAAAGCTCAGTTTTACCTTGAGGGAAATGATAAAATAACTAGTTTGTGGGATCGTTATCCTATTTGGTCCCAGGTAATGCATGTTGTACCTGCTTAAGCAGAGTTAGAGAAAATCTAGTTATTTAAGGCAGTGATGACATAGAACCTTTAGATTATGACAATAAGACTGTAATACTAAGAGCTTTTTTCTGCTCACTTCCTCTTGCATTATCATAACTTCCTTTAATGACACTGTTCGCACTGGTCCATTTTTACCTCAGGGAGAGAAAAAGAAGGCTAAGTTGAGAAATACTCATGGATTATGGGGTTTTGGAGCATCTCATTCCAAAATTGGGCAGCCTTCACAGTGAAGATCGTTTCCTAACCTTTTAGTGTTGCTGGGAATAATCACATCTTCATGTCTTTTTGGTGGCTCTGATTTGTGACTGGAATAGGAAGGTCTACGCTGTACAGCCTCGAGGGAAAATGAGTGGTTTCTCTAAAAAATTAAGCCGAGGGAATACAATTCCAGAATGTGGAATTTGTGATTGTGGGAATAATATCCCATACACTCCACAAATGCCTGTGTTTTCTCCCAGCAGGTTGTGCTGTTAACACTAAGGTGGGCTCCAACATCAAAATACACTTGCCAGATGAATCAAGAAATGCCACTTATAAATAGTTTCATCCCTATAAAAGATTCCAAATGAAGTCTGGCTGATCTTGACTCATGACATTCCAACAGGTGGCATACTCCAGTGTTACATCAATAGGGTCATTGTGGTCTTGGTGTTTCGTCCAAAAGTGGGTAGAGATAGCAGGTTGCCTGCACGTCGTAGAATAGTTGGGGCTGGAAAGGACCTTAAGCTCATCCAGTTCCAACCCCGTGCCATGGGCAGGGACACCTCACACTAGACCTTGTTGCCCAAGGCTCTGTCCAGCCTGGCCTTGAACACTGCCAGGGATGGAGCATTTACCACTTCTCTGGGCACCCTGTGCCAGCGCCTCAGCACCCTCACAGGGAAGAGCTTCTGCCTTATCTCCAACCTGAACTTCCCTGTTTCAGTTTGAACCCATCACCCCTTGGCCTATCACTGCAGTCCCTGATGAAGAGCCCCTCTCCAGCATCCTTGTAGCCCCCTTGTCAATCCACAATAAACTGCTTGTATCGAGTTGTGTGGAAGGAAAGATGAAGATCCCCATTGCTGGTTTGTGTCCCTTCCTTTTTACCCCACCAAATTCACGCCAGCTTCCATACCAGCAGTTGTCTTACGTTGCGTGGCAAAGGGCTGGGTGTCACCAGGGATTGAATGAAGAGGTTTCCATCCGGCTCTTTCACCATGCTTCTCCATGCACATAGTGCTTGCAGAAACAGAGGTGGATTAACTTATGCTTGCTCTCATTGATATAATAATACAATAAGAGATCTAAGGTCTGTCTGTGCAGGGTACTACAGAAAAAATCAGCCCCACAAGTAAAGGTTGTGGTTGGTTAGATGTAATGATTTCATTTGTCATCTCATAGTTCTGCAGACAGCTTCCACTTTCATGTCCTATTTGTGTTCTAATCCTTCTCTTTAAGGCTGACTACAGTAAGGAGGAAGAAAAGAAACAGTTTCAATCCATCATTACTTCCAAATGTCGAGTACCAAAGAGGATGGAGGGTTTAGGAATGGGGGGGAAGGGTTGGGAATGTTTAATAAGACAACAGAATTCATTCCCCAGTTTGTTTCAAGGGGATTTTTAACATTCCAGACCTAAATTAGAGAGCGGATCCAGCACAGGCCCCAGGCTTTGACATGTGTTTTATAATGACAGTTAATTAGATGCTGTCTACAGCAATCATAGGCTGTCATTCCTAATACATGTCTAGTAACGTGAAGGACAGAAGAACTCCCTCCCCTCTCCTTGCCCTAATTGAAATCGGTTGCCAGAATTAACTATGAATATATGAGATGGTAGTTTGACAGCTAACATGGCCTTTCCCTGCATGCCGTGAAGCAGGACTGTAACTCCTTCTGTGCTCTACGTGTGTGGATGCTGCAGCTAAGTGGAAGGGACATGATTTCTTGGTGGCATGGAGGAACATTTCCCACTTTCTTCCATTTCCTGCCTTTCTCAAAGATTATTTGTCAGGGACCTTGTAACACTCAAGGATGTCTAATCCTGCAGGGCATCTTCAGCCGTGCTCCTCTGTTCCTCCACCATTATCTTAGAAGATGTAGATCAAGCTCTTAGAAGGTGATAATTCTGTTGTCAATCCTGATATCCCAGGGCCTGTAGGGACAGGCCAAGGGGAATGGCTTTAACCTGCCAGAGGGGAGACTGAGATGAGCTCTTAGGCAGAAGCTCTTCCCTGTGAGGGTGCTGAGGCGCTGGCACAGGGTGCCCAGAGAAGCTGTGGCTGCCCCATCCCTGGCAGTGCTCAAGGCGAGGTCGGACACAGGGGCTTGGAGCAAGCTGCTCCAGTGGAAGGTGTCCCTGCCCATGGCAGGGGGTTGGGACTGGATGAGCTTTAAGGTCCCTTCCAACACAAATCACTCTATGAAAGCCACAACCGTTGGCAGGTCTCGTGCTACTCAAGAGAATTTGGAACTGTGGCTTCAAAGCAGTGATCTCCACAAAGCTCCTGTCTTTTTACATCATTGGAAAAAACCCTCCTTTGCTGTAATTGCTTCATCTAATCCCTTATTAGCCTGTAATATGGTTCCTGTCGTGTCAGGCTTTTTTTAATTCAATTTAAATAAATGCTAACAATATTTTGCTTCTAATTTATCCCCATCCTGGCTGCTTCAGAGACTTATAAGTAGATTGTTATGGCATTAATTATGATTTCATGGTCAGGCCCTGCTCCTCAATAGGAGTGATGCAATTTTACCCCCACTGTGTCTTCAAACAAGGAATCTACAAACAGCCCTGTGATGTCTCCCACTGCTTTAGAAGATTTGCTGTAATGGAGGGATGATAAAGCAATCAAACAAATCCTATTTACGCATCCCTGAGAGTATAATTCATGCATCAGTGAGCACTGTCAATGGAAAATTACCTTTTGGAGTTTAAATTTCCATTCCAAAGTTGCATTATCATTTTGGTTGTGTAGGCTACAAGCTTCTGCTTTATCAAGACCATGAAAACTATATCCAGTTGCCATTTTTACTGTACAAGCAAAAAGCTTAAATATAAAAGTATTTAATGTCCCTGTCTATAAATTGATGTTTTTTAATAGTTCACTCGATGCTGCTGACTTGTACATTCTGTCTTTGGTTTCTCAATAGCTCAGACTTACAATCCTGTCTGTGTTTGGGTCTTTTCTTAAGACTAACAAAAACAGCAATTGCAAATTGATTTTTGGGGACTCTTCGACATCCTGTCATCCCTGTGGATTCTTTCATTGCCATCCACTTGGGGCTTTATGTGGACAAAAAGTGCAAGGAACGTTAGCCCTGTTTTTTGCTCTCAAGAGCTGGTATGAAGATGAGTGCTGCTGTGTGCACATCTGGCCTCATGTGAAAATGTGCCTGGGTTTCATTTCCAAATGCCAAGGGAGTTTTTAGCCTAGTAACCATGGGGTCTGCATAGTGAGGAGAATCTTGTCCATCCTCTTAGCTCTGGCTTGTGTTTGCTTGTATTGACCCTGTGGGAATTTGCTAATTACCTGGCTTTGAAGCTACAGTTTCATAGAATCCCAGAGTGGTTTGGGTTGGAAGGGACCTCAAAGCCCATCCAGCTTCAACCCCTGCCACAGGCAGGGACACCTTCCACTGGAGCAGCTTGCTCCAAGCCCCTGTGTCCAACCTGGCCTTGAACACTGCCAGGGATGGAGCACTCACAACCTCCCTGGGCAACCCATTCCAGTGCCTCACCACCCTCACAGGAAAGAATTTCCTCCTTATATCCAATCTAAACTTCCCCTGTTTAAGTTTTAACCCATTACCCCTTGTCCTGTCCCTACAGTCCCTGACGAAGAGTCCCTTCCCAGCATCCCTATAGACCCCCTTCAGATACTGGAAGGCTGCTATGAGGTCTCCACGCAGCCTTCTCTTCTCCAGGCTGAACAGCCCCAGTGTTCTCAGCCTGTCTCCATCCAGGAGCTGCTCCAGCCCCTGATCATCCTCGTGGCCTCCTCTGGGCTTGCTGCAACAGCTCCACATCCTACTTATGTTGAGGACACCAGAACTGTGAATAGGTTCAAGAATCTTAGTTCTTCCTTCTGATTTGTTGAATGCATGATGGTTTGGGCCTCATAAAAGTCTTTATCTGCCGAAGAAACCCTGTTTGGGAAATAGATGTGTTCTCTGTATCTCTGTAAATAGAGGAGTACAGTCAGACTTAGGATGTGACCAGCTTTATATGGGTACTTTCAAATTTAGCTAGTTCCACAAATCATAATAGCAAACCACTGTCCCAGCTGGACTGAGATACGTGTTTGTTGTGTTTCCTGTTAATTTCTGCTTCCAAGGCTTGTTTCTCTCTTTGTGAACTGAAATGGTGCTGGCATCTCCTGGCAACACACCTCATAATGTCATAGAATAACAGAATGGTTTGATTTGGACGGGACCTTAAGCTCATCCAGTTCCAACCCCTGCCACGAGCAGGGTCACCTTCCACTAGAGCAGCTTGCTCCAAGCCCCTGTGTCCAGCCTGGCCTAGAACAATAGGTACTACTGGTCTTGCTGCACCATGTGCACTACTGGTCATGCTTCCACTCTGGGAGCCCCAGGGTGGAGTGGATTTTGGGTCTCCCCAAAGGGCTGCATTTGGCTTGTGCTGCAGTCCTTTTCTTTCCATCTTTATCAAAGAGCCTTCCAAATCAGGTTGGAAACTCGGTCAGGCTCTGAGAAGACCACCTCAGTTTTTCCAGCATGTGTCAGCGCTCATCAGCAAAGAATTAATTGTGTGCCAGGTTTTGTTCAGAGGATGGAATTAATGGAAGGAAACATCATTTTTCTCCAAGCCTGCCTTTTCTTGCATGACTTCAATCCTCCTTTTTCCTCATTAGCTTAATTTTTGGGTCGTCAGTTCTTTAAGGTCATAGAAAAAGGAGGAGGTGAAAGAAGAGAGCAGCAAGAGGAATAAAATGCAAGGGACATGATTAATTTTTGATTAACATTTCTCGACTTCATTCAGACACTACTCTACTGTCAACACAAGGCTTTGTAAAGCCAAAGAGTGATGAAGAGTCTTTTGGATTGAGATCAAGTGTCAGTGCTTCTTTCATGTTGAATACGTCTTATCCTGAGCTGTAAATCCATTACCTTTCAATATATCATACTGTGATCCTAAGGTAGGGATGAATTAAATGGGTAAAGAACCACAGAAGGTTTTCTTTTCTATTGCTTTAATTTAAACCTCAAACCAAATCCGTGTTTTTTTTCCTTAGGAAACAGAGACATGTAGGATCCACAGGTTAGGCTGTTTTAGGCTGGATCTTTTTATCGGAGCATCCTCAAACTATGCATGACTTCAGTGTTCAGTGAGTTTTGCTAAACACTGTCAGACGCTTTTGGATGGGGTAGGAGAAGTTGAGACTTTGCTTCTCTTTGTTAATCTATTGCTTTGATATATTCTGTATTTGGTATTCTGTCTCTTCAGTCCCCTCCTTACAGGTCCGACATCGTATCCCTTTAGTATCTCCACTGGTGTAATACCCACTGTGCTGGAGGACTCACTGCTGGATGGAGGCTTTCAAGGATTAACAGGTTGTTTCTTTCTCCCAGATAAATTATTGTATGGTGCTGCCTAAGGACAAATTCAGGGATACTTCTCCCAAGTGATGGATCTATTGGGAAAGACAAAGGCACTAAGTACCTACATCTCTTCACCAGACCCTTTCTTCCTTCTCTCTTATTTCCTCTCCATAGTCACTGACCAGCAAGTGAATGTTATATTGCAATTCTGTTATTTCTCCTTTTTCATCACTTTTTTGTCCTGTTTCTTTCCATTTCTACTTAACACTTAGACTGAAAACTGAATCACACACTTGGCTTTTTAAAGATAAGCTGATCTGCAGCTACTTAGGTAGAGCCTATCTCAAATAACGTGAGTTTGTGATACAAATATATATATATATATATATACACATTGGTAAATACATAGAATTGGCAGAATCTGTCATTTATCTGCAGTTCTACGTAGGCCTGTCTGCTGCTGCATGTGTACTTCTGTGTTGCTATCTGTGCAGTTATGATGCTGTTGATAAGTGGATGCATGTAAATACACACAGAGAGGAATCAAGAAGAGACAAATCTTAAGCTATTATTTCATCAGGGGCTGAATGCTGCGGGCTAGCATTAAAGGGGGGAAAAGCAAGAAGTGGACTATTGAATTGCTCTTCCCAGTTCCCCCCTTCCCATCACTGGAGTTTCTGTCGGAGCAATATGGGCTAGTTTGTGACTCCATATGGAGAGCTGACAGCACAGCCTGCTTATGATAAAGCTTTCAGCCCTCTTCTCTAAATCAGTGATTAAATGACATCACAAAGTCTTACATGCATCAGCTGTAAAAGTCAGAAGGCTAAAACATCCCATTAAAGGGAGGCAAGTGTTGGAGGACCTCAAGTGTGGAACTGCTCCAGGAAAGCTGTTTTAAATGGGTTGTAGGCTGGTGTGTTACTGATTCAAGTTCTTTAGACAAAAAATACAAGGGTTTCTTAAAAGGCCTTTTGTGCTCAGGTTGATGTAGCTGTGTGTGTATCTATGTATGTCCATGTGTGTGTGTCTGTAATCTCTGCATGCTTATTGTAAGTAGTATATACGGGGGTTTAAGTATTCTGTGTGTATTGTTTGGGCAGTGGTCCAAAGGGAGCTGGCATTCATGTGTGAGTGCTCAAGGGTGAAACTGCAAAGAAACTGAAGTTGAAATTCATAGAATCATAGAATGGTCTTTGGTCCCTTCCAACCCGAACCATCCTGTGATTCTAGTTTTGCAGTACATTAAGACCTGTGGCTTCAGAGGATGAATTGCAGATGCCACATTTTCCATTACACCTTTCCGTGTCAGGGTTTCACCATCAGAGTGTTTTAATGTATATATTTTCAAATGCAGATGATGAGCGAGGGCATTTTAGTTGATGTTTTGCTCAGAAAGCTTCATACTCAAGAAGGCAAATTTCAGGTACTTTCTGAAGGTAGGGCTCCTTTACATTTTCTTCTGCATGACACCTAAAATCGATATATTCTGAACATGTATTTATAAGAGTAAATTTGGCTTAACAGTAAATTATTCACAGCACTCAAGCACTGGTGTCGCTGTTAATTAGAGGAAAAAGGTGAAACGCTCACCTGGAGCACTGTGTGCAGTTCTGGTGTCCTCAACATAAAAAGGACATGGAACTGCTGGAACAAGTCCAGAGGAGGCCACGAGGATGCTCAGGGGACTGGAGCACCTCCCGTATGAAGACAGGCTGAGGAAGTTGGGGCTGTTCAGCCTGGAGAAGAGAAGGCTGCGTGGGGACCTCATAGCAGCCTTCCAGTACCTGAAGGATGCTGGGGAGGGACTCTTCGTCAGGGACTGTAGTGACAGGACAAGGGGTAACGGGTTAAAACTGAAACAGGGGAAGTTTAGATTGGATCTAAGGAGGAAATTCTTTCCTGTTAGGGTGGTGAGGCACTGGAATGGGTTGCCCAGGGAGGTTGTGAGTGCTCCATCCCTGGCAGTGTTCAAGGCCAGGTTGGATGAAGCCTTGTGTGGGATGGTTTAGTGTGAGGTGTCCCTGCCCATGGCAGGGGGGTTGGAACTGGATGATCTTGAGGTCCTTTCCAACCCTAACTATTCTATGATTCTATTCTATGATTCACGCAGCCTGGCTGAGTTAGGACAAGTATTAACGTCCTGATTCCTGGTACAGTTTTTACAGTGAAGGAAAACAAAATTAATGGGAAAAGATCCAAATTAAAACTGCTGCAACATCCATCCTGTCCCTGAAGCTGCAGAATTTGCAGTGCTGCATTTCCTATTGTTGTATGCACGTTTTTTCCTACTTCTGGTAATTGCCTTCCAATATCTGAAGGAGCTACAGGGGCACAAGGGCTTGGAGCAAGCTGCTCTAGTGGAAGGTGTCCCTGCCCATGGCAGGGGTTGGAACTGGATAAGCTTAAGGTCTTTTCCAACCCAAACCATTTTATGGTTCTAAGAAGAAAATGTGGCACATTTCACAATGCAGAGAGGTGGATTTTTTATCAGAAAACCATATTTTGTAAGATTGCTGCTGAATGATAACTTCATGGTTCTCGGTATTTATTTCCAACTACTTCATCTTCCCAAGCTCATAGGATTTGCTCACAGGTTTGTCATGCCTTGGAGGAATATAAGCACAGACACGAGGCTTTATTTACTTCCACATTCCTGGTTCTGTGTGTCTGCTGTGTCCCTTTTGCAGATAATAAGATACTGAGTTACCACAGCCCATCCGAGTAAGCTTCCTAGATGGGAAGAAGAGATACCAGAAAGCTGCCATCCCATTTCATCTGGAGTGGTTCTGGCTGGCAGGGCAGGGTGGGATCACTGTGGATGAAAGCCTGTTTTATCAGCCCATCTGTTACATATCTTTAATTAGAGTAATGCCCATGCAGTAATGAGTGAGTTTTCCCATCCTGGCTGTAATTTCATGCCTGTTTCAGAGGAGAGTTCCTCTTTCCATGCATAACTCTGCAGGAGACCTCATGAATGCAGAGGAGCACAGCTTACATCACCTTATGCATCAAGAGCTATTTCAACTATGCATTTGCAAGTACTGATTTATGGCAGCAGGAGGATAAAGTCATGGTCACAGCCACCGTGAGCACTACCAGGCAGTTTGTGTCCCTAATCCTAGGATGTAAAGGCTCTGCAACCTCAGTGACATCTTACTGGCCTCTTCCAGCCTGATTTGTGAGCTTGGTAAGGAGTGTTTCTAGTCAACACACTGCATTCAGTTCTCTTGTTCTCCACGTATGTCTAAAGATAATCACTCTAAAACGTGGGTCCTTTGATCTGATAATCTGTAATCAAGAACTATAGCTTGCCTTAGGATGTTCTTAGAACCATAGAATCACAGAATGATTTGGGTTGGAAAGGAACTTAAGTTCATCCAGCTCCAACCCCTGCCACAGGCAGGGACACCTTCCACTGGAGCAGGGTGCTCCAAGCCCCTGTGTCCAACCTGGCCTTGAGCACTGCCAGGGATGGGGCAGCCACAGCTTCTCTGGGCACCCTGTGCCAGCGCCTCAGCACCCTCACAGGGAAGAGCTTCTGCCTTATCTCCAACCTGAACTTCCCCTGTTTCAGTTTGAACCCATCACCCCTTGTCCTGTCACTACAGTCCCTGATGCAGAGCCCCTCCCCAGCATCCTTGTAGCCCCCTTCAGACACTGGAAGCTGCCCTGAGGTCTCCACGCAGCTTCTCTTCTCCAGGCTTAACAGCCCCAATATTCTCAGCCTGGCTCCATATGGGAGGTGCTCCAGCCCCTGAGCATCCTCTTTCTTACAGCCCCATTTTATACAGTTCCATGTTTACAGAATCAAATGCTGCTCCTAAAGTACTACATATCATCTGTGCAAAGTATAAGATAATAAAGCCAACACACATATGAGTATAAAATGATGTCTAGCAGGGTCAGATAATAGTTTTTCCAATGGCAGCACAACCCTTCTATGTTTATGCTGTGTTCTACAGCAACTTCACTCACTTTATTAGGCTAATGATTTATGTGTGTTTTATAAGGATCACTGTGAGGACAGAAACCAACTGTATGGACAGAAGAGATCATCTGTCAGTAGTTCCTTGTTTCAGTTTTTCAGATCAGGAGGTGAAAAAATACCGTACACAACTGGAACTACACAGGGAATTAGTTTAATTAGTTAAATTAGTTTGATTTGGTGTTGGAAATTGTGGAGGATGCTGAAGCAAATACCCTCTTTTGAGGAGAGGAATGACATCCTTAATGGAGGCACAGCGTCCAATTTGTCCACATTTGCTGCCTCCAGTAGCACAGCATTGTTGCTCAGGTCCGTTATGATGCAAATCCATTCTCCTCATTAGCTTGGACCAGACCCTGGATGCCAAATGAAGTGGAAGAGGCAATTCAGATACCTGCTATTTACTCTGGAAGCTGTCCTGTTTTCCCCACGCACGTTGTACAGGCATCTCTCCTTGTAAAATGACCCTCCTGAGCCTCATCTCAACCCTTCAAAGAAATAGTGATGGCTCCTGGAGTTGGGGTGTTATTTCCCTGCTGTAAATATCTTCAGGGGCTTATGGTAAACTTCCCATCCGTTCTTTTCCTGCTGCTCTGGCTCCATACACAAGGTGTACACTTGTTAATGATTAGAGCCTGGAGCACAGCTGGTTCTTTGATCACTTTTTTCTTGCCTTCCTAAATTGCAGTATTAGCGTGTCCCAATTGAGTTAACTTCTTCTGCCAACTTACTAATGAATGTGATTAGATTGAAACTACATGTAGCTTAACATTGCCTGGCTTGAGTTGCAATCCTGATGCAGTATCTTTACTCTGGCAGCTATTTATATGCAGGGTCTTTGCATTCCCGTGCAAATAGCTGCACCTCAGCAGCACAGACACAGTTATGTTGGGTGCCAGATCCATAGTGTGAAAGCCACTGAGTTTTCCTCTGTGGTGTTGCATGCCCAAGGTTAGTAAGAAAGTAAAACCGTTGTGCTCAGATACACTCTTAATATGTGTGTGCTTCCTTACCTGAGTGTCTCAGAGTGATTTGTATTGTGTATACTCTTGCCTCATAATGTCCATGTGATTGAGTATGGTTGAAACCCAACCCAGCTCAACAGCATCTCAGGTCAAGAGGGATCCCGCTGTGTTCCTGTAGGTTGGGTTGCAATGGGGATCGCAGGGACACCTTCTACTAGACCAGGTTGCTCAATATCGGAGGTCAGTATATTAATTCTCTCCCTGAGGCTTTCAAACCAACATCTTTCCCCACTTCTCAATTCCCTTTGCAGAGGAACAGGTATTCATTACCACTGGCTGATGAGGAACAAGAATCTTCAAAGGCGACTTTGTGTTTCTTTCTTTGTTGCTCCTAATTTTGACATTGCCTGAGGCTTACGGTGTTTCGTCTTAGAAGAGGGAAAGAATAGGCAGAGATGGGCTCGCTACAGAATATAGTTACTCCCTAATCAGCGAGGAACAGTTTAATTCAGAAAAGATGATGTACTTAATGACCATGGTTTTTTCCTCAAGCCAAGACTATAAAATTGTTATCCCCATTAAGAGCTCTAAAGTTGCCTGCTTCAAGTGGCTCAGCACATTAATGCTTCCCTCCTTCTAATACAATCACCCCCTTCCAAGCCATGTTTATGGGTGCTGGTACCCTTTGGGCACTGCTGTTCATACCAGGATGATTGGAAGTCTCAAGAACCTACCAAAGCAGGTCGAAGGAGGTGATCCTGCCCCTCTACTCTGCTCTTGTGAGACCTCACCTGGAGCATTGTGTGCAGTTCTGGTGTCCTCAACATAAAAAGGACATGGAACTGCTGGAACAAGTCCAGAGGAGGCCACGAGGATGATCAGGGGCTGGAGCACCTCCTGTATGGAGACAGGCTGAGGAAGTTGGGGCTGTTCGGCCTGGAGAAGAGAAGGCTGCGTGGAGACCTCAGAACAGCCTTCCAGTACCTGAAGGGGGCCTATAGGGATGCTGGGGAGGGACTCTTCGTCAGGGACTGTAGTGACAGGACAAGGGGCAATGGGTTAAAACTTAAACAGGGGAAGTTTAGACTGGAGATAAGGAGGAAATTCTTTCCTGTTAGGGTGGTGAGGCACTGGAATGGGTTGCCCAGGGAGGTTGTGAGTGCTCCATCCCTGGCGGTGTTCAAGGCCAGGTTGGATGAAGCCTTGTGTGGGATGGTTTAGTGTGAGGTGTCCCTGCCCATGGCAGGGGGGTTGGAACTGGGTGATCTTGAGGTCCTTTCCAACCCTAACTATTCTATGATTCTATGATTATCCCCAGTGATGGGAAAGGCAGAAGAGGTACCCAAGTCACTGGGTCTGGCCAATTCCCTCATTAATAGATCCGACTGTCGGGCCCTCTGCATGTTTCTTGGGTCTGCCCATGACTTTGCTATGGAGATGCTATGACCTTAGGAAGGATTTGATGTTCCTGTTTGTGGGCCTGTTGAACACCTGGCAGTAACATGTAAGTGTGTGACAGTGACTACTCTTTGCCTCACTTTCCTTACTTACACTGGTCTGTGGAGAGAGCAGGGCTGTCCATGGACCTGTTTCCCAAATACCTGCAAGGAGGCAGGGCTGTGGGATGTTACTGTCCTACAGCTGGTGGTTGAATGGGTGTCCTGGCTCTTTCTCCACACTGGCTAAAAGGAAAGCCAACTGCTGTATAGAGGGCAGCCAGAATCACTCATCAGCCCTTCACTGTGGATGCCAACAATGTTGTGATACCTAAGTTAGGTGTCTGTAGCAGGAGGTCTAAACTTGGCCTTATGTGCTCTTGGAGGCAGTAGTTCCATCAGGCCCCAATGCACCAGGACATCCCCCAGTGGGCCCTGGAGTTATAATCTCTTGGTTTGGGCTTTTCATTTGCCTCGATCTGTTCTTTTTGGAGCAGTCCCTGATTTAACTGATTGTCCATATCCCCATCCACACACCGGGGACAAATCAGTTGAATGATAATGAAAGATCGCCCCAACTGTCTGCTTATATAATGGAGTGTCAGCACACAGCAAACAGGAAGTAATTGGATTGACAGACACAGAGCCAGTTATTAGGCTGTTTGCTACCTGATTGAGAAAAGCAGAGGAGCAGAGAGGTGTAGCAAAGCTAATCTGATCATGTCTGTTTTAAGCCGCACCAAATCCATGGGCTTTGAAACCTTCGGCTGGTCCAAGTTGTTCCTCGTTACCATCCACTCCAAAACCATCCCTGCATTGAAATTACCAATCATTATCATGCAATCTAATAAAACACAGTTTGCATAAAGATAGTGCCCATTTAGAAAGCTGTCAGCACAGCTACTCTATTAATAGAGCCATTTTAAAGATTTATAGTCAGCATATGTTCCTTTTTACAGGGGCCAGATTGAGAGCGGTGGGGTTTGAGCATGAAGAATGTGCCACCGGATCAGACTGAAAAATAATATGAATAATAAGTTAATCTTTACAAAGCTGTTGGGCTCAGGAGGGAATGTGCAGTTTGGGAGGGGGGTGTTATCATTGCATTTCAGTGGTGGTCAACAAGCTGAATGTAATATGGCAATAAAGGAAATAGGAGTTAATAATACGGAAAGCTCAAGTTGGTGAACTTCATATTTCAGATCACTTGGTGTAATAGGATGACATTATGTGATGGTTCTGTTAACATCTTTATCGATCCGTGATGCTAAAGTGTTTTACACACATTGAATGAAACCCCACAATATTTCTGTGTGATGGGCAGGAATTCATTACAGTTGACTGTCAAGATTGTTTAAAAACATAATGCTTTTTAAGCAAGGCTTTATGTATTTTCTGCCTTGTACCGTGCCTAACACATCAGTAGTAGTGAAATAATGCTCCCTGTTGTAGTGTCATGGGAAGTAAAGCTTTGCCGTTACTTCGATAGTAAGCTTGAAACAGAAGCAGCAGTGGGATCCTACAGGTTTGACTTCATCTCGTGGGCAGAATGTGCCTCTAAGCACACACATGCCCCGGGTTCAGCTAAAATAAATGCATTGCAGAAGTTCTATGGAGAGAGATTGATTGGCCATGGTTAGTACATTTATCTTCTGCCTTCTGCAGGATTGGATTTAAATTACAGATGGATCGACGCAGGGTAATTCAGTTCAGTGGTCATCTTGGATTATCATCTCCATCATGAAGCAATCTTGTGACTTCAAGGCAACTGGCAGGTTATGCTCAACGTAGAGCTGGTTTGGGGCTACAAAGTTATGGTTTCAGGGAGTGTAATGGAGAGAGTTGCTGGCGCAGCTTGAGAGGAGCAAAGGGGTGGCTGGTTGTAGGAGCTGTTTGCTCAGTGCTGTAGAAACTTAAAACACATTGAATTAGTTTAATTTCATTGACAAATGAAGTAGCAGCTCATCAAAGCTGTATTTCAGGCTGAAGGTGAAGCATGTTGCCATCACTGCTGAGCTACACATCACAGCTCTGATGTCCCTATTCGCTGGGGGTGCAGTATGTCACATTTTCCTCTTTATATGGATGTGCACAGTTGGGGTTTGTTGGCATCTTGATGATACTGCACCCTTCTGCACTGTTGAGGATCTCTTGCTTTGCAGGTATTTATTGCTTGTTGTAATAGTGGGAAAACTGAGACTCTTTATACCTGAATCCCAGACTGGTTTGGGTAGGAATGAACCTTAAAGCTCATTTGATTCCAACTCCTGCCTTGGGCAGGGACACCTTCCACTAGAGCAGCTTGCTCCAAGCCCCTGTGTCCAACCTGGCCTTGAGCACTGCCAGGGATGGGGCAGCCACAGCTTCTCTGGGCACCCTGTGCCAGCGCCTCAGCACCCTCACAGGGAAGAGCTTCTGCCTTGTCTCCAACTTGAACTTCCCCTGTTTCAGTTTGAACCCATCACCCCTTGTCCTATCACTACAGTCCCTGATGAAGAGCCCCTCTACAGTATCCTTGTAGCCCCCTTCAGACACTGGAAGCTGCTCTGAGGTCTTCACGCAGATTCTTTTCTCCAAATAACCTGTGAAAGTTCCTCAATAAATTAAGGAGAGAGAAAAACATTTGCCCAGAGCTTTTCTGCTTCCAGGTTCATGTTGTAAAGAACATGTACCTGCTCAAAAGGATTAAAAGGAGGTTCACAGCATATAGGGAATAAAGGTACTTTATATTTGTTCTCCTCAAAATGAACTCGATGGCCTCATAGCGTAGTTAGGAGTCTGTAGGGGGTGAGAAGAATAGAAGTGGAAGTCAGCTCTCAAAAGCATCCATGTAGGGTGGGCTGACAGGACACTGCTTAACACACTGGTACATATAGCTATGCACACAGCTCTGCTGAAATGCAGCCTTGTGTTGGGGAGCAGCAACTGCCTGACAGGAGGATGGAGCCTGGAGGGGCTGGGCTCTGCTCCCAAGGAACAAGGGATGGGACAAGAGGAACCGGCCTCAAGCTGCACCAGGGCAGGTTTAGATGGAGCTGAGGAACAATTCCTGCCCCAAAGGGTGCTCAGGCATTGGAACAGGCTGCCCAGGGCAGGGCTGCAGGCACCGGCCCTGCAAGTGTTCACACACCGTGGAGACGAGGCCTCAGTGCCATGGGGCAGTGGTGGCCTTGGCAGTGCTGGGCATGGTTGGACTAGATGAGCTTAAAGGGCTTTTCCAACCCAGCTGATTTTGTGATTCTAACTATGCTTCACAGGGTCTTTAAGATCAGAATAAAGCTCTAGTTTTTCAGGTTTGACCTAAAAGATATGGAGCAAATGGAATTTGTCTGCCACAGAGGGTGGAAAGGCCAACACCAAGGTGTGGTTCTTGCAAGGAGTCGCTACCTTGCTTTAACATCCCACACTGTGCTACATGTACCGAAGCCACTGTTCTCCACGACATACCAAGGGGCACTCAGGGAGCTGGTTTGAGTTTATAGATTGTTCTGGTGAGATGTATGCCTTGTAGGATAAATAAATTGGTGAGATGTATGCCGTGTAGGATAAATAAATTGCTCCAAAGCCCCAGGTCCCTCCGGTATTTTTATGGGCTGGAAGTTGAGAAGGAAATGAAGAGGCCAAACACCAGCTGTATTTTGGTTGTAGAAGACAGGCAAGTCTTCTCTTTACTCAGCGTTAGGAAGCGTTGCCATCCCATGCTTGTTAAATGCTTCTAATGCTTAAAATGTGCTTGTTGGGGTGTGTTTTAGTTTGGTGCTGAAAGTCACATCACAGTTCAGCCACATCCCATCCATGTTCTCACCCATAGGTAGGATTCTTGCTTATTGTTAATTTTTATTATTATTATAGTTATTATATATATTATATAATTATATAATATATAATTACATATTATATTTTATATGTTATTATATACATTATTGCAATATTATTATTACAAATAATCAGAAAGCAGATCAAGGACCATCAAGCATCAGGACAGGGTGAGATCAGAAGACTGAGAGTGAATCCCGTATCTAGGTGTACATTTGCAATAACCAAGTGACAGTGACTTGGTGCCTGCCAACCACATTGTTCCCGGCCCTTTCTGGATGTCAAATAAGCCACGGGTCACAGTTTACTTCCAGGTCACAACAGGGATACACACATGTCCAGTCACTTATCACAGCTTGGCTGATAAACCGTAAGTCAACCATGGCGATCATCCCTCCGTACCACACTGAGATGCCACCGCGGTCTAAAACAGACCAGTTTGCATCACATGCAAAGCTCCTTGAGAGGGGAGTAACTCCCTAAAACAGTGACTGCTACTGCAGCCCTGGCTTCTGCTGCTTTCCCTGTAGCACTCGTGATGCGTGTTTCAGGTGCATCCTCTTTAACAGAACGAGCCGATGTGATTCACGCTTGAGTTACTCTTCCTTTGCCTTCTAAGAGGCAGCTGTACCACGTCTGCTCGCAGAGGGAGCTGCTTGTGGGCCTGCCAGATGTATAAATGCTGTTTGCAGATTTAATTGCTCTGTTTCATCTGCAGAAAGGGAAATAACATCTTCACAAGAACGGTGCCTAGAGAGAGAAGAGGAACGGAGTTAGATTCTCACTGCTGTAAATTCACAGGCCAATGGATTGGGTTTTAACTCTGCAGACTGATGCCTTTGCAGATTTACAACTAGGCTTAAAATCTGCCCAGCTTCTATTTCTGAAGTAACACAGTCTTAAGTAACTACAGCCCCATTTCAGTGGTCTGTACAGCACCTCTTTCCCCATGTTTTACCCAGGACTGTGTTGTGAAAGGCATTTCATAGCCTTCATTTCACAGTAACGACTCTGAGTTGTGCCGGTTTGTTCCTTTTGAAACTCAGCTTCACCACAAGGGTCACAAAACTCCAGGCTGCTCCTCATTCACATTTACCACCTTTGGAAGGATCATGCCTGGCTATTCGCTGAGGTTTGGCAGCTGATGGAAATGCAGCTGCTTCTTGAAGCTCGCTTATGCCCTTGCAAGACATGAGGGGATAGAGACCATAAGATGCGAGCATCAGCCCAACCACCAGTGCAGCAACAACAACAACCCCAAAAGCAAGCGGAAGCAGTTGTGAGGCCAGGAGGAGCGGGGTGGAAATGTGAGGTGCTGTGCAAATGATGCGCTTGAAAAGGCTGGAATTAGCACATTAAAATTTGCCACCAAAGTTTGGCTTCCCCAACAAAAATCCACTGTGATTCTGCTGCTGCTCATGGGTCTGGCTCAGTGAGGGACATCAAGGCTGTAGGGTATGATACAAGCATTTCTATACATTTACATACATCAGGGGACTGGAGCACCTCCCGTATGAAGACAGGCTGAGGAAGTTGGGGCTGTTCAGCCTGGAGAAGAGAAGGCTGCGTGGGGACCTCATAGCAGCCTTCCAGTACCTGAAGGGGGCCTATAGGGATGCTGGGGAGGGACCCTTTATCAGGGGCTGTAGTGACAGGACAAGGGGTAACGGGTTAAAACTGTAACAGGGGAAGTTTAGGTTGGATATAAGGAGGAAATTCTTTCCTGTTAGGGTGGTGAGGCACTGGAATGGGTTGCCCAGGGAGGTTGTGAGTGCTCCATCCCTGGCGGTGTTCAAGGCCAGGTTTGACAGAGCCTTGGGTGGGATGGTTTAGTGTGAGGTGTCCCTGCCTGTGGCAGGGGGGTTGGAACTGGATGATCTTGAGGTCCTTTCCAACCCTAACTATTCTATGATTCTACATTATGAGGCTTTACTGCTTAGTTCTACCTC
Organism: Lathamus discolor; assembly: GCF_037157495.1. Lineage (NCBI taxonomy): Eukaryota > Metazoa > Chordata > Aves > Psittaciformes > Psittacidae > Lathamus > Lathamus discolor. Next base: position 5,812,649 of record NC_088884.1, read on the forward strand.
TACATCCTGTGGTCCAAATACAAGCCAATATTCCCCTCTGGAGACATCAGAAGAAACTGCACCTTGTCTGCCCTAAGATACCTGCCCAAAGTCAGAAAGTTGTGGGTTTAAGGTGATAGGTGAGCATTAAATAAGCACCATTTTTAGCACAAAAAGAGAGCTAAATTATAGTTTCATGGTTTTCTGAGTGTATGTGCTGTTTGTAGCATCTCAGAGGCAATGGAATGCTTTTCTATTACACCTGCATGGGAAGGAAGTCTTTCTTACCTCAATCTCATGGTTGAGTGACTACAACACAGAAATCAATTCTTCAAAGCTCCTATTTTTTTTAGCTACTGTTAAAAAATAGAAGTTCTGGATGCTTTCATCTTCCTGTGCTAAAGCTGTCAGCTCGGTGGGGACATACTCAGAAGCCTTTACAGTAATGGAAAGAGCTATATCGAGTAGTTGAGCTGGTTTTCATTGGGGATTTCTGTTTGTAGAAGCGAGGGACTGAAGTGATGGGGACTGACAGTAGAATCTGGCCATTTGCCTGAAATAACCCATCAACACAGCTTGGTGTTGCAGACACCAGTGTGGCTGCTACTGCCAGTTACTCCTGTTAAGCTGACTTACTATTTTAATGCAAAATGCCCCAGATTTGGTGTTTTCTGTTAACAGTAGTTATTTTCCATTGAAGTTACCTTCCTGGATGTTTTCTACACTGTATGATATTTAAAAATAGCAGAAAAATCAATGTTTTCTGCCCATTTACTGGGGTTTTGTCTGATATTTCTAAGATTTTAAATGCACTTAGTGTAGCTAAATCTCCATTGAGTGTTCCAGAGCTGTTTGCACTTTTTTATGCTAATTACAGTTTTAATCACGTTTTGGGTCACCTAGAGAAGAGCTGAAACCTTTATTTCTGCTGTTGTCCGCTGGATAGAGCTCCCTTTGGACTGATTTCCTACAAATGCAGCTCTATGATCTTGCATATAGGCACAATATTTATCAGCAGCATGCTCCTCAGTGAAACATCAATCCAGGGGTAACTGGTAATGTACCCAAAATAATTCTCTGTAGTCAAGTTTTTATGCAAAATAATGAGTTTTGTGTTACTTTAGTACCTATTTGATTGGTATTCATGGAATCATAGAATCCCAGACTGGTTTGTGTTGAAAGGGACCTTAAAGCTCCTCCAGTTCCAACCCCTGCCACGGGCAGGGACACCTTCCACTGGAGCAGCTTGCTCCAAGCCCCTGTGTCCAACCTGGCCTTGAGCACTGCCAGGGATGGGGCAGCCACAGCTTCTCTGGGCACCCTGTGCCAGCGCCTCAGCACCCTCACAGGGAAGAGCTTCTGCCTAAGAGCTCATCTCAGTCTCCCCTCGGGCAGGTTAGAGCCATTCCCCTTGGCCTGTCCCTACAGGCCCTTGTCCAAAGACCCTCTCCAGCTTTCCTGCAGCCCCTTTAGGCACTGGAGCTGCTCTAAGGTCTCCCCTTCAGGAGCCTTCTCTTCTCCAGGCTGCCCCAGCCCAGCTCTCTCAGCCTGGCTCCAGAGCAGAGCTGCTCCAGCCCTCACAGCATCTCCGTGGCTTCCTCTGCACTCTCTCCAACAGCTCCGCGTCCCTCTTGTGCTGCTGCCCCAGATCTGGATCAGGGCTGCAGGGGGGGTCTCACAAGAGCAGAGTAGAGGTGTAGAATTATCCAGTAACAAACTCTCTGTAGTCTGTGCTGTAGTGAATTTTTTAACTTTATTGTATTTATTGTGATTTGCCCATGTGTAATGGTCGGTACTTCTGGGTATGGGAGCATTGCTGAGTCTCACTTGGGCAGAGGAGGGAGGAGTTAGAGGATGGACCAGACTCTGGGATGGACAAGAAGTAAGTTTAATCCAATGAGATTGAGCTAGGTGACCTTAAGGTCCTTTCTAACCCTAACTGTTCTGTGATTCTATGTGAAGTGAATATGTTGAAATATATACCAGTCTGGTGGCACATAGTTGCTGAAATAGCCAGTTAGCTCGACCCTGGTATCACAAGGGTGATAAATGAAGACTCAGAGCTGTATCTTGTTGGTTATCAAACAGCTTGGCTAGGAGAACATCCTCTGTGGCTGTCCCTTCTGCTGGCCCTCTTCCAAAACACCCACTGTTAAGGTGGGAAGGCTTTCTGAATGGGGAGTGGGCAGTCTGAGGTCTTCCAGGTTTGTCTCTGGTTTAAACGTGTCTTCAACCCTTCACGAACCTATTGTCTTGGGTATTTTATCTCTAATTTCCTTGAGTCCGAACAGCCAGTTTGGGATTCAGTTCAGTATCCAGTTCAAAGGCTTTCTGCTGTTTCCTTAGTGTTTCCCTGCTTTGCGTAAGGTTCATTCCAGGTACTTGGATGTTTTCTGACTAAGAGGGAAAAGAACAGTTCAGGATCATACAAAAATGAAACGAGCTGAAATGTAAATTTGGGCTGAATGTCTGTAAAAATTTTCTTAATGAGGTTTCAGAATATTTTATGGTTATTTTCTGTCATTCATTCGTTTGAGGAGGGGATTTCAGGTAATATTATCATCATCATTAAGAGCAGAGTAGTTGTTATGCACTTGCAGTGACACGTCTTCAGCTTCTTTTAATGATACCTTAGAAGACATTTGATAACAAGAAGACAGCAAAAAGCCTTGGGAAGGTGAGAGTTGTAGGTTTCTATATCAATCCGTGAAGCCTTTTTAGGCTTTATGGGTTTTATTACGCACTTTCAGCCTAGGTAAGACAGGCCTCTGAGCCGATGAAGTTGTGAGTTGGAATGAATTAAATTTGCTGAAATGGTTTGTCTTTTTGCCTTTTCTAATCCAAATGACTGTCATTTCCAAAAAAGATACTTCATTTTCCCGAAAGTGCTTTTCTCTCTAAGGGGAATGCTTAATTGCAGCCACAAATCACCTCAAATGCTTTCCAAGGAGGATAAAACAAGTTAAAAAGTGTGCATCATTTAGAGAATGCAGGTTCTGAATACAGGATAAGATGCAGATTTCTGGTTTTTGACCCAACTGCTCTCTTCAACAACTCCATCCTGGCCACGCATCTCGTAACAGTGTCTTTCAGACACTGACATCTGACAGGCACTGACATCCCCTTTTTAGGATTTCACACAGCCTACACTGACCATTATCCAAGCTCTGGCACAGGTTGCCCAAGGAAGTTGTGAATACTCCATCCCTGGCAGTGTTCCAGGCCAGGTTGGATGGAGTCTTGGGTGGGATGGTTTAGTGTGAGGTGTCCCTGTCCATGGCAGGGGGGTTGGAACTGGATGATCTTGAGGTCCTTTCCAATCCAGACCATTCTACGATACACCTTGCTGTGAATTTGTATTCAGGAAAAGCATTTTGCAGGTCAGATGTACATGGTGGTTGTGTTAAATGAGTGTAGTTCCTGTCCAGGGTTCAGCAGTAGCAGTCACTTTTCTCCTCCATAGCACTTGGTGCAGTGCTGTGTTTTGGCTTTAGCCTGAGAACAGCGCTGCTAGCACCGATGGTTTTAGTTGTTGCTAAGTAATGATTACTCCAATCAAGGCCTTTTCAGTCTCATGCTCTGCCAGGGAGGAGGGGAAGCCGGGAGGAAGCAGAGACAGGACACCTGACCCAAACTGACCAAAGAGGTATCCATACCACAGCACGGCATGCCCACTATATAAACTGGGGGGAGTTACCTGGAAGGCCGATTGCTGCGCGGGTCGGGTTGGGTATTGGCTGGAGGGTGGTGAGGAATTGTATTGTGCATCACTTGTGTTTATTGTTGTTTTTCCTTTCCCCTTTTATTTTTATAATCTCTCCACTTGTTATTATCATTGGTGGCAGCAGCAGTGGTTTGTGTTATACCTTAGTTACTGGGCTGCTCTTATCTCAACCCGTGGCAGTTAACGTTCCTTTGATTCTCCTCCCCATCCCTCTGGGAGCAGTTCTGAGTTACCAAATGGGCTTAAACCACAGCATTCCTCAGCAACAGGGAGATTTCCTTCCGGAACATTCCACATGGCTCATTCTCTCACATTCAGAGAATACACCCCACGGCATGGTAACCTTTATAGCTTTCTCCCCATTTTTTGTGTGCCAGTGAGAGATGATTTTAAGTGTAGTTGTTGATAGTATTTCAGAAACCCTGCTCAATTACAACTGAATGGTTCTTTTCCGAGCGGAATCATCAAAGCAAATGGAAAGTGAATCAAAGCTGTTCCTCCAAGGCCTTCTTTATGGCCCCTTTTTACAGTGAGCTGTATCTCAGATTGCCCTCCTTGGAGAGTAAAAAGAAAATAGTAAGGTATAAAGGGCTCAGTGACAAAGCCTTTCACCATCACAGTGTTTTTTGGTGGAGGTTGTTTTTGGTCATATGGATTTATGCACATGTGGATAGATCCAAACCCAGTTTGATGAACTGTGTCCCGACCTAACTGCTTTATTCAAGTGCCAGAGTTTTCTGCCCTTTGATTTTCTGTGAGTCGTTGACCAAACTGGGGTTTCTTGTCATGTAACTGGTTCACACTGAGACATAAATGCAGATCTCTGCGATAGTCATGGGTCAGATTGCTTTTTTTTTTTGACATCTTAATAGAATCATTGAATCAATGAGGCTGGAAAAGACTCATCCAGTCCAGCCATTACCCTAGTACCCTAGCACTGCCAAGGCCACCACTGCCCCATGGCACTGAGGCCTCGTCTCCACGGTGTGTGAACACTTGCAGGGCCGGTGCCTGCAGCCCTGCCCTGGGCAGCCTGTTCCAATGCCTGAGCACCCTCTGGGGCAGGAATTGTTCCTCAGCTCCATCTAAACCTGCCCTGGTGCAGCTTGAGGCCGGTTCCTCTTGTCCCATCCCTTGTTCCTTGGGAGCAGAGCCCAGCCCCTCCTGGCTCCATCCTCCTGTCAGGCAGTTGTAGAGAGCCAGTGGTACTTAATGGCATTCTGAATAATCCTTCTAATACAGAACATGTAGGGTGCATCGCTGTTGCAGTATAGTATGCTAGAAGGATTCTTGGTGCAAATCTGATGTCCATGTGTTTCTGGAGCCTTGTGATACTTCTGTGCGCACCCTGATTGTGTGCTTGGTGGGGTTTTCCTCCTGGTGGGATGAAGGCTGGAGCTGCACAGTGGCTGCCTCAAGTGCTCCATTTTCAGAGCAGATGGGGGACTCATCCTGGCTGGTGAAAACACGGTGAGGTCATCTCTGAACCACAGCAAATCGTAGTAAATTGAATCTCAGTTGTCCTTTTAGGCTGTACTAAGTGGTAGCGTACTTGCACCATCGGAATATCAAATCTGTGAGCTCTTAGGGCTGTTGCTTACTGTAAGTCATGCTCTGCTATCCACACTACATTTTTCTTCACCTTTTCTTTGCTTTGGTAGAGATCTTTTGATGAAATGAAGACTTCAGAAAACGTCTAATTTTCATCACCATTATCATTTAATCGAGTTATCCTTGAACTTTCAAACTTAAGGTCTCTCATCCATATCCTTTGGTCTTCCCTGCTGGGCACAGTTTCAGTCTTAGTAGCTTTGGAGTGATACCAAGTTTAAATCTGCTTTCCTAAGCTCTTGACCATTTTTTCTCTCAAGTGTTGCTGAGCACTCGTGAAATCTCTTCTCACAGTCACTGCTGTCTGGCAGCTTTCTTGTAATCTGTGATTACTTTACGGTTTGTATCAATCATAGAATCATAGAATCATAGAACAGTCAGGGTTGGAAAGGACCTCAAGATCATCCAGTTCCAACCCCCCTGCCATGGACAGGGACACCTCACACTAAACCATCCCACCCAAGGCTTCATCCAACCTGGCCTTGAACACTGCCAGGGACAGAGCACTCACAACCTCCCTGGGCAACCCATTCCAGTGCCTCACCACCCTAACAGGAAAGAATTTCCTCCTTAGATCCAATCTAAACTTCCCCTGTTTCAGTTTTAACCCGTTACCCCTTGTCCTGTCACTACAGTCCCTGACGAAGAGTCCCTCCCCAGCATCCCTATAGGCCCCCTTCAGACACTGGAAGGCTGCTATTAGGTCCCCACGCAGCCTTCTCTTCTCCAGGCTGAACAGCCCCAACTTCCTCAGCCTGTCTTCATACGGGAGGTGCTCCAGTCCCTGATCATCCTCGTGGCCTCCTCTGGACTTGTTCCAGCAGTTCCATGTCCTTTTTATGTTGAGGACACCAGAACTGCACACAATGCTCCAGGTGAGGTCTCACAAGAGCAGAGCAGAGGGGCAGGATCACCTCCTTCGACCTGCTGGTCACGCTCCTTTTGATGCAGCCCAGGGTACGGTTGGCTTTCTGGGCTGCGAGCGCACACTGCTGGCTCATGTTCATTTTCTCATCGACCAAGTAAAATAGGGATATACTTTTGATTCTTACCAGCATCAAGTGAACCACCGTTGTCTATGCCAAGAAATTCAAGCCTGTTAAAACAACCACCAGGACTTAGTTCTCTAATCAAGGTAGAGTTTGCTGGAAATCAAGGCACAGGTCTTCTAGAAGAGATCTGAAGTGGTGATTAACGCCAGGTACTGGGAAACAAAGACTCCTGATTACCATTTGCTAGCACTGACCTTTCCAATGGCCTCACACAAGCGATTTAGTCTCTTGTGTAGGGAACACATAGAAACACCATCAAGTTACTGTGGGATAAGGAGCTGCTGTAGGTCAGCACATCTGAGCTCTAATAGTCCGCTGCTCATTTGAACGTGGCCATTCTCTCTCTTAAAGTTAGCTTCTATTTATGTTGGTTTAAGCAATTTTAAGAATATGCTGGATTTTAAGTGTTTAAAAGTTGTTCTCTTCGTTGAAGGTTGCTTGTTTCAAATGCAAGCTGCTGTGCTCCTCCTTTCCCAACTGAAAGAGGTACAATGGTATAATTCGCATTCTTTTGTGAGTTTAATGCATCAAAAGCACTGGGTAAATAAGCTCATAGAGTAGCAAATCTATTGGCAGGCATGAAAAGATACAGCAAGTTGGTTTAATATGGCCCCATCAACTTTGACAGCGATCCCTTAAGGACATCAGTGGCTGTCACTCAAAGCTGGTGATATTGGGTCTGTTATCTCAGAGATAAGCTTGGTGGTGGTCTCCCTGCTCTCTTCCCAGATGACTGCTGTTTCCCTGTTTTATGAAGCTGATTCACATTATTGATCTGTGAAAGGCAGGGAATAAAGCTGCCATCCCTTGCACTTCTCTCCATGAAGCATCTCTTTTTGGAGCAGCAGTCTTCAGACTTAACAGAGAATGGGTCTGCCTTTGGAAGCAAGAGCTGCATCAGCCCAAATGTGTCACTCTAGACTGATGGAGTCAATGCTCTAGAGGCTTTAGGGAGCAAATTGTTCAGATTTGAAAGAAATTGTGTTACTAACATGGACAGGAACCCCTCAGCCAGCCCTCTGAGGGGAGGCTGCCTCCTCCGGAGTGCTGAACATGGAGGTAGAAGATTATGGGTAATTAAACAGACCTCATTGAATAGTTTGGGAAAATAGGTAGTGGTGAGGCATCTCTGATACATGCTACCCACACTGGAACTGTTAGAGGTGTCTCAATGGCAACAGAAGTCTTTCCTAGTGAAAAAGAGGTGGCTTTCAGGATGCAGAGCATGTTGCAATATATATTGGGAGATCCAAGGTCAAATGGTTCTGCTGCTGCTGCGTAAAACAAAGATAAAACCAACCCCAGCATCTCCAGGAGTGAGATTACAATGTAAATGATTGTGAGAATGATCAGGGGCTATAGCACCTCCCATATGGAGCCAGGCTGAGAGCACTGGGGCTGTTGAGCCTGGAGAAGAGAAGCTGTGTGGAGACCTCAGAGCAGCTTCCAGTGTCTGAAGGGGGCTACAAGGATACTGGAGAGGGGCTCTTCATCAGGGACTGCAGTGATAGGACAAGGGGTGATGGGTTCAAACTGAAACAGGGGAAGTTCAGGTTGGAGATAAGGCAGAAGCTCTTCCCTGTGAGGGTACTGAGGCGCTGGCACAGGGTGCCCAGAGAAGCTGTGGCTGCCCCATCCCTGGCAGTGCTCAAGGCCAGGTTGGACACAGGGGCTTGGAGCAAGCTGCTCCAGTGGAAGGGGTCCCTGCCCGTAGCAGGGGTTGGAACTGGATGAGCTTTAAGGTCCCTTCCAACCCAAACCAGTCTGGGATTCTGTGATTCATTGTGACTCTTGATACATGCAGCTTTGAAAAGACTTTTCATTTGCCCGGGATGTAAGTTAAAGTAAGTTAAATTTCATTGCCTGCGATGTAAGTTAAAGAAATGACAAAGTAATTTCTAGAAGAAACTCCCATGTGTTAAGCAGCATCACTGAAAAAGCTTTAACAGGAGGAGATGACAAACATCCTGTGTTAAAATATTCCCAGAATCGGCATGCCATTCTGAGTGTGCAGGAATGGGATCGTAGGATGAAACAATAGCACATAATAAAAACACATGCGTAATGCAGTATGAAGTCAGCACAATACCCAGGCAGTGCTTTTTCAGTGTTACCTCTAGGCTTTGAGCTGCAATATACTGCTATTCAGATTAGAGATGGGAGATGGGGAACCTACCTGTGGGAATCAAGTGACCAACCCAAGGAGGACGTTAACCTTTCCAAAGGGATTTCTGGCACCCTCAAGGTTTTAAAGTTGTTTTATTTTAATAGACATTTTTCCAGTATATCTCAAACAAAGCAGTTGGTGATTTTTGGATACATAAATAGGAATTGTGCCTGGATTGTGGATTTTCTCCAGTCCCTCATTCTGTCTGTTCTTCTCCAGCCATGGAGTCTTTGTCTCATCGGTTGTTGGCATTTTATCCATTATTCTTTGCAGGCTACCTTACAGACCTTTTCTGCTCTTCGTGTCTCCTGTTGGTGCAGTCTGTACTCATTCCCCCACTGCCATTGCTTGCCACTGAGATGTAGGAATGTCAAGGGCAAGACTAACACATTTAGAGTAACTACATGCTTTATCTGCAGTGCATTCTTCCCCTTCTGTTTTCCAGATTTATCCAGGAGATAGAGCACGCCATGGAACTTGGCCCAAGCAAGCAGTGTCCACTCCGTGAATTCCTCACCATGTACATCAAGAACATCTTCCTCAACCAGGTCCTGGCTGAGATCAATAAAGAGATTGAAAGCGTCACAAAGGCATCTGATCCCCTGAAAATACTGGCTAATGCAGATACCATGAAGATCCTTGGAGTGCAGCGGCCTCTTCTGCAGGTAGGAGCTGATTGAACTGCCAGTGCATCCCTTACTGTCCGTGTCTAGCCATGACCTTGCTATGCATCCAATGAGGAAAGATGTAGACCTGCTTGAGCAGGTCCAGAGGAGGCCCACGGAGCTGCTGCGAGGGCTGGAGCAGCTCTGCTCTGGAGCCAGGCTGAGAGAGCTGGGCTGGGGCAGCCTGGGGAAGAGAAGGCTCCTGAAGGGGAGACCTGAGAGCAGCTCCAGTGCCTGAAGGGGCTGCAGGAAAGCTGGAGAGGGGCTTGGGACAAGGGCCTGTAGGGACAGGCCAAGGGGAATGGCTTTAACCTGCCAGAGTGGAGACTGAGCTGAGCTCTTAGGCAGAAGCTCTTCCCTGTGAGGGTGCTGAGGCGCTGGCACAGGGTGCCCAGAGAAGCTGTGGCTGCCCCATCCCTGGCAGTGTTGAAGGCCAGGTTGGACACAGGGGCTTGGAGCAAGCTGCTCTAGTGGAAGGTGTCCCTGCCCGTGGCAGGGGTTGGAGCCAGATGAGCCTTAAGGTCCATTCCAACCCAAACCAGTCTGGGATTCTAGGACGCTATGACCCACAAGACTTGTCTCAACATACAATCTGAATCTATGATCTATTCCAGTGTCAGTGCTAGTGTAGTCTTTCCATTTCTGATCTCTGTATGCAGCTGTGTAGGTATACACAGGCTCAATGGTTTGCTTGTGCAAGAGGATGTATCTCTCTTACTACATATGTCAAGCTAACGGCATCTTTACATCTTGCCTGGCACATGACATTCTTAAAGCACCTTTTAGCCATCACGACGAACTGATACCAGCTTTGTTGACCAGCTACCAGAGAAGTTTATTTTCAATAATATATCCCTGCTTAGAAGATCTGCAAATCACAGAGGTGTGGGATTGGACTAAATACACATGCCAAACTACCAGGCGGAGCAAAGATAAGGTGTGCTTCCTCCCGAGTGCAGTATGTGTGACTGATGTGTTGCTGCTGCTGCAGCAAGGCGGCTGTATTGCTTCCTCAGGCAGATAAGGGAGATTTGAAAGATTTGGCTTTGAGGTTAGAGTATTTAGGTGAGAAGCCTCTTTTAAAACTGCATTTTGGAACTCTAATGTAGAGTAGTGATAATGGCAACAAGCACAGTTGTCATCCCAGCTACATGGGTAGCTGGACAATATGGAAGCCTGCCTCCAAATTCTGAAAGGACTAAGCTCACAGTCATAGAATCATAGAATCGTAGAATAGTTAGGGTTGGAAAGGACCTTAAGATGATCCAGTTCCAACCCCCTGCCATGGACAGGGACACCTCACACTACACCATCCCACCCAAGGCTCTGTGCAGCCTGGCCTTGAACACTGCCAGGGATGGAGCATTCTCTGACTCTTGCTGTGATTTGGGTCAAGCTCTTTTAATCCCTTTAAATAATTCTCTCTTATCTCTAAAATCACTCTTTGGGGATGAATAATATTTACAAAGTTCTTAGGAAGTAGCATGCATCTCCCAAGGTTTATGTGGCTGCTTTCTATCTTTCCTTATCGCTATAAAAGGTGTGTATATTTTAATAATGTATAATAATAGTAATAACTATTGTTATTATTTGGGGGAAATTGCTAGGATTTTTGCATGGTTTAATGGTCATTAACTCTACATCTGTCTCGGTGCTGTAGATATGGGATGGTTCTTTCGGCGGCAAAGCAAAGTTAGATTCCAGTGATTTTCAGAAGTCTTCAAGGGAACAGCTTCCTTAGAAAGGGACCAGTAGTGTATTTACATGATTTAACTCCAGGAGTTAAAATGGTGTTTTGGAGCAGCACAGCATCCCTTATCTATTTCCTTGCCAAGGTACAGGTTTAGCAGCCTTCTCAGAAACTCACTTAACAAAACCCTAAAGTGGAAGAATACAACCCATAGTAAATAATTGCCAACAGGAAAATTGCTTCAGCCTCAGTGCTCATTGAGCACATGCAACATAAGATGGGAACAGGGCATGGGCACAAGGGCAGGCTGTGTCTGAAGAGGGACCAGAGAGGGGCTTTGGACAAGGGCCTGTAGGTACAGGCCAGGGGAAATGGCTTTAACCTGCCAGAGGGGAGACTGAGATGAGCTCTGAGGCAGAAGCTCTTCCCTGTGAGGGTGCTGAGGCGCTGGCACAGGGTGCCCAGAGAAGCTGTGGCTGCCCCATCCCTGGCAGTGCTCAAGGCCAGGTTGGACACAGGGGCTTGGAGCAAGCTGCTCTAGCAGAAGGTGTCCGTGCCCATAGCAAGGGGTTGGAGCTGGAGGAGCTCCAAGGTCCCTTTCAGCTCAAACCAGTCTGGGATTCTATGGCTGGAGCACAGCAGAGAGGGGCTGCGCTGGGGAAGGAATCACAGCCTTACTTTGCAGTTATTTGCAATGCCAGTTGCAGTCACCATTGTAAGTGCCTAGGGAAAAAAGAAATATGCCAGATCTGTGATGCAGATAGAACTCTTCCAAGACTTGATTTTCAGAGCAAGGGTTGAAAAGAAATCAATGTTAGGGCAGTTTTGGCTTCCACAACAGGAAAAGTATCTGAAGATTGAAACTATAAGTTAGAAATAAAGCAGAACTCTGGTGATTCGCAGTCTGAGTCTTCTAAAGATGTTATTCAGAGTTCCTTTTGAGAGAGATGGAAACTAACAGGTATATTCTATGTTGTATTTTGTATTGTTTGCCTTTCCTTTGTTTTCTGAGGATTAAACTGATTGAGAACCCAAACTCAACCTGCACAGGCGCCTGACCTTATCAAGAGCTGAAAATACTTCATGTTAACATTAACCCATCAGCTTTGGAGCAAGTCCAGAGAGGTTGTTAACCTTACAGATTTGGCTTGGGTTCTTAATGGAGTAATGTGTTTTTTGTGGATTATGGCTTCATTTGTAGCCATGAAAACGTGGTCTATAATATCAATACATTCTCTTAAAGTTCATGTGAGGTTGAAGAGTCAGACTGGTTGGGAATTTTCTCATCCACTTCCTGTAATTTGTTTCTTATGATGGATGGAAATCATTTTGAACTGGAATTATTCTTGATCTGAATGTAGATGGTCAGAAGGGCTGCCTGTTCCCGACATTATACAAGGGTAATTTTGTCAAAGAGAAGAAAAATTGCTGCCTCTTTGAACCAAGTCATCCAAATAGCTCCCTAAAATAATGCTATTGATTTTACATTAACAGAGGAAAAAAATAAAAAGGCTATTTCTACATTGGCAGTGCTGGAACCTGGAATCTTTGCCCTTGTCACCTCATGGGTACCATGAAAATAGAGTGTGTAGAGAGTGAATGAGCCTGGCACCTCTCTTCCAGTACTGTGCTTCTCTGTCCTGTCTTGTGCTATCTGTGTTCATGGTTCAAACATCCCACCCTTTTCTATCCTGAAAATCTTTCTTCAGCTCCTGTGGCTGTGATTTAAACACGACTCAAGAATTATCAGTTCCCACTGCACAGGCTGATAAGAGCTGCTTTTTGATAACTATCAGCACATGTTAGAACTAAATTAGCTTATAGATAAGAGGTTTTCAAGCATCCTGTGCCATCATGTCCTCGGCGATGAATCATCCATTTCTGGAAAGATTATGCTTTAAAATAAGACCCTAGAAAACATTGTAGATGGTCTTGTTTTCCATTCTTACATCCTTAAACATATAATATTGTAAATCCTTTTCTTTTTAGGAGCGACTGAATAATCATAGAATCCCAGACTGGTTTGCATTGGAAGGGGCCTTAAAGCTCCTCCAGTTCCAACCCCCTGCCACGGGCAGGGACCCCTTCCACTAGAGCAGCTTGCTCCAAGCCCCTGTGTCCAACCTGGCCTTGAGCACTGCCAGGGATGGGGCAGCCACAGCTTCTCTGGGCAATAACCCTGAAACTAATTTGGCTCAAAATTACTCTGTCTTAAGCTTCAGACTGCAATTGTTTAAATCAATACTAAATTAGGCTACAAGCAGCTTAACAGCTTCTTATAGCCTCTTCTTGTACTGTTTGTGTCAAGGTGATAAATCTTTCCAGCTAGGTGGTCACTACTAATAGTGGCCTTAAAAATCTCTTGCCCTGTCTCCATCTGACAAGAAAAGTGCAAGTTGCTTTGCTCTTTCCATTCCACAGCAGCCAGGTGAGACTTCTCCTTTTAAGGCATAGAATCATAGATTGGTTTGGGTTGGAAAGGACCAGTTGGATCATCCAGTTCCAAACCTCTGCCATGGGCAGGGATGCCTCATGCTAGACCATGTTGCCCAAGGCTTTGTCCAGCCTGGCCTTGAGCACTGTCAAGGATGGAGCATTTACCACTTTTTTGGGAAACCTGTGCCAGGGCCTCCTCAGCCTCACAGGGAAGAACTTCCTTATATCTAACCTGAATGCATCAGTGTGATCATTGTCTTACAGCAATACTGTGTAGATGGAAGGTGTGATAGTTCTCTGGCCAAGCTCTAGAAGCTGAAAATCCAGTTAAAAACCACTTTAAAAGTCAGTGTGGGGCTGTTTGCAGGATAGACTTGCTGGAGCTGATTATCCCATCACCCATTACTGCTTATGGCATGCGTGTAATCACTCACTTTTGACTTCCCAAGGAGACATCACTGGTAGCTTTGGCATGTTTTCTTCCCATCAAAATACTGAGTATTAAGAAGAAGAATGATCTCAGTGAGTGGTGTTTAAATGGCTCACCAGCAGTGATGGGCATATGCTTTGATAGCGAGTAGATATTGTTTATTAGTATTAGTTGTCTTCTCAAGTTGGCTTCCAGTGATCAAATTCCATTGTGGAGCAGGCGTGACTGGTCAGTTGGGTATTTCCCATTCAAATATGACTTTTGAGGCAGGACCGGTGTTTCTGGTCTTCATATTTCAATGTTTTTACAGTGACATGGTGTCTAAACCAGCATGAAGTGCTTTGCAGATGTTGTCATCCCCTGTGTGGTCTATCTGTTTCCATCACACAGCCAGCATGTCAAGAGGTTAAGACCCACCAGCCGAGGCCATGGCAGAATTTCTAGCTGAATCTTCGGTTTCAGTTTGAAATGAGAGACCAAACCGTCTCTCCATGGAAGTCTGAATCTCCCTATTGCTTTCAGTATTTAGCTAATTTTTCCTCTGGGGAGAACATTTACTGTGGTTACTGCCTTTCACAGAATCATTTACAGGGCTCCCATATAAGTCATCTTGCAGATGTGGAAGTTCTCCACTGAGGCTGATAACGAGGAGTTTATAAAAGCAGCTGCTAGCTTTAGGCAAGCTGTTATGGCAGTGCTTCAATTTATTTGAAAACCCAAGTTTAACTTGCACATTCAGTAAAGCCCAAGTAGGAAATGGCTTTAAGTTGCATGTGAACGCATTGAAACAGCACACCTTGAAGGCAGAATTACTTTCTTTCTCCCTGGATGCGCAAAAGCAAAGTCAGCTTTCACAAACCATCCCACAAATGTGGCTCATGATTGACCTGAAGGAAACGCTCACATGGTTGAGGTCTCTGTAGCCTCTTAATCCCTGCGGTTGCTGGGTGTCTTCTCCCTACGAGGGTGCAATCTCCCATTGGAGTCAGCCAGAATCTGTATAACCCTCATTAATTCAGCACTGAGTCCAGGTTCATGTTCCCCATCTTTCATGACCTGAGGCTCAACACCAAGCTGGTCTTGGCCATGTGGTTTCTATCTAGAACATGTGAGAACTGCTCTCCTATTTAAACAAACTTCTGGAGAGCTGGTAAAATCACCGCTGCTCTGCTTAGAACATGCTCCATTAGAAATGAACCTAAGTCTCCATTGAACGCAATTAGAGTTGAGTGCAAAATGTCTTTGAGCATTGTCCTACCTGAGACCACCAACTTGTTTTGTTCACCTCAAAAAGTGTCTGAACACAGTTTTTCCTCATGCCAATCCATATTGGATTTGAACTTCATAAATGATGGCTTACTGTTATTTCTAGGTCTTTTATATCCATTGCTTGAGTGTTTTCATAGCTGGTATCATAGTATTGTCATTACATTAGTTGGAAGGGACCTCTGGAAGTTGGTCTCATCTGCCTGAAGGTCTGGCCCAGAATCTTCGTCGCTGACATGGACAGTGGGATTGAGTGCGCCCTCAGCAAGTTTGCCGATGACACCAAGCTGTGTGGTCCGGTTGATATGCTGGAGGGAAGGGATGCCATCCAGAGGGACCTCGACACGCTTGTGAGGTGGGCTGATGCCAACCTTATGAAGTTCAACCATGACAAGTGCAAGGTCCTACACCTGGGTCGGAGCAATCCCAGGCACAGCTACAGACTGGGCAAAGAAGAGATTCAGAGCGGCCCTGCAGAGAAGGACTTGGGGGTGCTGGTCGATGAGAAAATGAACATGAGCCGGCTGCAGTGTGCGCTCGCAGCCCAGAAACCAACCGTATCCTGGGCTGCATCAAAAGGAGCGTGACCAGCAGGTCGAAGGAGGTGATCCTGCCCCTCTACTCTGCTCTTGTGAGACCTCACCTGGAGTATTGTGTGCAGTTCTGGTGTCCTCAACATAAAAAGGACATGGAACTGCTGGAACAAGTCCAGAGGAGGCCACGAGGATGATCAGGGGCTGGAGCACCTCCCGTATGAAGACAGGCTGAGGAAGTTGGGGCTGTTGAGCCTGGAGAAGAGAAGGCTGCGTGGGGACCTCAGAGCAGCCTTCCAGTACCTGAAGGGGGCCTATAGAGATGCTGGGGAGGGACTCTTTGTCAGGGACTGTAGTGACAGGACAAGGGGTAACGGGTTAAAAGTGAAACAGGGGAAGTTTAGATTGGATCTAAGGAGGAAATTCTTTCCTGTTAGGGTGGTGAGGCACTGGAATGGGTTGCCCAGGGAGGTTGTGAGTGCTCCATCCCTGGCAGTGTTCAAGGCCAGGTTGGATGAAGCCTTGTGTGGGATGGTTTAGTGTGAGGTGTCCCTGCCCATGGCAGGGGGGTTGGAACTGGATGATCTTGAGGTCCTTTCCAACCCTAACTATTCTATGATTCTATGATTCTATAACCAGAGCCTGCCCAACACCAGATTAAGTCAATCATGGCTTTGTCTCAGTGAGTCTTGAAAACTTACAGAGATGGAGATCCTTTGGGCTGCTGTCCTGCTGGAAAGCTGTTCTCCTAGCCACAATTTTTGGCTGCTGTTCCTTATTATGTCCCATGTATGATATATAGAGCAGACCAGGAGTCTTCATTTAAATCATGTAGTATTTTATATGAGGAAATGTGAAGCCCACACACAATGCAGCTCTTGCATCTGTGTCAGGCACATTAGGTGTGAAGCATAATAACTGATCCAGTGACCACATTATGGCCTTCACCCTTCTACTTGTGGTTGTATCTTGTTAGGGCTGATCTCTGGTTTAAATTACTCCAGTGTTATTAAAATACACCTCCCTAGGGTCAGCCTAGCCACAATGGGCTTGACATAACTAGAGGTGAAAGTGTGTGTGCGGGCCTTCTATCAGCGAGTCTAATCAAAAGATGTTATGGACAAAGCAGACCAGTTCATAAAGAGAGAACACCCAGTTTTGTACCTCTTAGCAATTACATTGTGCTTTTGATTAGTGAATCTTAAATGTTTTTTCAAGTATTTAATTTAATTGGGAAAACTTGCTATTCAAAGACTGCTTTTCTAACACATCCTTGCCTCTAAGCTCTGTTTTTGTAGTGCATCAGCCAATATCGTTTCTAGGGTCCAATATTTCAGCGTGAATTCAGGTCATTAGCTTTCAGGGTTGTGTCTGATGGGTTGTTTTAGAAGATGACGTGAGCCAGGAGAGCTCTTTTTCCACCCTGAAGCTCCGAGTTTGACCAAAAGTGATGACCTGACCTGAGCGTTCTTGGGAACCAGCAGCTTCGGATTGGAAAAGCACAACCTCGTGAGTTTGTGGTGCTGAGAAACCTGGTTGGAATGGGGTCAAACCTTGTGTTTTCAGGGTGGGTTGGAGGGTGCAGACTGGCTGCTGTCTCTTTTGATCTTCCTGCAACGAGATTTTTTTGGTGGACAAGCTGGAGAGAAGTAATGGTTTCTGACACGTCCGCTGACAGGGAGTGAACTGAATTAGCGCTCTGTCAATCCCATCTTCTAAGAGCTGTCTTTTTGGAGTCATATTTGACTTTTCTGGCGATCAAAAGCATCCTCATCTTTTGGGCTGTGTGGGAAGAGCAGCAGGCAGCCAAGGGGAAGGTGGATAAATGCATGGCCAACATGAACCCATAGGGATCAGCTGCTCTGAGGGAGCAGAAGGGACATTAAGCCCTCAGGGTCACCCTGGGAGCTGGAACGGGTGAGGACTGACTTTGCTTCTGTGCATTTTCTGTCTCTCTCCGTTTTTTCTGGTCATTTGTCTGATAAGACTAATAGCAGCCTTCCAGTACCTGAAGGGGGCCTATAGGGATGCTGGGGAGGGACTCTTCATCAGGGACTGTAGTGACAGGACAAGGGGTAACGGGTTAAAAGTTGAACAGGGGAAGTTCAGGTTGGAGATAAGGCAGAAGCTCTTTCCTGTTAGGGTGGTGAGGCACTGGAATGGGTTGCCCAGGGAGGCTGTGAATGCTCCGTCTCTGGCAGTGTTCAAGGCCAGGTTGGACAGAGCCTTGGGTAACATGGTTTAGTGTGAGGTGTCCCTGCCCATGGCAGGGGGGTTGGAACTGGGTGATCTTAAGGGCCCTTCCAACCCTAACTATTCTGTGATTCTGTAAGTGGGACTCAAGCGAAAGTGGAAAGAGAAAGGTACTCCAATTCCTGCATGCTGGAGATGGCTGGCAAAGGAAGAACAAAGAAATGCGGGGGTGGGGGGGGGAAGAGAGATAGCTGTCACAGTCTTCTTGGCCTTGAAGACTGACATCTCACTAGCAGGTCCTGTCTGTCTCATTGCAATTCCCTGTACAGCTTCCGGACGAATCCTGTCTCTGTAAATGCAGTATCTATTGAGCTGCCAAGGCTTTTATGCTTTTTCTTTTGTTCCTGAATTAATATGAGATTTCAGCGTGATGGGAGAAAGGACTTGCATAGTCTGCTTCATTCTTGCCTATTCTTTCTGATAGGGTTTTATTTTTAAATCCTGCACTCTTTATGCATCCAATGGTTTATGGTTTGGACAGAAGTCAATGGGAATTTAGGTTAGAACTTAGGCAGAAGCTCTTCCCTGTGAGGGTGCTGAGGCGCTGGCACAGGTTGCCCAGAGAAGCTGTGGCTGCCCCATCCCTGGCAGTGCTCAAAGCCAGGTTGGACACAGGGGCTTGGAGCAAGCTGCTCCAGTGGAAGGGGTCCCTGCCCGTGGCAGGGGTTGGAACTGGAGGAGCTTTAAGGTCCCTTCCAACCCAAACCAGTCTAACTTTATGAGCGTGCAACAACTCATGCATGGAGACTTCGGGAGATTCACCTGTGTGGTACTGGGAGTGCCTCCAAGATACTGTCAGGGAGATGCAAAGAAGCATCCGTATCTTGCAAGATATACTTCTTTAAGTATATATATTTACATATATACTTCTTTAAGTGTTTATACTTCTTTAAGGACATGGAGCCATTGGAGCAAGTCCAAAGGAGAGCCAGAAGGATGATCAGGGGCTGGAGCGCCTTCCTGGCAATGTTCAAGGCCAGGTTGGACAGGGCTTGGTGCAGTCTGCTCTAGTGGAAGGTGTCCCTGTCTGTGGCAGAGGTTGGAACTGGAGGAGCTTCAGTTCCTTTCCAACCCAAACCATTCTGTGATTCTCTGATTAAGATGAACCCTTTTAAAGGACCTTTCCTGATGTGGCATTTAGTGTTCACCCTCACCTTGGTTGTGCAGCTGGTTTTCAGTGACAGTTGAGCGAGTAATCACAAGAGCAGTAAAACCACCAGAACTTCTTGTAAGTTATTTTTATTCTACTTTCTTTTCTTGCAGTCATATTTGTTTCACAAGTTGGCAGTGAACCACATGTATCTGCCCCAGCTTCAGTCACAGGCCTTGATTGATTATTTTAATTACCCAAAACGACCCAGACAGGCTCCTGCAGCTGTAGTATTGCTCTCATAAATACTCATTTTGCCTCACATGGCTGAGCCCACATGGCTGGTGTCACAAACAGCTCCTCTTATCTTTCTGTCCAGAGGAGAAGCCATTAGCTTGGCCACCCTCCTGTTTGTTTAAAGCTTAAACTGCACATTTCTCATCTGCAGCCTCGTTAAGCATACAGCATCATGGCAGGAGAGCACATCATGGGATGCAGAGGCAGAGCTGGCCTTCTCTTTAACCTGAGGGTGCTTCCGAGAAGTAAGTGCGAAATCTCAGACACAGCTGCCACAGAAGTGATACTTCACCCAGCTTCCTCCTTCCCTCCAGCTGCCTTTATTCCAAAGTGCTTCTTCACTTTTAAACCAGGGGTTTCACTTCACTAGGGTTGTTTCTGTGATGGATGACCGTAGCTGCAGTGTGCAGGAGGCTCTGAGCATCCACCTGTGCGTACCTACAAAGGCAGTCTCATGAACCTTAATTTAAAGGAGGTCCGTATTGCTCCATCACAAACAGCCCTCCAGGAGTTTTGTTAAGAACTTTTCACTAGGAAAGTTTAATTTCTTGCTTATCTGAAACACAGCCATGATAGAGTCTGGGGGCTTGGTTGGCCTTATTTTGACTCTCTCTGCATCCTTTAGCTGAAGGTTGTGTCTGTCATAACACCACAGATATTTTTCCCCTTCCCTCTGTTTAGTTTGCTTTATGAATCCCAAATCAACAGGCTGAGAACATTGGAGCTGTTGAGCCTGCAGAAGAGAAGCTGCGTGGAGACCTCAGAGCAGCTTCCAGTGTCTGAAGGGGGCTACAAGGATGCTGGAGAGGGGCTCTTCATCAGGGACTGTAGTGATAGGACAAGGGGTGATGGGTTCAAACTGAAACAGGGGAAGTTCAGGTTGGAGATAAGGCAGAAGCTCTTCCCTGTGAGGGTGCGGAGGCGCTGGCACAGGGTGCCCAGAGAAGCTGTGGCTGCCCCATCCCTGGCAGTGCTCAAGGCCAGGTTGGACACAGGGGCTTGGAGCAAGCTGCTCTAGTGGAAGGTGTCCCTGCCCGTGGCAGGGGGTTGGAGGTGGGTGATCTTAAATTCCATTCCAACCCAAACCGTTCTCTGGTTCTATGAAATGCAGCCTGGAACACAATCTCATGCAACTTTATAGATGGCTTCAAAAGAAGAAACTTTCTGTGTTCTTGCCAGGCTCATTGAAAGTCACATTCTTTGGGTTTTTTGCTCTTGCATTTGAAGCCTGGGCCCATTTCATTTGGGAAGAATTACTCTAATTTCTACTTTCTGAAATGTTTTCCTAATCAGAAGTGCTGGCTGAGAAGAGCCATCGCATTTTAAATAATTGATGGCTACTTTATTGAGTTGTCAGCACTAATTCATCCTCCTTTTGAAGCGCTGGGATGTTCAAAGGAGGAAATCCTTTCACAACCTGCTCATTTTTTTGAAGGAAAGTTCATTTTTATAATTACTTTTGATTTCCACTGCGGAATGTAATCGTGGCTGTGTGCGGAGGGGGAGGCACGGAGTACCTTCCAGGCTCGAAAACGCCTTTATTACTACCTTCGCTTCTAATTTCTTTCCCTCCCTCCTTTTCGCCGGGGTTTAATTATACCTGTTTTAAACGTGCATTTTGAAATGTGACACCCAGTTCTCACAGAGAACAAAAGAGAGATTAATCTATTGTTCAAAGGGAAGGTAAAGAAGCTCCAGTCTTTTAAGGCTGTTTTTTGTCCGGGGCTGCCCCTCCCTGACAAACACCGTTTCAAGTGGGAGGGTCGCAGAGAAGGAGCTGTGATTTTGAAGGAAGGGGGTTGTCAACAGGAGTATTAAAAGATGAACAACAGATGCGGAGATGCTGCCATCACACTGTTCCTTCTCCCCTGATGGTTTTCCCTCCACTGACAGGGAGAAAGGTTCTTGCTAGTGTATAAACTTTGCTAGCAGTGTAAAGGGTAATAGCACTTTAATTTGCATCTGAAAGAAGGGAGAGAAGGCAGTAAATTAAAAGTTTCCCCTCTTGCTATTAGCGTGTAAATAGATCCCTTCCATGTTGAAAATATAAAATATAATCATAGTTCTGCTCGTGCACACAAAGCTGTCAGGATGGGAATTTGTTTTGCACATGATCTGCTTTTGTGCTGTGTTTTTTACCTGCATGAACTTTATACAGAGGGAAAAAGCTTTTCCCTTGCATCACCCATGCAGCTGCACCATGGAGCTCTTGGTGGTCCCAGGCCTACAGCCCTAGTTCTGGTCATTATGGGCCTCATCCAGGACTCACTGGGGGCTCACAGCAAAAGAGGGAAGATGCTGTGAGGGCTGGAGCAGCTCTGCTCTGGAGCCAGGCTGAGAGAGCTGGGCTGGGGCAGCCTGGAGAAGAGAAGGCTCCTGAAGGGGAGACCTGAGAGCAGCTCCAGTGCCTAAAGGGGCTCCAGGAAAGCTGGAGAGGGGCTTGGGACAAGGGCCTGTAGGGACAGGCCAAGGGGAATGGCTTTAACCTGCCAGAGGGGAGACTGGGATGAGCTCTTAGGCAGAAGCTCTTCCCTGTGAGGGTGCTGAGGCGCTGGCACAGGGTGCCCAGAGAAGCTGTGGCTGCCCCATCCCTGGCAGTGCTCAAGGCCAGGTTGGACACAGGGGCTTGGAGCAAGCTGCTCTAGTGGAAGGGGTCCCTGCCCGTGGCAGGGGTTGGAACTGGATGAGCTTTCAGCTCCCTTCAACCCAAACCATTCCCTGATTCTATGTTGGTTCTATGAATTTAATTACAATATTCAGGGACCTTTTGTCTCTGTAAACTGCTGCATGGAATGAAAATAGAGTAAAATGATACAACTCTACAGGAGAGCCCTGCCTTGGGCTGTGTTCTATTTTAATTAATTAAGTGCTGATTATAATTGCTGGAAAAGGTAAGAACAAGGGAGGATTGAAAAGCATTGAATTTGTGTAGATGATATCCTAGATTACAATCTCCGCTGACCTTGAAGTCAATGGAGTTACACTGGGTTTCTTCCAGTGTGAGTGAGATGAGAGCTATCCCATTAGCTCTAAATAATGTCAATTTAAACATTAAAGGACAGAAAAAAATCTGGTCGTTCAGCTGCATCCCACTCCTGTCTTCATGAATAGCATCAGCCTCAATTACCTCTCGAGTTGCATACAATTAAAAGGAAAATAAGCTTGAAAATGAAACAAATCAAACATTCAGGCCTCTAAAGGAGCTCCACAACACTTCTAGCAGAAGGCACGGAGATTTCGTTGCTTAACTGTTTTTATTCTTATTTAAGGGTGGTGTCAGAAGCTGTACTACGGGCAGGACGGTGACACGTTGAACACCCCTCTTTGGTATTAACACGGCATTTTGTATTTAATTCTTGCTCTATTGTTTTCCATGGCACTTTATAGAAGATGAAGAATATTTTTGATCACCGTAACCCTGGTTAGACAGTGAAGATGAGAGATACTGAGCTGCTGGAGTGGGGCCAGAGAAGGGCACCGGAACTGGTGCAGGGCCTGGAGCACAAGTGTGATGGGGAACGGCTGAGGGACCTGGGGGGTTCAGTCTGGAGAAGAGAAGGCTCAGGGGGGGACTTTATCACTCCCTACAAGTGCCTGACAGGAGGATGGAGCCAGGAGGGGCTGGGCTCTGCTCCCAAAGAACAAGGGATGGGACAAGAGGAAACAGCCTCAAACTGCACCAAGAGGAGGTGTCAGAAGTTTGTGTTGGAAGGGACCTTAAAACTCACCCGGTTCCAACCTCCTGTCACGGGTAGGGACACCTTCCACTAGTAGGGGAAGTAGCCACATGCTTTAGGAATACAGCTGTATTTTGCAGATAGAAAAGTTTATACCTCAAGAGAGGGCTGGGTGTTGAGTGAGCTCCTCAAGAGTTAACAGAAGGGCTGTCAGAGTGACAAATAGCCCATGCCTTCCTGGTTAGCATTGCCTTTTCGAATCATTGGACCACACTAAGAGATGTCTTTAAGAGATGTCCCTGTTCAAAGCAACATCAAATGCTTCTGGCCATGATGATGCTTTTTAGCCCTTCCTGTGAACCATCTGCCAGGAACCCCTGGAAGGGATGAGGAATGGGTCTTAGAGCAATTGCCACACCGCAAAGCAGAGATCAGTCTGCACTGTCAAAACCGAAACAGCACAAAAAGGGGGAGAAAAGAGAGAAGAGGTTAAGATTAAGCAGCTGATGCTCTGAAAATAAGAACCTGCTATTAGATGAGGGAGAAATATCCATGACAAATTGACTCGAGCAAGCAGGACCTACCTGCGTTGAGTGCAAACCAACAGATAGCTGGAAGGTGTCAGGGCTTACTCAGTCTTTTAGGGTCTTAAATATAATTTGGCAACAGTTGCATGGTTTGTAAGGCCAACAGAATCTCCTTTAATTGAAATGAATTGTCTGTGTGGATATAAATGCATATCCGAGTTCCCATATCGTGGCCTCAAGCCGGGAATATGGGCTCAGCATCTCTTTAATTGCATTCAGCATTGCATTTCACAGCTGGGCTGAAGAGCGGCCAGAAAAGCTGCTTTCCATCAAGTCAGGTTTCAAGTTACAAGTCCTTCTCTGCTAATTTTTACATGAATAATTCACCAGGACCAGAGCACTGGCGATACAAAGAACTGGAAAAGTTTGGGAAAGGAGAGAAGGACTTTTCCCATCCAGATGTGGATTTGACAGTGAGCTAAAGCAGACAATTTAACCCAGGAGTTGATATGCTCAGGCAGATGTGTTTGGGTGTCTGGAAAGATGTGAGCTTCCCAAATAAACTCTTATTCTTTATATAATGGGAATGAGAGCTCTTGAACATGAAACAATCCAGCCTTGAAAAGAAGGTGGCATTTAAGAGCACGTTCGCTTTTGTTTTGCTGAACATTGGCCTTAGCCTGACATGTTTTTATAACCTCTAAGAATACAGAAAGAAATTGCTGTAATAGAGCCAAGAAAGCAAAATCCCTTGATAATCTGCAGCTAAGTTCATGCTCCAACTCCTTTATACATGAAACAGAAAGGAAAAGTCTTGGTCAGAGCTCAAACAACAATGACAGATTTGTGGTATCATGAAGCCTTCCAAAAATGGTCTAAAATACATATATCTGTATGTTTAATCTTATTTATTTAGGATAGCTTCAGTTTGATGCACTGGGCTGAGAGTGGTAGAGGAAGAAAGAGGAGGAACATACGCTGGTGGTACTGGCAGGTCATCACCGGAGTAGACATGAGGGTTTGAATCCCTTTGAGATGATCTTCAGGGTGGTGGGCTGGTTTGAGCCACCCACACCTCTGTGCAATGTTCCCTCAAATCCTGGCATTTTTACGTGGGTATCAGCTTGGCTTTTTCTTTTAAAGTACATTTCCACCCTGGGTCATTTGGCACTGATCCATATCTAGGTAATGAGAGAGCTTGTTTCCTCTCTGATGAGGAAAAATGGTTGGAGTGTTTTCCTCCTAATAGCTTAGCAAGTGCTGAAATTGATGCAATGAAATCATGGCAGAGGAGCATCTCCTGGTGAGTTTACTGCAGTGGCCAAAAACATGCTTCTTGACAGACTTTGGGGTTTTCTTTTAGGTTTATTCCCAATAATAAAAGGTGAATGCTCCATCCCTGGCAGTGTTCAAGACAGGGCCTTGGATGACATGGTCTAGTGTGGGGCATCCCTGCCCATAGTAGGGGTTATGGAACTAGATGAGCTTGGTGCCCTTTTCAGTCCAAACCATTCTATGATTCCCTTGCACTTGCTGTTTCACTTTGCTCCTAATAGAGAAACAGCTCTTGAAGGCATAGGGTGGCCTTAAGGAAATACTGTTGAAGTCCAATCTATCTCCAGTAGATGGTACCATCCACACCAGCCTCAGCTGCCAGTACCAGATCTGTACTTGACCGCTTGCTTTTGCAGGAGATGATCCACATCATTGCCTCTTCCCTTTCCCTTTTCCTTCCCTAAATCCCCAGTGACTGGTTATAACTCATAGCCATGGCATAATTTAAGGTTCTTTATAGGTTATTCCTTACTTGCCATCTTTAGTTGCATCTTTTTCTTGCAGGTATGGTGGTAATGGATCAGGAGAGATTTGAGTGAAGGTGGGGATGACTTGGCTGGATAGGGGAGGATTTTCCATGCATAAGAAAACATAAATTGTAAATATATATACTTGGAGACAAATAAGTGACACATCCGAGATTAGTGTTGATACCAAAGGAGGACACAACGCAAAAGCAGGCCTGGAGGCAGCAGAATATGTCTGAGGAAGTGGCTCAGTTCCCATCCCTACCATTGCTTTATTTTAAGAGGCTGCTAAAACTCAGCTCCAGATCCAGGCTGTGAGATAACCCTTTCTCTTTATAAGTTGGACTCTGGAGGAATGGGAGGGAACTTGGGAAACAGCCAGTCAGAAAGTTCATGGCAGCACAGGCAAGGAGCAGGTATTTACAGAGCAGCTTGACAGCTGGGTTTGTTGTACAAGCTGGGGTCAGAATCAGCTTGTCTGGGGTTGGGTTTCTTTACATCTGAATCAAGGTTCTTTGAACTTTGGGTTCATGCAACTTGGGTTCCATGTGTTGCTAGCAAAAAGGAGGTGGGTTTACAGTAGTTGATATTCTGACTGGTTTCATGGAGCAGGTCAGTGTAGACAAGGTCTGATGTGAGGGGAAAACAAAGTAGTGACGGAAGTTTGTGGATCTATCTTTAAATCTTCACTTTTGGAGACTGGCATCCAGAGGAGCAGAGGAAAATTTCCACAGGCAGAAGCAGTATAGAATCCCAGCCTGGTTTGGGTTGGAAGGGACCTTAAAGCTCATCCAGTTCCAACCCCTGCCACGTGCAGGGACACATTCCACTAGAGCAGCTTGCTTCAAGCCCCATCCAACCTGGCTGTGTATTTGGAAGCTGATAGCCTTCTGCGGGTGGACTTTCAATGGGAACATCCTCTCCAGAACATGCCATTATCAGTCCAAAGCCTCTTCCCTGCCTCATCCTCTGCCTTGCTGAACATATACCAGACAACAGTAAGTCCACAACTGCTTGCTGGACCCAATGCCTTGCAATAGTTTATCTTAAAGGCCATTTCTTACAAGAGTTAGTTCATGCCCCCAAAATATCTTTTCATTTAGTTGTGTAATAAAGCAGGAGCAAGCAACTTTAAGCACCTTTATCATGGTAAAAAATATCAGTCAAGACACAGCTTAAGGTACTTTTCACTTCGGTGATGTGTTCTTTACAATCAGATAACTGTCCATATCTGCTCTTTCTTCACTTCCCCATCAGTTTCTGATCGCACGAAGTCTCCAGCATCCTTCCTGCTTTATTTTTGTGTATCACACTCTTAGGAAAGGAAAATCAAAACAGAAGGAGCAGAGAGAGCTTGAATGCTGTAATTGCTTTTTCAGTCGGTTTTAGAGAGCTGCTGGAGAAACAAAATGCAAAAGCAGTTAAAAATGTGTTTATGGTTCCAACTTATTGCAGGAAGATGCTCAAATCTCTCTTCTACCATAGGTATCCTTGGTGCAGCAAATGATTAAATGGATGATGGGAATATTTAGGTAAGGCTGGTGGAAACTGGTTAATAAAAGCATGTTTTCCACTGACCTGTTCAGTACCTTTGGTGTATTTTGCTGTAAATGGATTAACACTATTTTTCTTGGGTGACTTTTATAAATTGGTTCTGGGCGAGATACGTGGGGTCACAACACAGGGTGAAACCCTCCCTTTCTTTCTTCAGGGTTTACTCCACAGGTACTCAATGAATTTTCCTTAGCTGAGGAGGTCTGAGAAGGCAAAGGCTGGGATTTGTCCCATTTCCAGCCCTCATAAGCTGCTGGAAATGGGAAGGGACATCAGTGTCAGCGGTGGCTGCAGGGCTGTGTGGTTTCTGGAATGGAAAGGAGAGGCTTAAAGATTGTGGGTTTAGGTTAAAGGAGAGAGGAGAAGGGACCGTATATTTGTATGTGTCTGATTGCAGCCCAGTTCATGGTGTTGCCCCTGAGTCTTCCTGTGATAAGGAAATCATAGAATGGTTTGTGTCGGAAGGGACCTTAAAGCTCATCCAGCTCCAACCCCTGCCACGGGCAGGGACCCCTTCCACTGGAGCAGCTTGCTCCAAGCCCCTGTGTCCAGCCTGGCCTTGAACACTGCCAGGGATGGGGCAGCCACAACCCAAAAATCCCAGGGATGGCTCAAAAAAACCTTCATGTTGAAGGATTCCCAAGAGATTTCAAGCCAAAATAAATCTTCTAATGCTACAACATCTACACTTTTAACAACCCATCTGCAGAGGGTGGTGGGGGTTCTTGGGTCTGGGTGCTGGTACCCTGCTAGGGAAGATGCAGTGCTTCGGCTCTGAATTGATATATCTTGGGACAGCTTAAGGTTCAAACAGCTGAAGATGTGGTGTAGCTCAGGACTACAGTGTGTTGACAGATGAAGGTGAATGAATCTGGTAGTGCTGCCAAGCCAAGGTTTGCCCAGAGCACATCTGTAAGTAATACTTCCTTTAGCACTTGCATCCACATTCATCTAATGCAGGGATAATGAGATTTCTGTCTCCTATCCATCCTTCACATTTAAGTCAAACAAGTCAGCAGAAGATTGAAGACATTGTAGTTAATGGGGCTACATTTTGGGTAACCACAGTATTACAAAGATGGGTTTTCTACAATGTGTCATTCAAAGTAATTATTATTTAATGTGTTTATTAACATGTTGATGAAATTTAGGAGCAAACACTTATTTTAAGAAACTCGTGATGCTGGTTTTGTGTGAAGCGAGTTAATGCTTTGTTTTCAGTTCTTCTGATTTTATTCGCAATGAGCTCTCAACAAGAAAACGCCTGATGTGGGTTCTCTTTGCATTTCCCAAGTGTGTTTGTTGCTCAGCTGTGTGGTTCAAATAACAGAACAGAAGGAGCCATCAGGAGTTCTCACTGGGGGTAGGATAAGCACTTATCTCCAAGGGGGACCTAATATCACCCAAGGAGCCTCCAGAGCTGAAGGAAGTGTATTCAGGAAGTCTTTGGGGGACAAAAAAACATATTTTGGCTTCTTGCAGCAAGGCATCATTGAGAAGCTGGTTGAGAGCCTGGCCAGTGTGGGACTGTGCCCTAGTAATGCAGTCACCCACCTGCCTGGCCCTTTGTCCCCCCTGACGTGGGAGAAAGGTTAAAAAATAGCTGGCAAGCTGTAGTTCTATCGTATTGATGCTTATGAACGTTTTTTGCCCATTTTTCTTCATCCTTTAGAAGTCCTACTTGACCAGGGATGCTTCCCGTAGCAGTGATGTCTACACAGTGTGATCTCAATGCAGCAGAGCTTCCTTATGGAAGCCACATTTTCTATCATACTAAGGTTATTCAGGAAAATGAATGTGCTTTATAACCTATTCAATTACTTGCTGTGAGCGCAGAGTGGGCCGATGTCTTCTGAAGGCTCTGATCTGGTGGCTTCTGATGCGGCAGCAAATTAAAATCACATGGCTCAAGGAGTTACTGCCCCAGCCGTCTGCCCAGTCCCTTCGGTGGTTGTTGCTGGGAAGGTGAGGGTATCTGATCCACCGGTGATTCAGTCGCAGTACCTCTGATTTTCAGTGTATTTTCATGCAGATGTATCCTGATCTCAGTTAACCTTGGTATATGATGCAGAATGAGTGCTGTGAAAGTTTGGGAGCACATTCACAGGTAGGTGAGAGGTAACAGAATCATAGAATAGTTTAGGTTGGAAGGCCTCTGCAAAGCTTATCTAGTCCAACCCCCCTGCAATGAGCAGGGACACCTTCAATTAGATCAGGTCCTTAGATCATGTTATTGAATGGAGTGGAGGAGATGACTTGGCCATCTGATTTTAATCCATCATCCCGTCTCTTGGAGTCCCTGTAGATCTTGAGCTCTGCACTCCTACATTGGTGGGAGCAGGACACTTGGCTCCTCAGAAGAGCAGAGCTGTCATACATCCCATGTTGAAGGGTGTCAGGTTTGTGTCCTGCTCACTCCTCTTCAGCACCTGAACTTTTAAGAGATGATTTTTAATCATACAGCAGGTTTATTTGTGTGGCAAATGTGGTGCTGTCTATGCTTTAAATTGTTTCTAGAAGTAGAAATTTGGGGAATGCAAGAGCTACCATAACAAGACTTACCCAATCTTCCTTTTTCCATCTTAGGAATGGTCAGAAGGAAGTGCTGCTGTGAAAAATCAATGCATAAAATAGACTGTGGGACATCTTCCCTATTCATTAGGTTTCATCACAGTCTCTGATAGTTCAGCTCAATCCCTAAACACTGTGTGCGATATCCTTTCCAAATCACATTAAGTCTGACAGCTCTTGTCAGATTGTCTTGATAGATGTGTAAATGGTCAGCCCTGTTGCGAATGCCACCAAAATCTGTGCCTCCCTGATACCTCCCATCGCCAGATCTAATCACGTGCTCCCATGTGAGTGAATTCTAAGCTCTCATTGCACGTGGAATAAAACCTATTTGCTTGTTTCAGTTTTGAATTGCCAGTAATTAATTTAGAGTCCACTGAGGTGTGAAAGTAGGTCTGGTATTTTCCCTCTAGTCAGGATTTAGAAGCAGCAGTGCTGAAGGACCTTTTGGGTCATGAAGTCCTGGTCCCTGCCATCAAATGCACGGTATCATAGATCCCGCTTTTCATAAACATATTAAGTGTGTCTTCAAAGCAGCCAGGTTTTTATTCCCCATAGCTGCTGTTGAAGGGTATGTGGAGTTATACTGCCTTAGTGTTTTACTATTCCTCTAATCCCAAGCAATCGTAAGGCTGTTTATCAGTGTCTGCTCATCCAGTCCACCTGAACTTCACCGTCTCTCCCTGGGGGCTGCAGTGGTGTATGTAACTTGGAGTCATCTGCAGATGTGCCTGCTCAGAGCTGTGCAGCCTTTCTGCAGCTCAGTGATGAGTAAATTAAACAACATGAGTGTCCTGGTTTAAGCCCAGCTGGCAACCCAGAAGCACGTGGCCGCTTGCTCACTCCTCCCCCCTTCCTCCCCCTGCTCCCGGAGGGATGGGGAGGAGAATCAAAAGAATGTAGCTCCCACAGGTTGAGATAAGAGCAGCCCAGTAACTGAGGTATAACACAAACCCCTGCTGCTACCACCAATGATAATAATGATAAGGGAAATAACAAGGGAAGAGAATACAACCGCTCACCACCCACCGACCGATACCCAGCCCGACCGAGCAGTGATCTCACCCTTCCGGGTTACTGCCCCCAGTTTATACAGTGGGCATGATGTGCTGTGGTATGGAATACCTCTTTGGTCAGTTTGGGTCAGATGTCCTGTCTCTGCTTCCTCCCAGCTCCCCCTCCTCCCTGGCAGAGCATGAGGCTCAGAAAGTCCTTGGTCAGAGTAAACATCACTGAGCAACAACTAAAACCATCGGTGTTATCAGCGCTGTTCCCAGGCTGAAAGTCAAAACCTCAGCACTGTGCCAGCTGCTAAGAAGGAGAAAAATGGCTGCTACTGCTGAACCCAGGACAATGAATTTTGATATAGAGGCTTAAGATGATCTTCAATTCCAAACAGGACCTTTTCAGTGGCAATACTCCTGGTTGTCTCTTGACCAGTTTTTGATCCAAAACCTTGCATAACTTCTATGATTCTGCCTGGTTCTGGGACTATATTTTAGTAATATTTTTCTTAAGGAGTCAACCAATGAAACTTTTACAGAAGCTTGTATTTATTTAGGAGAAAGTTGAGCTTGTTTTGAAAGGACTCAGGCTTATTATGAGCCATTTCCAACTCTTGGTCACAAAGAATGGTCTTAGCAACCATAGTCTGGAAGCACTTCAGCAGTAAGGTATGTTTTATTTTTGTGGTAACTGCTCAGGATCACCTTGAGCTCTTGACCTCTTAGAATCCAACAAGATTGGATATGACCCAGTGCAGCCCAGAAGGCCAGTTGTGCCCTGTCTGCATCCAAAGGAGTGTGAACAGAAGGTCAAGAGAGGTGATTATGCTGCTCTACTCTGCTCTGGTGAGATCCTACTTGGAGCACTGTGTGCAGCTCTGGAGTCTTCAGAGCATTCCGCTCTGCAGAGTCCTTGGGTGATACTGGGTCCACTTGAAGATAAGTGGTTATTCTGCCCCTAGAGAGAGCTCCTCATGGCTCCTTCTGTTGCATTGTTTGAACCAAGCAGACTTTCTAGAAGGACATGTTGCATTAGGATGAGAGGTGATGGTTTTAAACTGAAAGAGGGGAGATTCAGACTGGATGTGAGGAAGAAATTCTTTACAATGAGGGTAGTAAAACACTGGCACAGGTTGCCCAGACAGGTGGTGAATGCATCATCCCTCCCTGGAGACATTCAAGGCCAGGCTGGATGTGGTTCTGGTCAACCTGATCTAGTTGAAGATGTCCGTGCTCATTGCAGGGGACTGGACTGGATGAGCTTTGAAGGGCCCTTCCAACCCAAACCATTCGCTGATTCTCATGGAGCTCCTTTAATTTGCTCCTTCTACACAGAACTGAATCAAACCCACTACCATTAATTGCAACAACATTTTGACATGAAAGACAAATTTCTCCTCCACTCTCTGCATTCAGAGCCCTTCTCCCAGAGGCAGAAAGGCGGCACGAGCGATCTTGAAGTGCCACCTGCCTTCCCAATGAAGCTTGCATTTCATCTGCTTCCCTTGCCTGCAGTATCGCTCCTCTTTAGCATTGCCAGAGAGATCTTACAAAGCTGACAACATTCAAGAGACAAATTATCTCCGTTCGGAGTTAATTTCTGTTTCCCAGCAGGGCTCTGCTGTGACCCCGCTGGGTTTGGAAGTGCTGCTGTTTGGTTAATAGAGGAATGTTTTGTGGATGACTGTATCCGTGCCCTGCTGGTGCCAAGTTTGGCTTCAGCTGCTCCCTTGCCTTCTCACTCGCAGCCAACATTGCGAGGCCTAAATGGATTTATTCACAGGACAATAACTTGACTGTCATTCGCATAGGGGGGAATAATGTATGAGCAAGCTATAAAACAAAATGCTCATTCCCTGCCATCCATAACTGCCTGGGAGGTCTCTTAAAGATGTACTGTAGGGAGCCATCTGCTCGGAAGGGGAGATAGGACTGTCAGGAAATGAGACGCAAGTTAGACACGGGAAGGGAAGATCTATAGGATCATCCAGACCATTTGCTGAGCAGGACTGCTCATTACTGCTCTGGCTGGGAGTTGAGCAGTGGCATCTCCATTGTTATTAGACGTCGCTCGTAATGAGCTGACCCAGTGGGTCTTTCGTTTCCCAATCTGGTTCTCTTTTTCTCTCCTAGAATGCGATCTGGGGGGGAGGCCAGAAGACAGCTTCTTTTTCACACTGCCCTTTTGCTGTATTTTGGAAGCAGGATTTTGTTGTTGTGCAGGGATTTGTCTTTGCCACAATGGAAATCCTGAGTTAGGATCAGATGGCTGCTGAACTGCTGAGGAGTTCACTTAATTCTTCTTGCTCCTTGCAGGGAGCTCAAAGGAGTGTAAGTGCTCATCACATAGCATGGGAAACTGTCAAGTGCAACTGAATACTCTTTTGCTTCTTTGAGTTTGGATTTTGGGATTAAGGTACAGGTATTTGGGCAGATCGTGATAAAATACCCTAGGAGCATAGTTAGGGTATAGTCAGCCTCTGTGTTATGATTGGGAAAGGGGGAAAGTACAAAGGTGGATGAAGGAATGGTTCCTCTGATGTGTAATTCAGGGTTTATCTATAGGAGTGTTCCTCAACACATGACATTTGACTTTACAGCACCAGGCAAACAGTGCAGTTCGCTCCTAACAAACATATTTATCACAGAGCTTGGCCCGCTTCCAGACCTTGTTTTGTATTGAAAGGTGTTAGATGGAGCTCTATGAGAGGTGTTGTTTTTCCATCCCTCTTCATGTGAATAGGGTGGTAAAAGTCACTTTGGCAGTAACTGTGCCCCTTCTATGAGATTCTCTGCACACATCCAAGTGATCCCATTTCCACACTGGG
This sequence comes from Lathamus discolor, assembly GCF_037157495.1. Taxonomy (NCBI): domain Eukaryota; kingdom Metazoa; phylum Chordata; class Aves; order Psittaciformes; family Psittacidae; genus Lathamus; species Lathamus discolor. The sequence continues at coordinate 5,845,805 of NC_088884.1, forward strand.
TTAAGCTGGTGCGGCCAACCTTTCCTACAGGAGATGGTCAGTCTCAAAGTGAATACAGCTTTCCTCATTTCCATCCTCGTACTTTGAAGCATCCTGCTTCAGAAATGGTCCCACAGTTGGACCTGTCATCAGCTCTTGTCTCAGTGAAGAATAAGCAAGTCACTGTTGATGAAGGAGAAAATAGTGTTCTACGTGTTTAAAATTAACACCCACAAGTCGCATTGTAATTGCTACTTGTCTTTGCAAGAATGGGATCATGGTGTCTGTTCTCCCATCTCCTGAGCTGGAGAGTTTGTCACACGTGAATCTCATGGGGTTTTAGTGGTCACTCAGTTTTGATTAATGCAGCATTAATACAAGCTGGCGGATACTTGGAACGAGCTGCTCACAATCTCCATGCATGAGGAGTTTCAAAAGAATCCTTTGGGGATATCCAGGGGCAGAAGTGTGATCCCCTTAGTCTTTGATATGTACAACACAAGGCTTACTTTATTGAATCAATCAGAAGTGATACTGTTACATGCAGCGCATGAGTTTTCTCCTGTCTGCTTTTTGGGCAGAGCACTTCACACTGCATCTTCTCTGTGGGGCTGGTGATGGACACCTGAGCTGCCCTTAAACTGGTCAACTCCAACCCTGCTCATAACCCCAGAGTAAGTGCAGGAAAGTAAAGAAGCAGAATAAATGAACTTACAGAGCTCTGCGTCCTTTTGCAAGAGACGATTTAGTCGATCTCTTTTGTGGTTTCCGACTTAGGAAGCACTGCCAAGGGCTTCATGAAGTGGAAATTTCACCAGACTGAGGGTATCTGGATTCTGTTTGTGTGTGCAGACACATATGTGTGTTAATTTAATAATACAATGTGCAAATAATAACGTACCTTGAGTGCATTACTTCTCATTTCCTAATGGTTTTGCTTTTTACTGACTATGTCGTACCTGGGAGGAGGAGCAGGAGAAGGTGTCCTGGGAAGACCTCAGCTCTATGAGGGTTACATCTGGAGATGGTTAAAAGGCCTTTTCTTGCTGTCTCGTAGTGTGATTTCTTCATACCAGTAATGTATTTGTTTGAAATCTTTTGGAAGCAGAGGAAATTGGGGTTGGGGAGTCCTTGTCTTGTCCTGGAGAGTCTAGTGGTTAGAGCATTGGCCTGTGCAGCAAGACATCCAATTTTAAGTCCTTTAGCTGAATGAATGGTCTAGGAGAAAATAAGATCTCTTTTCTGTTGGTTTCCTAACCACTGAAACAGGCAGAGATCAGGTTTGTCTATAAAAAACATGTCAGCACAAGTCTGTTCTAGTGGAAATGTGGAAAAGGTTTGATTTTACCCATTCTTTGGGGGGCAACCTAAATTAGAAACATCAGGAGTTGCTGCGAAAGGAATTCCTCGTCCTCTGGCCCCTTGTGAGCATTGGGGTGTAAATTCCCTTTGTGATTTTTCACTGTCTCCCTTAAAAGTAAACTCACCCTTAGCTCTGCAGAATACAGTAGCTGCAACATGAGGGCAGCTCTGGGCGCTGATGGCTGTTGATGTGGTCCATCAATCACTGATGTCAATGGTAATGTTCAGCCCTGCATGCACAGGGCTACATTACTTGTGTGACAACAAGTTCTCAGCAAAAGCCTTGTATTAAGGGTTTTAGCAAGAACAGCAGAAATCCATCTCAAGTTAGTTGCTGTAAGTGACCTTTAAAAGCATTTTGGAATATATAAGATTTCTTGTTTTTACACTCTAATTCCCACATGTAGAAAAGAAACATCTGTAGTTGTAGAATCATAGAATCATGGAATGGTTTGGGTTGGAAAGGACCTTAAAACTCATCCAGTTCCAGCCCCCTGCCACTGGCAGGGACACCTTCCCCTAGACCGTCCAACCTGGCTTTGAACACCTCGTTGTTTTGACATGTACCATTAATTCTTGGTGAATATAGGCTATAGTTACAGTCTTTGCGTTGGTGTCTATATGGAGAGCATAAATCCAGGGGCACAGTATTGTCTGATTCTGGATGCTAAGCCATCCTCCATCTAGATTTTACTATTGCTTTGGTTTTTTCATCAGCCACCTGCCCTTGTGCTCACTGTGTCTTTCCTAGAGCATCTCTCCTCCACATAGGACATGCATATGCCCTCTCTCTAGCAAGAAAGTTTTAATAGGCAAATATGCTTTAAATGCTGGGGCTCCAGGACTGAAGAAAATAGACCTTGGAGCACACAGAGTATTCGTAACAATAATACAGATGGGTCTGAATCTCCAAATGGGACTAGGCGTATGAAAACATCTATTATAAAACAAGGGTCACTCTGCTGCCAGAATGGATGGCCTGCTTCTGAGCATCATGAATTCCATAGTCCACGTGCAGTTTGTATCGTGTGGCAGCTGCTAATGATGTTCTAGAGCAGATATTACAAGGGAGAAAGAAACCTGCTACTCAGTACCCGAGAAAGAAACCATCACCTTGCTATGGGTTTGCCTGTAATTGGGAGCGGTGTGTAAAATCCTAAAAAGAGCTGTTTCTGGGAATATTCAGGGGGGGACTGAAAGTGTCAGGGATAAGGTTTTCAGCTCCTCGTGCAGGAAATACCTGGATGTTATTCCTTTTCATTGCAGCCCTGCACAAACGTATATTGATTAATAAAGGAAGAGCGTGGCCTGCGCCTGGCACTTTTAAGTGATAAACAGTTATGCAGCAGTAAAGAGGGTATATTAAAGGCTAAGAGCTAATGACTTTTCTTGTGTATGTAACACATTAAACCCAGCATGAAGCTACAGCTATTTTATCATGCTGCTAATGTCCCAGACAACATTCAGTTGGTGGGAGTGAATGGATGGAAAGCCATTTACAGAAGTAAATTAAAATACCTTAAAAAATGCCTTTAATAATAGCTACAGAACTCAGCAGGATCAGAGAAGTGAGAGATACAAAAGACCTATTAAGTTATCCAGTCCATCTCCCTGCCAAGGCAGCGATATTCCTTATTATGCAGTTACTACTGTATCGTTCAGTGAAGATTTAAATGTCTCAAGTGCCAGTGCCTCTGATGATGGGAGAGCAATCTAAAGGCTGGAAGATTGGCCTGTCACAAACTTTCCCCTGTGTGCAACCTAATTTTTCCTTCCCTGCTCATCTGCGCTGCACACATAAGATGTGCAGTGGGAATAAAGGGATGAAAATCCTTATGCAAGTGTTAACTTCTCTATTTCCTGCTTTTTAAGCTTGTAACTATGCTGAGTTAGCAGCCTGCTTGGTACTGGGGATTCATGCTTATTTGTTTGAAGACTCCAAAGACATCAAGCACATACTTCAGTCCCATGGCTGTCATTTACAGCAGCATGTATTTGGAGGTAACAACCACCTTGGCCGGGATGCTCGGTGGCTTCTGCAGGATTGACCTGCTGAGTCCTATCTCTTTTTGGCCTCCTTGCAAGCTCCTGGGCACTGGCTAAGAGTTGATATCCTGAGGGTTTTCATTTTGTTGATAATTTAGGAGGTTTGAATAGTTATGGGGCCTTTCATGGGGTCAGATTTGCATTGCTAGTTCTGGAGAAGAAAATGCCACTGCTTTTAGGTATTTCTGTGTCAGAGCTTTTTGGGATGGCCAGGTGGGTTTGTTTGACTAGTTGTTTTTAAGCATACCTTGAGCATCTTCTGCCGTGAAGTGTATTTGAACTCAAAATCAGGATAAATGCATCCAGTATAACCAGCCATAGACGTTCACCCTGTGATTTCTGCCTCAAGTCCTTAACTCTGGTTTGAGTGTCACTAGTCTTTCAGAAAAGCACCTGGGCTTGACTTAGGGCCTTGCAGAGATGGAGAAGCAGCACAAGCAAGCTGTTGGTGTGCTTAATTACCTTCACTGTTAAAAAACATGTAGCTCGTTGCTGCTCTGGTATGATTCTGGTATGAGCTTCAGCTCCCATCTGCTGGATCTTGTTACAGCTGGCTTAGAAGGCTTGAGTAAAATAAGTAAGGAGCTTTAAATATATTCTAGTGTCAAATACATTCAGGAGCTCAAAAAGGGTTTTTTTCACCCTTTTTCTGGGTTTTGTCCCTCCCTTTTCTATGCAAACGTGTGAACAGAAGTGTCATGATAGCCATCAGGTCCAGTTCATTGGGGCTACATAGAGTGGGCAGTTGAGGAGATCATTTCTCCTTGGTGAAAAACATGTGTATGGATGGATTATGTATATAACATATGTTGTTGTATTGTCACATTGTTCCATCTTGATGGTGGCAAGATTGGTTTCTGGTGGGATGGATGACCTGTATCTCAGACAAGGGTGAGCATCAGTCTACAGTGGTCACTAAGGATGGCAAAAAAGAGTTGAATTGCAACCCAGATGCTGTCCGTGTCTTAAATTATGTGAGAAGGTATGAAGGAAGGTGTTGGCTGCTTCTAACCTGTGATGCTGTAAGAAAAGACTCATGTTTGATTAGAAAATCTGAGTTTTTAATTAAAACTAAAGTTTTAAAATGAAAAATTAAAGTTTAATGGGAAAATCTTCTTACGAAAACTTTTCCTTGCTGTGAAGCTCAATCTGGAGCACAAGCCTGTCACAGACTTGGACAAAGAATGTGATGGAAAACCCCATCCAACCATACCCACGATCCTTGTGCTTCCTCTCCAGTCTTCTCTGGCTTTGGGATTTGGCCTCAATATTGTCAATAACACACGTGTGCCTTTAGATTATGCAGGCTTTACTTCAAATTGAGTAAGTAATATAAGTAAGATAAGTATCACCTAGCTTTTATTTAAATCACTGCAGTGAGTAGGTTGAAAATACTCATGACAGACTCCTCTTTCTGTGCTTCAAATAGCTGTGATTGATTGTGCACTTACTGGACTTCAGCAGAGCTGGCTATAGTTGCTGTTAGCTTTGTGTACAGTAGAGGTTTGTGCGTTCAAATCATGGAGTCTGGGAAATCCTAAATAATGAATATAGTGTTTAGAGGAAGAAAACAGCTCTTCTGCATAGCCAAAGGTGATACAGTAATAAGCAGACTTTACCGTACATGTTTTCCATGTGGGTTTTTTAATGTAGATTTTACTGTTCATCAATATTCTGGTTCACTGGAGCAAATGTTTTCTGGATCACACAGTGCCAGGTAGATAAGAGCTATCCAAGACCCTGTTTGTGCGCTCATTTGGCTGCTGCAGCATCACATTTAATGTGAGAAACACAGCGTATCCTGGGATCCCATTCACATCCGTGGGGAAGGTACTCAGGACCTCTCAGAATAAAGCCCATAAAATATTCAATACCACCTGCAGTGAAAAAGGCAGAGATATAGCTTTAAAAAGAAACCCCTTAGAGTTAGGAGCATTTGGGAAGCAAAGTTGTAGTAGGATGTAGTATAACCATAGTAACAGGCAGGATGCTGCAGAACTGATACTGGAATAATGAATTTTGCTGGAAAAAAAAAATGAGGAAAGCAGACTATCAGATTTTGAGATGGCAAAAAAAGGGGGGTTTGCATTTAAACACGTATTTGAATTGATAGATGCTAGAAACTCCAGCCCTTTGTAAACCCTGGCTGTACCACAGAAGAAAACAAATTGAAAAGCCCCCTTATCTCTCAGTGAAATAACCACTAATCAGTAAAAGAGAACATTTAGACTATCATCATTCCTCTGTTAGCCAAAAAATATATTACTTTAGTTGGGTTTTTTTCCTTCTATTTCAGTGGGGGTAACCGCAGCACTGATTTACTGAAATAGGGTACAGGTTGGTTACCTATGGCAATGATGGAGCACCCAGGTCTCCCGCGCAGCCTATGCACGCTCTCCAAGGCACAGGGCTTATGTTGGCTGTTTATTAGGCATCAGATAGGTTTCAGCGGCCAGTCTATCCCAGTATTCAGTGAAAACTGTCTTCCCAGCTCCTGATTTTCTTGTTTCAAACAGTTTCCATCTCTAATTGTGCTCTTTAATATCATCTGATGAGACAAAAGAACAGTTATTTCAGTGGCATCACAAGATAATTGTTTAACTGCTGGAATTTGGGCAAAGGGAGTAAATGCATTTGTGGGGGATTTTATCTCCATCTCTTTGCCCTTCGAGACACTGACAGCACTTGGTGTTTATCAGCTCACAAGAGCCTGGCCAGGTATTTAAGCAGCTCAACCTGTGAAGCAAAGCACATGCTGGGAGATGGCTGCAGAGCAACTTTTCACCCACCTGCTGGTAACAAACCCTTATTAATTGACAGCAGAATAACCAGATTGCAACTGGCAGCCTAATGCTGTGGAACATCACAGGTCAGAGCACAGGGAGAGGCAGGATGGCAGCTGGGAGCACGGGATGGGGAGGCAGCCCGGGCAGGATGGGTTCCTGTGTTAAAGCTGATTGCCTTTGAAGTGATTTTGGCAAAGCTCCCATAGATGCTGAAAACCCATTAGTCTCTATAAATGTCCTGATAAAATTAATCATAATATTAATGAATCATAGAATAGAACAGGTTGGAAGGGACCTGAAAAGACAGAATCATACAATCACAGAATCACAGAATGGTTTGGGTTAGAAAGGAGCTTAAGGTGTTCTAATTTCAACCCCCAAGATTGTATGGTCCAGCATCTCATGGATAAGGGAGATGAGATTATCCAGCATCCTCTCCAGTTGCACCTTAAATCCCTTCCACAGCAGGGACTCTACTACCCTGGAGAGGTTGTTCCAGTGAATGACTGTGCTTACTATAAATGTCTTACTTAAGTGGAGATGAAAGCTTTCCTGGTGCAATGTGTACCCATTGCCCCTTGTTTTCTCTCTTCATGTGGCTCCATGTGAAAAGAGACCATCTTCTTTATAGTTCCCCTTTAAGTACAGGATAATGTCATAATAAATTTAACCCTAGAACCTGGATCCTGTATGTTATTTATATGCAACCCTAACTATTCTATGATTCTATGACTCTATGATTCGGGGATTTGCATATCTTATGCAGAATGCTGTGTGCCAGGTCAATACCTAAGAGCACATCCAGCTCAGTCCTCTCTCCACAATCCCGTCATGTGCTGGAAACACTGGATTGCATCCAGTGGCATTGTGCTGGTAGGATACTCAAGCGCAGGGATGGTGAGAGAGGCTTCCAAAGTTTCCATCCCCTTTACACTCCCAAAGGAAATACTATGCAGCTTCTGGCCCCATTTGAGGCCAAGCAGCTTCCAGGCTAGAAGCAGCTGAGACAGACCTGCTGGGACTGGGGGGAGCATTTTGCCTAAACCTCCTCTGTCATTTGAACATTTGCATTGAGCAAGGTGTAGGCAGCAGATTTGAAGACGCCTGCAGAGATATTTGGGAATGGCCAACACTGCAATATGGGCAGTGGGCCCAGAGGGGAATGAGGAAGAATAAGGTTTTGATACGAGAAAAGAAGCTGAAATTGATCTTTACTGGATGCCATTTCCTTGGGGCCTTGGTTAAAGAGGAGCACTTTGACAGTGTGAGGCTTTCCCTGGTGCATGCCATTGGGCAGGGATGGCACCAGGGACTACACTGGGGCTCCTGAGACAGAGCAGAGCATCCCTCCAGGACCCTGGGCTACAGCTTTGTGAGATACCCAGCAGCAAGATGCCAGGAGATCACTACACTTTGCTGGTATTCAGATGGATCCAAGGGCATCTTGCATCACATGCCCATCAGCCTCATGGCTTCCATCCCAACCTGTCCAGGAACCTTCACAAGTTCATTCCTGTGGCTCATCACACAGTGAGGAATCAGCCTAACACACACAGGTACTACAGGGAAGCAACGCCAGCCTTTCCAGCAGGAAAGGAGACATTACACTATCTCTTAACCACAGCCACCCAGATTCCAACTGCAGCTTCCAGCTCTGCACCACACTTCCATGGGAAGAACCAGATTTGTGGGGAAGTTTGTCACCTTAATGGGTGATGACACAGCACACAGCACCTGAGACAGGTGAGGCTACATCGAGCGAAACAAATCTGTATGGATGATGCATTCCTGCTGGGGCAGATAAAGGATTCCTCTTCTGACATGATGATTTATAGATCTGCAGCTCTTGCCTCAGCAGTAGTGCCCCAGCATGGGTCAGTGGAGCCCTCGGCTGAATACACTGCAGTGCTGGAAAAGGAGGATGAGTAGTGCTTTAAAAAGGCAGATGCTGCCAGTTTAACATTTGGGAAGGCAGCTGAGAAGCCATAATTCTATGAATCACTCAATGGTTTGGGTTGGAACGGACCTTAAAGCTCCTCCAGTTCCAACCCCTGCCACAGGCAGGGACACCTTCCACTGGAGCAGCTTGCTCCAAGCCCCTGTGTCCAACCTGGCCTTGAACACTGCCAGGGATGAGGCAGCCACAGCTTCTCTGGGCACCCTGTGCCAGCGCCTCAGCACCCTCACAGGGAAGAGCTTCTGCCTTATCTCCAACCTGAACTTCCCCTGTTTCAGTTTGAACCCATCACCCCTTGCCCTATCACTCCAGTCCCTGATGAAGAGCCCCTCTTCAGCATCCTTGTACCCCCCTTCAGACACTGGAAGCTGCCCAGAGGTCTCCATGCAGCTTCTCTTCTCCAGGTTCAACAGCCCCAGTTTGGGTTTGAAAAGGTTTGATACAGTACAGTTAAAACTGCGGGCTCTCAGCTAAACCCCAGCTTAAAATTCAGGTCAGGCTTTTTATTTTTTTCCCTTTGAGGTAGCCACATCCTGCGCTCATCCCGTGCCTTCCCCTGCCAAGGCATCTCAAGGAGATTTGTAAGTGATAGGCAATAATATACTGATAATGGACAACCACTCCAGTGCCAAGGTCTCTTCTTCCATCTGCTGTGTTTTAAAGAGCCTGTCACCTGGTAAAGACATCCCTGCACAGGTACATCCCCATCTTTGTCGTCTTCCCCCAGGAACATGAAGCAAGTGAACAGAATGGGAAGAAGCTGTGATTTCTGCAGATAAAAACATGCTTTAGGGTGGAGATTGTTCCTCTAAGTGCTTCTTGCCAAGAAGTTAGAGAAAACAAAATGACAGCATGAAAACCTGAAGGTTTGTGTAGGCTTGACCTGTTGTTTTGAACTTCTGCATGATGGGGAATCATTGGGCAACCAAATCTGTTGTACTGAAACCGCATTTAAGGGACCCTTAACACCATACCTCCAGCTTCATCCTTCTCCATCGAGTGCTCTCTTGCTGTGAAGGATTTCAGTTAGTTTTAATACGTAAGTGAGGTTGCCCAAGATAACAATCCCAAAGCTCTTATTGAAATGATACCTCTGGGTCTGTTTATCCTCCATCACTCAGGGCTGGTGAAAGCCCAGTGCTCAGTGTATAAATTACACCTGCACTGGAGCTGCTTTATGTTATCTGAAGCTCCAACACAATTTTGAGAAAGGACCACATCAAGGGATAATGATAAATGTTTGCAAACCACATGAAAGATAAAACCCACCATGTTAATTCCAAGTGGTGCTGCTCTGGTTTATCCCATTACCTCAACAGTAGCTAATGGCCAGGAGGTCAGAAGAAGGAATTTCCTTTTACTTTTAGTAGCCTTAAGACTCTTTTAAAGCCTTCACCCCCATGTGCTGTAGGAGTAATGAATGACACCCTTGGTGTGGTGTTAGGATTCAGCACCATGCAGCGTTTTCAGGCGCAAGGAGATGGACATTGTTCCATGGATGAGTTTCCTTGTTAGTGTGGGGGGTTTTAAAAGGCTTCATTGAAGTGTCTTGCTATAAAATGATGCTTTGATCATCCCCATTTGCTGTTAATGAATCCAGATGGGTCAGAGGCAACTGGATTGTGCCTCTCTGATAATACATGTGCTGCCTTTCATTTTCTCACACGGAGTTTCAGAGCTGGCCCAGCTAACGAATCCAGCTGCATTAACATGGCCTAATGCATCCCAGTACATCGTGTCCCCGGAGACACATGCAGATGTGTCAGGATTGCTTTGGAAAAGGTTAAAGTGTTACAGAAATATAGCCATTCCGTACCTGGTACTGTTTGCTTTCATATGGTAATCGCCTTTTTTCATTCTTTCATATTTTTCAATCATGAAAGTAGCTTTCTGTTTCCTTTCAATCAAAAGATCTCATTCTGAAATGAAGATATTGGCAGGAGCTTAGCTGTGATTTTAATGTTGTTGTACAGAGGAGAAAGTAAGTGGGAGAATCTACGTAGAAACCAGCAATACCTTCTCTTTCAACATACAGTCTTTGGTGGTGTAAGTTGTTGTTTGCTCAAAGGTTGAGTTACATAAAGAAATAGAAAGCTGGTCTAGAAATCAAAGACCAGCTTTGATTCCTCTTTGTGTGGTTGTACATCCAATCCATGAAGTTTGCTATAACATGAGGGTGCCTTGGAGAACAGATCCTTCTCCTGATAAGCCAAGAGAGTTGATAGCGTGAATCTGCTGAAAATCCCACCCACCAGTGAAATACCAGTGGAAAATGAAAAGTGTGATTATCCATGCAAAGAGGAGCAAAATGGCTTTGTCTTCTAGGTTACTACATGAGTTAGGAAGGATTTCTTTATATGGTTTCTTATTCCCTATACATAGATGTTAACCCATATCTCGCATCAGCAGGTCGGAAAGTCACCTTTTCCTCTGCTGACAGACAAACACTGTCCATGGGAGCACCTTTAAGCCATCTAGGTGCGAAGCAAAGCACTTTTGCTGAGTCCTCTTGCACGGATTGTGGTTGTTGGCACTTGAAGTTTGAAGGACAGCAGCTCCTTAAGCAGCCCAAATGCAGTGATCATAGAATCATAGAATAGTTTGGGTTGGAAGGGACCTTCGAAGCTCATCTAGTCCAACGCCCTCTAATGAGCAGGGGCATCTTCAATTAGATCAGGTTGCCCAGAACCGCATCTGGTTCATGACTATGCCCTACCTCTAGCCCAGTGGATCTGACAGATGTCATTTCCCCCATTTGCTGAGTAATTTTCACAGTACATTTATGAGCCCAATATGATGTTAAGTTTACCCCCAAAGGTGCCAGATCTCCCATTTTAGCAGGATTTGGGTGCTGATTTTGCCCTCACTGCTCTCAGCCTGTTACACCAACTAGGGAAAACAAAGAGCCTGGGTGCTGTTTGAATCCCAGATGAGCTGTGCTCACAGTTTGGAGCCCACCAGGATGCAAACAGCACCAGTGACTGCTGCAGCATCGCTGTGCAGTTCTCTGCTTCATTTCTTTGCAGTCACTCCAGCTTGCAAGTACTTTAGGATTGATTCTTCTCCTCCATGCATGTCAAGCCCAGGGCAGCATTGAGTATTTATTAAAGCACAGATCCTTGTAATAGCAGGAGAAGCAGCATAAACAGGATCATCTGAGAGGCAGCTGCACCAGACTATAGTTTAATTCGGACCAAATAATCCCATTTTTTTTCCTAATTGCAATATGAAAGATCAATTAATTCTGTCATGTAAGAGCAAGCTTAAATAAAATACATGAGCAATGAAAGAGAAGGGGTTTGTTTTTTCTCCAAGAGCAGTTGTGAGCCAAGGATGTATCAGGAACAGCACAGGCAGTGACTAAACCTTCATTGAAACCCCCACGTGCTGAGGGATCCTGTGTGCTCGGAATGAGGATGAGGTTGGCAGATGCTTTTTCCCCACATCAGGGCCAGGTAGCGGAGCAGAATCAATTCCTGTCACTCAGGGGTTGCTCTGGCACAGCAGGATTATGGATCAGGGTGATGCTTCGTGCTTGAATCTGGAAATCAATAGAGAGAAGGAAATTGGGCTTGTGGGGATGCGGCAGTGATGATGATTTGGGGGTTGATGAGATTTTGCTCTGCAAACAACTGAGTCATTGAGTCATCTTCACGTCCTGATTAACACAGAGAAAGGGCTAAATTCAGCCTTGATGCAGCTCTCCCAAAGTCCGTGCACCCCCACGCCCCCCGTATAATTTGAGTCCAGAATTACTCAAACATACAAGGGCTCTCAGATGCTTCAGTCTCCTTCTCACGAATAACCTTTCACTCTACCAAGCCTAATATTAATTCAGCTTATAGCAGCCTGGGACCTTCATAACCTTTCCTCTGTCTTCTTTGTAGCAACCAGTGCAATAGAGCAGGCAATGGTATAAATTCAGACTGTGCCAAGTCACCTTGGGGTGCCTCTGAAACCCCAAAGCTTTTAAATCTCAGCTCTTATATATGGTACCTCCTGCAGACTGACCTAACTTGCTCATCTGTAGGACGTGGAGAAGCACTTCTGGTTTGTGGATATGTGCTGTTGGTCCTATGATTGTAATACACTGCTTGGGGTAACAAAAGGATCTTGCAAGGTTGCTCCAGCAGAAAGCTTGTGCCCTACACATGCAGATTGTATGAATAGGAGCGATTGGTGAACTCGCTGGTCTTTGAGATAGCCTGCAATCTGTGAGTCTGGAGTTCCTGGTGAGGATGAAGTGCTCACGGTTTGCAAGTCCAAGCAGAGCTCAGTGAAGCTGTGTACCTGGTTCCTCTAAAAGTCACACTTCTGCATTCTGAGGTTTCATCCAGTGAAGGAAAGACCCAGTGACCTCTGCTGGTCCTCAGCAACAGGCTCAGAAATCCAAACCTCATTCAGACCCCTCAGCCACCCTCTTCATTCCTTACGTTTTTCCTTCTTTATCCTCCTTCACTCTGCTTTATGTCACTTGGTGGCATGGACTGCTCCAGCATCTGCTCAGCATCGTGGAGCATCAGCTGTACAGTTACATCTGTGATGCTGATTAGTAGAACATGAGCAGACTGATATTAAGATCCACTCTGAACTGCCATTCATGCTTCAGTTTTTCTCTCTTTTCCAGAGCACTGTAATTGTGGAGAAGACTGTTCAGGACCTGATGAACCTGATGCACGACCTGAGTGCCTATTCGGATCAGTTCCTCAACATGGTGTGTGTGAAACTCCAGGAGTACAAGGACACCTGCACCCTTGCTTACAGGTACAGGCAGGCTTGGGAACCAATGTGTGCTGGAGATACTGCACTTGGGCTTTTGCTGTTTAGGCAGGAGTTACTTGTAGAAATCATCTCTGATGGGATGGACAAGGGTATTTCCTTCTAGGTGGGGAAAAGGTCTGGAATAATGATCATTGGCATGAGAGTCTTGGCTTCCTAGTGACTATCCACATCACACTGTGCTTTAGGCTATTTAAATGAGGATGACAGTGGTAGAGCTTAGAAACCACACAGCTTTTCTCTTAATCAGGCAGAAGGTGACCTCAGGTTGGAGATGGAGAGTATAAGGCATCATCTTTAAAATAAATAGCTGTATGTAGCTACTGCGTTCTTGTAAAGCAAGTCAGATCCTTCCATTTGAGTGGTGCCAAGAGATTCAACTGTGTTTTAATTAGATAGAGATTTGGGTATTCAGGTCTCCTGGTGAAGTAGGAATTAGTAACAGCAACACACAACAGAAATACATACACACTGGGTTTTGTGAAACGAAAAGTTCCCCGTGACCCAGCTTCAGTGTGTGCTTGAGCCCAGAACCCCCCCGTGTGCTGGGCTGCACCCCCAGAGCGTGAGCAGCAGCTCAGGGAGGGGATCCTGCCCCTCTGCTGTGCTCTGGGGAGACCCCCCTGCAGCCCTGATCCAGCTCTGGGGCAGCAGCACAAGAGGGACATGGAGCTGCTGGAGTGAGGCCAGAGGAGGCCACGGAGATGCTGCAAGAGGGCTTGGTATTATGGGACTTCATCTTCCCATTTGCAGTGGTCTGGAGGCCTTGATGTACACAGCTGAGCACCAGTTGTCTCAGCCTAAGACTCCACCAAGTTCAGCTCTGTATGCTAAGGACTACAGGGCCAGGTTGCACAGAGCCTTGAGTGAGATGGTTTAGTGTGAGGTGTCCCTGCCCATGGCAGGGGGGGTGGAACTGGATGATCTTAAGGTCCTCTCCAGCCCTAACTATTCTATGATTCGACATAAGTTGGAGCGAGTGCAGAGGAGGCCACGGAGATGCTGTGAGGGCTGGAGCAGCTCTGCTCTGGAGCCAGACTGAGAGAGCTGGGCTGGGGCAGCCTGGACAAGAGAAGGCTCCTGAAGGGGAGACCTGAGAGCAGCTCCAGTGCCTAAAGGGGCTGCAGGAAAGCTGGAGAGGGGCTTGGGACAAGGGCCTGTAGGGACAGGCCAAGGGGAATGGCTTTAACCTGCCCGAGGGGAGACTGAGATGAGCTCTTAGGCAGAAGCTCTTCCCTGTGAGGGTGCTGAGGCGCTGGCACAGGGTGCCCAGAGAAGCTGTGGCTGCCCCATCCCTGGCAGTGTTCAAGGCCAGGTTGGACACAGGGGCTTGGAGCAAGCTGCTCCAGTGGAAGGTGTCCCTGCCCATGGCAGGGGTTGGAACTGGATGAGCTTTAAGGTCTCTTCCAGCCCAAACCATTCTATGATTCTATGGCTCTTTCCCAAAACTTGTCTGCAGACTTACTCAGGTGGTCATCAAATGCTCTATCTTAGGCTTTGTTCGTTAGCGTTTTGGGCTGATCCATCTCTATCTGCTTCCCTAACCATAGAAACTAGACGCAGAGTGGTCCCACTGGCCACAGGGTTATCATGCTGGCTCATTTGGTTTAAGTACGTACTTCAGGTCCTTGCTTTATCCTAGATTTCCTGGCTAACCATCAGTAAGTAATTTACTCTGTGTACATGTCAGTTGCCCATCTTTAAAGTGGCCCTTCCTAGAGGGGGGGACTAGGAGTGTACCTCATGCCACAGGGATAAACACTTGTGTTGAGACACTACAGATGCTGCAGCAGTGTGGGCTAGGATATCTGCTATACATAATCTCCTTTAATGGCTAATTGAGGCTGGTGATAACAGGGAAAGCTGAAAAAGTCCCTTGTGTTTTCTGACCAAGAGCATTAAGAAATTATTTCCTATTGCCTAATTCCATTCAGGAAAAGCTTCATCTGATGAGTGGCTGGGTACAGGCTCATTATTGTTAATAACACCAACAGTAGCAGTGAGCACATATGGGTCTGAACTTCATCTGAACACTGGTGTAAATTGGTGGCTGCTCATGTGCCGTGGTCCTAAATGCTCAGATTATGCATGAAACTTCACTGACTGCAGCCAGACAATAGATGTGATTTCTTTGGCTTGAACTTAAAAGGTCCTTCCTTCCTTCCTTTGAGGAGTAATTAGGACAGCCCTAATTTGGCAATATCCTGATTGCAAGCAGGAGGGAAAAACAGGAAACATTCTGGTTTTGCTGCTAGCAAATGACTGAAATAGAAATCTATATTCATTTCGAATGATGCAGAGGAATGGAGCAGCTCCCCGGCTTTCCCAGGGCAAGCAGTTCGGTCCATGGGGACATTATGCCCTCTGCAGGGATTTTACATCAGTACGGCTCCATGCAGCCTTGCCGTTTGGACCAGGGAGGTTTGAGATGGGAAAAGCCTCATGTTGAGAAAGTTAGGGAAGGAAGGGTTGTTTATAGCTGCTTTAAATCAGAATGAACTCTTTAGTTTATTTAGTTCATTCCCCACGTGCATGTGTCTCCTGAGCAAACGTGGGTGAAATGTATTCAAATACAGGCTCCTCAAAGCAAGGCTGTTTTACTTAGAGTCCTTCACAGAGCAGATAGCACTGTCAGGACGTCAGCACTAAGGAGATGCACAGCTGAGGTTTTTCGCGTTTGATTTCCATTTGGCTCACATTTTCCAGTAAATGCAAAGAAGGAAAACCTGGAAATGAATGGATTGGACATTTATCTAAGTAGCAGCTACGGATTTTCTTGTTTCAGTTGATGATGGATTTCAGAAGCGTGTGCAATCTGATGTAGGTGAGATGTCTTCTGCAAATTGCGTGTTTGTAGCCAGTGCAGTTTCAGTTTGACACAAGCTGTTTATGAATGTGAGTTATGTTCCTCAGGGGTTGGGGATTCAAGTGAAAGTGAAGATGGGAGATAGAGCCACAAAACCTCCTGCTGTGTTGGCAGTGCTTTTCTTCAGTCTTGTCCAGCCCACATCTAGCTGCTGCTTCAGCAAATTCCTGTAATAGCAGCCCTACTCATGAGTTAAGCCTGTAGAGTTAAACTATGGTACTCAGACAAGCTTTGCTATCTTGAGTGCTAAAACTAATCTCTTTCCATGTCTTTCTACTCAAATAAGCCCCGTGTTTAGTTATGTCCATGTCGAAGCTGCAGTTCTTGCTTTGTTGTCCACCTTTAAGCTGTCCTGTGTGTCCACTTCCTTCTTACCAATTTTCATCCTCTGTCCTTTGAGCACCCATCCTTTTACATGTCGTTCAGCCTATCTGGAGAGGCTGAGTAAAGGCACCACTCACCCAAGTGAGTCTCTTTAGTCTGTAAAAGAGATGGACATCTCCAAAGAGTGGTTCACCTTAGTTAAAAGGCAGCCAGACCCTCTGGAGATGCTCAGCTTTCTCCTTTAGTTGGGAAGGCAGCTTATGGTGACCAGCCTCCTGCCTGATCTGACTGAGCTAAATACGGTAAGGTGGGATATAACTGAGCCTGTATCTTTCAAAATGATGAAGAAAACCAACATATCTCAATTTCTGCTTTCCAGCCAGGCAAAATTCTTTCAAAGTGTGGGGTCTGCAGTCAAAGAGGATTCCTTGGGTCATCAAGAAACACTCTTGCTGCTCAGTTTACTACTTCTCACTGGTATCTTCCCCTTCTTGCATCAACTTTGGGGGGTTTAAGTTGTCTTTTTGACTCTTTCTGGGCAGGGGTCTTCCCTCAGGCCTTTGGGTACCTGGCGCATGGTGAGCACATCAGTTTTCACCTCTTAGCAGTGCACGCAGAGCTCAGCATGGAAGCACCACCTTGGCCCTGGGAAGAGAAACAACTTACTCAGAAATAGATTTGCCACAAGCCAACAGAGTCCTGTTATTCCCCTTGGCCCCCAGATGTTTTCCTAATGAAAAGCCATGGCTCCCACAGCTGTGTCCAGGGATGTTCCCATCACTTTGCTCCCAGCTCAGGGTGACAGTGGTGCAAATCTGGGATCATTGCCATCAGCAGATGTTTCGTGGATAAAGCCCACTGAGCTGTAGAGGGGTGAACCATCCTCACTCATCGTGTGCCATCGTCCGTGTGACACCTCTTCCCTACCCACTCCCAGGAGCTGGGCACAGGCAGATGGGATTTTCCTTGGCTCATTGAGCTGTGAATTAATTAGTTCATTATGGCCCTGGTGCTAGCAAATATGGATTGGGTCAGCCTGAGATGGAGTTAGTTCTCCCCAGAGCAGCCCTCAGAGTGCTTTGCTTTGTGTTGGTAGCTGGAAAGGTGTTGATAACACACCGGTGCTTTGGGTGCTGCTGAGCCGTGCTTGTCAGCATCAAGATCTTGGGAGGGGACACAGCCAGGACAGCTGATCCCAACTGACCAAAGGGATATTCCAGAGCATAAGATGTCTGTCAGCAATAAAAGCTAAGAGAAAGGAGGATGTGAAGGGACATTTGTTATTACAACATTTGTCTTGGAGCAACTGCTACGCATACTCAAGCCCTACTTCTTGGGATGTATAGATGTAGCCTGCTGATGGGAAGTAGAGAATAGTCTTTTGTTTCCCTTTGCTTCACACATGGCCTTTGCTTTTGCTTTATTAAACTGCCTTTATCTTCATCTGCAAGGTTTTTTCCACCTTGTTTTGTCCCCCTCCTATCCTGCTGAGTACAGGAGGGATATAGTGGCTTGGTAGGCGCCTGGCATCCAGCCAAGGTCAACCCACCACAGCCTATTACAGCAGCAGGGATAATTACATAGGAGTTTGGGAGAAGGGGGAGTGTTTGAAAGGAAGCATTTTGAGCTGTACTAAAACATGTCATCCTGACTTGTGATAATTTACTCGAGGCCCTGAATTAGATTGACATTGATAGAAATTATGGAAGTTGAAAACTGGCTGAGATGCTAGAAAGAAAGGTGGAGGGAAAGGAGTGTTTAAGTTATGGGAAAAGCTGGGCATCTAGCAGGGATCAGGGTATGTCCCACCCTATTGAACATGAAGGGGGTGGTTGGACTAAAATCAACCTATCAATAAAGATTAGGAGGTGTTGCCATCATGGGAAAGAATGGGGACATAATTCCAAAGGACCCACGTAGTGATGGTGATGTCCCAGCATTGATTACTTTGAAGCTCCCTGTTGATTTCAGTGGAGAATTTGGCTTAGGGCTCCAGCGGCTCATGGACCCACGAATAGAACATCACCAAAAGGTGAGAAAAGCAGGAATTGTGTGGGTTAGGCTCTTGGAAAACGCAGACCCTAGGAAAGCAAGGACCACAAGCTCAGTTTGCAGCTTGCTATAGCAGCCAAATATCATCCTCCTTCTCCTCCCCCCAGTATCCGCTGCAAAAAGTAATAGGATTCTTGAAGACAGCAGATAATAAGGATCATAAACCACAGAGGTAGCTCTGTCCTCTGTATAACTCCATCAGAAGACTCCCAAAGAGGACTTGCATTCATAGTCATCTGAAGGGCTATGATAAGGCTGTTAATAATTGAAGAGAGTAAGTAGTGGAAGTGGTGAGAGCTGAGGCTGCTGTAAAGGAAAATAACAGGGAGTAATGGGATGAAACCGAGTAAAATAAAACACAAGCACAGTATCATGAGTTTTATATTTTTTATAAAACCAAGAGTTAGATTTGTTCAACTGTGAAATAAACTCCCAAGGGAAGGAGACTGTTCCTTTAGTCATTTAAATCTGGAGAGGACAAAGCACTGGCTAATACATCCAACGGAACAGTTGTCTTGCCTTGGCAGAGAAATGGCCAGATAGCATCAAATGCAGTTTTTCCATCTCAAATGTCAGCTATTCTGGTGGAGCTCTTGGGTTTTTTCCCTTCAGTTTTCACCCAGAGTGTAAAAAAAAGAGCCTTTTTTCCTAAGTGGAACAACGCTAAGTTCCTACCAGCAGCAGAAAGCCAAATTGCGATATTGACACCGAGGTCTTCCGTGGCTGGGAACAAAATTCCTTCTTTTGTCTGTGGCAGATTGAAGATGAAGCTTAAAGAGAAGGGAAATTTCTATGTAAGTGCATGTGACAAATTCATTTTCGCAAATCCTGTGTATTTACATAGCAGAGGTTGTTTTCGGGGTCGCTGGTGAAAGGAATGACAGGTTGCTCTGTGCTGGTGGGAAAAAGAAGTAATCTGCTCTGTTTCAAGATAGGTTAGTGTTGGCTCCTATCTCAGTGCCTTTTTTGCCTGTTTTCCTTTTCAAAACACACATACTCGGTGTGTTGTTACTTTTATTTCTATTTATTGACCGAAACATACCTTTGAGGACATGGAAAAGGAGACTGGTTGATAGAATCATAGAATCCACATAAACCCCTTCGAAATGTGGAGGGTCTTCATTATGATCTTGCATGACCCTTCCCAAAATCACCACCTGAACGCTAGGGACAGCTCTGAGCACTTATTGCCCCCATGCAATGGCCTAACCTGGATCTAGAAGTGTAAATGGCTCTGCAAGGTCCACATTGAGCTGATGTGGGCTAAGCCAGCACAGATACATCCATGCAGCAGCACCCAGCAGCTCCAGTTCTTGGTTGACAGATCCAGTGTTGAATCTCTGCATCTTTCTGATGCACAAAGTTTCTATCCACGGTGGAGAAGCCATTTTTTCTGGGGGACAGTAACAGATAAAGATCTGTCTGGCATTTACACTTCTCCAACCCTTTGCGTGGTAGGACCCAGCAAACATGCATTCTTTCTAGGTGTCTTGCAGCCTTGTGAGCAAGGGGTCGTGAGTGATTGAGGGCAAACACAGGTCCCGGAGCCTCTTCTGTAGTTTTTCATAGTAGAAGGTGATACGACTCTTATTGCACAAGTGAGATCTTGATTCTGTTGTTAACCTGCAGCTAAGCCTCTCAGTAGGAACAGAACCTCTGAGACCTGGTCTTTCCAGACACGCTGTTGCTTGTTGGGTGGGTTTGCCATGTTCCCATTACAGAGGGCAGGAAAAAATCCTGCTGCTGCCCATTGGAGAGGTCACTACCATGCTTCTGCTGTGGGTGATATAGACAGATAATGTGTTTCTTCTTGGGCTGGAGAAGCAGTCCAGCTGGTCACTGTGCAAGGACCTTCTAGAAGGGCCTTCCAGATGCTCGCCAGAGAAGGAAACCAGTGATAGGGTTTAGAAGGAAATTCCAACATCCCTAACTCCTGCTTGCCTTTTCCAAGACATAGAAAAGCACCTCCCAGGTCCTTCCTTGTGTACTGAACAACCCAAGAATGGGAAAGGACTTTCCTCTCTGTAGTCACAGCGTGCCCTTGAAGTAGCAGACATTGACAAGAACTGTGCTGATGGTTGTTCATGAGCAGTCCAAAGCAAAAAATAGGCAGCTAATTGACTTTTCCAAACAGAGCATCCCATTTGTCTCCTGCAGTTGCCAGTGAGGAATTCAGCTCAGTTACACTGCCAGAAATATTGAACAGGGAAATTAATAATTGGAATATGCTGTGATCTTTGATTCCATTTCACACATACACATGATTTAGCTGAAATCTCTATTAGTAGATGGAGAGAAGATCCTGGACCCTTCATTTCCTTTCAGTGCTTCAGACCTGGTCTGCAGGCTGCCCAGCTGGTGTGTGGTGAGCTGGTGGCTTCCACCCAGGTCTTCCTGGGCAGGTTTCCATGTTGCAGTCACAACACCATCAGCAGCGGCTGGCAAGCTCGACTGAGATTGCAGGCAACACATGAGCCATGGAGAAACTACCTTCTCTCTTTCGTAGTACAGAATGACCTCCTCCAGTTGTGTGAATGGTTGTAAGCTGAATGGTTTCAGGGGTGGAGAGAATGACTCTATCAAAGTGCATCAAGAGTTGTGAGCTGAAGAGGATTTTATATCCTGCCCACCTGCATTGCCATGCCCTCCAGATGAGCTCTTTGTTGAATTCCTCTTTGGACACATTCTGTACTGCTTAATGCACACTTGTATGTGACAGGGAATTTAATGGGTATGTGCAGAATGGCATGAAAAATACAATTTGCTCCTCACTGATGTGATTGTTGCTGCTTTCCCCCATAGGAGCATCGTGCAGTCGGATGAAAAGCTGGTGATCAGCGCGTCCTGGGCTAAAGATGATGATATCAGCAGGCTCCTGAAATCTCTGCCCAACTGGAGCAACATGGCTCAGCCCAAGCAACTGAGACCCAAGAGAGAGGAGGAGGAAGACTTTATAAGGTAAAATGATTAATTAAGCTGTAAATAGATTTCAAGGAGAGTATCAACGGTGGTGAAACCTGATGGAAATGAAGTAATGGTGGTGTTTGTGTAGCTGTTGTGTGCCCAGGTGTGAGAAAAATCACAGGATCATAGAATCATTTCGGTTGGAAAAGACCCTTAAGATCATTGAGTCCAGCTGCTAACCCAGCACTGCCAAATCCACCACTAAACCACGTCCCCAGGTGTCACATCTACATGCCTCTTAAATACCTCGAGGGATGGTGATACCCTGCCATGGGCAGCCTGTTCCAATGCCTGAGCACCCTTTGGGGAAGAACTTGTTCCTAATCTCCATCCTAAACCCCCTGTGGTGCAGCCTGAGGCTGTTTCCTCTTGGCCTATCACAAGGCACCAGCTTTGCTGAACTGAGAACTCCCTGTATGTTGCCTGGATTTGGTTCAATTGATGGTATTGAGAAATCATTTAGGAAATAGCCTGTTTGAGGGATGTTTCTGGGCTTTGCTTATCAGTCATGTTGGTAGATAAACAATCCTGAAGCTGTTTATAGAATTATAGAATCATTGAATGGTTTGGGTTAGAAGAGGCCTTGTCCATTCCCACTTGTCCTGTCCCTACAGGCCCTTGTCCAAAGTCCCTCTCCAGCTTTCTTGTCGGCCCCTTTAAGTACTGGAACTACTTATAATCCTTCAAGAGAAGGGACAAAGCAAAGCTTCTTCTCACTTGCAAAAAGCCCGGGAGGGAGGGAGGGCATAGTTCAAAGAGGAGCTTCAGTGGCAGTGCCAGCGTGCTGCTTTCCTGCCCTTATTGCTCATGTCTGCTCTCTCTGTTGTTCAGACAAGGCTATATGAAGAATTATGCTTGTAAACCAAGTCAGGACAGTGGCTGGGATTGGAGGGGGAAAGAAAGGGTTATTTCTGATTCAGTCAAATACTTTTCTTGGTTGATGGTGCCACCCTGATCCCCCCTGCAGTGAAGAAAACTGCAGTTTGCAACCTAATGGAGGAGCCAACAGGTTGTACTGGGCAGGAAACTGGTATCACCAAAGCCGTCTTCCATTTGAACCATGACCTGGTGATGTTTCTCCTCCATCCCAACTGCAGGAGCTATGTAAGGAGAGTCAAATGAAATATATTGGTGCCTCCAGATGAGATTCTTTCAGAAGCTACTTTCTGTGTCCAAACCAGATTATTTCTATGCTGAGGCAAGTGAAAGCCTCTAAGTAGGCAGATGGCCTTTCCCTGCACACTGTAAATGGCTCAGCGTCTGAATCCTTGACGCATCCTCCTTGTCATTCCAGTGAGTCAAAAAGCTTGCCTGTGCATCCCCATCGCTATTCATCACTTCCTTGATTGACATTTGGCTACAAAACTGGAGGAGTAAGTGAAGCTGTTGAAAATAACAAGTCTAATTTGCCCGGATTGTGATTTTACTCATTCACTCAAGGCACGCACAATAACGTGAAGATGATGCAGTCTAGAGAGAGGGTTGAGGAAGAGGATAAAATCTGTCTCGTCACAGAAATGTTTGCTCATACTGCAGTGGGAATCATCAGCTTTGCCAGTGTTTCAAACAATACTCAGTGATACTGGAAGAGTGAGGATGCAGAGCCTGTGAGGTCTTTGTGTAGTCAGTCCCTGAGTGGTTTGAGATACATCGATCCAGTCCTAGCCTCCATCCTTGCCTTCGCATTCATCCCTTGTTTCTTGGCACAGAAAGGTGCTGGGGTGCCCTCTTGGCTCTTACTGTGGTTCCTGAGCTATCAACATGGGACACCAGAGTTCCCATGGATGCAAAGCTGGGTACTACAGGATGAGCATAGTGTAAATTCGTGGCCAGGCTAAATCTGATGGCCAAGCTCCGTCCAATGCTATAGCAGTGCCAACATTTTGATCCTATTAGGCATTTTATTCCAATATTGTCATTTTACTATCCGTTAATTGAGGTATTCTGTGAAATTCTATGAGAGGTGTTAGAATGTGAAATCCGTAAGTCATCTACACTGAATTCCCAGGGAAAAGACCCTCTACTGTGTCTGGTTTTTAGCCTAAACATGAGGACAAAGCTCTTTTCTCAGTATCTATTTGCACAGAGCATCATGTATTAAGCTTCAGTGCCTCAGACTCCTGTGTGAATGCTCCTGTAGCATTCGTTTAAGTGATAGTAGTTGGTCTGGACCAGTTTTAGCCGTAGATGGTAAGCACCATGGCTTAGAAACCTCCTCAGGAATCTGTAGGTGCTTGAATAGATCTCTGCTGAAAGCTGCAAAATGAAATTAATTACTTGTCCAATTCTGTGTCATCTTCCTTCCATTGAAACAGGCTTTTTTTCTTCAGACTTTCCCCTAATACAAAGGAACATGATTTCTCTGCTGCTGTTGCTTCTTTCTCTTCCTCTTGGCACTGCTGATGAATTGGGAATAATTCTGCCGTAGCCATCTCTGCCTGAACACTGCAGTGGAGCCAAAGGGAAGTGGGTAGCTTGGTTATTAGGGTCATGGCTGTGATGGGAGAGCCTGGGAGAGTAAATTTCCTTATCAGTTTAACCAACCAAGATACTTAAATCCTTGATATACAAATACTCATCTGTTTTAATGGATTCCCCCCTCCTCAGTTAGCAGGGACAGCACTAAGCATCCTCTCCTGGAAAGGCAATTTTAAGCTTGGTGAAACATGGGAGCATGTTCTTTTTGGACATAAAACAAGACTGACAGCAATATTTGAACTACTCAGCACTACCCCTTTATGAACGTTGCTAAATTAAACATGTCCTGAAAGTTTACCACCAGTGTTTGTACTGTGGCAGGAAGAGCTCTCAGAGCACAGTTTTCCTTCTCTCCCCCTCCTTAGGTTTCCTCTAACTCATTTGTTTAATTAAGAAGAAGAATCCAAATGTGATGTCTCTGCAGAAAACCCCAGCCTCGTGCATATCTGTGTTGACAGTGATTGATTTTGTTGTCCTAACCCTTCACTACGTCTTACGAATAGATGTCAAAAGGCAGGGTAAGATACTAGCAGAATCTCCCCATTAATATTCTGGTGGGGTTGGCCTGATAAAGGGACCTGATCGAGCATATTCTAGTAGCTCAGAACTTGGCAAGGGGAGAAAGGAAAGAAAAGTCATGCCTCTATACGTATAATTAAAGCTCCGAAGGCTATTTGGCACTGGGGCGAGCGTGAAATGTGCTGCCCTTATCACGTTGTAAAGGTTAGCCTTCAGTTCATTACCGAGCCAGATGTGTTGGTGATAAATCCCGAAGATGCATCATTTTCAGGTTTGCCTTTGATAAGGAAAAGCAATGTAAAAAGAGCTTCAGATCTGGTCACACTCAAGTTACAGCAGAAATTCTTGGGTTTCAGTGCAGCTCTGCAGCAAGGGGCAAGGGTGCTGTGGACAGAGGGAGCTACATCTTTGGGGAGCTGAGGAATGTGTGCTGGTAATTCATGGGCAGCACATTTGCCTGGAAAGCCCATGTTGGTCCAAAGATCACACCACAATGCAGACTTTCTACAAGGGCCTGTAGGGACAGGCCAAGGGGAATGGCTTTAACCTGCCCGAGGGGAGACTGAGCTGAGCTCTTAGGCAGAAGCTCTTCCCTGTGAGGGTGCTGAGGCGCTGGCACAGGGTGCCCAGAGAAGCTGTGGCTGCCCCATCCCTGGCAGTGTTGAAGGCCAGGTTGGACACAGGGGCTTGGAGCAAGCTGCTCTAGTGGAAGGTGTCCCTGCCCGTGGCAGGGGTTGGAACTGGGCGAGCTTTAAGGTCCTTTCAACCCAAACCAGTCTGTGGTGATTCTATGATTCTATAGTTTGACTGCAGGGTGCTCCAGCTGCCTGTGGCTGCCTTCTCAGCATCTCCTCTATTCACATGAGGATGCTCATCCTCACTTGCTCTGCACCAAAAGGATGAGGTATATTCAAACGGTATGAAATAATACCTGGCAACAGCAGATCCTTCACCAAATCATCCCAAACGGCACTGGTCAAAACAGTTACACTTTCCCAACTGCTTATTAGGATTGCTTCTCTTCCCTTGGCTCAGTTGATGCTGCTCCTTTCTTTACCTCTTAGGTCTCCCTCCCATTCTCAGTTGTATCCTTTCTATCTCTCTTTCCTTGTTTCTTTGTCTCTGAAGAATAAAAGATCCCTCTGTCCAATTTCTCAGGTTGTATTTGTTATATTCCCAGTACTTTCAAAGGGTGAAAGGATAATCTTGTAAGATGGGCAGCAGACTGTAGACAACTTTTCCCTGTACTGGGACTCTGAATCCGAGGTGTGAGTCATTTCCATTTGATGGCAGTCTGCTCTTTTATATGAAGTGGGTTTCTAAATCCCTTCTCTGGATCCTACAGGAAAATTTGCCTCACCATGAGCACAGGTGATACTAAATCCTATTGCTATCAAGAGTTTCATCTGAGAGGTGTAGAATTGAGTGAGCAACTGGATCTTCACAGGGCACTTCTGTGTTTGAGAGGTTTCCTTCTGCCTTTGCTTTGTCTTGTGATGGCAAAAAGAGTTTGGAGGATTTGGGCCGGGGTTTATCGAGGATTATGTTCTGAACCTGATGATTCTATTCTGAACCTGAATCTGAGAAGAATCTCCCAGCTTCAGATTCATTAATCCTCCAGATTGCATTGTTTATTGAAATGAGAGCAGCGATGCCCAGCTCTTCCAGTACAATTTTGGGGGATAATCCGCACCCCTAAACTGCATAGCAGGGATGGAGGAGGAAGAAGGAAAAGATTCAGCTCCTCCACAAAGCTGTAATAACAGCTCCTGCTTTAACCAGATTGTGTATCGCTAAATCACATCATTAGAGCTACACAATGTACTGCACATCTCTTCCTTGTCTGCTGTGATGAATTGTATGATATAAACTTAACAAGACCAGAATATTCAAATAAATTGAAGTGAGAAGATGGTTTGTGATGTTACAGCTTCAGATTGTCAATTAGTGATGGCTGCTGCTTGGCTGCTGCGACCTCACAGCAGAGATTTGCAGCACTGATCCTGGCAGTCCCTAACAGAGAAGCAGAAGTTGTGGAGACTCAATGAACCTCAAAGCTGGTTTTTAGGATGAGCTGGCTCTGCAGTCCTTTAAATCCGAATCCTTTAGGTTGTCAGAGTAAGTTTATATCCATTGAGGATCCTTTTGCAGCAGCTTTTCATCAGGGCTACAAATGCTGTTCGGGTGTGCTGAATATTTAAAACACCTTCAGGTGCCGAGTCTTTGAACCCAGTGAAATGGCTTCTTCAGCAAGAAGGTGGCTGGGAAGGGGTTTATTGTTCTTGCGGCAGCAAATCCTTTCAGAGGGCTTCCCTTTGCAGCAAATAGGCCACGTGGGTTGTTTGTTTTGGTGCTTGCATGATTTCTTTCTGATGGTTGAACAAATGCTGGTGCAAGGTGAAACCAGAAATCACCTTTCCTCTCTTTCTTTATAAATGAGAACATAAGGGGAATCTCTTTGAATCGATCAAGGGCAGAACTGTCTGCCTGGGTAGTTTCTGTATACCTTTCTTTAGCGAGGTCTGCAGGCTGTCACTATGGCTCAAGTGTAGGAATAGAAAACAAATGGGTTATAAAACTTTTATATGACATAAATACAGGGAAAAACCTACTGATCCAAAAGAAGCTGCAAAGCTGCAGTGAGACTGATGCAAATACTGTCATAATACAATTTCCATTATAATGAGTATCATGTTTTAAGACTGTATATATAATATACAGTATGTATTCTAAGTGCTTTATATTGAGTTGTTGTACAGCAGGCTTTTTACCCAGTAATTGTTTTCACTGACATCGTCATGGATGTTCAGTTTAATGTGGATTTGTTATAACACCATGGCAAAGCAGTAATCCTTGTTTTGCCAGCTCATCCTAGAGCATTTGTGTCTTTGTTCACACTTTAATAGATACTTTTAGGGTATTTCCTCTACAGCCACAGCTCTGCCTGCTGCTTTTAGCTGCGGTTTAAATTCATCTCGTTGCTTCTCATCTGCAAGCATCAATGGAAATCATCCCTGTGAGGTCTGTGGTTGTGAGGGTGTGAGAAAGGACGGTAGGTCCTCATTGGGTCAGTGTGTTCCACAGGTCTCCCAAGGGGCTTGCTTGGTGTCCCCCCTTCCTTCTCCAGCTCCATGCTCACTCCAAGCAAGTGTTTTCATAGAATCATCAGAGAATCATGGAATGGTTTGGGTTGAAGGGACCTTAAAGCTCCTCCAGTCCCAACCCCTGCAGTGGGCAGGGACACCTTCCACTAGAGCAGCTTGCTCCAAGCCCCTGTGTCCAACCTGGCCTTGAACACTGCCAGGGATGGGGCAGCCACAGCTTCTCTGGGCACCCTGTGCCAGCGCCTCAGCACCCTCACAGGGAAGAGCTTCTGCCTAAGAGCTCATCTCAGTCTCCCCTCGGGCAGGTTCAAGCCATTCCCCTTGGCCTGTCCGTACAGGCCCTTGTCCAAAGCCCCTCTCCAGGTTTCTCATAGGCCCCTGTTAGGTATTGGAAGGCTGCTCCAAGGTCACCTTTTCCTCAGCATTGTTTGATGAAGGAATAAGTGACACTAATTTCTTGGCAGAGAAAAGGGAGAGGAGCAGTAAGTGAGCATAAAACTGCTGCCAAGGGTACATCAGACACCTCCTTCCTCATTCTGCAGCATTGATATGGGCACTTGGCTCCTTTTCAGCCCTGCTCTGGCATGGTCAGAGTGCCTTAAACATATCAATGGTCATCTTGATTTATCAGCCATGCTCTTCACTGGCCTTTCTTCCCCCTCAAACAAGTTTCCTGTCCTCTCACGTATGCTGAAATATGGATGAGGGAAAGCCTTGTATAGTGTCATCAGTCCCTCTGTTGAGGCCCTCAATAGTATGGGTTAGTGCGGAACTTGGCAGTCCTGGGGGAACAGTTGGACTTGATGATCTTAAAGGTCTTTTCCAACCCAGTTGATTCTATGCTTCTATGATTCTATTTCCAGGCAGTTTTACTCAGTGGGTTGTTTAATTGTATTAACAGCTCCTTGCTGTTAGTATCACCACTGCTCTTGGTTGCTGGAGGAGAGGAGGGGGAAGGTGGTCTGCCTGCAGGAAACTTCTTTGGGGAACCACTACACCAGCTTCCCATACCTGCTGGTGCCATGTCAAAGATGTGCTATGCATCCTGTACAGTATCCACGAGAACAGGGTGGATCTAAAGCTGAAGTATGGCTGGTCACTATGCTTGGAAAGTTAAAAAAACAGAGAAATTAGGATGGTTTAACAAAGGGAAACAAAATTAGATGCTTTGTTAATCCGAGGATTAAGCTAGAGCAGTCAGCCTGCTTTGACAAAGCAGAGATTTAACAAAGAACCCAACTGCAGTGCACACAAATCCCATGGGGATCGAGACTAAAGGGCAATGAAGCGGTGTGGCAGCACCGTCAGTATCAGTGTGAGGAAGAGTGAGCTCCCATAAAGAAACAGCTGGACAGTGGAGAAAGGCACTTGAATCTGCTTTATTTGCAGTGCAGTTGATCTGCAGCATTAATCTCCATCTTGAGAATGGGTATATGCACAGCTGAATTAATCTCTGGAGAGAAGAGCATTGTCTTTTGGTACAGGCCTGTAAAACACTCTGTTATCATAGAATCATAGAACAGTTAGGGTTGGAAAGGACCTCAAAATCATCCAGTTCCAACCCCCCTGCCATGGGCAGGAACACCTCACACTAAACCATCCCACACAAGGCTTCATCCAACCTGGCCTTGAACACCGCCAGGGATGGAGCACTCACAACCTCCCTGGGCAACCCCTTCCAGTGCCTCACCACCCTAACAGGAAAGAATTTCCTCCTTAGATCCAATCTAAACTTCCCCTGTTTCACTTTTAACCCGTTACCCCTTGTCCTGTCACTACAGGCCCTGATGAAGAGTCCCTCCCCAGCATCCCTATAGGCCCCCTTCACGTACTGGAAGGCTGCTATGAGGTCCCCACGCAGCCTTCTCTTCTCCAGGCTGAACAGCCCCAACTTCCTCAGCCTGTCTTCATACGGGAGGTGCTCCAGTCCCCTGATCATCCTCGTGGCCTCCTCTGGACTTGTTCCAGCAGTTCCATGTCCTTTTTATGTTGAGGACACCAGAACTGCACACAATGCTCCAGGTGAGGTCTCACAAGAGCAGAGTAGAGGGGCAGGATCACCTCCTTCGACCTGCTGGTCACGCTCCTTTTGATGCAGCCCAGGATACGGTTGGCTTTCTGGGCTGCGAGCGCACACTGCAGCCGGCTCATGTTCATTTTCTCATCGACCAGCACCCCCAAGTCCTTCTCTGCAGGGCCGCTCTGAATCTCTTCTTTGCCCAGTCTGTAGCTGTGCCTGGGATTGCTCCGGCCCAGGTGTAGGACCTTGCACTTGTCGTGGTTGAACTTCATAAGGTTGGCATCAGCCCACCTCACAAGCGTGTCAAGGTCCCTCTGGATGGCATCCCTTCCCTCCAGTGTATCAACCGGACCACACAGCTTGGTGTCATCGGCAAACTTGCTGAGGGCGCACTCAATCCCACTGAACCACTTGATAATGAGGTTTTCTCACTTTATCAAATACATCATCTCTGGGGCTGGAAATTTCCATCTTCGGGTGCTCACCAAGAGTTGCAGCATCTTTTGTTTTCCCAGACACTTTGGCAAAGTCCAAAGCAAACTGCCTGCCTAAGGTAGGATGAGATTGGCATTCTCAAAGTCATGGTAATTCAAGCCAAGGGTACTCACGGTAATATCAAAACCTCACCAATCAAATGCAGAAGGTGGCTGCACATCTCTGATTGTGCTGGCTCTGTGTTAGATACACGCATGCAGACACAAATGTGACAAGCATTGGCTGAGAAACTATGGGAATCAAAGGTTTGAAGGTGCTATTTTAAGGCAGGTATTCAAAAAAGCAGAGCTAAGATTGGATATTCAGTTGATTTGGGGGTTTTATATCCTTCTGTTAAGTGTAGCCTTGCAAACTTTATGAAGACAAAGGCCTGTAGTGTATATTCTCCCAAGCAGGCGTCAGAACACCAGCAAAACCTAGCTTCAGGGAGACGTTTGCTAACAGCAGGTTTAAACTGATATGAGAGGCATCCACTCTTTATAGGTATCTTCTAAAAGGGAGTTGCTTGCTGAAGGTTGTCTCTATTACAAGTTTCGGTTTGTAAATTGGGGTTTCTGCTGTCAATGATATGTATTAAAGAAAACAAATATATTTGCTGCCCTTTTGATACCAGCTTCTGTTGTTTTAGAGCGAGGGGCAGAATCGCATTGATCCCAACAGCATTTAAAGAGTACAGCTTCCCCTAGAAGACCTCATTTGTATTCCTAACAGGAACAAAACTAGGAAATACACCATGGTTTGTATGATATAGATTTTTCCCAGCCTTCCTGAAAGCACTGCATTATTCATGCCCAGGCTATCCATCCAAAGAAGTGCCAAAACTGTTTTGCTTTGCATGTGGGAAGGCAGAAGAGTTGTCCCTGTGATCAGAATGAATTGGTAATTGTGGTTGTGGGCAGCAGTGTGGTAGTGACTCCTCATTTACAGCTCTCAAATGGTGTTTTCCATAAAAAGTGCCTTTTCTGTGGCACTTTGTATTGGGAGGCCGTGTTAACGAAGGTAGAAATTCATCACGTGTTTCATTTCTTACACTTCCAAGTGATTTATGCAGTTGCCAGTGGGATTTGGTAGTCTTAGTTAACAGGAGTGCTTAGGTTGGAGGGAAGAAAGCATATCTATGAAATGTCTTCTGCTCCACAGGAGCGGATGATTGTATCTGAGTGTTTGTAGGTGGGTAGAGTTAAGTGATGTGTTCTGTGGTTGCTGTAGAAGTCAATAATGTGTTTTACTTTAAAGAATCATAGGATCATGGAGTGATTTGGATTGGAAGGGACCTTAAAGCTCATCCAGTTCCAATCACTGCCACGGGCAGGGACACCTTCCACTGGAGCAGCTTGCTCCAAGCCCCTGTGTCCAACCTGGCCTTCAACACTGCCAGGGATGGGGCAGCCACAGCTTCTCCGGGCACCCTGTGCCAGCGCCTCAGCACCCTCACAGGGAAGAGCTTCTGCCTAAGAGCTCATCTCAGTCTCCCCTCGGGCAGGTTAAAGCCATTCCCCTTGGCCTGTCCCTACAGGCCCTTGTCCAAAGCCCCTCTCCAGCTTTCCTGCAGCCCCTTCAGGCACTGGAGCTGCTCTGAGGTCTCCCCTTCAGGAGCCTTCTCTTCTCCAGGCTGCCCCAGCCCAGCTCTCTCAGCCTGGCTCCAGAGCAGAGCTGCTCCAGCCCTCGCAGCAGCTCCATGGCCTCCTCTGCACTCGCTCCAACAGCTCCACGTCCCTCTTGTGCTGCTGCCCCAGAGCTGGATCAGGGCTCCATTGTTCTAGTCGAGCTTTACCCAAAAAACAATGGTCTACCCCACCTATGAGCTTGTCCACCCGCTTCAGCCTTGTATTCCCCTTCAAACACCTATTTGGACTTTGGATAAGTATTTGTATCCTTTTATGACTGTCTGACTAAGAAACGCTCGGTCAGGGAAGCTTGCAAAGAGCTTTCCTGCAGTTGAGAAAGGATTTCACGTATTTCCAGTAGCCAGAATGATTCAAAATTAACCCCAGGAGTAGCTGAATTACCACTGCTGTAGCTCACTGGATCCTGTGTCTCAGTCCCCAGACATAGCTAACAGATAAGGATTCCTCCCAGACCATGGTACGAAGGATACAGCCTAAGGCCGTGTATTTTCTATTGTCAAGCAGAAGAAAATCCTCAAAGAGATTTTTTTAATGAAGGCTATTTTTACTTTTGCCTTTAATGAATTCAACTGAGCAATTTAAAACCATTTCAGGGTTGTTCTTGTCTCTTTCTCTTTTTTTCCTCCTCAAGTGACAGTGAAGTCCCACAAATCTAGGGAGACGCTGGCACTAAAACTGCTTAGATAGTATATAAAATGCCACTGATGGGATTATTTTGCTGCAGCTCGTTGCAGCTATTATGCTCAGCAGCATGATTCCTCATTGTGAGTTCATAAAGGAGCTAATGACAGGAAGTGGAGATTTGCAAAGTTGAATGGAAGTGGAATGTAAATTCCTAACAAAAAGAGCAACTAACGATGGGACAAGGATGCTGAGGACCCCGGTGAATGTGCTGTCACTTGCAGTCTTTCAATGAATGCACTTGGTTCCAGGCAGGAGCTGTTGTAATTAGATGTAGGAAGCATGTCCTGATTTTCTCCATCCTAATGGTACACAAAAAATCCTGCTGGTTTCTCCTCCTTTACCTGCAAAAGCGATGAGAACATGTGCTATAGAAACGGGACATAACAAAACATGCTCTTCATGGAGACAGGTACTGGGAAAACCAAATCTGAATGCAAAAGGTGGAATGTGACAACGGAGTGAGCCGTTATACACCTTCAAAGAACTTTTTGCAGCTTTTGGGGTGGTGAGCACGTTTGTCTTGGTCATCATTTTTCCCTCAGGTGCTATCTGCAAGTAAAATAATGCATGGACTGACATGTCACTTTGTCATAAGGTTTCACAGGAGATTTCTTTAGATAGATGTGTGAAAAAACCTGAATCAGGATCGGAAGAGCTGATCTAAAAGGAAAGATTAAGAGTGGTGTATGTGATTGATACATACATCAGGGAGACACGGGAAGCACCTGCATGTCTCAGCAAGGTGTAAGCGCTGGGTGGAGAGGAAGAAGTGTGGGAGTTGATTGGGATGACGTTTGTAACTATGAGGAATAAGTCAGAGATTGTAAATGCAGGGAGAAGAATAGAAAAATAACCTGCCTGTGAAAGAGGTGTCATTCACTGTGGCAAGACTTCAAAAGCTCCTCCAGCCAATATTCTTGAGAGCCCACACTGCAGCAGTTCTACATTTGCTGGTTGGACCCTCTCCGTGGTGTAACTGATGTCTTCCTCTTGCTGTCCCGTGCTGTATTTCTGATGTTGGCTTTGCTTTGCATTTCAGGGCTGCTTTTGGCAAAGAGTCAGAAGTTCTCATTGGCAACCTGGGAGATAAACTCATCCCTCAACAGGAGATCCTGCGGGACGTCAGCGACCTGAAGGCCTTGGCCAACATGCATGAGAGCCTGGAGTGGTTAGCAGGTCGTACCAAGGCAGCCTTTACCAGCCTCTCAGCCTCCCAGAGTAAGTAGTTCCCAGAGGAGAACCTTTGTCTTAGAAATGGAAAACATTCAGCATAAATACGTGATCTGAGCAGGAGTGGGCATCTTTTGTTCTTGATTTCAAAGCAGGTTTATGTCAGAGGGAAGCAGAAAACAAAGCAGCTTCATCTCTTTCTTCCTACTGAACGCTGCGGTGTGGCATCTGCTCAGCCTGTGGTGGGCACCACGTGAGGGTGCCAGCAGCATCACTTCTAGCATAAGCTGTGAAGGGGCTTTCAGAACTTGAGCTTTTCAGCTGTCCCTGCACAGGAGCAGGTATCAGTGTCGAGACAGGTTTCATTTCCTTTAAAGCATCGCTAGATCACTGAATATTTAAAAATAGATGTGTATTATACCTTCAGGAGAGAAACTGCACAGCTTTTAATGAGGAATGCCCTCATGTGCATGTCACCGGGGCACTGATGCAAAAGCAGAAGCAGCCCTTGGTGAAGCAAAGTGCCAAGAGGGCAGAGACAGAGGAGCCTGGAGATGCTTGTGGCCATCGGGGATTGCCTGCATTACCTTTGTGAGATCGTTTCACTTCTCTGTGCTTCAGCTTTTGCTCCTTCCCCCAGGGAGTAGTGATTTTTCTGTCTGGAAAGTGCTAGAGATGTGATTAGTGTTGCTTCTCTTATTGCTGTCACTGGCATTGTCTGCACAGGGTCACATTCAGAGGAGGGCTGTAGCTGTGCCCCAGCAGTAGAGCTCAGCATAAACAGACCTCAGCTCTGCTGCTTTTCCACCTTTCCACTGTTAGTAACTTACAATGAGCCACCTACAGCGCAGCAGACCTGGGATTAAGCTTCTCCTAGGACAAAGGTTTGGGTCTCACCTGCCTACTGAGCCATTCCCAAGAGCTGTCCTGGGTCACAGACAGACCCCGGGGAGGTGGCTGTGCATTTGTTAGAGCAACTCATACTGCCCTAGATCCCTGTAGTAAAACAGTCTGTGTTTTACAAATACTGAACACCCGCTGTTGTCTATGGGTTATGTTAAATGCAGTTGCCTCAGGTGTGGGAGGAGGCATCTACACTGTCAGTGAGGAGCAGAGAAGGGAAGTGGTAGATGTGCCACCCCTGGAGACATTCAGGGCCAGGCTGAATGTGGTGCTTCAACCTGATCTAGTTGAAGATGTCCCTTCTTATTGCAGTGGGGTTGGACTAGATGACATTTGAAGGTCCCTTCCAACCCAAACTATTCTATGATTCTATGAAAAATATTGCATATAAAAGTCCACACAACTTGGTGGATCCCAGGATATGTGGGGGTGTAGTGAGGATACATGGCATTTCTGCACTTTGTCATGTAAATACGGAGCAGGGTCCTAGGAGAAGGTACCCACAGAGGAGCAAGACTGTGGGCAGCCAGATCTTATGAGCTCCTACAGGAATTTGGCATTAAAAATCACCTCAGCCTTATTTTCTGGGATATTTGTAGGTGCTGAATAAAGTCATTGTGTTATATCTCTGTAAAAGTTATTATCGTAGAATCATAGATTGGTTTGGGTGGGAATGAACCTTAAAGCTCCAGTTCCAACCCCATGCCACAGGCAGAGACACCTTCCACTAGAGCAGGTTGCTCCAAGCCCCATCCAACCTGGAACATTCTCCCTTGGCAGCAGTGCATCTCTGGTTGGCTGACAGTCCTTCCTGTGGCTCATAACTCTGCTCTAGAGCAGAACCTCTAAACTTTTTACTCCACCTGTCCACCATCAGTTCATTGGGATCCAGAAGGATGATGAAGATTATCCCACCAGGTAGCAATTAAAGACCCTGCTCTTGTGAGACCTCACCTGGAGCATTGTGTGCAGTTCTGGTGTCCTCAACATAAAAAGGGCATGGAACTGCTGGAACAAGTCCAGAGGAGGCCACGAGGATGATCAGGGGCTGGAGCACCTCCCGTATGAAGACAGGCTGAGGAAGTTGGGGGTGTTCAGCCTGGAGAAGAAAAGGCTGCGTGGAGACCTCAGAGCAGCCTTCCAGTACCTGAAGGGGGCCTATAGGGATGCTGGGGAGGGACTCTTCGTCAGGGACTGTAGTGACAGGACAAGGGGTAAC
Organism: Lathamus discolor; assembly: GCF_037157495.1. Lineage (NCBI taxonomy): Eukaryota > Metazoa > Chordata > Aves > Psittaciformes > Psittacidae > Lathamus > Lathamus discolor. Next base: position 5,881,140 of record NC_088884.1, read on the forward strand.
GGGTTAAAACTGCAACGGGGGAAGTTTAGATTGGATCTAAGGAGGAAATTCTTTCATGTTAGGGTGGTGAGACACTGGAATGGGTTGCCCGGGGAGGTTGTGAATGCTCCATCCCTGGTGGTGTTCAAGGCCATGCTGGACAAAGCCTTGTGTTGGATGGTTTAGTGTGAGGTGTCCCTGCCCATGGCAGGGCGGTTAGAACTGGATGATCTTGAGGTCCTTTCCAGCCCTAACTATTCTATGATTCTAAATACTACGGGTAGCTTTAACATTCCTGTAACCCATGCTTTGAGTTCTCAGTACCTGAATGACCTCTGCTTTCACAGGCTGAGATCTTTTTGAAACAAAAGAAACCCAAACCCAGTGGAAAATGCAATCAGTGTTCAGTAGCCAGATATTTATTCAGAGCACTTTAATTTCCGGGGGAGTACTTGGGGCTAAGGAGTTGTGCTCTAACAGTCAGAAGCTGTTAAAAATCAAAAGCATCATTTATAGTTTCCCTTCTAGTTCAAACTTAGATTATTTAACAGTATTTCCCAACCATTACAGGGCATGAGCCTGACTTTCAGCTTTCTGAGAGGACGTTACACGGAGCAGTGAATAAACATGAAAGTACAAAGTGCAGTATTTCACTTGGCAGCGTCCTCCTGACAATAAAAATTCATCTTCCTTTGTAATAACTTTATACCAATGCACTAAAATATCTGTACACAAATGTCAGGAGGATCCGAAACAATAGGAAGAACGAGGAGTGTTGGAAAATGTTAGAGGCTCTTGAACTCCTAGTTGTAAATGAAACCTGGTGGAGTATATCTCATAAATGGAACATCAATAGAGCTGACTGCAATCTATATGGGAGAGGTAAAAAGAGATGCCGTGGGGCAGAGGTGGTGCAATAATTCGGATGTATTTACAAATCCAGCAAGCTCCAGTGATACAGAGGGGAGTGTGATTCTTTTGGGGAAGAATAAGAATGAACAGCAGAGGAAAAATGAGATAAGATGTCTTTTTCCATCCCACTTGGGCAGGAGGAGAAGAGCAGCGTCAATGTGCTTAGACGGAGCCGGGAGGTGTTAGAATGGGAACTACCTGTTGTTTCAGAGATTCAGACAATGTTAATTCCATAACACTCAACTGTCATCTGAGTTACTCTGTTCTCTTCTGTTGTCATTTGATCATCTGAATACATGAGCATCATTGCTGAAAGCCACAGCAGTGATCATGAGGGGGAAGGAGGAAGGGGAATAACTGACCGAAAGCTAAGCTAAATAAGGGGGTTTCTGCTACGCACTGATGCTCACCAAGTTTGGATTCAGATCACCATAGGTGCAGCCGGCTTTGTCATTTCAGCATCAGTAACTTTGACATTAAGACATGTCCACGTGAAACCCAAGCGTTCCAGTTCAAATCAGCTGGAATCAGTGGTTCTCATACACAAGTTAATGGGCTGTTGGTCACACAGCTCAATTTTTAGGTAGCTGACTTTGGGTGGACAGCCCTTGTTATATTCCTTTGAGGAGCTCTGTCTTCTGCTTTTTCTCTCCTTGGACTAGATGCTGTGTTGAAGTGTCTGCGCTTGAACGAGAGGATTAATCTCATTACTGGTAGCAGTGGTCAGGGTTTATCTTCCATGCTTACCACATGTTGGCCCAGTGCATCATGAGAGCACACATACAGGTCTTTGATCATTTCTGTTTTCTGGCCCAGCAGCGTGAGATTACATCTTGATCTCACTCAGGGCACCAGCAAAGCACTTAGTGAGTGACTGAGACCAGGATTTTTGATGCAGTGCCAGAAATACCATCTTCTCGAGCAAGTCTATAACATGGTGGTGGTGGTCCTGTATTCCTTCCTGGTAGAAAATAGGTAGCTTTTCCAGCAAAGCTTCCTTGGCTGCAAATGGGCAAGGATGCTGGAGAGGGACTTTTCATCAGGGACTGTAATGATAGGACAAGGGGTGATGGGTTCAAACTGAAACAGGGGAAGTTCAGGTTGGAGACAAGGCAGAAGCTCTTCCCTGTGAGGGTGCTGAGGCGCTGGCACAGGGTGCCCAGAGAAGCTGTGGCTGCCCCATCCCTGGCAGTGCTCAAGGCCAGGTAGGACACAGGGGCTTGGAGCAAGCTGCTCCAGTGGAAGGTGTCCCTGCCCGTGGTTGGAGCTGGGTGATCTTATGGCCCTTTCCTATCCAAACCATTCCGTGATTCTGTGATTTATAGAAATAGCTATAAGTATTCAGAAACCACACAGTGGAATTGGGCAGGTATGGACATGGTTTGGGCAATGCTAAAAAGATGACTACCTGTTGGTGGCTTTTTGGTTAGGCAGTGAAAAGCCCCTTCCTAGAGATAAAAATTCAATAACCTTTTGCTGTGGCTGTGCCACAATTATCACTCATTTAAAAACAGTCTTGCTAATAGAGTGCTTTATCATGCTGGGCAGTCTCTGCATTCTTCATTATTTAGTGTTTGCTAAGCTGATGGCTCTTCCATAGCTCTTCCCTTATCTGCACTCCTTCAGAATTGGATTTTGTATTTTCCGAACCAGTCAGATATGACAAAGTCATTTTCTTTTGCTCTTGTCTTTTGAGGGAATACAAACTTCTTTTTAACAGTAACCATTTAAGGATTAAAGTTGCTGGAAGAAGATGAATTAACTGAGGAAGTCAAGTAAATTTTAAATAGGTTTTATATGAAAAATGGAAGTAGGGTTTCCTCTTCTCTTCCTCTCCTGCTTCTCTGCCTTGTCTTATGCAGATAGAACATAAAGTCATCCTTTTCCCTCGCCAGAGCTTCAGCCTTCTGAAGCCCTTTGAATATTTAACAAAGAAGGAATTATTATGCATGATGAAGGAGCTGGGACGAGCTTTACATTTTTAAGATGGTTGCATGCTGTGTGTAGGTAGGAAGATGAAAGATTAGCCATTAGCTTACGGAGTTGCAGCTACCCTTTTAAATGCAGCCAGCTCTTGGCATCTCCTGACTTCAGATCCTTGTAGTCAGCATTAACAACTGACTGGCTGAAATGTGGGATTTGAAATTACTTTCTCGTAGAGCACACATAAAACAGGATTGGCTTTCTCTTCTAGATGGCTTATTGGAAGTAAAGTTTTGGCCCATGTGCCATGTTTCCACGTACATTTATAGAGAAGTAGATGTTCTTGTGTCCACCCAAAGGTTTGCTTAGTGTATCGTGGGCACTTTCTCTGCATCCCTTCTTTCTTGTCCTTAATAAAGGAGACCATTTTAGTACCTTAGCAATTTTATCTAGAAAAGCAGAACTCTGGCAGTAGTCTCAAGAAAGGCATCTCCTTTCCTGTCATTGCCTTCTCTACAAGAAGAAAATCTCTTTAGAAACTGATCCTGAGGCTCAATATTTAGTCAAAGTAGGAAGGTGCATCAAAGAGCCCCCTTAGAGGAAGCTTTGGATCAGGAGGGGACTGAAATCAAGGCAGAAATGGATAAAAACCTCTGAGTGTTCTTACTGTGGGCTGTTTGTCTGTTGGCTTTTTGTACTACTCCAGGTCCTGGATTCATGCAATTGGGTGAGGATCTTGCTGAAAACCACATACATACATGGATGCTTTCCCTTTTCCTTGGAGAAAAGCCTCAAAAACGTGAAGAATTTGAAACATACTGACTCTAAAACCAGACTTAAACCAATGATTTCTTTGATAGTGATGGAAGCTCTTGACTTTTCAGTACCAGCTCCTCCCTGTCTCCTAGTGTCTTTTGGAAGTTGGCAGTAGAGCAAAGATTCCTTCAGGAGCAAAGAGTCAAGATCTTCAACGCAAACCTGGATTCACATAGACACCGGGCTGGCCCTGTGTCTGCAGTGGCAGAACCTAGAAGGTGAACTCTCAAGAACTGAGAGTACACATTTGGAATTAACCTGTGCAGCTCAACCCTGCCTACTTATAGGGAAAGAAACCCAGTATTAGAGTAGATGCATGGGAGACCTTCTCCGAGGACTCCCTCCCTCGCTGGGACACCCATGCCCTTGAGGACATAGAACCATAGAATAGTTTGGATTAGAAGGGACCTTAAAAATCAATTCAGGTCCAACATCTTAACTCGGCTGGATCCACAGCAGAACAAACAGGATGAAGCCATTTTTCCTCTACCTGCTTGGCACTCCACAGACATGAATTGCATTTTCTCACTGGCAGAGGTGGGTACTCCACTCCAATGGTTTGCATTAGACACAGAGTTAATCCCTGTGTTGGGTTAATCCAGCTGCATGTGGGTGTAATGGGAAGTGTGGGAATGCCACGCTTCTTTTCCAAAGCTGGGGTTTGCACAGACGCTTGGGAGAACGTGGCTTCCTCCCCATTTCACAGGCTGAGAAAGGCTGAAGACAGGCTGAGAACATTGGGGCTGTTGAGCCTGAAGAAGAGAAGCTGCGTGGAGACCTCAGAACAGCTTCCAGTGTCTGAAGGGGGCTACAAGGATGCTGGAGAGGGGCTCTTCATTGGTACAAGGGGTGATGGGTTCAATCTGAAACAGGGGAAGTTCAGGTTAGATATAAGGAGGAAGTTCTTCCCTGTGAGGGTGCTGAAGCACTCTCCTGTTCATGGGTGCTTTCATCCCACAGTGAAAGGGCAGTGTGTGAAACATGCCTTCACCACTTCTTCTGCAGATGGTCAGCACTTCCCCTCCAGGTTTGCAGCAGTGTGGGTGAGCTATGACTTCATTCAAAGGCAGGGGAGGGAGCAAAAAGGGTTTGTGCTACAGCTTTTTACCAAATCCTGCAGCTCACTGTCACTGCCCGGCTCTTGTTAATGATAATCCCCAGCATTTGCATCACATTTTCCAGCCATACATCCCAAAATACTTTCAAAAGGTTAGTGAAGGCCATTATAGGATCAAGACTATTCTGGACCACTTTGCACCAGAGGGTCAGCCTCCCTTTTTCCCTTGCTCTGTAAGCCCCATAGGCTTTGATGGGTAATAGAAAGCATCCTGCACCACTCAAGAAAGCGATGCCTTTGAAAATTGATGGCAGAGCCCCTTTATACCACTCTGCCAGAGTAAAGGAGCTATAATTTACCGGCACTTTCAGGCCCCTTTCTGCTGACACAGTGGTGTAAAGGGGTCTGAGTACAAATGAAAATCAAGCCCAATGCAGTGGTAAAATTGATGCCTTTCATTTTGTAGTCAGGCCACACAGCGGTGGTGAACTCAGGCAGGTCTTTGTGTTTAACCCTGGTGTTTCTAATGAACTGAATTTAGCTCTTAAATGGGGCTGTATTTCTCTCAGGTTGGAGCTTATTCTTTCTTGACTGTCACTGAACTTGTAACACATCTTGCTGTATTGATTGCTCACGGGGAACTTTTATTTGTAGGGATCTATTAATAGAGAACCTTATTTAAAAGCCAGATTAAAGATGATCAACACGTGCCTGACCTCATGCGGGAGAAGGACTTAGCGAATTCTGTTGCTTTGTTATTGCCACAAAGGTACATTTCTTTCTAAACCAGAAAAAGCTGCACATTTCTAACAAATGCAAAATGTCTGCCATTAACTTATGAAGATAAATCTTGAGTGCTTGTATTATTTAACGAATACCTGTTGCTTCGGTGTAGCTTAGTCTAAATGACAGCTTTCTATTTTACCTTCTTAAGCAATCTCTTTTTCCAGTACTTTTCTTTGCTGTTCCAGTAACTGAACAGTTGGTGTTCTTCTGCAGATGTCCAAAACGTGGTCACATCCCCTTCCCAAGTGTTCTGAACCTTCATAATATGATTATCCATAATGCCTTTTTCCATCTCAAAGCTGTGCACATATCTGAACAGAGATCCGGTCTCCTGGGGTGATCCCTTTCCACCTTTGCCTTGCAGACTGTTTGATCAGGATCATGTTAAACCACTTGGTGTCTACAGCGTGTTTGACACATGAAGTTCACCTTGTCCATGCCCTGAGCTGACCACAAGACTGTAGGTAGTCCTGCAATAAGATCAGGTTGTCAAGCCCTGCACCTAGGTCAAGTGTATTCATTTTGCCTGGGAACACTTGGTTCAAAATGGTGTGGGACATCTTCATTCTGATCTAGCTGGTTCAGAGGAGAACCGGAGGAAATCAAAAGGAAAAGGTCCTCGTAGACGTCTTACGCGCATCACTATGGCTCATATCCACACAGCTCAACCTGTTCTTTGCTGACATCTCTGGATGCTGCAGAGATGCCCAGTGTCATCTCCTTATTGCTGCACCGTTGTCCACAGCATGCCTGGAACTGGTGCTTAATCAAGAACCGAGATACCTGTCTCAAGTCATGGGTTTCCCCAGGTGGGACTCCCCTTGAGCAAGGACAGGAGAGCTTTGCCAACCTCAGCCACTGTAACACGTGCGTCTGTTAAGGCCAAACCAAACCATCTGTGATCACGTGCTAATAAATCACCATTGGTAGCTTTAATAGAAGCTACAGATGTACCTACACTTACAGAAAGCTGCTACAAACAGGTTGCAGACTCCTAGCTAATATTTAGACCTTGGATTCAGCAGATACATCGCATCACTTGAAGTTGCTCCATGCTGAATTGTAAAAGCCTAACGGGGGATCCAGTCAAGAGAGCAGAAGACTTTCAAAAGCCATTTGGAGAGGAAATGTTAAGTATCCATCCTGACATAGAGCATTTAAGGAGCCTTTTGTCAATGATTCCAAGGGCTGTCTGCAACACTATGGATGTATTTTCTCCCAAAGAGCCTGTGGATTGAATGGATTGAGTGAACATTGAAATGGGATTATTACCCCTCTAAGTGTCAATTCAGCAAAATTGTCTTGGATTTGAAAGCAAAGCTGTGTCTGTTGGTCTCTTAACACCATCTGAAACTGACCAAGAGCTGAGCAGAGCAGTTCAGGCAGCGGACAAGAGTCCTACTGGTACCATCTGAGCTGTGTTGGCTTTTGCAGGGACTAAAACCATGGAAAATTTGTTGGGAACAGCAAAATGTCAAAACTAACCTTCAAGACCAACAGGGAACTGCTGACCTCATGAAGACGAAAGGGTTGCTTTGGTAAACCTGAGTATTTAGAGATTCTTTTGCCTGATCTATAACATTGGTGATAAAATTCTATGGTTTCAATATGGGTCTGCTTTGCTTGGTCTCAGGGAATGAAACACAGTCATCAGCCAACTAAAAGCTCTTGTTTTCTCGTCAAACTGATCTAGTGCCTTTCAGGGTCTTTTTTCCCCTTGAATGTCTGCAGTGAAGCTGTTCTTATGGATTAGTGGTTGCAGATTTCCCCAGCCTCAATGCTTTACATCAAATATTTAATGGTTAGAAAATGAGATGTTGTTTTTCTGACCTGGATGCTCAGCGTTTATGGTTCTTTATCTCACACTATAGACGCACCACTGTGATGCTGTCCCACTATTGATCTGGTGCTGTGGGGTCAGCACTTAGCTTGCCATCACGATTACGCTAATTATTCTTGTTCCATCTTTCTTCCTTCCCACCCACCAGCCTTAAACGCAGGGGATTGTCATGTAAATAAGTCACCTAATTAGCAGTGCTTTCCAACTATTTTACAATGAGGATCCTCATGAGTAACACCAGCAAATCAAGGCTATGTGGAAATAACTCCAACCAGCCTGCGGTTCACTCCAGTTGGTTCAATGCATTAGGATCTCTCTATGTCTTCTGAAGAAAACAACTCGTTGGTGTCAAAGATTAATAGCATCAGTCCATCTGCTTCTCCTGGGTTTGTTAGAGGTGACAGCTTTACTATACTGTGGAAGGGGCAAAATCATCCTCAAAACTAAGTGACAGGACTAAAAAGCATGGTCAATCATTAACATCAGCAATGGGTCACTTTGCCATGATGCATGGACTACAGGATCATTCTGATCTAAGCAGCACCTGTATTTGTATGGGATTTGGGAGAAATGACTCTTAAATAAGCAGGAATTGTAGAGAAATCAAACTATGAATCGGATGTAGCTATTGCAAAACATAACCAATGTTCCTGCTGATGTTAAGGTCATCTTTGTGCTTCTCTCTTTTCCTGTGAGTGGATTCTGTGTGTTTCCCATTGTTCAGCTTACATTTGAAAACCCTTTGTAGTTCCCATAGATATTCATATTTACACCTTTCTCTGTATCCTCCTGGACAGCATTCATTCATTCTTGTTTGTCATCGAGCACAGGCCTCGCTGCTGCTCCTCCTCTTGCATTGCAAACCAATCTTAAACGCAAACAGCTCCTAAAACACTTCTGTCTGTAATTGTCAACAGCCAAAAAAAAAAAGGATCCTCAATGTATTTCTTAATTGCATTGATCTTCATTACACTTTCTTCACCTTGTCCCTGCTTCATGCAAAGAAGAGCAGTTTTGCTCTCGGGCATCAGGACACCCACTGACCGGTAGTTCTGTTCCTTGCCCTTGCAGTGAGTACAGTAGACTGGGAGGTTGAAGGTCCTTTTAGAAATAGATCCCTCTCAGGACGTCTTCTACCCAGGATATTTTGCAATGATGTTTTAATGGCATTTACTGGCAAGGTCAGCTCAATATCTCTGAGGAGAGAAAGGAAAAGGTTAAATTTATGCTTCTGTTTGCAAGGGAAGTTATATGGAATCTCAGATGGTTTGGAGCATCACCCTCATTGACCAGTCCCTTAACAAAGCATCTCAGTCCCTCAGTTATTAGTTAAAGGCTGAGTTATGCTACTTTGTAAGTATCACTGATGTTTCTTTAGTAGTTCTGAGGAAGCTTTATGTGCAGGCTGACAGCTCAGTATAGGCTGGGGGTGGGTAATATTAATTCAAGTGATTGGCCAAAGCTTATCTTCCTTCTTTTTTAGCTGCCAAAAAATCATTTCAGTTCATGTAGGACACATCCTAACAGCGGTGTGGAGAATCTTCCATGCAGCTGGTGCATAAATGTCTGTTGTTCCCCTCTGCCTTGATTCACACAGTGTGTTTTCACAAATGCCCAGTGTTCCTGCTCGGTGCTCACCAGTGAGTTAATGGCAGAGCTGGTGTGCTCCCAGTCAGATATCCTTGACATATGGTTAATGTGATGATACACACATTATGTTCATTCTGAATGCTGTAAAGAATTCTTTTTAAACAACTGAGCTAACATCATGGCTCTAAGGACACAGTGCCTTGTACAAAGCAGCTGGCCTTGTTTTCTGTTTTCCTTCCACTTGTTTTTGCTCGTTCATTCACAAATCATAGAATCCCAGACTGGTTTGTGTTGGAAGGGAACTTAAAGCTCATCCAGTCCCAACCCCTGCCACAGGCAGGGACACCTTCCACTGGAGCAGCTTGCTCCAAGCCCCTGTGTCCAACCTGGCCTTGAACACTGCCAGGGATGGGGCAGCCACAGCTTCTCTGGGCACCCTGTACCCAGAGAAGGGAAGAACTTCTTCCTTTCATCCAGCATAAATCTCCCCTACTTAAATTTGAATAATGGTGACAATTTTCAAACTATCTTCTCCTCGTATTGAAACCAGGGACAAATGGGTAAAGAAATTTCTTCGGGGATGAACTTTCGGTTCTGTGTAGATTGATGGAGGTGTCTCCATTGACTTTACTGGAGCTGTTCTTTTGCCCTGTCTTGAATGAAGATGAAGCACATTGCTGGTTTTGGCTGACCAAGCACAGAGAAGGGTGAGAAAGACCGAACAGGCAAACAAATACATTCCGTAGCTCAAGAGCAGATGAACGCCTTTTTACTAAGCTTTTTAAATCAAGTCACTTCTGAGCTACTAGAATTCAGCCCAAGAAATAATATTTCTGTGGGGGGTAGGGAAGGGGAAGGTTACATTATAAATAACTGAAAACAGAGAAATGTAACATAGAGGAGGTTTTGTAGTTGGCGAGCACTGGCACAGCAAATCCTGAACTTTCCAAAGTGATTCAGAGCAGCCCTATGGAGAAGGACTTGGGGGTATTGGTTGGTGAGAAGCTGAACATGAGCCAGCTTCAGTGTGCGCTTGAGCCCAGAAAGCCAACCGTATCCGGGGCTGCATCAAAAGGAGCGTGACCAGCAGGTCGAAGGAAGTGATCCTGCCCCTCTACTCTGCTCTTGTGAGACCTCACCTGGAGCATTGTGTGCAGTTCTGGTGTCCTCAACATAAAAAGGACATGGAACTGTTGGAACAAGTCCAGAGGAGGCCACGAGGATGCTCAGGGGCTGGAGCAGCTCCCGTATGGAGACAGGCTGAGAACATTGGGACTGTTGAGCCTGGAGAAGAGAAGCTGCGTGGAGACCTCAGAGCAGCCTTCCAGTACCTGAAGGGGGCCTATAGGGATGCTGGAGAGGGGCTCTTTGTCAGGAACTGCAGTGATAGGACAAGGGGTGATGGGTTCAAACTGAAACAGGGGAAGTTCAGGTTGGAGATAAGGCAGAAGCTCTTCCCTGTGAGGGTACTGAGGCGCTGGCACAGGGTGCCCAGAGAAGTGGTAAATGCTCCACCCCTGGCAGTGTTCAAGGCCAGGTTGGACAGCGCCTTGGGTGACATGCTCTAGTGGAAGGTGTCCCTGCTCATGGCAGGGGGTTGGAATTGGATAAACTTAAGGTCCTTTCCAACCCAAACCATTCTATGATTTTATGATCCTTCAATATTGATTGTCTGCAACTGTGATAACTCTCCTACTCCTCACTCCACCTTCACAATTTCACTTTATTTAGTGAAAAAAACCCTGCTCTTCAGAGTTTTTTCTATGACCCAAGAGGTCTGGTGGGGTTTCCAAGCCTTTTCCACGCTTGAATGCAAAGTGCTTAAAGAAAAGTGTTAAGCAACCAAACCAGCGTGTTGTCATATGATGGAAGTAGAATTTTTTTGCCCTCAGAGATACCTTTTTGTCCCTCCTGATTATCCCTTTTCCGAGGCTGCATGTTTGCAGAAGGTAATGGCAAACAAACCGCTTTTGGAGGAGTTATTGCCTATTTCAAAGTGCTAATTTCCGGGTGCAATTTATGCCCGCCAGCAGAGGCAGACGAGGAGCTCCGCAGGCAGCTCTAACGAGACAATTCATTAAGTGGCGAGTGTACACACGCCATAAGAAAACATTAATTCACAAAATGAAAAACTAATAGAGTGTTTAGCCCGTTCTTTATCACCAGTGACAGTCTGTGCTCTCCTCATCATTAGTGTTTACTGAACGGCTGGGCACCGCAGCCCAGCCTGCTTATCACCACTCATCGCCAATGAGGTTGCAGTGATTTTTTTCCACCACGCTACTTTGTCCCCCTCTCACACTGTTGAATTTTAACATGGAGTGAAGGGCAGAAGCACATGGAAGGTGCCAGCCTTCAGTTTTGTCTTGCTTTTCGCAGGTTTGAGCCACAAGTGCTCCTTCCTCCTCCATTCGCGTTAGAACCTCAAGAGAAAATCCCTTCCTTAAGTATCTTCCCATACAGTCCTGGTTGCCACTGCTAGAGAACAGAATTCATTAGTAGGAATTTACTATGAGTACTATTAATGAGAAGCTGTCCCTGAGCTTGCTTTCTCTTTACTTCTTGTCCTTTAAGTGCTGACATAACTTTGCCCCTTCAGCACCAGCAAGTCATTTTGCCATTGATCCCAGTAAAAGGTGAGCCGGACCAGTGCTGAGTATTTAGGTAATTCCATCCTCCCATCTCTTGTTAGAAAGGTCCCAACCTCTTAAATGTCCTTCCTTGGTATTTGTTTTGTTTTAGCAAGAATCCTTGGTCTTTCCTGTGCTTCTCTATCAGTTGCTATGATCAGCTGTGATAAATGTTCTCTTATGTCTCAGAGCTTTGCAGAGATCAGGGCTGAGGAGGAAGGTTGAAGGTTGGACTAGATGACCTTTAAAGGTCCCTTCCAATGCAAACCATTCTGTGATCTTGGAAGTGTTGGAAGGTGTCACTGCTCTTGCTGATTTTTTTCTATATTTAAAACCTATAAAGAGAACAATTTAGGTTTCACGCTTGTGAAAAGGAAGGGGGAGGACATCAAGCCCAAAATCTAGCTTTGGTTCCTGAACTCATAGAATCATAGAACCATAGAGTAGTTAGGGTTGGAAAGGACCTCAAGATCATCCAGTTCCAACCCCGCTGCCATAGGCAGGGACACCTCACACTAAACCATCCCACACAAGGCTTCATCCAACCTGGCCTTGAACACTGCCAGGGATGGAGCAGTCACAACCTCCCTGGGCAACCCATTCCAGTGCCTCACCACCCTAACAGGAAAGAATTTCCTCCTTAGATCCAATCTAAACTTCCCCTGTTTAAGTTTTAACCCGTTACCCCTTGTCCTGTCACTACAGTCCCTGATGAAGGGTCCCTCCCCAGCATCCCTATAGGCCCCCTTCAGGTACTGGAAGGCTGCTATTAGGTCCCCACGCAGCCTTCTCTTCTCCAGGCTGAACAGCCCCAACTTCCTCAGCCTGTCTTCATATGGGAGGTGCTCCAGTCCCCTGATCATCCTCATGGCCTCCTCTGAACTTGTTCCAATGGCTCTGTGTCCTTTTTATGTTGAGAACACCAGAACTGCACACAATACTCCAGGTGAGGTCTCACAAGAGCAGAGCAGAGGGGCAGGATCACCTCCTTCAACCTGCTGGTCACACTCCTTTTGATGCAGCCCAGGAATGAATCTCATGAAGTTCCGGAGAATCAAAATCCAGTTCCAGATTTTATGGCTCATTCCAGCCCTTTTCTATAAAGCTGCTGCTCTGAGATCCCCAAACAGAGCAGTTTAGAGGCAGGCAGTGACTGATCTATGCTTTAGAGCTTCAAATAATGCTCTGGCAGCCAGAAACAGGTCCAAGTGGCCATATGGGTTGCATATAGTTGTTGTTGTTGTTCATTATTTCTCAAGCACTGCAGGTGTGCAGAGCACTTTGCAAGAGGATAAAAAGAGAAGACCTCTGCTCCTAGGAGAGCTTACACTCCAAATGAAATCAGGATGGCATCTCGAGAGTGAGAAGAGATCAAAGTGGGAGGAAAGATAAGCAGGAAAAGAAAAAGGGCTTGGGAGGAGAGTCCTGGTATTCGTTCCCACTGAGAGGAAATCATTGATTTGCTTTGTTTGGTTCCCTTTGGTTCTTCAGGCTTTTTAATCTCCAGCAGGTTCTAACATGTCTCTGCATCCGAATGCACCTATCTCCATACAGCATATGTATACATCTCTGTATAATACATACATCTCCCTCCATACATGGATGTGATGCCCTGTGCCACTTGTGTCACCTTTCACTGGGGCTGTGCGCATCTTGGTGGTGTTCCTGTCACCTCCTAGAGCCCTTGCTCACCAGCATCACTGCAGCAGCAGCTTTCCTTTACTCAGCTCTGGCCCAGATGAACAGACTGGTGCTTAATAGAAAGAAAGGGTGTTTTTGCAATGGTGACATGTTTAAAAAAGTATTAGTTTCCTCCTGCTATTTGTCTTCGGAAGACGGAATTCACCTGGCACAAGTCTTCCTTTGGAACTAAGTCCCTGTTGTTGCGTCTAATGTGCACACCATATGATATACTCTATCTCCTTCAAAGAAACCCCAATATTATCGCATATCTAATTCATCCCAACTTCACCTAATGCTTTTTCCTTTAAATATCCAGATATCCTTCTTTCTTGTTGGTGTTGGGAGTAGCCATTTCATCTCCCATTGGCATCATCACCGTGTTACGCTGGAAGCTGTAGGAACAGGAGATGTGGAGAATTTAGCTTGAGAGGCAGTGATGGATAAAAACAATGTCGTCCAGGTTTTGCATGCTGGGAACTAAAGCATAGAAAGAGAAAGCAGTGCATGAGAGCCCCAGAAAAGTCTCCAGCAGAGAGAAGAGTTACCCTTGAGCCTCTAAAGGCCTAATCCAGCACCTAACCCATATTAGATTCCATTTTCCATGTGTGTATTTGCAACTATTTGGATTTTCCTTTTCTGGAGAGGAAGGGAGTAAGAAATTAAAGTTTTAAAAGCTGTGAATTGGTCCCTAATGCTATCTGTGGGGCACAGCAAGTGTTTCATACTGCATCCCTATTCCAAATAAGAAGGATTTTTGCCCCTTTAATGCATATACGCTATGGAAAGCCTGAGTATGTTGGTTCATTTCTCATGTTCAGGTTGCATTGGATATGAGGCAGAGCCTGTACCTTAGATTGATTTTTCTCCTTGTGCTATTAAATCATTGAGATCTGTTTGTGGTCACTGTGCTCAAGCAGGGAGCAGGCGGGACTCACTGCTGTAGTCCTCAGTTGGTTCCAAGGTTTGTTTAGGGGCAACATGGCAGGTTTTGTTTAATATTCCAGAGGTCTGGCAATTTACATCCATTGATTTACAAGGCACAATCTGTCTGGAGGCACCAGCATTGCGTTTTATTGCAGAATGATTGAAATCAGTGCTGACAAGAAGTGTGTTAAGTTTCTTTTTCTCAGGTTTGCTGGAATGAAACATTCCTTCTCCTCGGTGTGAGATACCTTGGCTGTGCTTACAGCAGGCTAGAAGAAACCCCAAGCAAACCATAACTATTATCCAGCAGCACAGGAAGCTCACTTAAAACAAATGAAATTCATCTGTTGAGTTGCATGATGATAAGGGCCAGTGGAGCAAGGGTGGCCACTGCTTACCCACCCAGTGGGTATTTTGTTGGTGAGGAAAGCTCATGTTCAGCTTGGTGTAAATGGGTTATGAAGTAGGAGAAGGGGAAGAAGGAGTGGATGGCTGTTGATCTGCTGGTTTGCTTTTCCAGCATTTTAGTTGGAGGTATCTCTCTTTTCAGTAGACAGCTCAGAGTATGCTCTGGTGTGCTGAATATCCATGCAATGCAGGACATTTGCCCATTCACTCCTTTGCCCAAAGAACTGGCCAACTCCAAAGCCAGCTCCAAATTACATTTAAATCAAGGCCCCCTTCATAATTAAGGCTCTGATCAGCTTTTGCTGCTACAGCTCTTTCTGTGGCTTCGTGTTGCCAAGAATGGTGGAGTAAAACTGTCCTAAACAAGACTTAAAGTAATGGGATTTTCTCATGGGCTGTGAAGTGGATGTCCAAAGGAGAAGGGAAAATTGATGGGCTCTGAAAGGCTTCCTTTGATCTTAGAAAGCAAAAGTACACTCCAGTGTCCTCATTGTGCATAGGAGTTGGTGTGCATCCTCCAGGCCATCACAGAATCATAGAATGGTTTGGGTTGGAAAGGACCTTAAGATCATCGAGCTCCAACCCCCTGCCGTGAGCAGGAACACCATCACCTCCATGCTGTGGGGGCTCTGAATACCCAGAAGGACTTCAGCACTCTGGCTTTAAATAAGGAGCGGATTGTCCCCATCTCCCTCCTCCTCTTATCTCCACTGACAAATATAATTACAGCTTCACTTAAATTGCTGTAAATGAATTCTGGAGAGTGGAAAAATTGTGCATGTATCTCTCCACCGCAGAAATGAGCTGACTCTTGCATTTCGGATGATGGGTCCATCCATCTCCAACGCTTGCAGAGAGGCAATGCTGCAGTGAGTTGGCACGATCAAGCTAGAGGCTGCAGCCCCAGCACTGCTAAAGAGAGATGATTCTTGCAGAGTCCATCTCCAGAAGTGAGGCTAATAGAAACTTCTCAAACTGTAGGATTTCTTAGTAAAAATAGATGTTTTATTCCTCCTCTAATAAAGGTGAGGTTTCCTGCTTTGTGCTGTGACCAAACAGCACCCATAGATGGGGTCCTGAGCCAAAAATCCTGACACCCTCCAGGGGTATAAATGTCCCTTGAAGGTCTTGTAGCTGGAAGGTGGGTGCAGCTGCACAAACAGCTCTCCCAAAGCGCCTTCTGAGAGTCATCTCTTACCACTGTTATCTGGGAATAAGAAGCTGTGTAAATAAACCCATCACCCCCTTGCTGATAATTCCATTTTCTTTGTGGGAGAGACTCCAGTGAGCAGAGAGAGGCTGGGAGAAGTGTTGGGAGGGGGCATCCGTGTTATTCCTGGCTGGATTGTTGCCTTCATTTCCCTCGTTATTTCTCCTTTATGCCCCAGGCCAGTTCATTGTGTTCAGCAACATTTGCCAGGCTGTGAATTTCTCTACCGTGCTCCTTGGTTAAGAAAAGCCCTTCATAAATCCAGCTGTGATTGCAGAAGCTGCTCAAGGAAGCTACTTCCAGGAGCTGTGTTTTACAAGGCTTCATCCATACCTGCTTTTCTCTGCTTTAATTCACAGTACATTTAGATGCACAATTAGGCACTTTGCTGCGTGCAGTCCTTTTGCGTTGCAACTCTAATTGTACAGTTCTGTCTTGTATGTTTACCTCTGTTTCCATTTATTTCACACAAAATTGAGTCTTTTTATCTCCTTGTTCTGTTTCTCTCTTTCTTTCCAGACGAGATGTGAAGATGTATTTAATTTTAGGAGCAAATCCACAGCTCAGCGTAGGTTCAAAGCTGGTCTTTGGCAATGCAAACAGCAGCAATGGCATTTACTTAATCAGACTCCGTCAAAATGCAAGTTTATTGTCCTCGGTGATGTACAGGTCCTTTCTGTGCAGAGCTGCATTGGTGTATGGCTGAGTGTTTATCATGTAATGGGAGTTAGTGCAAGAAAAGAGAGGAGATGTTTCTTAAAGCCAGCAGATAACATACCTGTGTTATCCAGGCTGATCACAGAACAAGTGTGAGCTGGAAATGTGAAGTAACCATGAAAACCAGCAGATATGGGAGAGCAAAAGAGTGTTCCCCAGGGGAAAGCTCTAGTCCCATTGTGGCACCAGCATAAGGCTGTGCTTAACCATATTCAGGACAAACGAATTGAAACCAGAAGGGGTGCAGAGAGTTGCTTTTGTCAAGCAACTGCCATCCCTGGAGGTATTTAAAAGACCTGTAGATGTGGTGCTTAATGGCATGGTTTAGTGATGGACTTGGCAGTGCTGGGTTAACAGTTGGACTCGATGGTCTTAAGGGTTTTCTCCAACCTAAATGTTTCTATGAAGAGGTGCCAGGGATGGAGAACTCCATTAGGCAAATAATAATGTTGGCATATGAAAAACCAAATATGAAACATCAGTGAATACATTTTGGCTGGGAATTCCATCCCAGATTTGAACTTCGCTGTTAGAGAAGTGGTGTTCTGAAGGAGCCAGCAAGGGCAGAAATCTAAACAACGCAATACACGCAAGTTTATACTTAAGGGCATGGTACACAGGGCTTGTAGGGACTGACTTGATCCAGGAGATCCCTTGCAATCCCATCATTTAACTCAAGTGGAAGTCATCTAAGTGGGGCTGCCTGATTTCAAACATTGCTAATCACAGGAAGTCATTACTGAATGCTGCTTGAAGGAGGACTTGAACTCAGATATTTGGGATATGCTTCCTCTAAGTAGGGAGGAATGGATGATAACAGTGTGTTACTCTTGTTCCTGAAACTACATCTTTAGCTCGAGTGGCAGCAGTTTATGTTTCAGGGGAGAAGGTTCAGGATTCAGGTAACTGTGATGAAATAACTGTGATGAAATCCAAAATTGATGGTGGGATAAACTTAAGATGGTTTTTAAGAGGTCTTAATGGGAGGGAAGCAGTCGGTCCAGGACCTACTCGTACGTGTTACCTGGTTTTCAATTGCTTTACTGCCCAAAGAGCTGTGTTTTATTAACAAGAAGGAAAAAAGCCTCCCAGATGCCTCTGAAGGGAAAGATTCACTTGAGATTGCACAGGGAAGCCTGTGGTGACCAAAAAGGACCATCTTTTGTGTCGGTGCCATGCTTTGGCTCCCAAGCCACAGTTTTCTCCCTTCAAGTAGAGCAAGATAAATGTTCCTGGATTCTGCAGCTACAGAAATACTCATCACAGAGCAATACCTTCCCAAGCAAATGTATTCTGGTAGTTGATTAAACCTCTCACATGCACTTTGGAGTTTAATCAATTGCAGAAGCAGTTTGTTGCCTCATACACTCCCAAATTATAGATGTGATTGCTCAGCCAAAGGTGAGAGAGAGCACACTTATTTAGGAGGGAAGAAGGCAAGATGTTGTGGTTGCTAAAAGGGGGTGGTATTGATGAAGTGTATCACTGTCTTCTCTTGCTAGCCATGTCTCCAGGTCAAGACAGCCATGCCAGTATGGAACACTTGCCTGCATCCGAACAGATCCTGCAAACCCTCAGTGAGCTGGCCAGGTCTTTTCAAGAGATGGCTGACCGCTGCCTGCTGGTTCTGCATTTGGAAGTCAGGTAAAAACGCTGGATTTGGGGATTGTGGGTGAGCTCAGGAGGCTTTAGGTTAAAATGATACATATTATGGCATCTGAGGCAGATATACTTGCCTGCTGTAACATCAGAGGTCATAGAATCATCATAGAATCGTTTGGGTTGGAAGGACCTTAAAGCTCACCCAGTTCCAACCCCTGCCATGGGCAGGGACACCTTCCACCAGAGCAGCTTGCTCCAAGTCCCTGTGTCCAACCTGGCCTTGAACACAGCCACAGCTTCTCTGGGCAACCTGTTCTTTAGGTCATTCTGTAAGTGCCAGAACCCATCACTATCATCATGGATGGCCAAATGTGGGATGGAGGCAGGATACTGAAAGTGGAATTTCCTTGGGCAGTCTGTGTCTTATGTGTCAGAAACTAGGAATACTGTGGTTTGAGGGGGCTTTGTCCGTAGAAAACTGCACAATGGTGGTCTAATAGCCTAACAGGTCTCTGCACATTTATTATCCATGGTGCTTTGGATTGCAAATAGGAGCTTTTGTCCCTACTTCAAATAGTAACAAACCAGGAAACCAGCTGGATTTTTTTAAAGGTATGGATAATTTTGTGATGTTTCTGCCTTCACATACAGAAATTAAGGGCAGCAAATCCCTTTCTTTATGCTACTCTGGAGCTGGGAGAGCATTTTCCCTTTTGTATCCTATGGGCCAGGTGTATTGCATTGCTTCCCTTTCCTCTGAAGCATCAGATAGAAGTGGATGTCATGAGACAGGCAATGAGATTTGATGGATCTTGAGTTTGTTCTGCTCTGACGTATCCCAAGCTATACTGTGTTGTGTACACAGGCAGAGCTCTAGTGAAGTCATTATGCAGCTTTAAAAACAAGCAGGCATTAGTTATTGTCAGCAGTCCTTCAACCTGTTATCCATCGTCTGGTGGCCACTTGATTGCAGGCATCGCAGATGAGCTGAGGATTGAATGATTCCAGGAAAAGATTGGTAAGATATGGAAATGGAGCAGCTTTCCAGCTGTGTATAATAGGAGGTGATGCCAAAGGTAAACCAGACTCGGGGTGTGGACACCAGCCTGCGTGGGTTTCTGGCCTCAGACCTCTCTGGCTTTGCATCACACTTGGGCTAAGGAGAAATAAGAGCAAATTGCTTTGTTGTAGGAAGTCCAGAGGAGGCCACGAGGATGCTCAGGGGCTGGAGCAGCTCCCGTATGGAGACAGACTGAGAACATTGGGGCTGTTCACCCTGGAGAAGAGAAGCTGCGTGGAGACCTCAGAGCAGCTTCCAGCGTCTGAAGGGGGCTACAAGGATGCTGGAGAGGGGCTCTTCATCAGGGACTGGAGTGATAGGACAGGGGGTGATGGGTTCAAACTGAAACAGGGGAAGTTCAGGTTGGATCTTAGGCAGAAGCTCTTCCCTGTGAGGGTGCTGAGGCGCTGGCACAGGGTGCCCAGAGAAGCTGTGGCTGCCCCATCCCTGGCAGTGCTCAAGGCCAGGTTGGACACAGGGGCTTGGAGCAAGCTGCTCCAGTGGAAGGGGTCCCTGCCCATGGCAGGGATTGGAACTGGATGAGCTTTAAGGTCACTTCAACCCAAACCATTCTGTAACTCTGTGATTCTAAATGCAACTCACTTTAGAGCAGACCATTGCCCATCTCCTCTAGTGCTCCTGCTTGATGCCTTAAATACAACAAAGTATGTTACTCTGTGTAGCAGGTGGAAAGGATTGAAAAAGAGAGATGCTAACAACCAGGAAAATCCCCAGTGAAGTAGGAGCTTCCCAACATTCATCCCTTTGTGTTTGCAACCACGTGCAGTAATGGAGAGATCTGCTTCCTTAAAGGAAATCTGCACGCTCAGATCATTAACCACTTCTTTTGCTGCAAAGACCCATGGACTTCTAGATTAGGTCATTCTGTTGCAGTATTTTCCTATAAAAAGTCCTATGTACAATTACATAGAAACAGGCAGTAAAGTACAATCCAATGTTTTACTCTTGGAATTGCACTAAATTGAACTGGCTTGTGACAGCCACCTTGAGGATGGTTTCCAGGAGGACAGGGGACATGAAAGCCAGGTCATACCTGTCATAGCTTCTCCCACCTCAACACAGCTCTCTGCTCTTCAGGCCAGCCTGGTGTGTGCTTTCAGTCTCTGTGTCTCAATCTCAGTGTGCTGATCCTGAGTTACCCTTTGAATGCAAGGGACATTTCACCCAGGCTTAAATTCAGTGTTATTTTTTACTAGCTTGGGCATTGGAAGGAAATGAAGGATGCCAACACTTTGCATACCCACTGATACTTTAGCACTGGGGCTGTTGAATTGTAATATTTCTCTCTTCTGTCTTGCAGAGTTCATTGCTTCCACTACCTGATCCCACTGGCTAAACAAGGGAACTACGCCATCGTTGCCAATGTGGAGAGTATGGACTATGACCCCCTCGTTGTCCGGCTCAATAAGGACATAAGTGCTATCGAGGAAGCCATGAGCGCCAGCCTCCAGCAACACAAGTTCCAGTACATCTTTGAAGGTCAGGCATTTACCATAGAATCATAGAATTGTAGAATGGTTTGGGTTGGAAGGGACCTTAAAGTTCATCCAGTTCTAACCCCATTGCCATGGGCAGGGACATCTCACACTAGAGCAGCTTGCTCCAAGCCCCTGTGTCCAACCTGGCCTTGAACACTGCCAGGGATGGGGCAGCCACAGCTTCTCTGGGCACCCTATGCCAGCACCTCAGCACCCTCACAGGGAAGAACTTCTGCCTTATGTCCAACCTGAACTTCCCCTGTTTCAGTTTTAACCCGTCACCCCTTGTCCTGTCACTCCAGTCACTAATGAAGAGCCCCTCTCCAGCATCCTTGTAGCCCCCTTCAGACACTGGAAGATGCTCTGAGGTCTCCACGCAGCTTCTCTTCTGCAGGCTTAACAGCCCCAACTCTCTCAGCCTGTCTTCATATGGGGGGTGCTGCTGCCCCTGATCATCCTCGTGGCTTGTTCTGGATGTGCTCCATTGTAACCCCAAAGCTTAACTCTATTCCTTTTGGGGATCAGGCAGACCGTGATACTGTTGTGACCTACAGCAGATTGATTAGTGAGACCCATGCAAACACATTGATTAGTGAGACCCATGCAAACACAGGGCATTCAAAACCCCTGTTGCTTCCATTCAATTTCTTGCTGAATAGGAGAAATGGCCTAATGCTGAATAGGAAAGCAGTAAGTTGATGTACGTGCCGGACAGTTCTTCCTCGGGAAGCCGCAGGGCATGTGTATAAATTACAAGCACAGCTCTATTATGGCACAGTTCCTATCCGAAGTGTAGCCGTTCCATTGCTAAAATTAAATTTAGAGAACATTAGCTCTTCTGATGTCTCATCTGTTGTGATTACCTTGGAGAATATAAATCATGTTTTGGTTCATCTCCCCTGTATTTATTTGTGGCGCTCGCGCGCAGTTCTCTTGCCTGAGTGCCAAGATACGTGTCCTTTTCTGTGGTGGTTGCTCCAAGTCAGAAGGAGGGGGGGACTAGAGATGCTGCTATTGACCAATAATATATGTCAGCAGGGATGAAGGCTTTGCAAGCCTGGCTGGCCTTGTTTCCTCCACCACTTATAGAAGGCTTTCAGTATCTGCGAAAGGCCACGAGGATGCTCAGGGGCTGGAGCATCGCCCGTATAGAGCGAGGCTGAGAACACTGGGCTGTTCAGCCTGGAGAAGAGAAGCTGCGTGGAGACCTCAGAGCAGCTTCCAGTGTCTGAAGGGGGCTACAGGGATGCTGGAGAGGGGCTCTTCATCAGGGACTGGAGTGACAGGACAAGGGGTGATGGGATCAAACTGAAACAGGGGAAGTTCAGGTTGGAGATAAGGCAGAAGCTCTTCCCTGTGAGGGTGCTGAGGCGCTGGCACAGGGTGCCCAGAGAAGCTGTGGCTGCCCCATCCCTGGCAGTGTTCAAGGCCAGGTTGGAGACAGGGGCTTGGAGCAAGCTGCTCCAGTGGAAGGTGTCCCTGCCCATGGCAGGGTGTTGGAACTGGGTGAGCTTTAAGCTCCCTTCTAACACAAATCATTTTATGATTTCTACATTTAGTTTTGTACAGACCCGTGTATGAGTGAATCAGGCTGGGCTTTTGCTGTCTGTGATGTGACATGAACGAGTACATCATTTTGGGGTGGCTGTGACTTCTAACAGCCTGGCTATGTCCTTCAGCAGCAGAGGAAAGATGGAGACCTCATTCAGACACAAGTTCAAGACTGATCAGAGAAAGACTGTACATCAAGTACATTGAAATGTGGCTCATTTCTGCTCTTTCAGACTCTGAGTTTACCAGAGAATAATACCACCCTTGATAACAGATTAAGAGACCATCGATTTCTGGGAGTGGTAGTGGTCCATTGCTCTGCCCAGAAACAGAGAGGAACAGAAAACGGTGTTGTGCAAAGCCTGATTGTAAATCTGGGAATACCAATGGCTATGATAATGCAGCTTGAAGTTTTCATAGTGTTTGGGGTTTTATACTTTAAGTGTTTCGCATTTTTACTAAAGAAGGAAACCTTGAGGGAAGTCCTAGAATGCACAGGGATGATACTGAGGGCTATTTCCAGGTACAGTCCAGTGTATCTCCTGTTCCAGTTCACGTTAACAGTGCTCATTCATGGGTTCTGTGATGAATTATTGTAACTAAATATCTTACTCCTGTGATGTGTTTGTTTCCCTCACCCTTGCAGGTTTGGGCCACCTTATTTCCTGCATCCTTATCAACGGCGCCCACTACTTCAAGCGCATCAGCGAATCTGGTATCAAGAAGATGTGTAGGAACATCTTCATCCTCCAGCAAAACCTGACAAACATCACCATGTCACGAGAGGCTGACCTAGACTTTGCAAGGTGAGCTGGGAGCCCCATGTTGGATTTGTTACTGTTTTGATGTCCATGTATAAAGAGGTAGCTCCTTCCAAAAGGTGCACTACTCGCACATGCAACTGGATGGATATCAAGTTAAACCTATAGAAGTATTAACTGTAATACTTGCTTTCCCCCTTGCTGAGCAATATTCAGAGCAGCATGTGTCACTTGAGCTCAAAGTGAAGGTCCCACTAAAGTGTCTGTAGTTGGGGCTTCCTGTAGATGTAGTTCTTAGACCAAAACCCAGGCAAGGAAAAGCTTCTAGGTTTAGATCTGGGATCTTGGATGGAACTCAAACTGGATGAATCTGGGACCTAGATAAGTAATCCTTTGGTTTGTTGAAGCATTAAACTTTTAGCAGCTCACAGGAACAGTGAGTGCGGGCCTCAGGAATGCCAGGTGATACCTCCCTTCAAGTTCTGTTGTTCTTCATGTAATAGTAATAGCAAAATAAAACCAAAACTGGATATGATAGATCCCCTGCAAGTTTCGCACCCATCTTAATGCTTTGCTCACAAAAGCGATTGTTTGAGGAATAAGCAAATGGGTAAAAGCAAACACTAAACGGTGCATGCTCTGCACATAGAATCATAGTATCAACTGGGTTGGAAAAGACCTTTAAGATCATCAAGTCCAACCTTTCCATGAGCACCTTAGATCCAGCATGAACCGAGGGTCCTGACTACAGGTAGCTGTATTGGTTGATCCTCTGTGGTAGCGGCTGGTTCAGGCAGCTGAGCCCAAGAAATAACCAAAGGGAAGGGTCTGGAACTTGCACATTAAAGTGTGTAGGTCAAACGAGTGTTTTGTGTGATGCTTGGTTATGGAATACTGGAATATACAACTGAAAATAGTCGGTGTCATCAGTCGACCATTGCTCTTGGAGACTGAATTATGAGAGAGGCATGACTCCCTCAGATGGGGGAGAGTACATCTGACTGAGTGCCTCATTTACTTGGGCTCTCATATGGGGAATGATCTCATTATTGAATTAGTTTCTTCCTAATAACATTGCAGTGGAGAAGTTCCGAATGCTGAGGCCTGGAGGAGGGGGAGGGAGAAAAATCCATTACTAACTCTCCAAGGGACAGATGTCCCAAATTCAATCTTTCTTTCTTAATATTATTTTTCCCCTTGATCTGTTGAAACGCTAAATAAATTAGACCAGGTTTTTGGCAGCAGAACAGAGCTTGAGCATGTGCTGACAGTAACTGGCACCCAAGTAATGGAATGCTGACCAAGCGCTGCTGGAGGCTGGCACAGCACAACCAGCTCTTTGCTGGAGAGATCTTTGTGATAGGGGTTGAATAGCCATGGAGCTGCGCAATTTGATACGGAGTTTGAAGAGAAGGGAGAGGAGGGAACGTTATCCCATTCCCGCTCTTGCCAGCCCAGCAGTTCTTATAGATCAGACACATACCAGCCCTCTTCATAGATGAGTTACATGGCAAATAGGTTTTCTCCTGTGCCATTGGAGCTGCTGGGTACCATCATCAAGAGCTGTGGAGCTCAGAAGAGACAGCGCAGCAGCATCAGGTGCTTTTTGGTACCTGGGATACAGATTGCTGCCCATAATACAGATTCAACACCATTTCTTTTTAGTTTTCATGGCTGCATCGCTTCCCTCTTTCTTTTGGGGCAGATTCGTGTGATCTAGAGAGTATGTTTTATTCTTTTGTTCTTCAGATCACTCCTGAATACTTATTATCCAGCTTCTCCCTCTACATAAGGCATCGCATGCATCCAAACCCTGCCCTGCTCACCTGAATGTACAATTACCTGAGCAAGTTCTCATGCTACCCCAGGGACTCCGGTTACTGAGGTCTATTCAAACTATAAAATAAACATAACAGTTCACCCCCAGAAAGCATAAAATAACATCAGTGTAGGATAAAAGTGATTTGTACTTCTGTGATACAGCTCATAGAGGAATCTGTAAGCGTTTTGTGCTGTAGCTGACTATCAGTTTTGCCTTTTTAAAGGTGATAAATGGAGAGCAAGTGGTTATTTTATGTGCAGGAGCAGTGGCAGAGCCGATGGGTTAAATACTCACTCACCTACTCATCCTTCCCCCTGTACCTCCTGGTAACTGGGGTGAATTCCCTCCCTGCTTCACTTCTCCAGGGAACTGGGTGGTCATTACTGAATAGGAGAGATTGCTGAAGTGGGTCCTCTGAAGCCAGGTTGGGACTCAGTGCCAACCTGAAGTGGGTCCTCTGAAGCCAGGTTGGGACTCAGTGCCCATGGTTTTGACATGGGTTAGTGGTGACCTTGGCAGTCCTGGGGCAACAGTTGGACTTGATCTGCACGGTCTTTTCCAACCCAGTTGTTTCTATGATTCTGTGATTGCCCAGGGGGGTTGTGGAGTCTCCTACACTGGAGATATTCAAGGCCCGCCTGGACAAGTTCCTGTGTGATGTACTGTAGGTTACCCTGCTCTTGCAGGGGGGTTGGACTAGATGATCTTTTGAGGTCCCTTCCAAGCCTTGGGATTCTGTGATTCTGTGATTCTTTGTCTGATCTTTTCATTTGCTCTTCTGCAAAGTAATTCAACATTTCCTCTGATTTCAGTAAGGATCTTGATTAGAAATCATGGGCTCCTTTGGTCAGGGGAAGGCATAATAGGATTTTTAGTGGTTTTCTCAGGCAGTTTTAGGTCTCTCTGCCAGGTTCGATCTAAGCCTCACCTGAAGCCAACTGGCTTGTGCCTCCCCTGGACAGTCAGTTCACTGCCTCTGTTGCTCCCTTGCCCTCTTGATACTTCATTGTCCATCAGAGTGTGGCATTGAGGATCTGGGGAGCAATTAGCCACAATTAACAATCAAATACATCACCCTTCTTACTGTCATTATAGGGTAGCCTTAATTCTAGAACAGGTCTTTTGTGGTCCTTTTGTGAAAGCGAATGTCTGAAGTCTGATGTCCTCAAGTTTATAGGAAAGACTAAACCATTTGAGAAAGGAACAGAAGGCTTTAATGTTTTTAATGTTGAATGTTTAATGTGGTGGGTTTGGTTTGGGGGTTGGTTTTGCTTCTAGTTTTCACTATGGTATGTTCTTTAAGGCTTTCTATGGGCCTCAAAGAGCACTGTGCATGCACTTTCTTCTCTGTCTTGGTGACTTAGGCAGTAGAAACCTCCAGGGAGGCTGGAGAGGGAAGACATTTCTCCTCATATTGAGGATTCACAGCAAAATCTTAACCCATGTAGCACTTGCTGGCTCTGTTTCTTGCTGTTTAAGCCACATCCATCATAAGATGTGTAACCTGTGGGTGACAACAGCAGCATTTGCTGCTTTGGGGATCGTACCATGCCAAAGGGAAGATTTGCTTTCAAATGAGTTTTGCTTCAAGATTCTCAGTTCAAGGTAGAGCAGAGGAGGGAAACTCTCAGCAGAGCATCACAAGGCAGAGCCAGAACACATTTCCATTGGGAAAATGAATTCCCAAGTTGTAGGAAGGAATTTCTCCACTGACAGGAGAAAGGGTAAAATAGGCAGGTTCTGACTGCTGAGGTGTCACAAAAGGGTCTGTATTTGCTAAAGTCCCTGCAAATATGAATAGCTTCCTCCCTTATATATGTGTGTTCAGTATCTCGGCCAGCAGAAGTGCAGTTGGTTGTTAGGGCATCCACTACTATATTAAAGAAAAAGCATTATTTTCTTCCCATGTATAATACTATATACTGCAAAGCCTGCGACTCAGCACGAGTGCCAAATATCTCTGATTTGTGGTGGGTTTAGACATAGAATTCAATTTATGGCATTAGAGGGATAAAATTCAGCTTCAAATTTGGATTCCAGTCCAGGTCTTTTCCCTTGTGCCGCCTTCCCTATTCGTCCTGTATCCCCACCAAAAATTACTTGCATGGTTATGCAGAGATTTTGTCAGATGTCGTCAAAAAAGGCTCAGTTTCTGCTTCAGACTTATTCTTAAATAAAGATCATCCAATTCTTATATGTTCATTTTTCATTGGGAAGAAAAAAAATCACAGCAGTGATAAAATTGCCCTCTTCTAGAAAGTTAATTGAGGTGGGTGCAAGGGGAAGGGAGAGACTGGTGAGGAAATGGGAACATTTCACACAGCACAGTGTCATTTTGACCTCTTAGATAAAGGTTTTTGAGTGGTGCTAATTGTCTTTGCTTCATCTGAAAGTGTCCTTCATCCCTGAAATGGTTTGCAGCACAGTGAACCAGAGGTACACCTCAGATAGGTGGTTCCCATGCTGCTACCATTCAGGTTAGTAGTTCCTATGGCTATCCATCCCATAGGGACCAGGAATCAGTTCCTGCTGCTAAAGATGTTACCAGGGCTCTTGGCTCTGACCATGTCTTTGTAGTAGATGGGTACCTACATTGTCACTGTTAGTGGATCCCAACCACTCTGGAGAAGTTGCCAATGAGAAGGCATGGAGAGAAGCCATCAGCATGCTGGATGCTGGTTCATAGGTCATAGAATCACAGAATCACAGAATGGTTTGTACTGAAAGGGACCTTAAAGCTCCTCCAGTTCCAACCCTCTGCCATGGGCAGGGACACCTTCCACTAGAGCAGCTTGCTCCAAGCCCCTGTGTCCAACCTGGCCTTGAACACTGCCAGGGATGGGGCAGCCACAGCTTCTCTGGGCACCCTGTGCGAGCACCTCAGCACCTTCATAGTGAAGAACTTCTTCCCAATATCTCATCTAAATCTCCCCTATTTCAGCTTAAAGCCATTATTCAGCCATGAATAACCCCCTGCAATGTCATTCCGGTGCCTATGATCAAATGTGTCTATTGTTATACAAGGTCTGTGTGAATTTTTATTGCTCACAAAAGAGAGTGACCTTTGCTTCTGCTCCCCAGCAAAACACAGCTGCTGCTCTGACCTTGTTCCTCGGCTTCTGTGCTCTCCCATGTACATCATGAGGCTACGACGTACATGTACTCACTTGTATTCTTACATTCTCAGGGCAAACACCTCCCCTGCACCCGTACAGCCAGCTGCAGAGTCAGGAGAGAATGGCACCAATCCCCATACTGGTTTCTAAGTGAGAACTGCCCAGGCATTTGTAGGAAGCAGCCACAATTAACACCAATTATCCTAAATGGGTCCTGGGAACACATCCTGCACCCAGACCCTGTCTTTATTTAGGTGGGGAGGGTAAGAGAGTATAGATGAAGGAGGACGCAGTTGGAACTTGAGCTTTCTTTCAAGGCAGTGTCAAACTGCTACACCACTGGTTGGGTTGGATACTAAGGTTAAGTCGTGAGATGTCTGCACAGGGCTGTGATGGGAAGAGACTAGCATGGATTTGGGAAGCAGTGGATCTGCCTCAGCTCCACTGCAGCACCTAATAAGCACTGTATTTGTGCTTATAAGCTCAAGTGAATCACAGCAGCAAAGTGGATGTAGACCTTCTGGGTTTAGGATTACCTCAGTCAGTGACAAGAGGCAGAGATGCCCTTGTGCTACAATATTCCAGTGCAGACAGGCCTGTTGCTTTCGGCACAAACATCCATGGAGGTGACAGGGTTGTTCCATTCAGATCTGATTCTTGCATGGAGAATACAGGAAAATACCACAGGGAAGTGTAGCAGCAGGGCTTCAGGGAGTGCTGTGTTCCAGGGCACAGTTCTGGTTCGGATGCTTGGCATTCAGGGCTCCTCTCCTGCTGTAACTGGCAGGCGGGGGCTATTTTTGTTTCATTATACAGGGGCAGGAGAGATTTCTGCCTCTTGCCTAATGTACAAGGTTCTTCCCGGCAGGAGGAATAAGCAGTAACTTGCTGCCATCTACTGGGTGCTGTAGAGGGAAGTAGAAGCCAGTGTGCATTGGAGATCCCTCAGACATCCCAGCACAGTCAAAGAAGTCTTTTTCATTGCCAAATACTATTTCTCTCTCTCTGATTTTATTCTTGATAAATACCTACCCAGCAAGCTGTGCTCACTGCCTGTCTGCCCAGCCTGCCTGAGGGTGCTGCTGGTACAAGGAAACCTCCTCTGAGAGCCGTTCTTGTTGCTTCACTTCCCTGCATTGAACCCAAGGTCCAATTGATCCTGACCTGGATCTCCTTTGTTTAGTGGCAGAATGATGTTCTGTTCTCAGGTGGTTCTGCAGTGCTCCTGTGATGTTCCTCTGCACCCTGTGTCAGCACCTCACCACCCTCACAGGGAAGAACTTCTTATATCTAACCTGAGTCTCACCTGTTTAAGTTTAAACCCATCACCCCTTGTTCTATTGCAGTGGTACTTAATGAAGACAGATTCAAAAGCAAATGGAGTAATGCACTACGAAGGATACTGCAAGCTACCAGCAAGTACTTTTGGTGCAGACATGCTGGTCACAGATCCTCTTGACTCAGCGTTGGTGGGAAAACCTCTTATTTGTTAATAACACTGTAAAAACTGAGGCCCTGGCACAGGGTGCCCAGAGAAGCTGAGGCTGCCCCATCCCTGTCAGTGTTCAAGGCCAGGTTGGACACAGGGGCTTGGAGCAAGCTGCTCTAGTGGAAGGTGTCCCTGCCGTGGCAGGGGTTGGAACTGGATGATCTTAAGGTCCCTTCCAACACAAACCAGTCTGGGATTCTAAATGTGATACTCTGGAGGAATTCCTCTCTCCCAACTTAAGGTCCTCAGAGCTCTGGAAGGTGAAAGTCACTAATGCCTTTGCAATCCTAGCAATACCTTCCCTGTAGAGGAGCCAGAAGCAAAACAGGCTCTAAGAAGAAAAGCTTCCCTTTGCTGGCAGCGTGGGAGAGACATGTTATCTCCATCACGATGCTGGACCCGTGTATCCGTGGAGCATGCCCTCATTTTGTTTTTGCTGCTTTTAATTAAGAAAGCTGCTTTAGTTTTCAATTAAGGACTTGGTTACAACAAAATCCCTATTTTCTTTGCCTTTCTTTTCTGTCTTGTTTTCTCCCCCCTGTAGTTTCCACTGAGCTTTGATCTCAGTTCAGGTTTAATTAGCTGTAATTAGTGGTTTCACTGCATTAACCAGAAATCCCAACCACAGAGGATTAAAAACACCCCTCAGCTCAATGCCCTCCTCCCCTTCCTCCTTTGCTTCCCCCTTGTGCTTTAGGGGATCAGAGACTGTCCCTGGATGGTCTTTCACCAGATGGGTGCTGCTGGGTGATGCCCTGTGCACCCCAAAGAGCTGCTCTGTTATGGACTTGTTAAAACTACACTGGAACAAATCATAGAATCATAGAATGGTTTGGGTTAGAAAGGACCTTAGGACCTTAAGATCATCCAGTTCCAACCCCCCTGCCATGGGCAAGGACACGTCATACTAGACCATGTCACCTAAGGCTCTGTCCAGCCTGGCCTTGAACACTGCCAGGGATGGGGAATTTACCACTTCTCTGGGCACCCTGTGCCAGCGCCTCAGCACCCTCACAGTGAAGAGCTTCTTCCTTCTATCTAACCTGAACTTCCCCTGTTTCAGTTTGAACCCATCACCCCTTGGCCTATCGCTACAGTCCCTGATGAAGAGCCCCTCCCCAGGATCCTTGTAGCCCCCTTCAGACACTAGAAGCCATGTTCTCAACCTGTCTTAATACAGGAGCTGCTCCAGCCCCCCTATCATCCTCATCACCCACCTCTGTAGTTTAATTTCCAGTTAAATCTGCAGCTGCTATGACTTTTAGTAGGACACCGATCTATGGCTTCCCAACATTTCGTAGAGCCCTTCTTGGGGTTTCTGACTGCCTTCTGCAATATGGTACACGTCCAGCAAGGTGCCTGCTCGAGGCTTCCCAAACTTTCAGCTTCTGCAGTCTTCCGTGAGTATCTGGAAGCCATGGCATGGCCATGGCCTTTGCTGGAGCTGCCCAGCTCCTCAGCATAGAAATGAGGAAGGGTTTTGGAAGATACGGGTGATGGGAAACCCAAGTCACTGGTCTGCTGTTCTCCATAGAGATCCATGTGGAAATTCCATGTAGTTGCCCGCACAATACATCTGGTCTCTCATAACAGAGCAGGAAGGAACCAAACACCTGGTGAAGTGAGAGCAGTGCTGAGAATCATGTCTCCTGTCAAGTTACCCACTTCACACTAGATAGAGATCAGTGTGCCCTGCACCGAGCCCCACTGACCACTCGTGTTGGAAAGGGTCTTGGTTTCTCTGGCCAGCTCTGAAGCTGTATGGATGTTTATGGATACTGGAAAATGCAGGTTCCCAGATAGCTCACCTTGATGTCCAAGGATGGAGATGGGTCCCAGTTCACTGTGGGTCAAGCACATCTACTTAGCACATCTGTGCCAAAGTTGGCTGTTTTCAGTCTCATGTGTCTACCCAATCTCCTTGCAGTGCCAGGAAACAAGACTTTCCTTGTCCCTTCCTCAGTTTTCCAGGAGGTTGGTGAAGTTCAGTTCTATTCTTTATTTTTTTAGCGGTGTATTCACCCCGACTCCATCAGTCTCATGGTCTCCCCCATCTGGACCCAATTCAAACAACTTTATGAGAGAGGACGCCTGCAACACCGGAGCGGAGAGGGGAGAGATCAGCGTCCAGGAGCCTCACCTCAGAGCGACAAGAGCCACTGAGGAGGGAGCCTCAAGTCCTCAACAGGACTTGCCCAGGACTCGGAAGCTCAGCTCCCGCGAGGGGCTGACTCACAGGGGGCGGAGCCAGGAGGCTCGGTGGCAGATTCAAACCGGCCACCAACAGCCACTCTCGATCAGTTGCTGAGGTGAGTAGCTTGAGAGAGGACGCCTGCAACACCGGAGCGGAGAGGGGAGAGATCAGCGTCCAGGAGCCTCACCTCAGAGCGACAAGAGCCACTGAGGAGGGAGCCTCAAGTCCTCAACAGGACTTGCCCAGGACTCGGAAGCTCAGCTCCCGCGAGGGGCTGACTCACAGGGGGCGGAGCCAGGAGGAGTGGCACCAGCTGGGAGTGGCTAAAAAACCTTCCCAGGGAGCGCGGCGACCAGGAGCGCGGCGAACAGAGCCGGCAAACAGAGAGCGTCGAGGCAGTTTGCGCGGCAGTTCGCGCGGCCAGGCGAGCGGGCAGGGGAGCGGGCAGGGAAGCGTTCCAACCGCCTCATCGAGAGGACTCGCCTGGAGTACAGGAGGGGGAAGGAGTGCTGAGGGACGTAGACGGATTGATTGACCAGATAGATCATGGTTACAACACGATCGAAAGCTGCAGTGAGTACTAATGTGGGTATCCAGACTGAGCCTTCCTGCAGACATGCAGCTGTGCAGGTCTCTGGCTGCAGCGAATGCCTGAGCCTGGCACTTGTATTGGAGGGAGCCAGTGATACTGCTTGTGTTCGCTGTGAGCAAATAAATGACCTGCTCAGGCAGGTGGCTGAACTGAGGGAGGAGGTAGAAAGGTTGAGAGCCATTAGAGAGTGTGAAAGTGAAATAGATTGGTGGAACCACACCCTAAGGCAAGGGCAGAGGGAAGTGGTTCAACAAGATATGGATCCCCTTCCCTCCTACCATCAGACAGAAGGAGAGAGCTTAATGGACAAGGATGGATGGAGGGAGGTTCCTCCTCGGAGGGGTAAGCGAAAACCCTCACAATCCCTTCCTCCCTCCCAGTTGCCCTTGAATAACAGGTACGAGGTCTTGGAAATTCAGGGCCAGGTGAATGGAGATGGTGAGGCAAATCTATCTAGTGAGTCACCCAGGGCTAGTCACTCACCCACATACCTCAGAACTTCTCCAACCAAGAAGAAAAGAAGAGTAATTGTGGTGGGTGACTCCCTTCTGAGGGGAACAGAAGGGCCCATTTGTCGACCCGATCCACCCCACAGGGAGGTCTGCTGCCTGCCTGGGGCTCGGATTAGAGATGTTAAAAAGAAGCTCTCTGAACTGGTGCAGCCGTCTGACTACTACCCACTGCTGGTTTTTCAGGTTGGCAGTGACGAAATTATTACGAGGAACGTAAGGGCGATGAAGAGAGACTACAGGGCCCTGGGACGGCTGGTTAAAGGGTCTGGAGCGCAAGTGGTGTTTGCCTCCGTACCTGTTGCAAGCGAGGGTGAAGGGATATATAAGAAGACTCTGCAGGTTAATGTATGGCTACGTGACTGGTGCCAAAGGCAGGGGTTTGGGTTTTTCAGTCACGGGCTGCTGTATGGGACACCTGGTTTGCTGGTGACAGGCGGGATACACCAGTCCCAGAGAAGAAAAAGGGTTTTGGGGCAGGAGTTAGCAGGGCTTATTGACAGGGCTTTAAACTAGTTATGAAGGGGGGAGGGGATTTAACTGGGCCTGTTGGGGACAAGCCCAA
The DNA here is from genome assembly GCF_037157495.1 of Lathamus discolor. Classification (NCBI taxonomy): domain Eukaryota; kingdom Metazoa; phylum Chordata; class Aves; order Psittaciformes; family Psittacidae; genus Lathamus; species Lathamus discolor. Next base: position 5,914,375 of record NC_088884.1, read on the forward strand.
GAGGAACATGCTAGGGATTGAAGGATGGCGGGCTAAGGAGGACTATCAATCTCTTGTTTCACTTGTGGGAAAGGATAGCTTTTTAGACCCTGTCCCGCAGGGGAAAAAGGGTACTAGGACTGGCTCCCTGAAATGCCTGTACACCAATGCACGCAGCATGGGGAATAAACAGGAGGAGTTAGAAGTCTGTGTGCGGGCTAAAGGTTATGATCTAGTGGCGATTACAGAGACATGGTGGGACAGTTCACATGACTGGAATGTGGTCATGGATGGCTATGTCCTGTTTAGGAAAGATAGGTCAGCAAAGCGAGGTGGTGGAGTGGCTCTTTACGTGAGAGAGCAACTAGAATGTATTGAGTTCTGTCCGGGGTCGGATGAGGAGCAAATGGAATGTCTGTGGGTACGAATCAAGGGGCTGACTGGCACGGGTGATACAGTTGTGGGGGTCTATTACAGACCTCCTGATCAGGACGAAGGAGTTGATGAGGCTTTCTACAGGCAACTGGAAGTAGCCTCGCGACTACATGCCTTAGTCGTCGTGGGGGACTTTAATTACCCCGATATTTGCTGGAAGACTCACACAGCCAGTCATTCACAGTCTAGGAGGTTCCTCGAGTGCATTGATGATAATTTCTTAATGCAAATGGTGGACGTACCAACTAGGGGAGCAGCGCTGCTAGATTTAGTACTCGCCAACAAGGAGGGTTTGGTCGAAGTGGTGACGGTCAATGGCAGCCTTGGCTGCAGTGACCATGAGATGGTGGAGTTTAGGATCCTGTGTGGGAGGAATAGAATACCTAGCAAAGCCACAGTTCTGGATTTCCGAAGGGCCAACTTTGGCCTCTTCAGTCAACTGCTAAGGGAAGTCTCATGGGAAAGTGTACTAGGCGGTAAAGGGGCTCAAGATAGTTGGTTAGCATTCAAGGACCGCTTCTTCCAAGCTCAGGATCGGAGCGTCCCAATGAGTAGGAAGTCAAGTAAGGGATCTAGGAGACCGGCGTGGTTAAACAAGGAGCTGCTGGGCAAACTCAAGTGGAAAAGGAGAATCTATGGATTATGGAAGGAGGGGCTGGCCGCTTGGGAGGAATATAGGACAGTTGTTAGAGGATGTAGGGAGGCAATTAGGACAGCTAAGGCCTCCTTGGAACTCAATCTTGCTAGTCGGGTTAAAGACAATAGAAAGGGCTTCTTCAAATACATAGCAAATAAAACTAACACAAGAGGCAATATAGGCCCACTGCTGAACGAAGTGGGTACCCTGGAGACAGAGGATATAAAGAAGGCAGAGGTGCTGAATGCCTTCTTTGCCTCTGTCTTTACTCCTGCAGACTCTCCCCGAGGGCCCCGGATTTCTATAGCCCCAGAAGGAGTCAGGACAAAGGAGGAGTTTGCTTTGGTAGATGAGGATTGGGTTAGGGATCAGCTATGCAATCTGGACATCTGTAAATCGATGGGTCCGGATGGAATGCACCCACGGGTGCTGAGGGAGCTGGCGGAGGTCATTGCTAGGCCACTTTCCATCATCTTTGGAAAGTCGTGGGAAACGGGCGAGGTGCCTGAGGATTGGCGGATGGCAAAGGTCACACCAATCTATAAGAAGGGCAAGAAGGAGGACCCGGGTAATTATAGACCGGTCAGCCTTACCTCCATCCCTGGAAAGGTGATGGAACAACTTATTCTTGACTCCATCACTAGGCATATCAAGGATGAGGGGGTCATTAAGAACAGCCAACATGGTTTTATGAGGGGGAAGTCATGTATGACCAACCTTATAGCCTTCTATGAGGAAGTGACTAGGTGGAGGGATGATGGTAGAGCGGTAGATGTAGTTTTTCTTGATTTCAGTAAGGCATTTGATACTGTCTCCCACAGCATCCTCATAGATAAGCTAAGGAAGTGTGGGCTTGACGATCAAGTAGTGAGGTGGATCGAGAACTGGTTGAAAGGAAGAAGGCAGAGAGTTGTGGTCAATGGCGCAGAATCTAGCTGGAGGTCTGTGACTAGTGGAGTTCCTCAGGGGTCGGTGCTGGGACCGGTGCTGTTTAATATTTTCATCAATGACCTGGATGAGGGAACTGAGTGCACCCTCAGCAAGTTTGCTGATGACACAAAACTGGGAGGAGTGGCTGACACACCAGAGGACTGTGCTGCCATTCAGCGAGACCTGGACAGGCTGGAGAGTTGGGCGGGGAGAAACTTGATGAAATTTAACAAGGGCAAGTGTAGAGTCTTGCATCTGGGGAAGAACAACCCCATGTACCAGTACAGGTTGGGGGTTGACCTGCTGGAAAGTAGTGAAGGGGAAAGGGACCTGGGGGTCCTGGTGGATAGGAGGATGACCATGAGCCAGCAATGTGCTCTTGTGGCCAAGAAGGCAAATGGCATCTTAGGGTGCATTAGAAAGGGAGTGGTTAGTAGGTCAAGAGAGGTTCTCCTCCCCCTCTACTCAGCCTTGGTGAGGCCGCATCTGGAATATTGTGTCCAGTTCTGGGCCCCTCAATTCAAGAAGGACAGGGAATTGCTTGAAGGAGTCCAGCGCAGAGCCACAAAGATGATTAAGGGAGTGGAACATCTCCCTTATGAGGAGAGGCTGAGGGAGCTGGGTCTCTTTAGCTTGGAGAAGAGGAGACTGAGGGGTGACCTCATCAATGTTTACAAATATGTAAAGGGTAGGTGTCAGGATGATGGAGCTAGGCTTTTTTCAGTGATATCCAGTGATAGGACAAGGGGCAATGGGTGTAAACTGGAGCATAGGAAGTTCCACGTTAACATCAGGAAGAACTTCTTTACTGTAAGAGTGACAGAGCACTGGAACAGGTTGCCCAGGGGGGTTGTGGAGTCTCCTACACTGGAGATATTCAAGGCCCGCCTGGACAAGTTCCTGTGTGATGTACTGTAGGTTACCCTGCTCTTGCGGGGGGGTTGGACCAGATGATCTTTTGAGGTCCCTTCCAACCCTTGGGATTCTGTGATTCTGTGATTCTTTACATCCTTGAGTGTTTGAGAGGGGAGTTGGGCCAGACTTTGTCTTTGAATCACTAGCCCATGGCTGAGACATAGAGGGAAGGCAACAAGCCCATCCTGAAGCCTGAAAACAGTTCTCAGGTCCTCTCCCCAGAGTGAAGGGGACCCATGCTCTGGAGCCCACGTTCCCCTAGGACTCAGAAGCTATTTCTTGCTGTCCCAGGATTGTTATCTGGGGAAGGGAGGCTTTCCCAAGGAAAATGTACTCCTGTTACACCATAGCCATATCCTCCAGGTATTTCCCCTTTGCCACAAAACCAGATACTGATCCATTTGGAGATGGGGTCTTTATGCTGTTTTTACCTGAAGTCTCTCTCCTGAAATCTGAAGGCTTAAAATTCCTTTCAATTCACCGTCAGTGACTGCAGATAGTAAGTTTATTCCCAGGATAATACTGGGTTTGTGCTCTGGTCAATCTTCTGCCACCCAGGTCCTTTCAGCCCTATCTCCTTCTGCAGGGTCCATGCATCTAAAGTACATCACTTAAATCAGCTGCTGCAAGGGCTTTGTTTCTCCTATCTTTGGGTGTCCTGGTGAGCATCAGATGGGAGTAGATCATAGAATCACGGAATAGCCATAGAATCATAGTAGGTCATAGAATCATATTAGATCATAGAATCATAGAATGGTCTCATCTGAACACCCCTGGTCTGTGCAAGTCCAAAATACTCCTCCCCAGGACAGCACTTGATGCTTTCTCTGCCTCATCTGGAAAATAACCTCCAAAACATACTGTATTGTATCTGCTATGCAAAATGCAGAGCCAGCACACAACAAAGGATCAGCAGCTCTTTACAGTTCATTATCACACAGGAGGAAAGCAGCATCCAGCTTTGAAGGCTCGGTGGAAACGTGGGATGGCTCTCACATATATCCTGCAATGCCAACAGCTCGGCAAATCCCACCGTCCTCTTCTCTTTCTCTGCGCAAGGAGACCTGATGGGACACAGTAAATGAGAGCAGGGGAAGGATCCAGCACTGGGGAAGAGGCTGTAGTTTGGGTTTTGCATCGGTTTTCCCACTTTTTGGCAGGATCAGCTCCCTGGTCTGATTCATAGCAGGCCCTGCAAACAGCTGTGCTGGCACAACTGAAGGAGAGGGAACAAACAAGGAAATGAGCTGTTAAGGCTCTGAAATGATCGTGTTCCTGAAAATGGAACTTTTAGCTTAAATTAGGATAAGACATCAGGGTTGGAGAAGGGAATTGATCAAGGTAGGAGCAGAGGGAAGAGTAGCAAACACATCCTTGTGCAGAAGTCATTGCTATTCCCACACCGTCTTTGGGCCATTTGGCCCCACTCCAGCCTAAAGATGGACAACTTTTGTTCTCAGCTTTGCTGAGTAGCAGCTTTCTCCTTCATTGCTTCTGTCTAGGAAATGCCTTGCCTGCTGCTGATGCTCCACATTAGGAAAAAGCTCCAAAATGCCCTAATGGTGATAGAGCAGATGTTCGGAAGCAAAAGCCTGACTCATGGGGGATGACATTTCGTGTTTGTCCTTAAATAATTTTCGCATAATGAGAGCATTTGAGCACACGGAGATGGGAAGAAAGTGGCTGAACCACCGGGTACTGGGAGCGCATCACTCCCCTTCCTTTGGTGACTGCATGGGTTATAAACTCCTCAAGGAGGGGATTTGGCTGGCTTTGTAAGTAAAACATAGGCATTTCACACACGCGTGGCCCATGGCAGCCCAAAGAACGTGCACTCAAGTCCCACAAAGTAGTTGGACGTGACCCATCAGTGTGTGTTTGAGCCCAGAACCGCCCCACCCCCCCGCCCCGTGTGCTGGGCTGCACCCCCAGAGCGCGAGCAGCAGCTCAGGGAGGGGATCCTGCCCCTCTGCTGTGCTCTGGGGAGACCCCCCTGCAGTCCTGATCCAGCTCTGGGGCAGCAGCACAAGAGGGACGTGGAGCTGCTGGAGCAAGGCAGAGGAGGTCATGGAGATGCTGCGAGGGCTGGAGCAGCTCTGCTCTGGAGCCAGGCTGAGAGAGCTGGGCTGGGGCAGCCTGGAGAAGAGAAGGCTCCTGAAGGGGAGACCTTAGAGCAGCCCCAGTGCCTAAAGGGGCTGCAGGAAACCTGGAGAGGGGCTTTGGACAAGGGCCTGTAGGGACAGGCCAAGGGGAATGGCTTTAACCTGCCCGAGGGGAGACTGAGATGAGCTCTTAGGCAGAAGCTCTTCCCTGTGAGGGTGCTGAGGCGCTGGCACAGGGTGCCCAGAGAAGCTGTGGCTGCCCCATCCCTGGCAGTGCTCAAGGCCAGGTTGGACACAGGGGCTTGGAGCAAGCTGCTCCAGTGGAAGGTGTCCCTGCCCGTGGCAGGGGTTGGAGCTGGAGGAGCTTTAAGGTCCCTTCCAACACAAACCAGTCTGATTTAAGCCTGAGTTTAACTTTCAGATACATGCATTGACCTGTTGAACTGAGGAACACTTGCTCCATAACAAGTCATCCCCCACAGCCACATCTCCATCAGAGCTGATTGCCCTCAGTCCCTTTACAGCAAGTAGCAAGAAGCGTGATTAGAGTGTGAGTTTCTGGTTTTGTTTAAATCATCTTTGCAATGAGGTGCAGGGTCTATCATAGTGCCTGTTGCTTTCACACAAGGATCGGGGAGCAGAGGTGACCTGCTCAGGTGGAATTACCCATGGCAGACATCTATCCCTGGGCAAGATGAGCCCTTCCTCAGCTGTCTGGGGCCAGGAGGTAACTTTGCAGGTGGGCAGATCTATCCATAAGCACCCTCTATAGGTTTTTACGCCCAATAGCAGCCATGTATTACCTAGGTCTGAATTCATTTGGCAGTTCCTACGCTCCTAATGTCCAAACGCATAGTGTATGAAATCACGTAGCATCCACTCTTCATCAGTGTCACTCCATACAGCAGAGGAAGCATCTTCAAGCATTAGTTGGTACTGGAAGGCACCAGTCCTGCCCAGGCTTTCCGCTGTTGACTCAATGGTTGTATTTTGATCAGCCATTTCAGTTTTTCCCAGAGGCATTTTTAATCTTCCCACTGTAACCTTTAAAGATAGAGGGTTTAGTGGCCTCTGTAATGATTTTCATTGCCTGAATGTGGATGTGTGAGTCGCTCTGAGTAAAGAGATTAATTCAATTTTCCTAAACTGGAAATGGACTGAAAAACAGAGAGGCTTCATTGACTTACTTTGCTTGGGTCTGGGTGTCTTAGTCACACAATCAATGGGGATGGACTCCTCAGCCAGCACAAACTGGCATTCACATTTCCAGGGACACGAGCTCGGGAAGATGTGAATAAACATCATGGGTTTGGCCATCAGACTTGGCCGGAGCGCGTTCCTCGGCTGCATTAACAGCATCAGGATATATCCTCCTGGCAGTGAATTACAAACAAATTCCTCATTTCTCCCTGAGGTGACAGTCTTTTGCTGATATGTGCTTTCTCAAGACTAATAAGTTTTGAATGGCTGTGGCGGGGGGGAAATCAAAGTAATTACTTTGTGTTCCCAAGCTGCTTATTTGTGTAGGTGCATGTGTGTTTATCTCTCTCTGTCATGCTGCATTGCTAATGGTAATTAAAGTGAAGGGATTTGTCTTGTTAGAAGTTTTTCTGTTTAACTTCTACCTGAAGTGACTTTGGCCTCCGTGACGATGCTCAGTCACTGACCAGTTACTTGTAGAACTGCGGTTGCTTTAATATAAGGTTTAACTTTAGGAAACTAAACTTTGTGGGATCAAGCACCCTCAGCAAGTTTGCTGATGACACCGAGCTGTGTGGTGTGGTTGGCATGCTGGAGGGAAGGGATGGGATCCAGAGGGACCAGGACACGCTGGAGAGGTGGGACAGTGTGAACCTCATGGAGTTCAACAAGGCCAAGTGCAAGGTCCTGCGCGTGGGTTGGGGTAATCCCAGGTGCAGCTACAGGTTGGGAGGAGATGAGATTCAGAGCAGCCCTGCGGAGAAGGACTCAGGGGTGTTGGTCGATGAGAAGCTCCCATGACCCAGCTTCAATGTGCACTTGAAACCAAAACCCACCCCAATGTGCTGGGCTGTACCCGCAGAGCGTGAGTTCAGGAGCTGGAACTGGATGAGCTTTAAGGTCCCTTCCAGCCCAAACCGTTCTAGGATTCTGTCCAGGGTTCAGCAGTAGCAGTCACCTTTCTCAGTCTTAGTAGCTGGCGCAGTGCTGCGTTGGGGCTTTAGTCTGAGAACAGTGCCGATAACAGCGATGGTTTTAGTTCTTGCTCAGTAATGTTTACTCTGATCAAGGACTTTCAGTCTCATGCTCTGCCAGTGAGGAGGGGCACGGGAAGCTGGGAGGGAGCAGAGACAGCACACCGGACCCAAACTAACCAAAGAGGTATCCATACCACAACACGTCATGCGCACTATATAAACTGGGGGCAGTTACCTGGAAGGGTGAGATCACTGCTCGGTCGGGCTGGGTATCGGTCGGCAGGTGGTGAGCGGTTGTATTCTCTTCGCTTGTTATTTCCCTTATCATTATTATCATTGGTGGTAGCAGCAGTGATTTGTGTTATACCTCAGTTACTGGGCTGCTCTTATCTCAACCCATCTATTCTCCTCCCCATCCCTCTGGGAGCAGGGGCCGAAAGAAGGGAGTGAGCGAGCAGCTGCATGGTGCTGAGTTACCGGCTGGGCTTAAACCACTACAGATTCTAACTCTGTCGGTCTGGAATTGGATCGTTTTGCTTATCCAGGTCTGCAGTACGTAGAGGGTGTGCTGGTTTGCTTTGCAGACCAGGTTTTGAAAGCACGTCCTGTGGGTCTGAGTCTTGGTGTTCGCTGTCATCTTGGTGGAGGTTCTTGCAAATCAGAGACTACTCATCATCAACTTCTGCTTTATTCGACTCCATGGGATTTGATATGTGGGTGATTGTAGCAGTAATTCAGGGCAAACCCCATGTTGTCCACTGCCAGCAGTGGTGTGGTGTGTGCTCACCGCGTGCTTGTGGCTGCCTGGTAAACCAGCACAGGACACGTTGGCTATGGCTCAATGGGTGGGCCAGGTTGTTCGGCCAGGTTCCCAGCCTTGGGTGTCCATCCCACCCAGGGATGGGAGGTTCAGTCTCTCCCCACACTTCATTTTTTGCCTGAAACATGAAATCCGTGGGCTGGAAAGACACCACAGGGCTTTCCTACTGGCTCCTCAGGCTGCACAGACCACAGACCAGGTCCCAGTCTGGATCAGGAGACCAAAACCACAGCCCCACCACAGCATCCAGAAACTGCTTGTGTTAATACAGCTCTTTTTGTACTGTAGAAATATGAAGATGAATGGGAAAGCTCATTTGCAGGTCCACATAAAGCATAAAACACATAGATACCTCAGATACACCATGGCTTTAGCCGTGAATGGGCTAGGCAGGATTTTGCAATCCTTGAGAGCAGCTTTGTTTGTTTGCTTGCTTCAGAAATGCCATAGGATCATACAGCAATCCTCTTGTCCCAGTGGAGTCCAAGGACATTCTCCTCTTGCCTTCACTTGCTCCCCTGCCCTTCCACAGCTTCAGGCTTGGACTGCCTTGATTGAGAGTGCTGAGGCACTGGCACAGTCATCCCTCTGATGATCATAGAATGGTTTGCATTGGAAAGCACCTAAAGAACATCCAGTTCCAGGGATGCCTCACACTAGACCATGTCTCCCAAGGCTCATCCCGTGGGAATAGATACCCCTGTGAGTGTCTGCGGATGCCTGAGCTCCGTGTCTGAGCTCTCATCCAACCTGCTTTGGAGCTCCTCATTCATCTAAAAATGGTTTTCTGCTCCCATGCTTACGGATGGGCTCTGCCTGTGCTGACTGTGTACTGAAGGTCTGGAAGCCTTCTGAGAGCTTCAGCTTCCTCTAACAGCAAACAGAGCTGTTTGTTAGAGGAAGGACAGAGTTTTTAAGGATGGGATTTGGTGTGACACAAAGCAAAGAAAGGGGGAACCATCAGTGTGTGAAGAACAACCATCCCAGGCATGTATCCGCGGCTAAAATAAAGGTAAGCAGTGGCTTGTCAGTTTGAGGTGCATCTCTATTGCCTGGCTCCAACCTGCAAATGGAAGCAATTAGAGATCTGTCCTGCCTTTTTCACAGTAGGCTGCATCTTTCTAGCACAAGCCCCACCGACAGAAAGACACATGCAGGTCCTTAAGGAGCAGATTGGTTTACCCTGTCAGTCAGATCTCATTAGAAGCTGCAATGCTTCATAGCTGGTAATCTGCTAGGAAATAACAGAGATTGGTGCTGTGTGATACGGTTTTGAGTCCCCTGCTCATCATTTTTCTATGCACCGAAGTCAGATCGTCTGCAGAGGGTTGTCTTTTAATTAGATTGAGGCAGGGAGCAGAGCATTTCAACCTGCTGATGGAATGGCATCCTTGGAATGATGAGCAGGCAGAGCGTGGCTGGTAGGATGCAAAACATCAGTGCAAGGACACAAGGGGGATAGTTCTGGGAATGGTGCTTTTCAGTTGAAGGCAGGAGGGAGGAGAGAGGATCGGGGCAGAAATGGACCAGGATCAGATCCTGCTAAACTATAGGAAGGAAGAGGGAAAATGAGCAAAGGACAGAAATAGCGTAACTGAGGTGACCAACAGGGCCAAGCCATGCTATAGTGTTTGGGCAGAGCAGGATATCAGCCTGGAGAAGAGAAGCTGCGTGGAGACCTCAGAGCAGCTTCCAGTGTCTGAAGGGGGCTACAAGGATGCTGGAGAGGGACTCTTCATCAGGGACTGGAGTGATAGGACAAGGGGTGATGGGTTCAAACTGAAACAGGGGAAGTTCAGGGTGGAGATAAGGCAGAAGCTCTTCCCTGTGAGGGTGCTGAGGCGCTGGCACAGGGTGCCCAGAGAAGCTGCGGCTGCCCCATCCCTGACAGTGTTCAAGGCCAGGTTGGACGGGGCTTGGAGCAAGCTGCTCCAGTGGAAGGTGCCCCTGCCCGTGGCAGGGGTTGGAACTGAATGATTTTAAGGTCCCTTCCAACACAAATCATGCTGTGACTTTGGGGCTGATGCAAATGTCTTTGCTAACTGGGGCATGTGGGAGCCTTCCTGAAGCACTAATGATTAGGGCAGTAATTTGCCCTTGTGCTATGGAATATTCTCACCACCAGCTCATTTCCTGTGGATATTCCACTCTTTAGTACCACTGATCAGTACCCAAAGGAGCCACAGCCCCACATACAGAGACCACCAATGAGCCCATCTGTCTCCTGGCTCTGGGATCTAACCACATTCTTGCGGAATCCATGGAGCCAGTTGCTTCACATGGGGATTCAGCAGTTTCTGACCCATGGAGAAACAGCTCCACATTGTCTTCTTTTGCCCTTACTTCCAATTCTTCCCTCTTCAGGCCCATACAGCAACATCCCAGTTTGGGTATTCAGCCACCATTTTACACCATGAGCTTTCCCTGGTCTATCAGAGCTGGATTTTGGAGACTCAGGTGCGATTGTCATAGTTGCCCTCTGAATTCCATCCTTGAATGAGACTAAAATGGGAAACTGATTTTTGCAGCTGAATCAGTAAAAACCTGAGTAAACTCAGAGATGATTCTTCAACTGCAGAAGGCGACTGGCTCCAGGGCACAAGCACACACAGTCAGAATGGGGAATATACATCAGGCAATTCTCGTCTGTCCAAGGTAGATCCTCTGGTGAGGCTGGCATTCGGAATTCTGCCTCAAATGCAGGGAAAGTGGAGTGAAGGAGGTGAATTATTGATGGAGCACAAGGGTTACCGTATCTGACAGATGGAGACTGTCTGGGAACATGTTGCAGAGTGGCATCTGCACCGTGCCGGATTGGCAGCCCTGAACTTTCACACGTCAGATGGAGCATAGCAACACACAAACTCTGATGCAGCAATTAAATCTGTCCTGTAATGAACCTGGGCTTTGTAGCCAAGAGAAATCCATACCCTCAGGTAAAGAATTCAAATCTCAGTTCTTTATTTTAGGAAGGTATTGAAATAATTATAACATATAATAATACAGAATTTGCCCAAGGAGGCTGTGGCTGCCCCATCCCTGGAAGTGTTCAAGGCCAGGTTGGACACAGGGGCTTGGATCAAGCTGCTCCAGTGGAAGGTGTCCCTGCCCGTGGCAGGGGTTGGAGCTGGAAGAGCTCTAAGGTCCTTTCCAACCCAAACCATTCTGTGATCCTGTGATTCTAATTACATCCAGACCACTGCATTTAAATATAGACATATTATGCCAACATATAGAGATTTATATTGCTTGGTCTGCAGTGTGTAATCTCTTACGCAGATTTTACTGAAGGCTGTAAAGTTTCACTTGTGTTTTACAGTTTGTATTCCAGATTTGAGATCAAATAATACAGAAAAGATGTAAAATGCAGATGACATCTCACATCACCTAAATGCATTAACATCTGAAGCTAAATCGAGTCTCTCAAGTGCATACAGAAGTCATGTATCAGATATGTGTGACACATCATCATGTGTGCAAAAACAAAGGGCAGAAGAGGTGCAAATAATAGCAAGTTTTATGCTTTCATGAAGAACAGCTTGTATTATGAAGGAACAATATGTAAAATATGCCTTTTCTAATGAGATTGAGTGCGTTTGTGTTCCAGGTTGTTTTCTTAAGTGCAGTGCAACTTGGTAAACGACTATAATTGCTCTGCCATCTGTTAACTGTTTGGTGCAGTGTGTGAAGTTCATTCTTCCTTCACTCAGAGCATACAAATGGGCTGATTCTGAGAATCATCTGGTAAATGGGCTTTTTGTCCCTGGAGGGGGTTCAAGGGTGGACACCACCAGGGAGGATGGCTCTGGGAGTTACCCAGTGAACATCAGCATGGGGAGGGTACTAGGTTGTAACCCAAGGGACTTCAACCTCTTAATCATAGAATTCCAGGCTGGCTTGGGTTGGAAGGGATCTTAAAGCCCATCCAGTTCCAACCCCTGCCACGGGCAGGGACCCCTTCCACTAGAGCAGCTTGCTCCAAGCCCCTGTGTCCAACCTGGCCTTGAACACTGCCAGGGATGGGGCAGCCACAGCTTCTCTGGGCACCCTGTGCCAGCGCCTCAGCACCCTCACAGGGAAGAGCTTCTGCCTAAGAGCTCATCTCAGTCTCCCCTCGGGCAGGTTAAAGCCATTCCCCTTGGCCTGGCCCTACAGGCCCTTGTCCAAAGCCCCTCTCCAGGTTTCTTGCAGCCTCTTTAGGCTCAGCAAGGTATCTCAGCAGACCTTCATCTTCTCAGGACAAAGCAGTCTTTTGACAAAATGGAAAAGTTCTGAACATGGTGTCTCTAAACTGCTTCCAGATGTGCAAATGGGAATTGAAAGAGGTTAATAAATTAATACCAAATCTACAGGTTCAGTTCTTACAGCAGAGCTCTTTTGATATCTGGAGGTTTTGTACAGTTAGAAGATGCATTTCTGGAAGGAAATAAAAATAGCAGAGCAATTTCTCTGCTTTTGATGGCTACGAACTATCCCATCAGTTTAAAAGTGGTGCAGAGATGCTCTTCTCACTCTGTACGGTCTAACCTTGTTTCCAAGGAGCCACTGTCACATTGCGGTGGAGTCTGTACATAAGGAGTGGTGAGCAAAGGGCTGCATCCCCAAGATACTCCATCAATAAGACAAGCAGACCTGGTTTTCCATGCAGTGGAGAATAGAGATAGCAACCACGTCTATGGCTGTGGGTCTCATCCTGCACTGCCATTGCCTTGATAATGTTTTCATTTTAAATGCTAAGAGCTTATGCTGTCTGGCAATAATATATTGTAATGCAGATCTGTTGGCTCCAAAAGTTGAGACCACTGGAGCTAAAACTTCACCAAGAATGGCCAGAAGAGGCCACAGTTGTACTGCACACAACAGTGTGTGGCGCTTGCTCCAATCCCTGCTCTTCCAGGAGTGGTATTCTTCAAAAGGAGCTATTAAAAGTGGTCTTCTTGCTTTGCCTGCTATAACACCACCTTGGAGAGGCAGTGGCTTCCCTCTGTAAATAATGTCTTTTGCCCTAGGTAGAACACAGAGGGAAAAGCAATTTCAACCAGAAATATTGCTATAAGAGCAAATGAGTAGCATCTGGCCGTAAATAGCTCGAGCCTGTAAATCTGGAGGTTTCTGGGCATCAGGAGAACTATTGAGAACTGGAATATTGGGTGTGATGAAATGTTGGCCAATGCAGAACGCATGGAGAAGAGGGTTGAAGCCCTTAAGCATTAACTTCTTCAGACAGAAGACCCATAGTTCTGGGTTCATGTCAACTACATTTTGGCATTGAATCTATTCTGGATGTGTGATTTCTTTTTAATAAACACTTAAACCAAGTATAACTGTCTGGGTTTGGGTAGGATGAATTAGTTTTGCCCCATTTTTTCCTCCATTCAGAGGTAGGAGGTCTTGGTGGTGATAACTGATGATGATGAGCCAGTGGGTAGGGTTCGAGGCTGAGCACCATTTGGTTTTCCTCTTGGTTTAGAGGCTGGAGCAAGGTAATGATGCTGGTACCAGGACAAGAAACAATAGCGTCAGGAGACAAGTGAATCAAATAAATCATAAAACGGTTTGGGTTGGAAGGGAACTTAAAGCTCATCCAGTTCCAACCCCCTGCCCTGGGCAGGGATAAAGGACTCTTCCATGAGAAACAGTAATATGTTCAGCAACAAGTTTATAACAAACTAAATTTGGTGTCAGCATGTGCACAAAGAATCTCAGTTTCCTAATTCCTGAAACCACTGCAGCGTTCAAACAAAGATGTCCAGAAGGAAAAACATGAACCTGAGTTTTCCAAGAACTTTAGGCTGTTTGCTTGACTCCAGCAAGTGGTTTAAACCTCCTTTAAGTCACTGGGGCCCGACCACAAACTACTACAGACTTGACTTGATGGACTTTGAAATTTCCTACCACATTCACATAGAATCATAGAATCAGAGAACGGTTTGGTTTGGAAAGGAACTTAAGATCATCAAGTTCCAACCCTTGCCACGGGCAAGGACACCTTCCACTAGAGCAGCTTGCTCCAAGCCCCTGTGTCCAACCTGGCCTTGAACACTGCCAGGGATGGGGCAGCCACAGCTTCTCTGGGCACCCTGTGCCAGCGCCTCAGCACCCTCACAGGGAAGAGCTTCTGCCTTATCTCCAACCTGAACTTCCCCTGTTTCAGTTTGAACCCATCACCCCTTGTCCTATCACTACAGTCCCTGATGAAGAGCCCCTCTCCAGCATCCTTGTAGCCCCCTTCAGACACTGGAAGCTGCTCCGAGGTCTCCACGCAGCTTCTCTTCTCCAGGGTGAACAGCCCCAATGTTCTCAGTCTGTCTCCATACGGGAGGTGCTCCAGCCCCTGCTCGTCCTTGTGGCCTCCTCTGGACTTGCTCCAACAGCTCCATGTCCTTTTTATGTTGAGGACACCAGAACTGCACACAGTGCTGCAAGTGGGGTCTCATGAGAGCAGAGCAGAGGGGCAGGATCACCTCCTTTGATCTGCTGCTCACACTTCTACTGTTGCCTTACCAATGTTTCCTTTTCATTTCCTTTTCCCTTCCTCCCGTTGCTTGTCACTCATGACATGGACAATGCTGCGTTGCTGGGAACACATGATGGGGATCCCCATGCATCCGGCAGCATCATCACAGAGGGGAACACGTGCACATAACATTGAAAACCCAATCTCTGAACAACTCGCACCACCCTCACACTGTGCAGTGATACACAGTAATTACACAGCTTTTCAAAGGGAGGATAAATCCATTAAACCCCATTAACTAATGTCTCAAAAACAATATCTGAGACACTCCTTGTAGCTCCACAGTGGCTGATATAATGAAAGATGGAAATCCTCCCTCTCCAAATGGAACTTTATAGGGTATTAAATAAGCACCCTCAGCACTTATCTAAATCTTTAATTAGTTCTAGAATATACTGATGATATCAAGGCTAATTAAATTTATACAGATAAAGAGCAATGAAATTCTAGCCAAGTGAGCTGGAAAGTACATATTAAATAGTAAATTTAATGGTTCAAGCAGATAAATGCAATTTTATATATCTATATAAAAATTCTATTCAATTCACATATCGTATTCAAATTGATTCTGAGTGTGCAAGTGATTGGGAAAAATCTCTTGAATGGATCAGTAAAAGTGCTAATCTGGCCTGTTGAAATATCAGTTCTTAATGGCAGCATGTGCAAATAAGCCACACACATTTGCATTTTACTGCATAGTAAAGAGGAAACAAAATCTCTATCCCATCTGCCAGTTTATAAAGAATATTAAGCAATTTTTTCCCCGTGCTTCATGCATAAATGACAGGGAATGTGGGGATGAATGTAGCCTGAAAGCAGAGAGTCAGCAGTTCGATGGAAACTACTGCGAAGATTGCTCCACTCAGCAAAATCTAATACACTTTTAGCTACCCTTTGGGAACAATTACTGTGGCAAAAAAAAAAAACCAACCCTTCCCAGCTTTATTTAGGATCAAGTGGCTTGGAACTGGATCCAGACCGTGATGATGTAAGTGGGGAGGTGCTCGGTGGTACAAGAGTGTTGGTTTTGGATAAAAACAGGTATGTTTGGTAGCTACCGATGGGTAAAGGACTCTTCTGATGGGTCTGCTTGCTAAGGGGAACTCTGCTCTCGTGAGACCTCACTTGCAGCACTGTGTGCAGTTCTGGTGTCCTCAACATATGGACATGGAGCTGTTGGAGCAAGTCCAGAGGAGGCCACCAGGATGCCCAGGGGCTGGAGCAGCGCCTGTATGGAGCCAGGCTGAGAACATTGGGGCTGTTGAGCCTGGAGAAGAGAAGCTGCGTGGAGACCTCAGAGCAGCTTCCAGTGTCTGAAGGGGGGCTACAAGGATGCTGGAGAGGGGCTCTGCATCAGGGACTGTAACAACAGGACAAGGGGTGATGAGTTCAGACTGAAACAGGGGAAGTTCAGGTTGGAGATAAGGCAGAAGCTCTTCCCTGTGAGGGTGCTGAGGCACTGGCACAGGGTGCCCAGAGAAGCTGTGGCTGCCCCATCCCTGGCAGTGTTCAAGGCCAGGCTGGACACAGGGGCTTGGAGCAAGCTGCTCCAGTGGAAGGGGTCCCTGCCCGTGGCAGGGGTTGGGACTTGATGAGCTTTAAGGTCTTTTCCAACACAAAGCAGTCTGGGATTCTATAAGGTAGAGGTTACCAGGTATCAGGATGAAAAGGAGGGGAGAGGAAAGGATAGATCTTTTGGAAGAGAAGTTATGTGCTGCACGTACCCCACCTCTTCCTTTGCTAATTAGCTCCATGTTTTATTAGTGATTTATCACTTGTGTTTCACAGAAGGACTTGCAGTAGAGAGAAAACAAAGCCCTTCAGTGGCTCAGAGCTGCACCCAAAGGTGTTGGCTGTATCTGTGGGGTGTTTTCCAGAATTAGCCATTAAAACAAAGCTGCTTTGTCTATACAGAAGCCAAGGCATGGGTGAGCTGATTTGTATTGAGTGCTTCATACACTGTCTGTGGTTGAAGTTTAAAAAGGGAAAGTAATTGGATTTATAATTGGATTGTCTTTAATTAGAAGACTTTACTTGTACCCTTCTGAATAAATACACCTGCTTTCCTCATCTGGCTCTGTACCCTGATCAGAGTTCTGTGCACTGCAGTCCCAAAAGCAGGTACTGATCAAGGTGTGAGGGCTTCCCATCTCTGACTCTGTTTTCTAACTTGGACAAATTACTTAATTGTTATCTCAGTTCCTCCAGCTATATAAACCAATAATAATAATATTACCCTTACATCTCAGCCCTGATTCTTTATTAAGGGCTGTGATTTGCAGGAGCGTGAAGCGCTCATGAATTATAAATTCACTTTAAGTCTTCCTCTCATGTTTTGTTTTCTTTTACAACCAATTTCACTTTGGTGTTCGTGCTTCTGAGCTTAGTAAGTGGGGTTTATGTTCTTGACACTCTCCTCCTTGTAGTAACACAGCCCAGAGCTGTCTGTGCCTCCTCCCCAAGTGGTGCTGCGTGTTCTAGTGTGTGGTGATGGGGCATCTGCCTTTGGGCTTCCAAGGTGCTGTGGACGAAGTGGGCTCTGGTGCACCTAGAGAAGATGTAGGTCATAGCAGCACACATATGTTTGGCCTAATTTTAGCTTCCCTCTACAGTCCATGGAGACAAATAGGTGCTTCTTGGCCACAGCTCATCTCAACCCAGACAGACATGAGCGGTGTCCATTTCTTGCCATGGTTTGTAAGAGCAGCTGAGGGTGACTAGCACAGCAAAAACATCCCTGATGTGGACATCTGAAGCTGTGTGGATTCCCCTAAAGCACTTTAGATGCTTCTGGAAGCCGAGAATGGGCATTGCTATGGGTCAATTAAAAATCAAGAAAGAAATCTTAATAAATAATGATAGTCTGTTACATGTTTTAGGACTGTAACTGCATAGAGGACCTGAAGGATGCAGTTTAAGATGAGCAGCAGTTACAGAGTGGGTACATGATGTAGCAGATACCTTCCATCGCTACTTTCTATTTTGTTATTATAAGCTCCCAAGGTAAAGTGACTCATCACTGATGCATGTATGCAGATGTCATTGCAGTCTTCAGGAGGTGTAGGAATTGCTGGTTTATGTGGCTTTTCCTTTGCTTGGTATTTCAGGTTTTCAGAACTTGCTTTACAAAAAGTCCTGCATGCTAGAGCTCATCTCTCCTGCCCCATCTCCAGTGCTCTGTAACCATCAACTCCATTCTCATCTCTTTCCCTTTTCCACCTCAGATTTCTCATGCTCCATATGTGGAAAAGCCCCATGGGTTTCTCTTCTTGGTCAAGACAGTCCTGAAAATCCATTTCTTCTTCATTGCATATTATTATTATGTTATTTCTTGTTTCAATTCCATTTTTACACTCACTCACCTCCCCCATATATTTAAATGTGATGGATCCACCAAGATGTTCATGTATCAGACTTGAGTGACTTTATAACTGCAGCTTGGGTCTTTTTTCCTCTTCATTTCCATGCTCATTGTTCCTGTGGTTCTTAATAGAATGAGTGCAGTTTGGCTGACCTTTGGAAGGGACCTTTCAAAGCTCATCTAGTCCAACCCCTTGCCATGAGCTGGAACATCTTCAACTAGATCAGGTTGCTCAAAGCCCTGTCCAGCCCAACACTGAATGTTTCCGGGGATGGGTCATCTACAGCCTCTCTGAACAACCTGTGCCTGTATTTCACCACCTTCATCATAAAAGATTTCTTCCTTGTATCTAGTCTGAATCAACCCTCTTTCAGTTTTTGTCTATATTTAGTCTGTAAGTTCTTCACAGTTAACCTTTTTTACTTTTTTACTTTCTTATTACAATATCTAAGATATTTTGGGTGCTATAAAAGTGACTCCCTAATCCCCCCAAAAGGAGAGAGATAAAGTACAGAATTAGGGGGTTTTGTTCCTTTTGGGTAAGATCTGAGTTCCTGCCTTGTGAGGCAGTTTCCATCTGCACTACTACAGAGTAGGAGCCCGGCTATATAATGAAGGTGTAATTAAAGTAAGATCCTTTATTCTGACACATTGCACTGCTCATCTGAAGGTCCTGCTCTTAAAAGGGATCAAGTTATTCTAAGGGGAATCAGAAGTTAATGTTGAATTCAGTTGTCTGTCTTTTGGAACACTGTTTTTTTGTGCAGGCCTTGGGTTATAGGTTAATATTAGCATTTAAATGGAGAATGGTATTAATAGCCTTCAGAGGAGCTTGTCTCATCCTGATTGCCTTTCCAAGGATCTTGTCTAAATGAGAAAGCCTCTTCAAGTTATCATAGAATCATAGAATAGTTTGGGTTGGAAAGGACCTCAAGATCATCCAGTTCCAACCCCCCTGCCATGGGCAGGGACACCTCACACTAAACCATCCCACCCAAGGCTTCATCCAACCTGGCCTTGAACACTGCCAGGGATGGAGCACTCACAACCTCCCTGGGCAACCCATTCCAGTGCCTCAGCACCCTAACAGGAAAGAATTTCCTCCTTAGATCCAATCTAAACTTCCCCTGTTTAAGTTTGAACCCGTTACCCCTTGTCCTGTCACTACAGTCCCTAATGAAGTGCCCCTCCCCAATATCCCTATAGGCCCCCTTCACGTACTGCAAGGCTGCTATGAGGTCTCCACGCAGCCTTCTCTTCTCCAGGCTGAAAAGCCCCAACTTCCTCAGCCTGTCTTCATACGGGAGGTGCTCCAGTCCCCTGATCAACCTCATGGCCTCCTCTGGACTTGTTCCAGCAGTTCCATGTCCTTTTTATGTTGAGGACACCAGAACTGCACACAATACTCCAGGTGAGGTTGTTCCCTTTCTCCAAGAACAGAGTTCAAGAGACCGTCTATATATCTATATCTATATTATATTCAAAATGCATCCTTGCAAAATGGGTTCACTGTTGGCAACTAGATGTTTTCTTTTACAACTGCTATTTAACACCCAACAAACCAAGTTGTTTTGCATGTCAGTTGTCTTCTTCGGTTTTAGTTTGCCCGTGAGATGTCTCTTCATGCACCTGGGAACTGTTTCCACCAGTGATATTTAACCTTCACTATCTGCTCTTTGTACAAAGGTGTTCTTCATATGATGGCAGATCTTCCTGGGCCAGTTCCAGCTTGCAGAAAGATGACAACATCATAAGGACAGGGTTTATTTTATAAAATGTGTGTTCTTGAAATAGAATCCCAGCCTGGTTTGTGTTGGAAGGGACCTTTAAAGCTCATCCAGTTCCAACCCCTGCCACAGGCAGGGACCCCTTCCACTGGAGCAGCTTGCTCCAAGCCCCTGTGTCCAACCTGGCCTTGAGCACTGCCAGGGATGGGGCAGCCACAGCTTCTCTGGGCACCCTGTGCCAGCGCCTCAGCACCCTCACAGGGAAGAGCTTCTGCCTAAGAGCTCATCTCAGTCTCCCCTCGGGCAGGTTAAAGCCATTCCCCTTGGCCTGTCCCTACAGGCCCTTGTCCCAAGCCCCTCTCCAGGTTCCCTGCAGCCCCTTCAGGCACTGGAGCTGCTCTAAGGTTTCCCCTTCAGGAGTCTTCTCTTCTCCAGGCTGCCCCAGCCCAGCTCTCTCAGCCTGGCTCCAGAGCAGAGCTGCTCCAGCCCTCGCAGCAGCTCCGTGGCCTCCTCTGGCCTCTCTCCAGCAGCTCCACGTCCCTCGTGTGCTGCTGCCCCAGAGCTGGATCAGGACTGCAGGGGGGGTCTCCCCAGAGCACAGCAGAGGGGCAGGATCCCCTCCCTGAGCTGCTGCTCACACTCTGGGAGTGCAGCCCAGCACAAACAGGGCACACTGAAGCAGGGTCATTTTGAGCTAATCCACTATTATTATTTATTAACCTATTTTTCAGATGATAGAATCAGCTTTTGATAAATACTAATTCTTCTCCCTGGTTTTAAACCTCACCATTACAAAGAAGCAGAGCAGTTTGCCATCATTGCACCGGATGGAGATTTCCCTCACTTGCCATCCATTAATTTCCCCCATCCCTCACTAACTTGCTTTTCCCAACCTCCTCTTGATAATCAAAAGAGCATTTATTATGGCAGGGACAAATACACTTCTGAAAGTAAAATGAAGAGCCTAAATAACAAAAATCACCCAACAAGAGGCTCATCCCACTCCCTCTTTCATATTTCATTATTTGATAACATCGGAAGATGAGGCCATCAGAGCTGCTTGGGCAAAGGCAAACAGGAATGTGCCTGATCAATATTTATTAATACTTTCAAAGACAAGGGAGGCAAAGTTGAGCAGACTTCATAATGGAGTGAATAATTACTCACGCAAATAGGGCTTGGCCCAAGGCAATACCATGCCAAAGCAGCAGGGTTTTAATTGCACCCTATTATAAATGCATACCTTTGGCTCCCTTGTGCTGTCTCGTTTGCTCTCTTCTTTCTTGTACAGGACATTTTTAATTAAAGAATAATCTGATCCTGGAAGGAGTGACAGATGAATCCTGTGTCTGGTAGTGCGGAATTCCTCAGTAATCCAAGATTTGGGACAGGCTAAAAAGGAAGGCAGCTATAAGATGGATTTGCGTTACCGAGCTTGTCCGGTGATCGGTCTGACTACAGGCAGAGCTTTAGTTCTTGTTCCTTCTTCTTTTAAGGTGCTCTGTCGCCTTGAGGAGACCATGAGTCTTACAGACCATGAGAATATGGGCCATAAGACGAGGCGCTGGCACAGGGTGCCCAAAGAAGTGGTAAATGCTCCATCCCTGGCAGTGTTCAAGGCCAGGTTGGGCAGAGCCTTGGGCGACGTGGTCTAGTGTGAGGCATCCCTGCCCATGGCAGGGGATTGTAACTGGATGATCTTAAGGTCCTTTCCAACCCAAACCATTCTGTGATTCTATGATAAAATGGACCATGAGAATATGGAGCAAAGACTTGCCATCTCTCAGAGAGATTGCCCCATCCAAGACATCCTCTCTGTCATTGTGTTGAAAACCAAACCAGAGCAGGCACAGGTTAAAATCTCATTTCACATCTGCTCAGCGTAATGTCCCTGAAGGTGAGCAATATTTCCTGAATCTAGGTATTTACTTTGGCAGTGTTCCTGCTTATTCTGCACCTTGTCTGTACAACTGTTCTTGAGATATTGCTACTACCCTCAGATTAACCTTACATTAGATTTCTGACTGTGCATTGAAGCATCATGGTAAATACCCAGACTTTCTAAACTAGAAGGTTTAGAGGCTGACAGCAGCTTCTGGGCGCTCAGTGAATGAGCAATGACATGTTGGAAGCTGCCATTCAAGTGTGGGATCTTAGTTTCTACAAGGCATAATTAAACAGATATAACTGTTGCCCAGGGAAGTGGTAAATGCTCCATCTCTGGCAGTGTTCAAGGCCAGGTTGGACAGAGCCTTAGGTGACATGGTTTAGTGTGAGGTGTCCCTGCCAGTGGCAGGGGTTGGAACTGGATGAGCCTTAAAGTCCCTTCCAACACAAACCAGTCTGGGATTCTATGTGTCTACCTGTAAGAAGAGCCAAGATTTAAAGGATGTCCATCAGCGTGGCAGGAAGTGGATTGGACACGCAGGTCTTACCATAATGTGCTCCTGAGCCAAGGCATGGCATGGCTTTGATACGGTTTTCCATACCAAAAGGTTTATAGGGAATTCTCCATGCTTTGTTGTTGTGCAGGATTACAGTGTTAGCATCATTAGCAATTAAACTGCTAAATCTGTTCCTGTGCTTGGAGATGAGGTTGGGTTTAGTCATAGAATCATAGAACCATAGAATAGTTAGGGTTGGAAAGGACCTTAAGATCATCCAGTTCCAACCCCCTGCCATGGGCAGGGACACCTCACACTAAACCATCCCACACAAGGCTTCGTCTCGCCCTTCCTGAATCCAGTATGGAGAAGCATGCTCCCAAGGTTTTGTGGCTTCTGCTATTGATGTTTATCAAAAGCTAGGATGCAGTGTTGTCGCTCTGCTGGGGACAGAACAGCCCTGCAAAATGTTGCTTGTCTGAGCCACGTAGGGATTTCCAGTCCCTGTGTGGATGGGGCCTCATTCAGCACTATCAGCAGCACAGTCTGAGTGAACAAGAGATGTGAACGTTAAGGGCAGTAAATCATATGGTGGGTGGTGGGTGGCACAGCAGCTTCTGGGGGACCACCAATTGTGCTGTTGGGTTCTCCATCCTATGCATAGGAACTGAAATCAGTAGTTGACGCAGAGTGGCTCGGTGTTACCCAAACCTGAGGAGTTTGGAGCTTGAGGGATTACTCAGCTGCCTTCTGCAAACAGCAGCTGGTACAGGGATGTGCAGGGTCTCCCCAGTCCTTCTGAGGACTTCTGAGCTGCCCAGACATCTTTTATCACGTCATAAGTCAGGGGGATTTGGGGTTTCCACAGACCACAAGTGTTACCAGGCAGCTCTTACCAAGCCTGTTCTTAAATGGCTTGCACCATTTCCCTTTCTTTTCTAAGGGAAGAACTCTCATTGAGACACTTGTCTGGCCCATTTACCCCCTGCTTCTGAGGGAATAATTCATCCTTGGAGCAAGGCCACCTCAAAGTCCCCTTGAAGCAGTCTGTGATGCTGGTGAACTAGTCTTCCATCAGCTCCAGGAGCTTGTATCTCGATATATGGCTCCACATATATCTGTATAGCTGTGTGAAGCCAAACAGCTCCATTGTTTTCTGAGCTGATTGTTCATCCCCAGGAGCTATTTTTTTGTGTCTCGTACCCTGTATTCTGTATTTGTGTCTATATGCAAGTCTCCCGTTCACTCACACTCCATTCTTCTGAGCACACAACCCAAATCCTGTCCTTGTTCTTTGTTTTGATGGTTTTGGAGTCCTCCCCCTTTCTCCTACTGATCTCAACAGCAGTTGTGTTGGTGCAGACTTCCAACCAGAGGAGCATATTCTCAGGTCACAGCAGTAGATGGTGCCTTGAAGGATACAGAGGAGATAGAAGCGCAGAGCTCTTCTTCTCCTATTGGCCACAATAGGAGGTGAGGGCCTTGAAGGATACAGAGGAGATAGAAGCACAGAGCTCTTCTTCTCCTATTGGCCACAATAGGAGGTGAGGGCCTTGAAGGATACAGAGGAGATAGAAGCACAGAGCTCTTCTTCTCCTATTGGCCACAATAGGAGGTGAGGCCTGAGCCACTCTAACATGTAGTTTTACTACAGCAGCTCTACAGTCATTGCTGCAGTGATTTGCAGTCTGACAGCGTGCTGGATGCTCCCTGCAAAGGCAAAGCTGAGCCAGACCTGGGAGCTTGCAAAGTAAAGAACAAGAGCAATTGAATATGCAGCTTTGCCATGCTTGCCCTGATTGCTATTTTAATGCATTCAAAGAAGAGGGAAAAGGAGGGAGGTGATAACTTTTCCTGCTCTTGGGTTTTAAATCATTTATTCCACCAAGACCTAAGGATTAGACTGCAGCCTGCCCTTGTTCTCTGCAGAAGCATAGAGGAGTGATGCAGGGACCTCCTCTTTGGCTGTTCCAGCCTATTTCTGCCTTGATTTGCTCTTCAGTCAAAGAAGTGCTCGGTACTTGGCTGAAACAAATCCTTGCTGAATGCAAGCAGACAAGAGTCATAGAATCATAGAATCACAGAATGATTTGGGTAGGAAGGAGCCTTAAAGGTCATCCAGTTCCAACCTTTTCACTTCTCCTTCCCTGAGCTTTTCACATCCTTTTCTTAACAAGGGTATATAACACCTGTAATGATGTTATATATAACAGTCTAAGATCATTACAGATGTTATACTGTAATGTTGGCATTTCATTGGTTATGAAGTTAACCAATTCCTCTAGAAAAAGGGTTACTTTCCATCATGCACCACTTCTTTTTGGGGGGTTTTGATACCCCAAAGGGACTTAAACTATAGCTGAGGTTCATGGCTTGGTGGAGCTTGCTGCAGTGGGGTTGTATGTAAGTATCTTCCCCTTATCCCAGACCTGGAAGGGTATGCTCAGGATTGGGACCCCTCCTGTATAAAGGAGCTTTGTAAAGCTTCGTATTTGCACAGCTTCCTCTAGAACAGGATGCTTTGTGTTGGTGATATCTAGAGCATGGACTCCTGACATCAGATCCTACCCCACGGTATAGATGGGGAAACTGAGGCACAGAGAGCAGCTGTGTGGGTTGGAAAGGCTCTGCGAGGAAATACTATACGTATAGTATATAAATTATATATATATATAGAAGTACTATAAAGGGCACCAGAGTCTCGATTCCCCTTCTGCTGCATGACCTCTAGGCAGTGCTTTCCAAGCATTACACACTCTTCTCCCAGTTTCAAACCATGTAAGGGAATCCTGGAATGGTTTGGGTTGGAATTAACTCGAAAGCTCCTCCAGCTCCAACCCCTGCCACGGGCAGGGACCCCTTCCACTGGAGCAGCTTGCTCCAAGCCCCTGTGTCCAACCTGGCCTTGAACACCTCCAGGGATGGGGCAGCCACAGCTTCTCTGGGCACCCTGTGCCAGCGCCTCAGCACCCTCACAGGGAAGAGCTTCTGCCTAAGAGCTCATCTCAGTCTCCCTTCGGGCAGGTTCAAGCCATTCCCCTTGGGCTGTCCCTACAGGCCCTTTTCCAAAGCCCTTCTCCAGCTTTCCTGCAGCCCCTTTAGGCACTGGAGCTGCTCTCAGGTCTCCCCTTCAGGAGCCTTCTCTTCTCCAGGCTGCCCCAGCCCAGCTCTCTCAGCCTGGCTCCAGAGCAGAGCTGCCCCAGCCCTCGCAGCAGCTCCATGGCCCTTCCCCTTATGGAAGGAGGGAAAGAAAAAGCCTCCGATCACCCCAGCAGCTCTCACTGGTTTCACCTCCTTCACTGGGCTGTGGAGCCAGGACAAGTACACAGTCCCATGTCCATTTGGAGCCTGTTCTGCAGTGGTGGGATTGGCAGCTGTCAGAATTGCCCCATTGATTCCCTGGCCTCTGATATGTTTTCCCTTTCAGTAAGTGCTTGTTTAAATTCCCTTTCTTGGCAATCTGTTCTTTCCCTAATGCCACTTTGCATTAATTCAAACCAGCCTCGCTGCAGCGTCTGTATTATTCCTTCTCTTCAGATGATCTTTCACTTATTAAAGAAGGCACCTTCAGCTCCTGGCTCAAATTTGATTTTGCATTATTTAATAGCCCCTCTCTCTAACTGTGTGTCTCGGTAGCATTGGTGGTCCCTGGAGCTTAGGCTGGAAGTTCTTCCTATGCTCCATATTAGCATCTCTCTACAACAGGGGTTCATTAGGGACAAAAAAACTTCACTTCCCCTATCCTTGTGATTTCTTTTGTTTCCGGAAGACTCCTGTTCTTGCAGTTGGGATACACATCTGTGCATCACCATGTATACAGAGTCATAGAATGGTTTGGGTTGGAAGGGATCTTAAAGGTCATCCAGTTCCAACACCCCTGCCATGGGCAGGGATACCACACACTAGACCATGTCACCCAAGGCTCTGTCCAACCTGGCCTTGAACACTGCCAGGGATGGGGCAGCCACAGCTTCTCTGGGCACCCTGTGCCAGTGCCTCAGCACCCTCACAGTAGAGAGCTTCTTCCTTATATCTCACCTGAGCTTCCCCTGTTTCGGTTTGAACCCATATATTTATATGCATCTATCTAGATTCTGGTTTCTAATTGCCGGATACCTGTGACATCTCAGCTGATGGTAACTACTAGGAAAGACAAACCCCCTACTCCCCATAGTCTGTGTTTTAGCTGAGTATGGATGAGTGTGGAGAGCAGATTTGTTGAGATTTGCTCCCCTGTGCATGTAGGTGCTCACTTAGCATCTACTGATGTTCAATCAGAGTATGTCTGTGCTCTCTTTGTATAGCACCTGATGCAGTGTTCTCTGCTCGTGGCACAGCTGTATAAAAGTAATAGTTGATGGTATTCTACAGAGATAAATGTCAGGAGAATAGAATCATGGAAGGGTTTGAGTTGGAAGGGACCTTAAAGCTCCTCCAGCTCCAACCCCTGCCACGGGCAGGGACCCCTTCCACTAGAGCAGCTTGCTCCAAGCCCCTGTGTCCAACCTGGCCTTGAGCACTGCCAGGGATGGGGCAGCCACAGCTTCTCTGGGCACCCTGTGCCAGCGCCTCAGCACCCTTATAATAAATTATTTCTTCCTTATATCTCATCTAAATCTACCTTCCACATATCATCACGTATCACTGTTCACCAGAGTGGATGTTTTGTTTGCTTGCTTTTCAGGCAGTATTACGAGATGCTCTACAACACAGCAGATGAGCTGCTAAACCTGGTGGTGGATCAAGGGGTGAAGTACACAGAGCTGGAATACATCTACGCCCTGAACCTCCTGCACCGGAGCCAGACAGGAGTGGGAGACCAAACCACCCAGAACATGAGGTTGCAGAGGCTGAAGGAGATCATTTGTGAGCAGGCTGCGATCAAACAAGCCACCAAGGACAAGAAGATCACCACCGTGTGATCTGCTCTGTCACATTAACTGAGCAGCAGGGGCTGGTGGGTTGCAGGTTCAAGCCTCTGTGTTTCTGTTGCAATCAAAGCAAAAGCACGTATCTTTGGGGTGGCACTGCGAAGAAAAATGCCATTTGAGATTTGGGTTTGAGGTTGTTTTGGGGAGTTTGATGTGTAATCGCATAATGCTTATTTAACATGTTCTCCTAAGAGGGATTGTACAACAGGAACAGGCATCTTGGTGGAGATTTGGGTGGGATATTTGGCTTTGCTCTCTTGCTGCTGCTTTGTCTCGAGATGTCAGGCAAGCTGCTGTCTCTGGTGGGGAAAGAGCAGATTTCACACTGGTTTAGGTCAGAGCCTCTCGACCACACTAAAGCAAACAGCACCATCACAGTCCAGCTCAGACCTGCTGGTCACATGTGGGGTGATGGTTTTGATGCTGTTCCAACAGCATTGCTGCATGGAGCCCGTTTCAGCTCTGCTGCTGCTATTCTCCATGACAGCTGTAGATGCATTAAGTTTTCTGCTGTTTCTACTGCAAAGAGATCTAGTTCCTTATTCTTTCAGACAGTGATAAGCCAGTTCTCATAGTGGGAGGTAACATGGGACCATTTGTTTCCACTTGCAGTTTTTCATTATCCCAGAGCCATATGGCATTGTTTCTACAGCTCATACTGCACTGGATGATTTTGGATGTAGGAGAAAATTGCCAATATAAGGTAATAGCCAAACTTCATTCTCTGTTTCTGTTTTTGAGCCTCCACAGCTCAAAAGATGTTCTGTAACTGTCTTTTGATACACTGGAAGGACGTGCAGGCTTATGGAGCTCAGCACTGATGATCAGCAAGGGTAAGAGGAGGGGCAGATCCCAGCTCTTCAGTCTGAGTCACACTCCTGTCACCATTTCTGCCCTGCCTTGACCATATAAAGTCAGCTCTAGAAGGTTCCTTATAAACTGAGGCTGAGTTTCTACTGTCCCTCCAAACCCAGCATACACTTTTATGTGCCGAATAAACCATCAGCCCAGCTGGGTCTCACATGCTGAGATAGGTTCTCTCTGAGCTCTGTAAGTGCTTGTGTGTCAGTCTTGAAACTGCAGAATTAAAGGATGTTTAAAGGCTCTTCAAAGGCTTTGTCTGGGGTTTTTAAAGAACTGTTCCTTTTGTGGTGTTCAAAAGATTCTCTTCCAGGTCTAAATACATAAAAGTGTCCTTCAGGGTGACATCAGTTTGGAAGTGTCTTCTGAATCATCATGCGGTCTAATCCCCAGCTACCATGGCCAACTGGACAAGAAGCTTCTTAACCTCCATGTTAAAAGCAGAACCCAAGAGTTCCGGTTCTTAGGAATCTTCTTTTTGGTTTCTGTTCTCATTGTGTTCATCCACTCAATTTTTTTATGCCAATGTTGGCCTTTAAGTATATGTCATGGTTTAAACTCAGCTGCCACGCAGCTCGCTCGCTCACTGCCCCCCTTCCTCCCCTCTCCCACTCCCGGAGGGATGGGGTGGAGAATTGAAAGAATGTAACTCCCATGGGCTGAGATAAGAGCAGCCCCGTAACGAAGGTATAACACAAACCACTGCTGCTACCACCAATGATAATAATGGTAAGGGAAATAACAAGGGAAGCATCGAAATCATCCTGGGCTGCATCAAAAGGAGCGTGACCAGCAGGTCGAAGGAGGTGATTCTGCCCCTCTACTCTGCTCTTGTGAGACCTCACCTGGAGCATTGTGTGCAGTTCTGGTGTCCTCAACATAAAAAGGACATGGAACTGTTGGAACAAGTCCAGAGGAGGCCACGAGGATGATCAGGGGACTGGAGCACCTCCCGTATGAAGACAGGCTGAGGAAGTTGGGGCTGTTCAGCCTGGAGAAGAGAAGGCTGCGTGGAGACCTCATAGCAGCCTTCCAGTATCTGAAGGGGGCCTATAGGGATGCTGGGGAGGGACTCTTCGTCAGGGACTGTAGTGACAGGACAAGGGGTAACGGGTTAAAACTTAAACAGGGGAAGTTTAGATTGGATCTAAGGAGGAAATTCTTTCCTGTTAGGGTGGTGAGGCACTGGAATGGGTTGCCCAGGGAGGTTGTGAGTGCTCCATCCCTGGCAGTGTTCAAGGCCAGGTTGGACGAAGCCTTGTGTGGGATGGTTTAGTGTGAGGTGTCCCTGCCCATGGCAGGGGGGTTGGAACTGGATGATCTTGAGGTCCTTTCCAACCCTAACTATTCTATGATTCTAAGAGAATACAACCGCTCACCACCCGCCGACCGATACCCAGCCCGACCAAGCAGTGATCTCACCCTTCCGGGTAACTGCCCCCAGTTCTACATCCTGGGCATGACGTGCTGTGGTATGGATACCTCTTTGGTCAGTTTGGGTCAGGTGTTCTGTCTCTGCTTCCTCCCGGCTTCCCCTTCTCCCTGGCAGAGCATGAGGCTCAGAAAGTCCTTGGTCAGACCAAACATTTGAGCAGTAACTAAAACCATCGGTGTTATCAGTGCTGTTCCCAGGCTGAAAGTCAAAACCACAGCACTGCACCAGCTGCTAAGCAGGAGAAAAATGACTGCTGCTGCTGAACCCAGGACAGTGTTAGGATTTTTTTCCTTTCCTTGATGAATTTGCATGAGTGAGGGTGGAAGATGCCATCATGGTGACACATATGGTGATGTGGACGTCTTTGTGGGGTAACACACAAGATCTGTAGTCACCTGCTCAAAACACCGAGATGTGCTGCAGTGTAGGTAGAGGAAAGCAGGCTATTACATATCCAGACTTTGGAGGAACATAAGAGAAGCTGGTTTGTACATGCAAGCCAGATTTGAGATCCTTCCTCATCTCAGTCTCCCCTCGGGCAGGTTGAAGCCATTCCCCTTGGCCTGTCCCTACCTTGTCCCAAGCCCCTCTCCAGGTTTCCTGCAGCCCCTTTAGGCACTGGAGCTGCTCTCAGGTCTCCCCTTCAGGAGCCTTCTCTTCTCCAGGCTGCCCCAGCCCAGCTCTCTCAGCCTGGCTCCAGAGCAGAGCTGCTCCAGCCCTCGCAGCATCTCCGTGGCCTCCTCTGCACTCGCTCCAGCCGATCCAGATACTTCCCAAAAGGTGATTTAAACTATAACATGCACAATGAAGATTATGATTTTGAAGCATGGAAGTCTCCAGGAAGCTCATGTTTAGGCAATACACCTAGTTTTGTGTGTGCATGTGTCAGTTTTAGGTCACCCACTCTGTGCTGCTTTCCAAGAGAAGTCATTAAGTACTCAGCGGATCCATCTCTGTATGATTCAGTTTTCCATGTGTGTTTCAAGATAGCACTAACAGTGTGGCAGCAACCCACCTGTCACAAAGGCCAAGATACTATAAGCAACGAGGGGGTTATTTTGGCACTGAATCTGCCTGGATAAAGAGAGTCCCCTTGCAAGGGGTCTGTTTTGTGAGTTTGTTGCAAATCCTCTCCTGCTAATAGGGAATAGAGTGAGCGGGGGAGAGCTCTTTTGGGAGCGTTTTTTGTTCATTAAGCTGTTATTGTGGGTAGAATCAAGCTGTTATGTTTAATAGTAAATAACTAATCAGACAACCCACTGGCTTATCCACTCACGGTGTCCACACACTCCTAAGCACCCATCTGGAGCCACGGCTGGGAGGCCAACCACAGAGGTGGTTGGAAGAAGAGGGTAGTACTGGTTCACCAGTGGTTTCTAAGGAGGTGTTTGGAAGGTCCCTTGGAGCACACTGTCTCACCCAGGTGTCTTATGTGATCCTGTACTCAAGCCCTCCGTATAGCACCCACCAGCCACGTGGGTTTGGAGCGAGTCTCACAGTCCCTTCTTGCTGCTCATTCTCATGGTCTTTCTCTTGATAGGCTTTGGCTGTCCTGAGCTTATCAGTTCTTATAGATTCAACTGAAGCACGTGTCTCCTGAGAGTGCCAGCCCTTGGGAAGCTCTGCCACTACTTGTAAGGATTTACTTCTCCTGTCTCCAGCGTGTTGCCTGGTTACTATTTCCCCATTCCCCCCCCCCCCAGCCTGTAGAACCCAGTATCACAGATCATAAAATCACAGAATCATAGAACAATCTGGGCTGGAAGGGACCTTAAAGCTTCTCCAGTTCCAACCCCTGCCACGGGCAGGGACCCCTTCCACTGGAGCAGCTTGCTCCAAGCCCCTGTGTCCAACCTGGCCTTGAACACTGCCAGGGATGGGGCAGCCACAGCTTCCCTAGGAAAACCATTCCAGATGGGGCATTTGTAACACATTCACAATGGAAGATGGCTTCCCAAGGGGAACAAACCACATGAGGGTGTTGCAAACTGTGCTATGACCAAGGAACCCCCTTTATCTTGGATCTGAGCTATGCACAGTGCAACATACCCCACTTCTTCCCTAAAGGAGAGACCCAATCCTCAGTCTGCTACCTTCTCAGAAGGCAGCAGACAACACCTCTGGTTCTGTTCTCTGCACCAGTTCTTGTCTACAAGCAGTTTTGCAGCCTTGACATGACCCTGCAGGACACAGTTTATGGGCAAGGCCTGGAGGTTTTGTTTTGTAATGAAACGTGAAACGCTGTCAGCTCCACCAGAGAGAAACCATTCCATGGATGTGGCCCTTTGGTGCTTAAAGAGACAAGGAAATACTTCTCCAGACCGAAAACTGAAACACTTTCATGGCGGCTGTAAAAGCTCATGAGAGTTTCACAATTTCCTCTTTACAGCCTCATAATCTTTAGTGGGTTTTAATTATCACACTATTGTGCACCAGGCACAATAGCACAAGTGGAAAGAAACGCAAATTGCTCTGGTTCCTTTCAGAGTTGTGTATCATCCGTCACCAGCTCATCCTCTCCTGAGTGCCTCATCCCTCTTGACATCCTCCTGGTTAAGGATGATACAAACCTGCCTGTCTGGCAGATGTATGTATGTGCACACACATGCATAGGTAGGTATGTAGGTAGGTAGGTAGATACATAGACAGACGGTAGAGGAATAGACAGATGGATTAATAGATACATCAATAGATGGATCAATTGATAGATACATCAATAGGTACATAAATAGACAAATGGACATAGATACATCAATAGATAGATGGATCAATAGATCAATAGATACATCGATAGATAGATACATAGATAGATGGATACACAGGTGAATAGATAGATGTACAGATAGACTATAGATAGACCGATAGATAGATAGATAGATAGATAGATAGATAGATAGATAGAGATAGATAGATAGATAGATAGATAGATAGATAGATAGATAGATAGATAGATAGATAGAATGATAGGCCCCCAGGGATCTCGTAGTGTGGGTTTTCCCAAACTGGTTGATAGATACATCAATAGATAGATAGTCAGACAGACCGATAGATGATAGATAGATAGATAGATAGATAAATAGATAGATAGATAGATAAATAGATAGATAGATAGATAAATAGATAGATAGATAGATAGATAGATAGATAGATAGATAGATAGATAGATAGATAGATAGATAGATAGATGATAGGCAGGTCCCCAGGGATCTCGTGGTGTAAATCCCCCCAACCTCATAATCTCTCATACATGTGATGAGTGCAGCCATTCAGAGCCAGCACTGGCTGGAAAGCTTGGCGGAGGAGTCGTCCCACTGAGTCTCTCTTTCTGCCTTGCCTTGGCTGAGTTTTTACTTTATGAGCATGAGTCATAATTGCAAATTTCTGCTTGAA
Organism: Lathamus discolor; assembly: GCF_037157495.1. NCBI lineage: Eukaryota > Metazoa > Chordata > Aves > Psittaciformes > Psittacidae > Lathamus > Lathamus discolor. The sequence continues at coordinate 5,946,976 of NC_088884.1, forward strand.
CGTGGTTGATGGCAGTAAAGGGGGAGGGCACCCAGACAGGGAGCGGGGGAGAGTTGCCAAGAGGAAATTAGCATTGCAGTAATGCCAATTCTGTCGCTCTTAGACAAGTGGGGAGCTTTTTTTGGTGGGGAAAATAAGTCATTTTCCTGAGCTGAGACATGGAGAAGTCACACTAATGGCCACTAAATGCCCTGATCTTTAGTCCTCGGAATGAATTCCCATAGCGGAACATCCTATGATACACAAGCCCCGTCCATCGCTGCACACAGAGCTGACTGTGCTCTCATTCCAGGAATGTATTATCCAAGGATTCATCCTGCTGCACTTTAAATACCCATTGACCCACATCAATTACATCACAGTAGCAACCTGAGCCTCGGGCAAGGCTGGATGTGTGCTGCTGTGCATGTGCATAGCAGGGGGATGCTCTGCCCTGAAGAGTTTGTACTCCCAACAGTGGTGATGGATGCTGAAGTCGGAAGGAAGCTGGGATGCAAGGAAGCCAAATGTTGCTCTCCAGGCCATGGTCCCTGGTGTACTACCCCTGCTCTTTCATTATTGGGCAAAACGACCTTGTCAGTCTCAGCTGAAGCTGTGCCCTGCAGTTCGTGTTTCAGCTCTCCACATCGAACAAGAAGCGTGCTCAGAAATGAGGCATTTTACTTTATTTTCTGTTCCTTCCTTTGCTGATTGGGTCTAACAACTGAACCAGGGCAAAATTAGGCAGCTGCAGACAGCATCTAATCATTACATTTGCTTTGGGATGACCTGGGTGAAATTCATCAGGAGCGATTTATTGGGAAGTTCATTGCGTCGGTGTTCATTATTTACTCTGTGAGGCTTAGGCACAGTGGCAATCAGTGGAGAAAATTGGACTGTTAGGGCCTTGGACTTCAGTGTTTGTAATTTCCTCCACCGAGATGCAGCGTGAGATGTACTTGGCACAATCACTCCCTTCACTGCTAGAGCTCAGCGTGCTCATCTGGTGGCACCCAGCCATCACTGTGGCTCTGGCAACTGGAGGGGTGAAAGCAGGGCTGGGGAAGAGAGGCACAGAAAGCAGCTTGAATCCTGACCCTGGTGCTGAGCACTTCCAAAGGCCTGTGGTGATTAATGTCATGGTTACCTTTCATGCCTCTGCCACCCAGCTGAGGCAAAGCTACCGCTCTCGCTCCTGGTGAGGTCCCCCCATCAGCTGTGCTAACAGGCATCCGCTCTCTCATGGTACCTACAGCGCTTCTCCTGAAGCAGTCTTTGTCCCCCCCTGCTAAGGGACAGTCTTCAGGTCACACCTGATCCCTCACAGTGCCTTGTTTGTCCCTTACCTGGTGGCACATCCCACCACCACCAGCAAGGGACCAGAGGAGAGGAGACTTTCTGGGATACAAGGACTGGGTGCAGGCAAGGTGTTGGGCTGAGGGAAGGAAGTTGTCACCTCCAGGTTGGGACGGACGTTAGGAGCAGGGATCTGCAGCCACCTTGTCCTCATGGGCAAAGGCCCCAGCAGGCTCAGACTGTGGGGAAGATGGGGAGCTAATGAGAGAGAGGGAGACCTGAGCTTCCCAAGCCCCTCTGGCCCCTCATGAGACTTTTAAGCCTACTGCTTTGCTCATGCTGGGTGCTGGCAGCTGTCCCCACATGGGGACTTCTCCATGTGCAGGATGTGACACACACCCCCCCCTTCCATGCAGTGGAAAAGCTCAGGGATGTGCAGCAAGAAACACAAGAGGATCAAGGATAAGTGAGTAAACCCAAGGCCCTGGCTGCAGGGAAGCTGTTGAAGCGGTTTGGCCATGCTCCCAGCAGGCTGAGTACCAAGAACGCAGCCACAGGAATAAGCTGACAGGAAGGTGTCAAACAGACACCCCTGCCCCATCACCTGCAAAGCTGCATGGTTTGAGCAGCATCGGAGCTGCCTGGTTTACACCTTGCTTCTCTTCCTACTCAGGAGCACCAAGGCAACATTTCAGGTTTGCTTTTCCTCCTCCCCCCATCCAGCAGGGTCGTTTTATTGCTTGGTGCTTCATCGTCGATCACTGAGTTTGCAAGTGCAAAGAGCTGTCAGGGTGCTCTAAATCTGCTTTGCATGTGGCCTGTATGGGGGACCTGATTGTATTAGGAACTGAACAGTAAATCAGTGTATTGAAGGCCAGCGTTTGCAGTTCACACTTCTGCGTACGAAATGCTCCCTCTGTCAATAGGGGAAGGTTTTATTAGGATCATAACTGCTGATTTAGAGCTTCCGTTCTGCTGTGGGGTTTTGGAATGCTCAGTTCAGTGCTTGCAGCTCCAGAGCCAGGAGAATGTGGGGAACAGTTCACACCATGGCCAAACACCATTTGAAATGCAACACGAGACTGAATGTCTGGGGAGCCATCGCTCACCCTCTGTGCCACAGCAACCTCTTCCGTAATGATGGAACACCAGATTAAGGAGTTGTCCTCCGTTAGCACAGCTGGAATCACTTCTCACCTGCCTGAACTACTCCACACCCTCCTTTAAGCTTTCAGCTGGAGAAACTGAGTGCAGGGAGGGCTCTTCCAGGCATGTTTTGGGGATTGAGCCTACCTCAAATCCCTGATCTCCACTGGGACGTGCCAGCCGTGACGTGAGTTGCCTTTGTCTTGCCCCCCTGTCTAAGAGGGAGCCGTTCTCCTGCCCCTGGTAGGACATTGGCCTAGAGGATTTATGTCGCCTTGGTGGATCCAGAAATCCCCCATGAAGAGCAGGAAGGTGTCGGATGAGGCTGTGAACAACTGGACCCACACGCTGAGCTGTGACTCAGTCACTCCGAAGAGAAGCCCAGGCATTTAGGGGAGCTGTAAAAGGCCCTCATCTGCATGATTACCTCTTTCCCAGCTGATTACAGCAGAAGGACACTCCTTCAGCGGCCCCTGTGTTTTTAATGATTCCTTAAACGTGAGTAGATTACCCCCAAAACTCTGGGCAAACAGAGCCAACCCCTTGTGCCACCCTCCCTTCAGCGGATTAAGAGAATCCATGTGTCTGAATGCAGAGGGGTTGGATGGGAGGATGCCAAAATAGCCATGGGTACACGGGCCCCAGCTCCCATGAAGGGCTCGTCCCTGCCACGTGGAGGAGGGAAAGGTGAAGTACGAGTGGTCTGCATCGAGCACTGGGGCAGCAGCACAAGAGGGACGTGGAGCTGTTGGAGTGAGTGCAGAGGAGGCCATGGAGATGCTGCGAGGGCTGGAGCAGCTCTGCTCTGGAGCCAGGCTGAGAGAGCTGGGCTGGGGCAGCCTGGAGAAGAGAAGGCTCCTGAAGGGGAGACCTCAGAGCAGCTCCAGTGCCTAAAGGGGCTGCAGGAAACCTGGAGAGGGGCTTTGGACAAGGGCCTGTAGGGACAGGCCAAGGGGAATGGCTTTAACTTGCCCGAGGGGAGACTGAGATGAGCTCTTAGGCAGAAGCTCTTCCCTGTGAGGGTGCTGAGGCGCTGGCACAGGGTGCCCAGGGAAGCTGTGGCTGCCCCATCCCTGGCAGTGCTCAAGGCCAGGTTGGACACAGGGGCTTGGAGCAAGCTGCTCCAGTGGAAGGGGTCCCTGCCCGTGGCAGGGGTTGGAGCTGGAGGAGCTTTAAGGTCCCTCCCAACCCAAACCAGGCTGTGAAGGAGGTCTGGGGAGGCATTTCCCACCGCCCCAACTATTTTCTTCATCTACCAAAACTGCCATCACCACCCAGGCAGCTGCTCCATTTTTCAACAGCCCCGTTCATGAACATCTTTCTCCAGCCCAAAGCACACGATCCTATTTTCACCCTTGTTGCCATCCCCCGTGGAGAGGGGTCTTAAAGGAGCTATTTCATCTCAGAGTGCATGACCAGGCAGCCAGTCCCTGCACTGCCAAGCCAAACAGATGGGGTTTGTGGAGAGACGGGGCGGGAGGACAAGTGCGTTCCTGAGGTTTTAATAATCCCTTCTCCTGTCTGAATCATCACAAATCCCAGTGGAAGGGCAGGCATTTTCCAGATGGTAGGAAATAAGCCCTGGGACACTTCCATGCTGAGAACTCATTAGTCCTGCTGGCTCTGCTCCAACCTCAATGGCAGTCTATGGAAACTGGATTTGGTCCTGTCCTTTTCCTATCATCTGTCCCCATGAAGTCTCCAGCCCCATCTTACACGGACAAGCTGCCCAGCTAGCTATTAATTTGATTATGTGCGACCTTTGCCTCTTGGAGAGCTTGGAGCTCAGACAAGTATCTTCCTGTAAGCCTACTGTATCTGAGCATCTCAGCTGCCTTCACGCCACCCATCTGCCCACCTCTCATTTGATTCCCATGTGGAGTCTGGGGAATGGTGAGGTATTTGGCTGGCTTTCAGGTTGCAAAGACAGAGCACTGGAAAGGAGAAGTATGTATGTATATAAGGGATTTAAGCCCAGTGTTACTGCTGTGCTTTGCATGCGCTGCTGTGGTGTTCTCTGTCCTACCACACACCCCATGCTCCCCACAAACCTGGGTTGTGCAGGTACTATCTGCACTTGGTGGCTGTCGTTGCCACCCAGCACAGATGATGGGGCCTCCAGAGCAATCACAAGGCTCCAGATCACTCCTGTTCTCTGCTCTGAGACTCCAACAGCTGTTAGCTGAGTGACAGGAAAGCAATGGGAGCAGTATCAGGTCCCAGTAGGGCTCTGCTGCTGTAGGTGTTTCTGGCTGCAGTAGCGACCTGGCTCTGTAGGCAGGGTGCTCCTCCTTGTGTGGCTGCAGGGTGACACTCAGCCAAGGCCGTGAGCTGGAGCAGAAGGTTCTCTGCAGGTTATTTCTTCCTAAACGCTCATAGCTTTTCCATAACACAAAGTTCACGCAGCTTGTGGCTGTCTCATAGAATCATGGAATCACAGAATAGTGAGGGTTGGAAAGGACCTCAAGATCATCCAGTTCCAACCCCCCTGCCATGGCCAGGGACACCTCACACTAAACCATCCCACACAAGGCTTCATCCAACCTGGCCTTGAACACCGCCAGGGATGGAGCACTCACAACCTCCCTGGGCAACCCATTCCAGTGCCTCACCACCCTAACAGGAAAGAATTTCCTCCTTAGATCCAATTTAAACTTCCCCTGTTTCTGTTTTAACCCGTTACCCCTTGTCCTGTCACTACAGTCCCTGACGAAGAGTCCCTCCCCAGCATCCCTATAGGCCCCCTTCAGATACTGGAAGGCTGCTCTGAGGTCTCCACGCAGCCTTCTCTTCTCCAGGCTGAACAGCCCCAACTTCCTCAGCCTGTCTTCATACGGGAGGTGCTCCAGCCCCTGATCATCCTCATGGCCTCCTCTGGACTTGTTCCAACAGTTCCATGTCCTTTTTATGTTGAGGACACCAGAACTGCACACAATGCTCCAGGTGAGGTCTCACAAGAGCAGAGCAGAGGGGCAGGATCACCTCCTTCGACCTGCTGGTCACGCTCCTTTTGATGCAGCCCAGGATACGGTTGGCTTTCTGGGCTGCGAGCGCACACTGCAGCCGGCTCATGTTCATTTTCTCACTGACCAGCACCCCCAAGTCCTTCTCTGCAGGGCCGCTCTGAATCTCTTCTTAAGGGCTCTTTGAACGAGACTCAGCTAAACGTTGATGTTTCTACAAGTCAGTTGTGTAAAAAGTGCCCCACCTCCTATGGGGGGTGACAGGGCGACTGCCCTGTGTTTTAGGATGTGGGAAGCCTGGTATGAAAACTTCTATGCCAGTTGAGCTCACCCATGCTTGCTTAACAGTGTTCCTGCTTGCTTCTGCTTATTGTACTTGGGGTGTACAAGGGGGTAGGTCAAGCCGCTTGCTTAACAATGTTACTACTCCTTCATGCTTATGGTACTCCTTGTGTATGCTAGAACAAGATGCAAGGACATGGCTATCGTTAACAGGTAGGGACCATGACTTGGTTCCCGTCCTTTGGACACCCAGCCCGGCTGAAATTGGCCCTGTGCTTTGGACGATAACCAAGGCTCCAGGGAGCACACGTAACGACTAAGGGTGAAAAGCTCAGGCTCGAGGAAGACTCATTTACTTCATCTTGAGACCCTCGCCCACACCAGCAGGAGGCACTGCGCAGGCGCAAAGGGCTTCTTAGCTCATTATACTACGGAGCGGGGATAGGACATGAATATGCATAGGCGTGTTGTGCAACCTCATGCATATGTTAACTTTAGAGGATAAATGTAAAGGGAAACGACGCTGAGGTGGGCATGCCTTTGGAGGAGCGATCCCCATGCGCCTCAGCGCTGAATAAAGCATACCCACTTTACAGCTTTAATGAGTTGCTGGGATGCTGGGGAGGGACTCTTCATCAGGGACTGTAGTGACAGGACAAGGGGTGATGGGTTAAAACTGAAACAGGGGAAGTTTAAATTGGATCTAAGGAGGAAATTCTTTCCTGTTAGGGTGGTGAGGCACTGGAATGGGTTGCCCAGGGAGGTTGTGAGTGCCCCATCCCTGGCGGTGTTCAAGGCCAGGTTGGATGAAGCCTTGTGTGGGATGGTTTAGTGTGAGGTGTCCCTGCCCATGGCAGGGGGGTTGGAACTGGATGATCTTGAGGTCCTTTCCAACCCTAACTATTCTATGATTCTATGATTCTATGAGTTGTGCGGTCTATCCGCGTGTCACTATTTCCCAAATGCTTCCAGCAAAATTGTACAGATTTTTTTCCCCATCAGTTCTGAAATTGTACTTTTTTCTCAGGAAACACGTTACTTCGCCATTTCAAACGGCCCCAGACCCACACCCCAGAGGGTGGCTTTGATTCCCAGTATAAATGATCAATGTTACCAGTCCTCCCAGACAAAAACCAGGAAGAACAGGGCTGGCCTGTGACTAAACCAGCCGATGAGAAGCCAGGTTTGCAGACTGTCTGCACGGTGCCATTCAGCAGGGCCCCCATCCGGGACCGAGCCCATGTTGGGGCTTTGTAGCTGGATAACAGTGCCCTGAAGATTATTTTTCTGACAACCCTGATCCGTAACACGCAAATGGAGGTGAACTCGCCCTTACCCCTGCTGTGGGAGAGTGAGGAAGAAGAGGAAAGGAGCGGGGCTGTGTGAGAGGGATGCGCTGCCCGCAGCCACAGCAGCCGCAGGATGCCCGTTGAGGTCGCCTGTAAGGCGGACTACGAATCCCAAGATGCTTTGCGGCTCGGCGGCCGCTACGGATGAGCGCCGCAAGGAGAACTACAACTCCCATCCTGCACCGCTTCCCCAGCCGCCTTTCTATTGGCTGGCTGGCGCCGATCGCCCTTCCTCCGTCTCCACGGCAACGGGAGACCAACAGGATGCCGGCGGCTTGCAGGGAGGGGTGATGGAGTGGTCGTTCGGTGCGAAGCATCAATAGAGCAGGTTCCCCCCCGCGCCCTCATTGCAGCTCATGGCTGGGGGTGAAGAGAAAGGAGGAGGCAACAGCCTCGATGAGCAGCTTCCTCCTCCTCCTCAGCCACCGCAGCCCCAGCAGGCCCAGGACGGGCCCAGCCTGCAGCAGCCACGGCTCAGCCTGCCTCACCAAGAGGACAAGCAGGAGGAGGATGGAAGGGAAGAGGAGTCACAGCACACAGAGGTTCAGCTCAGTGCTTCCCAGCTATTAGGGGAGGGGTGTGCTTGTGAGGGAACATCCCTTTCCCTCCCCATCACTCAGTGCTGTTATGGTGGAAAGAAGGGGAAATTGATGGGAGCACCAGGTAGTGATTTCTCATTTCCCCAAAGAGGGGAAAGGTTGGTTTGGTCTCTTCCCCTCACCTATAATTTCTGCCTTTTTTAGCGTTTATTTTATTCCCATAGTATGCAGAATATCTCTGGATTGCACCTCTCCTCTTTTGCTATATAAAGACTAAGGATAAACTGGCATATGAACGGCCAGATTAAACGCCTTTCTTGTTTATATGCCCAGTCCTGAGACTGAATAAGCCCCTGGATCCAAGTGAATTCTTTCTCTCTGCTCTGCTGAGCTTAACAGTATCCGCTGCCACAGCATTAAGACCTTGTGTGTTTGCCTAGTAGAAACACATCTGTAGTCTCCATTGCTAGAACAAGTAGGTGCTACAGTTCAGATGATTACCATTTGAAACGCTCTTTATCGTGGTCCCTGGGTTAGCAACTGTGTGACTTCTCCAAGCTTGCAGGGATTTCACAACCCATTGGCTTATTTTCTTGTTAAACCCACGCAGTGGTTCATTAGTGCCATCTGTCAAGTGCCCTCTCTGGCAAAGACTGCTCTCTGAAGAGCAGCGCTAGCTGCTCATGCTGAACCAATTTAAACGGCTTCCAATAACGTGCATATTGGGGTGCAGCGCTGGGGTTATATTAGAGCTGATTTGCTGAGATGTTAACATCCATGAGCAATGTGAGTTTCATGGCTCAGTATCTCTGGAAACAGCTCCTGTTTAGAGCTGTACATTTAAATCAGAAGGTAAAAATAACCCAGCAGAAACCTGTCGAACCTTTTCAAATGTATGGAGGTAGTACACGACATGTTTCTATTTATCTGTTTTGAGGCTGTGTTAAACATTGTGTAGTGCCTTAGTGGGGTGATGGAGCCCTGAAAGCAGTGTTAGAGGAAATTGTTGGTTATTATTAAAGTGTTGGTTATTATGAAATTCCATTCCCAGTTGCATCCCAAACAGCCCCACTGTGGGGAATTTCATTTCATAAATCCCCCCTTAATCCATTCCTTTCCCATTTCTGCTACTTTATAGGGTCAGCTTGAGGGAGTGTTGGATGAAGACACCGTGGCTGAGGGACTCCATGAGCTGGGGCGCTCAGCCACTGGTATTGAATACGCGTATCTTAACCTGTCGCTTTCAGTAAGTATGAGCAAAGGCCATCAAAGTAAAATGCTTCTCTGCTCAAAGATTTCCTCTTTTTTACAGCAAATAGTTGGTCTAGCGAAAAAAAAAACAACCTTCAAGAGGCAGGTTTTTGTCTCTGTTTGTCAATGCTGCTTCGCGTACATGGGGCTTCTGACAAGACACAGCATGGCTCCTGCTAACAACTGTATATCAGTATTCTTTTTGCACTTAGTACCAACAACAGTAAGATTCTTCCTTACCCGATCTTCAGGTGTGAAAATACATCTCCCTGCTTCGGTCAGCTGGAGGAAAATAATACACGAGCATGTGAAACAGCTCAGAATGCTGCATCCATTGCCCCTTCAGAAATGGGTCAATGGTTGTGTCTCTTAAAGCTTACTCGATGCTGCTGCTCCTTTTTCTACGCAGATTGTTTTGCTGGCATTTTTCCTGGCTGCAGATATCTCTCCTGGTTGGGTTTTAAAGTCATCTTTTGACATTTGCACCATTCTAACATCACTTTCTGTATACGCCATCCTGTTCTGACACATCCAGCCAGAGGGACCTCGAGGCACCTCTTCAATGTCTCCTGCTACTGCGTGTATCTTGGGAGAGCAGCTGAAGTTATACAGCCACTTATTAGAGTCCCTTTCTTTATCTTTCCAGGGTCGTGAGTTAAGTGACATTAGCATTCTCTCCAGATACATTCACATACAGAAGCTGGAAGTTTCATCTAATAAAATTAATGGTATGTAGTAAATACACTAGTAAATTCTTGGCTTGTGAAATCATGTAAGATGAGAAATGCACTCTACCATGTAGCTTTAGCATCACAAAGCCTGGTCTACATTTTAATGGTGCAACTACTCCAGCTCTATAGAATGAGGCCATGGCTAGATGTTCTTGAGAGTGATGTATGGACCATTCAGGCAGCTGTGCCAGCATATGTTTATCAGTGAGAACATGGAGATTACTGTCCAGTTTATTATCCAAAGATAAAATGGAAGCAAGCATGTCAATACAAGGTTAAGGTTGAGATTTCACATGTGCAGACATCATAATATTTAAAGTTATGTCTGGAACAGTTTTCCCAGCCTTGGGTTTTAATTTGTCAAGGTTTCCCGTTGGTGATAAAGTGTGAAAAATGATTTAGAAAGGTAATAAATAGAGACTGGGACAAACCCCATCGCCCGCTCCTTCCCTCATACTCCTCAACTCGTTTAACACCGAAAGGAATAAGCTGTGATGGGCAACCTGTTCCATTATTTCTTTCAAGTTCATTTCACTTGAGGTGCTGGAGTCCAAGAATAGCAGCAGTTTTGTGAGGCAGCAATTCTGCATGCTCATTTTACTTACAGCTTCTCTGAGAAGGCTGGGTCTGAACAGAGCAGGGACTTCTCCATAGCAGCTGGTCATTTTGTCTTCAGTAGTGGCCGAAACACTTTTCTCCAGTGATTGCTAACTTAGGACAGAGGTGGTTTCTCTGTCGTTCCAGAGGTAGCTGGAATATAAAACTATCTTCTGGTTTATAGACAAATCGGTTGACATAATGGAAATTTAATGTAGAAGTTGAATTTTTATTCTTTATGGTTTAGAAACTGTCTATTTTTCTAGTAGAAAGTGTTAGTATATCTGCGCTTTAGACATCACTTTCTGAATGTGTAACTACAAATTCATTCTTGGTTGCTCTTTGACATAACTAGCCCTCTTTGACATGATGACCTCTGCATTTACCTATGCGTTCAAGTAAAGGATTTGACCTTTTGTTTTGTTACTAGATCTTTCTTGTGTCAGTTACATGCCTTACTTACTAGAATTGAATGCTTCCAACAATGAATTGACTACGTATTTTGGTTTTAAACCACCAAAAAATCTCAAGGTAAGTTGCCAAATATGCATTTTGTAGGTTGAAATTTATCCCATTTCTAAATTAACTTAGACATTGTATTTGGACATATGCAAAAGTGAATTTTTGTATCTTCCTTGTTCTTTCTTACCTCATTTGACTTTTTAATAGCTTTTTCCAAGTCTTTGGGTATTTCTTGCTGGACGTTTCAGTCTCTTACTTTCTTTCACACTCTGAACATTTGCATGCCATGGGAAGCTGTATTGTAAAGCCAGAACTTTTGCATCCTTGTTGAATTCATCAGACCTTTAGCGGGATTGGTTCCTGCCCTTCAAATTGACTGGTGCAAATCATTTTGTAACGTGGGTTAAAACTTAAACAAGTTTCTTAGGACAAGGGGTAACGGGTTCAAACTGAAAAAGGGGAAGTTTAGATTGGATATAAGGAGGAAATTCTTTCCTGTGAGGGTGCTGAGGCACTGGAATGGGTTGCCCAGGGAGGTTGTGAGTGCTCCATCCCTGGCAGTGTTCAAGGCCAGGTTGGACAGAGACTTGGGTGACCTGGTCTAGTGGGAGGTGTCCCTGCCATGGCAGGGGGTTGGAACTTGATGATCCTAAGGTCCTTTCCAACCATAACTATTCAATGATTCTATGTGCTTGGATTGTAGCTGTCTGATAGTCTTCCCTTTGCTGTAGTTCTCTTGTTGCCCACCAGGTTTTTAAAAGCAAGAGGGTATTTTAAAATACAGTTCCACGGGCAGGGACCCCTTCCATTGGAGCAGCTTGCTCCAAGCCCCTGTGTCCAACCTGGCCTTGAGCACTGCCAGGGATGGGGCAGCCACAGCTTCTCTGGGCACCCTGTGCCAGCGCCTCAGCACCCTCACAGGGAAGAGCTTCTGCCTAAGAGCTCATCTCAGTCTCCCCTCGTGCAGCTTAAAGCCATTTCCCTTTGCCTGTCCCTACAGGCCCTTGTCCGAGGTCCCTCTCCCTGAATTAATATTAATGATCTTCCACATCCTTGATCACAAGTTTCATGTAAGAGCCATTTCATTTTACAGGACACCTCTACGTGCTGTTGAAATAAAATTCACATTCTGTCTTTCTCTTTTTTCCTTTAGGTAGTCGATCTCTCATACAATCAAATACCTAAAATGGAAAACTTGTCGGCATACGGGTCACTCACTAAACTCTTGCTGGATTGTATCCTTTATGGAAACGCAAATGGGACAAAAGTTGCTTGTTTGCTTTCTGAACTTGCTTCACATACGGATACCTGTTTCTTCATGTTAGTTTTGTCTTTAGAAGGAAGATTAAACAATGGGGGTGATACTGATCTTAATTTACTTGGGCATGCATGGGTTTTAAAGTATTTGTGTATACATGTTAAGGGTTTAGCACACTAGAGGAACACAAAAACCTCCCACTTTGCATCATGTAGAGCTGAAGCAGTGACATGTCACACTGTGTTTGCATGGCAGAGGTAATATATAATGCCAGTATTTTTATGTACTAAAGGTTAGTAGGAAATCAGCTTGGAAGACTAAGCTCCCGTAAATGAAAATGTGTATGTTCAATCTTAAACATAGGTAATACACAGGGACTGTAGAGGCTCTCTAGAGAACAAGCCCATTTAGTGACAGTGAATAGAATCCTTAAGAAAGGAAAACCTTCCTGCACGTGCTGAGAGAAGTACGCAGAACGAAGGTGTGCTGCTCCCCACTGTCCCCACTCTGTCACCCACTTTGTGGGCTTAGAGACACTGTTCTGGCAGGAATCAGATCAACATGAACCTGGACATTAAGTTTCTGCGTGGCTTCGTTTTCCATAGCACTCTTGGTCTTCCTAAAGATTCTCCTGAAAATTCACCTGGAGTTTCATGTTGACGCGCTGTCTTGCTTCAAATTGCTTCTTGAGAGCTTGTGAGCCTTTCCTCTTTGCTTCAGGAATTGTATCTTGCTTTTCCACTCTGTGAAAGGGAAAAGGCAGAAGCTGTGGCAGTGTTTTCTCTGTCTCTTACCCCATTACCAAACAGTATTAACACGATGTCTTTTTCATCTAGGAGCAGATAAAGCACTTGCAGGGCGCCCAGGTTACATTACTCACACGTTTTAGAAGGTGCGCAGGTGACAGGATTCTTGTCAGCAAATGGCATTGGCACACTATCCCTTTGCAATTCTAATTTTCCCTCACAGAGCAAAACCCCCATGGCAAACTGAATAGGGAAGAAAGCTCAGAGACGCGTATTGTGCATCTGAAGCAGTATTTTTTCAGTTGCTTTCAGTGCAGCAGCGTGCTGTCTTCCATTTCTTCATTTGGCAATGAAGACGCCATTGCAATGGGGAGGAAAACTTGTTTCAGGAATACAGTCGCAACAGGAGCCTCTGAAAGAGTGGAAAACGAGTGCGGGATTTAGAAGTGCGGGACTTAGAAGTGCAGGATTTAGAACAGCAAAGTGGCACTGTTCCTAACCCATGTCAAGCACTTCTCGCTGAAGACATGGCAGACAAAACAAGCTGTTCGTTGAAATCCTAACTGAAAATACTGTATTAAATATCATGCAGTAGCAGAACTGTTTGGCAGGCGTTCCTTGTTGACAGTAACTAAGCATTTCTTAACACCTTTGAGTAAATTGCGTTGCAGATGGTAAGGTCATTGCAACTTTTTTTCTGACAAGTGCATACACAAGCACACCTGACAGGTTTATAAATGAGTATTTAAGGAGGAAACTGCTCAAACCAGAGAAGGAGACAGCTTGGGTAGTAAGAGCTGATGAAGCACTGTAGTAAGTCATTAAAAGACTAAACCTGATTGTATTAGTTTTTAGAGCTGAGCAATTTGCTGCCTTATATTGATGTTTGTAGCTTAATAGTTTTTCCACACCCAAACTTTTCTTCCTCAGATGGATGCTTCATCCCTGGCAGTGCTCAAGGCCGGGTTGGACATAAGGGCTTGGAGCAAGCTGCTCCAGTGGAAGGTGTCCCTGCCCCTAGCAGGGGTTGGAACTGGAGGAGCTTTAAGGTCCCTTTCAACCCGAACCATTCTATGAGTCAGTTGAAAGGGAAGCAGTCTCCTTTAATATGGAAACCACTTAATATCTGAGTGAGCCTGCCCACTTGGATCCAACTGCACCTGAGTCCCACATGCAAGATTGCTAATGCTTTGCACTGAGTAAAGGAAGGTTCTTTTCGGGAGGGCACTGGTTGTCCACCATCTAACCATATGCAGAGAAAAAGATGAGGGAAAACTGATTCAGTGGGCCAAGGAAAATGAAAAATACAGCAACCCAGAACAGATCCTCCTTAGCTGTATTCTTTTTCACCATCACGGACAAAAGGTCTTTTCCTCCAGTGCTTATATGCCATATGAAGAAGCATTGAGCCATCCGAGGTTGGCCACTGTCATGCCATGAAATAAAACGGTGGTTACACTTAGAGATATTCAATGCCATCAGCTTCTAAGTGATGGTCTTTAAAGACTCATTCAACTATGCTTCACACATTTCCATCCTACTATCAGCACTGCAGGCAGAGTTGCGATCATTTATCATCACTTTTACTTTTCCTACCCGAATGTAAAAATTACCTTGTTTTTTTCATTGCAGTAGAATAATTCTGAACAAGGTTTTGCAAGATTTGGCTTGGGAGCTAATTGCGGTCTCTTTCAGACAGATTTTGTCTGTTCACACACACGATGCAATTTAAACTCCACTTTAGCTTCAGCTTTGTCTAGGAAGGCTTTTCAATTTCTTTTCTGTTTTCCCTTAACTATCAGAAACGTCATGCAAGACTGGTAAAGAAACCTAAGGAGACTGTTATTAGATGAGAGTGCAACAGATTAGCAGTCATATAGAATCCGCCTTAACTTACGTATTTTTAAATTCATTTTAAGGACAGATTTTCGTATTGAATTTCAGCTGTCTTCATAAGTCTACAAGTTGACAACTGAAACTAAAAGCCACTTGAAATATATTACATTGTAAGAACTTACTTGATACGATTGTCTTTATGGGCATATATAGTCCCTAGATTTTGAAGGTTGTGAACCGCTGCTCTGAGATGCCAGCCAGCAAACACCAACAACTGGCACTTAGTACATGGTTTGCATTGGCAGGGCTCTAAAACACACCAGTGAAACTGCCCCAACATTCACAGTTTCCCTGTTTCCTCAAACCCAGATTTCCCTTATTTGTGGACCAGAAGAAAGTTGGTAACCTCCTCATCAGGGGCTGTAGTGATAGGAAAAGGGGCGATGGGTTCAAACTGAAACAGGGGAAGTTCAGGTTGGAGATAAGGAACAAGTTCTTTACTGTGAGGGTGCTGAGGCCCTGGAACAGGCTGCCCAAAGAAGTGGTAAATGCCCCATCTCTGGCAGTGTTCAAGGCCAGGCTGGGGAGAGCGTTGGGCAACATGGTCTAGAGTGAGGCACCCCTGCCCGTGACAGGGTGGTTGGAACTGGGTGATGTTAAGGTCCTTTCCAACCTTAACTTTTCTATGGTTCTATATAATTACATGCACTTGAATACAGTGATCAACTTAATTTATTTCTAGTATCTGTCAAGCATTAGTGACTGTGGGTGGTTTTGGTTTCTTTTGTAAAATCAGAAAGACAGCCTAGTGTGAAGTCCTATGGAAAGCTAAATCTGTGCTTACTAACTCATTTCTTCCCCCCTCCTTCTCCATCGAGGCCTGTGAGTATAGAACTTGGGTATAATTAAGTACCTATATAGGAATGCAGTTAGGATAAAACAGAGTTAGGTGACAGCTCTTAAGAATATTCCATTAGTTCTGCCTAAGCTTACATTTTCTTTGGTTACAGTATCATTCAAACTGAGAGAAAATAATCTTGATCATTTATCCACTGCCTGGTAAGACCAGGAATGTGAATGAAAATTCATGTTTTGTTCCCTCTTTGCAGGCAGAGTTCATTTTCTCAACTAAAAATGTTTTCTTCTGTGATTGCCTGAAGGCATTTGTCTGTGTCCTGCGTGTTCTGGCTATTTTTTGTTCCCGATTATACTTCTTGGGTTTTCATTTAACTCATTCCAGCTTGGACATTTACAATACGAGTAATTCTCCTCATCGAACTTCAGTCACTAAACAATTAGAAGCCTGGGTCAGAGTTATCTGATTTCAGAGCTGCGGAGTCAGGTACCTCTGCAGTTCATCCCATTGTAAGAGAGATGGCTTGTTGTCAAAGGAGACATGCTTTGTGTAAGGAATGAGGGTAGTTATGTTAATGCTGAAGTTGGCTGAGAGGAATCCTAACTACCTGTACTGCTGCTCTTGATTTTAATGGTGATTTAAAATACGTTTTCCCTTTTCAGGACAGATGGCCAGTACAGAACAGGTATAATTTAGGGTGAAATAGCCCCATATAGTACTGTTGACTGTTATGACTTTAGTAATTTGTGTATGATGCTTGGAGGTCAAGGTCAGTTTGGAGCCAGATTGAGTTAAGTGCTTTATAAACATACATAGAACACACCCTCCTCTGGTGAATCAGCCATGTACCTGTATTCTATAGATGACCGAACAGGAGTTGTGCTCAGTTAAAGTCAAAGACATAAAGTCGAAGAACTTCTGGTACCTAAAGGGGCTGACAAGAAAGCTGGAGAGGGACTTTTTACAAGGGCCTGTAGGGACAGGCCAAGGGGAATGGCTTCAACCTGCCCGAGGGGAGACTGAGATGAGCTCTTAGGCAGAAGCTCTTCCCTGTGAGGGTGCTGAGGCGCTGGCACAGGGTGCCCAGAGAAGCTGTGGCTGCCCCATCCCTGGCAGTGTTCAAGGCCAGGTTGGACACAGGGGCTTGGAGCAAGCTGCTCCAGTGGAAGGGGTCCCTGCCCGTGGCAGGGGTTGGAACTGGAGGAGCTTTAAGGTCCCTTCCAACCCAAGCCATTCTATGATAAATACCCCTATGTTTTAGGCAGCATATGCGCATCTGGTAAGAAGACCAGAGATTTACAGCATAATTTTCAAGATGGTGGTAGTAGTTTCTTCCCTGAACTCCTGTTCCCTCATTTTCATTACTCTTGGTTTGCCATCAGCATGGTTATGCCACTTTGAAGGACCGCATCGTAAACCAGGTCACAGAAACAGAGTTAAGAACCTCTCTAAAAGGAGAGGAAGGATATTTCTATCTTGATTTCTGTCACTTGTCCTTCTGCCCCACCAAAAGCTGTGTCAGTCAAACGTGGAGGCAGTAAATTCCTGAATAGGGGTGGGTGTGAGTAACTGGGATTTGAAACTCCTTATCATGAAGCATTTGATGCCCACCTCCCCACACCATAAAATTCAGCTCCATTGGCTAATTTAGCAACTAATTGCTAAGGGTTTGTGTTCAGTTCTTTTCCTTAACTGCAAAAAACCTCCGTGTAGTTAATAACATAGAGGAGATACAAGGGCTGGGGAAGTGTCACAGTCTGACTCACCTTAGTTTGTCACACAACAGACTCGCTGCAATCAGTGGCCTTGAGAACCTACCTATCAAAATACTCAACCTGGTAAGAAAGAAGTAGTTCTAGTTATTTTCCTGTCTTTTATTATTATATATATTCCTTAATAAATGTGAAGTTGGTTACATTAAAATATTTTCAGATATATGTGTAATTCTGGACACACTTGGATTATTAATACAGAATCATAACATGATATGGGTTAAAAGGGAGCTGTGAAGGTCATCTAAGCCAGCTTCTTGCTCAAAGCAGAGCCATCTTCAGTGGAGAATGCTCAGGGCCATGTGCAGCTGGGTTCTGGATTTCTCCAAAGATACTTTGCATTTACTCTGGGTAGGTTTTGTTGTTGCTTAGGTGATGTGTAAGAAGTTACTGTGCAAGACCCACAATACAAACAATGAATTGAATTCATTTTATTTAAGCACGTTTCCTCATGAAGTTGTGTTGCTGATAGCAGGGAGCTGGGACAGGAGAGGGGAAAGGGAGGACTGAGATGCTTTTGTTTTAGAACACAAGTCAACTCTAGTATGCAATTCTGCTATACTATTAAAGGATATTTACCTACTCTTTTAAGGCTCTCGTAATGGGAAGTTTCATGTTGCCAGCTTTGCATCAAGAGATCTAGGGTATATTTGTTTAAATACACTTTTTCTAGGTTATATTTCTAGGTGCTGTAGTGGGATTTATCTTCTCTAGCTTCAGATTGCTTCAGTGCAGATGGGTGCACCTGAGCTACTTGTTCTTTGCTGCCTCAAATGTCAGTGGAGAGAAATGGACACTTAAAACACTTCATTATTCTGATCCACCTGCTGACATCTCCATTGCACAAGATATATCAGACCTTGGACATGCCTGTTGATTATGAACGTAGCCAAGGATAACTAGCCCAAATATAGACCTCTATCAATGCCTACACTTGTTGGCATGCATCTTACTCATTCTGCAGGCCTTGGGAAGGCATTAATCTCAGTGTTCCTCAGCCCCATACTTGTAAAATGACCTTAATAATCTCAATGCTTTCTTCTGAATCATTTCAAGATATTTAACAGGAAGAGCCACCAATATAGAGGCTGTGCAGAAACACAAGCAAAATCTACCTATCTTTAATGCTATTCAATTGCTATAAAACACAACAGGCTACTTCTTAGCAGGTTTTACTTAGAAATAATGATTTTAAAAGATACTGAATGGGATTTTATAACTAAGTACCAAACAACTATAGATAGAAATATGCTCAGATTTGCTACATTAGTTTTAAGCACCTACATAAATATTTTAGATAAAGTGAACGAGTCCCTTCTCAGGAATAGAAACATTCTTTTCCAATCCTTTTGAAATTTTAAAGATTTTTCATCTGTTCTATAGTAAATGATACAGAAAAGAGCAACTATGGTCTGTAGCCATCAAGACTTGGCACTTCTACTTATTTCTGCTTCCATATTCAGGAAAGATAGAACAGAATGATAAAATAGTTAGGGTTGGAAAGGACCTAAAGATCATCCAGTTCCAGCCCCCTGCCGTGGGCAGGGACACCTCACACTAAACCATCCCACCCAAGAATTCATCCAACCTGGCCTTGAACACTGCCAGGGATGGAGCATTCACAGCTTCCTTGGGAAACCCATTCCAGTGCCTCAGCACCCCAACAGGAAAGAATTTCCTCCTTAGATCCAATCTAAACTTCCCTTGTTTCAGTTTGAACCCATTACCCCTTGTCCTGTCACTACAGTCCCTGATGAAGAGTCCCTCCCCAGCATCCCTATAGGCCCCCTTCGGGTACTGGAAGGCTGCTATTAGGTCCCCACGCAGCCTTCTCTTCTCCAGGCTCAACAGCCCCAACTTCCTCAGCCTGTCTCCATATGGGAGGTGCTCCAGCCCCTGATCATACTCGTGGCCTCCTCTGGACTTGTTCCAGCAGTTCCATGTCCTTTTTATGTTGAGGACACCAGAACTGCACACAATGCTCCAGGTGAGGTCTCACAAGAGCAGAGTAGAGGGGCAGGATCACCTCCTTCGACCTGCTGGTCACGCTCCTTTTGATGCAGCCCAGGATACGGTTGCTTTCTGGGCTGCAAGCGCACACTGAAGCTGGCTCATGTTCATTTTCTCATCGACCAGCACCCCCAAGTCCTTCTCTGCAGGGCCGCTCTGAATCTCTTCTTTGACCAGTCTGTAGCTGTGCCTGGGATTGCTCTGACCCAGGTGTAGGACCTTGCACTTGTCGTGGTTGAACTTCATAAGGCTGGCATCAGCCCACCTCACAAGCGTGTCAAGGTCCCTCTGGATGGCATCCCTTCCCTCCAGCGTATCAACCGGACCACACAGCTTGGTGTCATCGGCAAACTTGCTGAGGGCGCACTCAATCCCACTGTCCATGTCAGCGACGAAGATGTTGAACAAGACCGGTCCCAACACCGATCCCTGAGGGACACCACTCGTTACCGGTCTCCAGCCGGACATCGAGCCATTGACCACAACTCTTTGTGTCCGTCCAGGCAGTTCTTTATCCACCGAGTGGTCCATCCATCAAATTGATATCTCTCCAATTTAGAGAGAAGGATGTCATGTGGGACAGTGTCAAACGCTTTGCACAAGTCCAGGTAGATGACATCAACTGCTTTACCCTTGTCCATCAATTCTGTAGCCCCATCATAGAAGGCCACCAAATTGGTCAGGCAGGATTTCCCCTTAGTGAAGCCATGCTGGCTGTCGCCAAGCACCTTGTTGTTTTTCATGTGCCTTAGCATGCCGTCCAGGAGAATGTGCTCCAAGATTTTGCCAGGCACAGAGGTGAGACTGACTGCTCTGTAATTCCCCGGGTCTTCCATTTTCCCCTTCTTGAAAAGGGGCGTTATATTTCCCTTTTTCCAGTCGTCGGGAACTTCACCTGACTGCCATGATTTTTCAAATACGATGGCCAGTGGCTTAGCAACTTCATTCGCCAGCTCCTTCAGGACCCGCGGATGGATTCCATCAGGTCCCATGGACTTGTGCATGTTCAGATTTTTAAGAGGGTCTCGAACCAGATCCTCTCCTACAGTGGGCCCAAGGTCTTCATTCTCACAGTCCCTGTGTCTGCCTTCTAAGACTTGGGTGGTGCAGTCAGAGCCTTTGCCAGTGAAGACCGAGGCAAGGAAGTCATTCAGAACCTCAGCCTTCTCCAAATCCTGGGTAGCCAGTTCTCCTGATAGGTTCTGGAGGAGGCCTACATTGTCCGTAGTCTGTTTTTTATTCGCTCCGTACCTATAGAATCCCTTCCTGTTATCCTTAACATCCCTGGCCAAGTTTAATTCTAACTGGGCCTTAGCCTTCCTAACCTGGTCCCTAGCTTCCTGAACAACATTCCTGTACCCTTCCCAGGCCGCCTGTCCTTGCTTCCACCTTTTATAAGCCTCTTTTTTCCCTTGAAGTTTCCTCAGCAGCTCCTTATCCATCCAAGGAGGTCTCCTGGCCCTCCTGCTGCACTTCCTTCTAGTTGGGACACAAGACTCCTGAGCTTGTAGCAGGTGATCCTTGAATATCAACCAACAGTCTTGGGCCCCCCTGCCCTCCAGGGCTATATCCCATGGAACCTTACTAAGCAGGCTCCTGAAGAGGCCAAAGTCTGCTCTCTTGAAGTCCAGGGCAGTGAGCTTGCTGCACGTCCTTCTCCCTGTCCTAAGGATCTCAATCTTGACCATCTCATGATCGTTACAATCAAGGCTGCCCTGGAGCGTCACATTTCCAACAGCCCTTCCCTGGTGGTGAGCACAAGGTCAAGCATGGCACCTCTCCTTGTCGGCTCCTCTGTTACTTGAAGAAAGAAGTTGTCTTGCACACAATCGAGGAACCTCCTGGATTGCTTGTGCTGGGCCGTACCGTCCCTCCAACAGATATCAGGGTGATTGAAGTCCACCATGAGAACAATGGCTTGTGAGTGTGAGGCTCTTCCTATCTGTCTGTAGAGTGCTTCATCCACAGGTTCTCCTTGATCAGGCGGTCTGTAACAGATCCCCACAGTAATGTCTCCCACGGCTGTTTTCCCTTTAAGCCTGACCCACAAACTCTGTAAACTGCTCACCTGCCCCCAGACAGAGTTCCATACTCTCCAGCCTATCCCTAACATAAAGGGCAACTCCCCCTCCTCGCCTGCCAGACCTGTCCTTTCTAAAGAGCCTGTAACCTTCCATTCCAACACTCCAGTCAGAGGAGCCATCCCACCATGTTTCTGTGATGCCTATTATAACATACCCCTGTAGACGTCCACACATCTCTTATTCCTCTTGTTTGCTCCCCATGCTACGGGCGTTTGTATAGAGGCATCTGAGCCAAGCTCCAGATGAAGCTGATTCATTGGCTGGAGTGGCTGGAATATCTCTATATTGCTCCGAGCATTTATTATAGGTGCTGGCAACTGACTGGGTGTGTTGGGATGGAATGATGCCCCCCTCCCCCAACACATCTAGTTTAAAGCCTCCTTGACCAGTCTGGCAAGCCTCCTACCAAAACCACTCTTCCCCTTCTTTATCAGAGCAGCTCCACCAGCCCCCAGTAGACCTGGCCTACATAACTTCAGTCCTATGTTCAAGACACCCAAACCCCTGACTATGACACCACCCTTTTAACCACTTAGTAACCTGGCCAATCCTCCTAGCTTTTTTAAGGCCCTCCCCTGTATCCTGGAGCATTGACGAAAAGACTATCTGAGCTCCAGAGCCCCTAACCACCTCTCCCAGGGCTCTGTAGTCCTTTTTTATGGTCCCCAGGCTACTACTATCTATATCCCTAGCACCCACATGGATCACTAGAAGTGGGTAATAGTCCATGAGACTTACTAGAGCAGGCAGCCTCTCTGCAACATCCCTGATCCGTGCCCCAGGTAGGCAGCACACCTCCCTTGAGACCAGGTCAGGCTGACACATGGGTGCCTCTGTGTCTTTCAAAGTAGAGTCCCCTACTACTAGGACCTGTCGCTTTTTCCTGGCAGCACCACTAGAGATCTTCTTTACCAGTGCACCAGCCGGTTGTTTCTAGTGCAAGTGCATTTCCTCATCAGCCCTCTGCAGGACAGCAAAGCAGTTCTGGATGGGGACAACAGATTTAGGAGGAAGACCCTTGCTTTTAATTGTCCTCTTCCTGCTTTTTTTGTTGTTTTTTGTCACTAATTCCCAGCTTCCTGGGATAACGGGCCTCCTTCTTTCCTCCATGAGCTAGAGGGGAAGCTTGAGGCCCCTTGCAGTTTGGGCCTGGAGCAAGCAGTCCTGCTTCCTCTCAGCTCCCCTGACATCTTGCAGCCTATTAATAGCCTTGCAAACTGCCTCAACCCACCCTGTTTGTCCGCTCTGCCTCGACCCGCTCTGTTCGCCGCGCTCCTGCTCGCTCGCGCTCCCTGGGGCAGGTTTTCAACCACTCAGGGCTGGTGCTGCTGCTCCTGGCTCCGGCCCCAGTGAGTCACATTTAAAAGTGGACAGTAGTGTGCTTTGAATAATATATTCAAATAGTGTTCATTAACCTCTTTTTAATCTACCTCTATTTCATATATATATATATACTGCCTTCAGTTATGCCCTTAGTGGTAATAAAACTGGATTTTGTCTCATTTTTAGTGGATAAGATGAACTCAGATTGGCAAAATCATGTCTAAAAGTTCTGAAATAAGAGTATGCCTAGAGGAGCATGAAGATCTAAGCTGACAGGGTGATCTTTTCTTCAGGGAGAGCTACACTGAGTTGCTCACCCATTGTCTGCACTGATTTCCTCAGCTGTTAAAAGGCCTAGTAATAATTCTACTAGTAATGGGTTATCTGCTGTAAAATGCTTTGGAGGTTGTGTTAACAGCTAAAGCTTATTAATATGAACACGTGCTTCAGGTTGGGCTCTTACATGCTGATATGATTCTTTATACAACTGCTTGTCTTTTTTAATTAGCAAAGCAGATACTCATGTGGAAATTATGTAAATAGACAGATTTTAGCACGGCATTTCCTTTTACTCATTAGAATAGAATGCAGTTCTTTGTGGGAGCAGCCATCCCCTCTCTTCCCACTGATTCAGCTTTCTTTTCCATTTTCCCTTGAGATTTTTAGGTTGAAAGAGTAGTGAGGTCTGAAGTTTGGCAGAAAGACATCAAAACCTGTAAATACTGCCTAGCTATACCAAAAAAAGAGAAGCCTTTATTCTGCTTATGTTTGCAAAAAACCTAAGAAGTGCAGCTCTAATGAACTGGACTCTTAGGAATTTTATGCCTTGCAAAATAAAAAGATCTCTACACAAATCCCTTTTGTTCACAGGATTTTATGTGCATCTCTTGCATAGCCTTTTGCAGTTCGAGCTCTGAGCTGTATCCTATTAACCAGAGAGAGGTCTAACGAAGAACAGGAAGAGAAGAAGGAGCCTCCATGCTATTAATAACCTAATTAAACATTTAAAAGTCAGGAAAAATGTCAAGGACAGACAACTGGATTCACATTAGAGTCAACTGCCTTATTTATTTCAATAGTTCCTAAATATTTATTAATAGAATATGAGGCTTGTAAGCTTTCAGCACAAGGTGATGCTGATGGCAAAATAGAGCTTGCAAGGTTATCCAGAAGAAATCATGTTGAGAGGCCATCTGGGTACATGTGGCCACTGGGACAAAGACGAGTACAGAACTTCAGCATGTTACATCTATTTGGAGTCCATAGCAGAAACAAGTATGTGATTTGTGAGGCCCTGACAAACGAAGCCATCTGGTGTCCAGTGATAAATGTAGGTCTTCTGTCTTGTACCTTGTATGGGAAGAATGGAAAACAATGATAGTTGTTTATGAGTTCTCAAAAGCGTATGTTAAAGTGTAATGAACTGAAGCTTGGGTCATTTTTTCAGCTTGAAGAAGAGAAGGTTCCTGAAGGGGAGACCTTAGAGCAGCTCCAGTACCTAAAGGGGCTGCAGGAAAGCTGGAGAGGGGCTTTGGACAAGGGCCTGTAGGGACAGGCCAAGGGGAATGGCTTGAACCTGCCCGAGGGGAGACTGAGATGAGCTCTTAGGCAGAAGCTCTTCCCTGTGAGGGTGCTGAGGCGCTGGCACAGGGTGCCCAGAGAAGCTGTGGCTGCCCCATCCCTGGCAGTGCTCAAGGCCAGGTTGGACACAGGGGCTTGGAGCAAGCTGCTCCGGTGGAAGGAGTCCCTGCCCATGGCAGGGGTTGGAGCTGGATGAGCTTTAAGGTCTCTTCCAAAACAATCCAGTCTGGGATTTCTCGTGTTAGAGTCTAGAACTAAAGCTTGGGTCATTTCTTGTGTTAGAATCTATGTAAACTAAGAGTAAGTTAGGTTTGTTTGTTTGGGGGTTGTTTTAAACATTCCTATGCATGCTGTCACTGACAGTAAAGAAAGTCTGCCTTCACTTAGTGTGCATCAGGATAAACTTGTGTATCCTAGAGACTGCCAGTAGTCCAAAGAAGGCATTACTGTATTGTTCTGCCTTCATATTTTGATTATTTACTCTGTAATGATAAGTGTAAATATAACCATGATTACAGAGGGAAATTCTATGTATTTATGTATATATATTATGTATTTATGTATATCTATTCTACCATTTTATGTGCATATCTATTTTCTACATTTTAATTTGGATACTGACAAGGGTATCCTTTAGCTAGGATCAGAATTTAAAAGGATGCTGGAGCTCTTTCTCATGCTGTTGTCTCTTGTTGCTCTTCCAGGTGAGTTGAAGATAAGTTAGTCAGAGATAGTTGATTCTTTTTCCCTTGAGCAATGTGGAAAGCTGTCATGTGTCATCTCAAGATGAAGATGTGGCTAATGCATAACAGGCCTATTTGTAATAGGATTCTCAATAACAAAGTGAATTCTGTTCTTCCTCAGGAATGTTGGTTTCTGTCTGTAGAACTTTATCAGCAGTTTATGTCCTTTCATTTCTTCTTAGAGCTTTAACCAGATTGAGAAGATAACTGGGCTGGGCAGCTTGAAAGCTCTACAGACATTGGACCTCTCTAGCAATAAAATAACTAGTCTAGAAGGCTTGAAGAAACATGATCTACTACAGGTGATCAACTTAGAGGATAACCAGGTAGCATACTTGATTTTGATTTATATAAAATATAACTTTTTCTAAGAATGCATCATTTTTTTCCGAAAATCCAATCCCTTTTAAGGCTTAATCAAAGAATCTTAAAATCTGCAAGAAATTAATTGTAAAAGATTATATTCATATCTTACTCCAGTGTTGCTTCACGTGTTTCTTGATAGTGTACTCCTTAGGCCTTAGATCTCTAGATGGGTTTATCTTTATGTAGGTATCACTTCTGTAGCATTTAGTGCTCACATACATAAATAAGAGTGCTCTTCTGAGTGGATAAGATAGGGATGAGCACGCAGCTTTTCCAGCTTGATTATTCTTGAGGCTTTTTACTTATATCACAGCTCTTCTAATGCCAGGCCTCAGAAAGCTTTGCTGGCATTTCTCAGCCTAATTTTACAACCACAGGCTCTTCTGAGCTTTCAGCTGGAAACATCCTATGGGGCAGAATTCATGGACTCTGTTATAAAGCAGCTTTCATTATGCAGCAGTACCCACTGGCAGTACAATGATACGGTCAAACTCATTTGGGTTTGAGTTTTGAAACCCAAGCCATATATACGTAATACTATTGATACTGATCTTCCAGCATCCTTACCTGAAAAGACTGGAAAGTGGAGACTTAACTGAAAATTTGTGAATCATTTTAACATCAAAGCTGGATCTGCTCATGAAAGAAAAAGTCTAAGAAAAGAAGATATAAAACCATAAATTGGGATATTATTGATATTTTTACTATATTGATAATTTTCTGTCATTTCCTCCATTTGCAAGATACATTTACAGGATGTAATACAAGACTATGAATTGTTTTTTCTCTCACTGTGTTCAGGTTGACATTTAAAGGTATATCAATTGCACAAGCCAGGAAACTAACTAATAGTACAGTTGCTATTAGCACTAATAACACCACCATTGCCTTATATAGTTTCCACTATTCTTTAGTATGTAAAGCTATTAATTTTACCTCATCAGAATTTGCCTCTTTTAATGATGTTATTGAAACTCTTTAATGAGTCACCGGTTTTTGAACATTTCCTTCTAAAGGAAGGAAATTTAAAGAGACTTTAAAGTGAATTTTGATTAATTAACACAGAAAGAGCTGAGTTTCTTGAGCTCATACCACCCAGTGTGATCTCACATGCTTGGTTTATCTGCAAACTAGGTCTCTCTTATACATGTTGAGTGATTTTCCAGATGCTGACAGTTGGCATTCTAGGATTTCTTTATGAAATCCACCCAAATGACGTTTAGCTTGGTCAAAACTGTTTCATGGTGGGCTTCTTGATATCCCTAAATGAATACTGGGTAGGCTATGGTGGAGGTTTGTGTTTTTAGACTGCGTATAGGGATAGAATCTGGAGTCTTCTAAGTTCAGTGTTTCAGCAGTGGAGGGAGAATAGGTATCAAGCATTACAAGGCTATCCTACCATGGATCCAGTGACCTCTGATACTGCCTCTCCACTCATGATAAAGTGAGGTTAGGGTACTGGTTTGAACTAGTTTAGCAGATGCCATCCCTGGCATTGTTCAAGGCCAAGCTGGACAGAGTCTCGGGTGACATGGTCTAGTGTGAGGTGTCCCTGCACATGGCAGGGGGTTGGAACTGGATGATCTTAAGGTCCTTTCCAACTCAAACCATTTTGTGATGCTATGGCTAAAATGAGGCCACATGAATTCCATAGATGCATTTAATTGACAACCTTACAACTGTTCCCTCAGCATTTATAGTGCCTCAAGTGAGACTTTGTTTTGGGCACACAAACTCTGATTAATCCCACTTAACTTCTAATGCTGGTCTGATGTGCCCGAGTGCAACCAAGCCAGGTTTCCTCTGTGGATAGAGGAGACCTTAAGTGGAAGGCATCATCCTCTGGACACACACAGCCAAGGACAGCCATGCGGATGCTTTTCAATCAAGTGCTGCAACTTAGGTAGGATGAATTTGATCTGCAGTGAAAAGAAACTCTTCTTAGGATTTTCTTTTGCCAGTCAGCTAAAGCACAAATATAAGTGCACAATTGCCTCACTTAAGCACATCAGCCACATAAAAACTGAATGTGTCAGGGCCTGACATTTGAAAGAACTGCAAAAAATCAGGTGGTTTGAAATTGCTGTCTGTATTGTGCTGCTCCTCCAGCTAACATATAAGTTGTCTGCCTTTTGTGACTAGAAGTGCCTTATTGAATGCACTTAACATATAACCTGTTTTGTGAGTATAATGAAGTTGGTTTATGTCCAGATTTTAAAAGCAGGGACTAAAATACCTTTTCACCACCACCACCCCCCCCATCCCCCATAGTTATCATGGATTGTGTTGCTGCTGATTTGTGTTCTCTTTCTGTCACTAATCAGATTGCTGAGCTGTGTGAACTTAAGCACATTGAAGATCTGCCTCTCCTCAGAGTTTTAAATCTGTTAAAGAATCCTGTACAGGTAAGAGGAAGCCAAAAATAAGAATCTGGAGCTGCTGGTTTGGATCACACCAGAATCCCTTTAGCCTCAGCTTCTACATCTGACAGGGGCCAGGTCATTTTAGGGAGTTAGTACAAGAAACACTGAGTGATGGCTTGCCTGTCATGGGTACCAACCTTTGTCTGGGAACTTTGTCTAAAGGAAAGCTGCATGTGAATCGTGATGTTTAACACAGTAAATCCATTGAATTGATTACTTCAATTTGTGAATCCATTTATAATTTGTATTCACAGCATTCCACAATTTTAGTTTGGGAAAAGATTCCCTTTTCTTTTGCTTTGAAGGTCTGTACTCAATTGTCCCTGGTAAAAGCCCAAAGGAACTTAATAGTGTCCCATTTAAATCATGTGTCTCTCGAACCTGCATCATCTTTTCTTCTCTAGGATTTACTTACTTCTTATTTATGGCTCCCATAATATTCCTCAATCAATGAATTAAACATCCATTTCATCAACAACATCAGTTGCAAAATATAGGAAATTCTAACTTTGCCTCTGCATTTATCATTTGTCCTTGGTGATAAAAGGTGATTCTTTCCTGACTCTTGTGATTTCTAAATTTTATGTGAATTTTACAGCGATTTCCAATGTTAGAAAGAAGAAAAATATTAAGGGTTTAATTTCTTCTTCCTGTAATTGCCAGTTTTGCTTTGACTTTCATGAGGATGGTCTGTTGTGGCACACAATGACATTACTGTGTAAGAAATACCCAAAATAGGCTGCCCCTGGTCCTCTGTAATCCCAAAGACTTTTTCTATTCAGCTGTCCTTCCCCAAAGCAAAGTCTCATCATATTCCTTTCAATTACTCTTTTAATAACTTATACATGCGACAACCATCCTGTGACAGCTGTTCTCTTGTTTAACAGGACCTTACTGGTTTGGAACTAGGAACCTTCATGAACTTGTCAGTGTTGGCGTTTTAATTCGACTTTCAATTATTCTTTTTATTGTCTCAGACTTAAAAGCCTGTAGGATAACAAATTTATAGTGCAAATTC
This sequence comes from Lathamus discolor, assembly GCF_037157495.1. Taxonomy (NCBI): domain Eukaryota; kingdom Metazoa; phylum Chordata; class Aves; order Psittaciformes; family Psittacidae; genus Lathamus; species Lathamus discolor. Next base: position 5,975,587 of record NC_088884.1, read on the forward strand.
TCTTCTAAAGTTCCTATAGTATGACTGAGGTTAGAATTATTAACCATAGTTTATTACTGTGTAATATTGCTATGTGACTTATCATAGCGATAGGACAAGGGGTAACAGGTTCAAACTTAGGGGAAGTTCAGGTTGGATATAAGGAAGAGGTTCTTTACTGTGAGGGTGCTGAGGCACTGACACAGGGTGCCCAGAGAAGTGGTGAATGCTCCATCCCCAGCAGTGTTCAAGGCCAGGCTGCACAGAGCCTTGGGTGACATGGTCTAGTGTGAGGTGTCCCTACCCATGGCAGGGGGTTGGAACTGGGTAATATTAAGGTCCTTTCCAACCCAAACCATTCTATGATTCTATAATCCTGGCATAGATAACACTTTTAATTCTCCAACAGTCTTTCTTGGTGTTCTAGTGGATGTGGTGGTGAATTTTAAGTTCTCATCTTGACCTTTTGAACAACGTAGTTGGCGACGTTGAACAATTGTTAACTCTTGCTGCAGAAGCTAAGCTTGTGGTGGGGAGTGAATTTATAGTGTATTGACATCAGGTAAAGAGCTTTTTATGTTGCAATGTATTAAGGCCAATTCAATTTCAACTGATTGAGATGAAATATTAGACTGATGAAGTTAGGTACTTTATGTCAAAGTGGAAACTTTGTCCTTCAGGAGCAAGCAGATTATTGGCTCTCTGTGATTTTTATGTTGCCCAAACTAACAGAACTGGATCTCAAGAAGATTTCGGTGAAAGAAAAGGTATGTAAATATGATACCCTTCTGAACTTGTCCTAAATAAAGAATATTAAAAACTATGCATGCAAATGCAGCTTTGTAGTCATGTGGGAGTGACAAACCTCCCATGGTTTAACCCCCAAGATAAGCTACAAATTCAGACATCTGCTTTTAAATCCAGTGTTCAAGGCCAGGTTGGACACAGGGGCTTGGAACAATCTGCTCTAACGGAAGGTGTCCCTGCACATGGCAGGGATTGGAACTGGAGGAGCTTTAAGGTCCTTTCCAACCCAAATCAGTCTGGGATTCTATATACATGGAATTTCTGGCAGTTGTGGTATGTAAAAATGCAAGGCTTCTTACTTAAAAACTTAGTTCAGTGAAGCGATTTACTTAGCAGCCATTGTTACTCAGCTAGTGAATCCAAACTAACAACTACATTCATGAAACACTCTGAAGTGATAACCACTGTGCTATCTCTAAAATACTATTGTTGGGAGTTTCTTAGTGTCATGTACAGCAAAGTGAACTCTGAAAGTTAAAGTGCTGCTTGTATCCCATTCTACTCCATGCAGCTTTCACTGTAAAATCTTCTGCCAAAACCAAACCTTCTGTGGTAATGGAATCCTTTCCCTCTTGTGCTGCTTTTACTGTAATTTGGTTGCTGCATGTAGTATTTGGGCTCAAGCCATGCTAGAATTGCTAGGATCAACAGCTGCCAATTGGGGTTGGATTTCAGGGAAATATCCTTTAAAATTATACTTCCTGGAAATTCGTTGCTCCTAACTTTGACTGCATAAATATTAGAGTTCTTGTTGAATGCCAGGCTCTCTCTGTCTTGAGCACAGAGAAGGGATAATACCAGGGTGTAATTCACCCACTTATCCAAGTGTGGTTTTGAAGTGAACCCCCCAGTTGCCCAACTTGCTGTGCTTGGGTCTCAGTATGGAATAATCTTGCAATATGTTCCCTGTGAGGGTGCTGAGGCGCTGGCACAGGGTGCCCAGAGAAGCTGTGGCTGCCCCATCCCTGGCAGTGCTCAAGGCCAGGTTGGATGGGGCTTGGAGCAAGCTGCTCTAGTGGAAGGTGTCCCTGCCTGTGGCACGGGCTTGGAAGTGGATGGGCTTTAAGGTCCTTTCCAATCCAAACCATCCTATGATTCTATATGAACTTCTTCAGGGCTTAACCTTAACCAGACGATGTGCAACTAAGGTGCTCCTAGCCATTAATTCAAACCAAACTAAGTCGAGTGAAATGAGCTCCCTTCCTCCACTCCTCCCAAAATAGTGTGGACATTGGGTCCTTAGTACTGAAAACCTTGCTTTAAAGATCCTCTTCTGCTGTACCACACTACTGGCTAATACAGGCATGGTTCTCATCAGAACTTACAGCAGTGTCTTGCAGCAGTGTTGTCTAGTTGATATTTGATGGTTTACCTGAAGTGACTCAGTAGTTCTTAACCTGACTCTGAGTGCACAGCATTAATAACACCAAAAAATATGCAACCCATTAATGGTCAGTATCCTCAATGGAGCTTTCAATAGAATGGACGGAGGGAATCCTTGGAGTTTAAGTGCTTCTCATTCCAGGAAAGCCAGAAATGCATTGTCAGGAGAAAACTGCAGTTTCTTCGTTAATGCCCATTCTGTTCCTCTTCTGACAAAGAAATGAATTACTTCAGTCCCTAAGGATTTTACATCGGCATCTTCCACCAGCACTAAGAGGATGCAAATTAATGGATAATTAAAACCTAAGCAAAATTACTTTGCATCTTATATAGCATCCTGCTTGCTTTCCAGTAAAATGGTGACTATATCAAAGATGGTAAGCTATATCTGGCTGCCTTCCATCCCTCCATCAAATTGAGCTTAAAACTCCTGAAAAGATTTATGTGCTCACAGACAAACCAAATACAGAGACTGACCCTCATAAATACGAAGCCACCATTATTCATAGTGGTCTGCTAAGCATACAGGAGCTGGAAACCATAACATCACTGCTCTTCTTTCTTTTGCCCCTGAACAGGTTGCTGCTGTGAATAAATATGATCCTCCTCCAGAAGTAGTTGCTGCTCAAGACCATATGACTCATGTTAGGCGTGGCATGATGCAGCCCCAGAAGATCTTCGACAGGTAAGCTTCCTTCCACTTCACATCTGCTCCTGAGGGTGGCACTCATGTAAAGCACAATGTGTTGTCACGTTCAGAGGGACGTTTTCCTGTCCCTCTCCCACCTCTAAATGAATCTACTGAAGAGGAGACGATCTATGGTATTCCGTTAGTTAGCAGGCTGGAAATCGGGCAGATCTTATAGAATCACAGAATCGTTAGGGTTGGAAAGGACCTTCAGATCATCTGGTTCCACCCCCCTTGCCATGGGCAGGGACACCTCACACTAAACCATCCCACCCAAGGCTCTGTCCAGCCTGGCCTTGGACACTGCCAGGGATGGAGCACTCACAGCTTCCCTGGGCAACCCATTCCCCAAATCTTATTTGGTTGGAATTGATTATGGAATGAAATCCATTCACCTCTAAAGGCTCAGACAGATTGTCTGCAGCTCTGTTGCTTTTAAACAATCTGTTGAAGCAGATGGCCACAAGCACCATCAAGGAAAGATGCAAGATTTCTCTTAATTCCCAAAGGCATTTGAAAAATCTCTAGAGGCAGAAGAGAGCTGTAAAACAGAGCTTCTTCCTGTTCTGCTTACTTCTTCTCTTCATACTTTTGGCATCCCATTGTGAACAAAATGACCTTATCTTGTGGCTTTGGAGCACATTTTATATTCATAAGGTGAGATTTTTAAGTTTCTCCTCAGGGAACTCCAGCTACTTCTGTCTTTGGGAGGAGATGATGCCACTTGAAGCACAGATGGGAGAGGCAAATCATTGTGCTTTTCCAGTGTCGCCATTGGCATGCCAGGTGACTTCCCTCAGTCTCATTTCTCATGGAGAAATTGGAAATGGCCATAATGTGCTGCTCTGCAGGTGTGTTATGATGCTTCCTTGATGAGTGCTTGGAACATGCTCTGATGGAAAATGTTATGAAATGTATGTGATCTATTCTTATATTTGCTACAGTGGGTACTGAGATCAACTTTCATGTCCCCACATCCCATTGTAGCACCATTTTAGACATCTGAATTCATAATTGAGTAGCCCAATACACTGAACCTCCCTTCCGGTGTCTGAACGGGGCTACAAGGATGCTGGAGAGGGGCTCTTCATCAGGAACTGTAGTGATAAGACAAGGGGTGATGGGTTCAAACTGAAACAGGGGAAGCTCAGGTTGGAGATAAGGAAGAAGCTCTTCACTGCGAGGGTGCTGAGGCACTGGCACAGGGTGCCCAGAGAAGTGGTGAATTCTCCATCCCCGGCAGTGTTCAAGGCCAGGTTAGACAGGGCCTTGGGCAACAGGGACTAGTGTGAGGTGTCCCTACCCATGGCAGGGGGTTGGAACTGGATGATCTTAAGGTCTTTCCAACCCAAACCGTTCTGTGAGTCTATGAATTAAGATCTGTGATTTATTAACTCAGAAACTTATAGGTTTAGAATAACTTTATTTCAAGTCTTATGTTCCCTGGGAGTGTTGACAAAAGACTGGAGCTATCCCAGGGGTGATGACAGCTCTGCAAATTCATAGCAGCCTGTTAAAAAAGCTTCCTAAGATTTATTTACTGCTCTGCAGGGCTGGAGGTTTCTTTAACTAAAAGCACAATAGTTTTACCTAAAGGCATGGATTTCTTCCAGTGCAGACATAGGCTCTATTTAAATATTTGTTTCCTGGACTGTGTATGTGTATCTTCTTTGCTGGAAAGCAGCAATTCTGTCTTGTGTCAGAGGTATTGTATGCACAAACATAGAAACATGCAGACCAACACTGACAGGGCTGACCAAGATTGTTAATGACGCTTTGAATGCTCGCCCGTGCTCAGCTGGAAAGCAAACAGCAGAGTCATTAGTGAAATCTTCCTAATGAGGATGTGTTCCAGACTTCTACACTCTAAAATGTTTATTGGAACCAGCTTAGTACATAGTTCATTTGCATCTATCATTTTAAATTAATTAATTTGTAGTAATGGCTGTATTAAGAAGTGAAAATAAAGCAAAAAGTTACGTTCTTGCATAGTCTGCAGTCAGAAAACATTCACATTAAGTTCCTTATGCCATTCCCTCTCTGTGTGTACCTTGTGGTTCTTTAATTACATAGCAACACACCACTGAACAACATGATGTTTGTCCCCTACCACACATGCATGTGGCATTTTAAAAGGGAGCTTGATCATCGTTAGAACTGCTAAATGGTGAGCAGAAATGTAGTAACAGGGGGCTTTTCAGTCTACTGGGTGAGTAGAATCATAGAATGTTTTGGGTTGGAAAGGACCTTCAGATCATCCAGTTCCAACCCCCCTGCCATGGGCAGGGACACCTCACCCTAGACCATGTCACCCAAGGTTCTGTCCAACCTGGCCTTGAGCACTGCCAGGGATGGGGCAGCCACAGCTTCTCTGGGCACCCTGTGCCAGTGCCTCAGCACCCTCACAGGGAAGAGCTTCTGCCTTATCTCCAACCTGAACTTCCCCTGTTTCAGTATGAACCCATCACCCCTTGTCCTATCACTACAGTCCCCGATGCAGAGCCCCTCTCCATCACCCTTGTAGCCCCCTTCAGACACTGGAAGCTCTCTGAGGTCTCCACGCAGCTTCTCTTCTCCAGGCTCAACAGCCCCAATGTTCTCAGCCTGTCTCCATACAGGAGGTGCTCCAGCCCCTGAGCATCCTCGTGGCCTCCTCTGGACTTGCTCCAACAGCTCCATGTCCTTCTTACGCTGAGGACACCAGAACTGCACAAGTGGGGTCTGCAAGTGGGGTCTCGCGACATGAGGCTTGGTATCTGGCTACTGAAGATCGATTCATTCATTCTTCTCTTTAGTAATGAACGTAATTAACCATTGGAGCCATTTACCAAGAATTCCCCACATCTGGAATGCTTTTAAGTATAATCTAACAGAACCCCAGGAATCAGGCTTGAAACAAGAACTAACTTGGGGAAACACTGTAGCCGGTGTGATGAGGCAAGTCTGACTTAGGTGATCGCAGTAGTCCCTTCTGGCCTTGCTATCTATTAATCTTGCACAGCAGTCTATTACTGTACTCATCAAAGACAAAGAAAGAGGAAAGATGCTCATTAAACGAGCCCAGATACTGCTGACAAGTTATAGGCAACCCAAAACTTCCAGTTTCTCTTTTGAGAACCAGTAGGTGGGGATGTAATGAAACAGAGGATTATGGAAATGTTCTCTATGTTCTTCTGATGAAATAACAAATCCAAGGAATTTGAGGATGTGAGGGATTTGAGCAATGGAAATTTACTTCAGAGAATATGAATTCTGAGTATAAGCATGTCAAATAATGATACATTGTGTCATTATTTGATATAACACTTCATTGCAACAGAACAGATTACAGAGGAATTCTGCATTTGCAAGCATGTAACAAGCTCTATGCAAGGAGAGGGAATATAACTAAACTATGCTGAACATAAGGGTTCTGTCTTCACGGACCTGCCTTGGCATCTTTACTCACAAAGGGCATGGCCTTGAGCAAAAGAACCTTTCTGCTACATCTCGATAGAATTTGAATCTCTAGTCAGTGAGAGTGTTTCCTGGAATTCCCATCTTTGAAGTGGTTCATCTACAACAATGCACTTGTAGCATCCACGGCTGTCACTAATACTTTCTGGGATGATGTTGCCTTAAACTGGTCTTTGCATAGAAACCCAGTTTGTGTTGGAAGAGTCCTTAAAGCTCATCCAGTTCCAACCCCTGCCACGGGCAGGGACCCCTTCCACTGGAGCAGCTTGCTCCAAGCCCCTGTGTCCAACCTGGCCTTGAGCACTGCCAGGGATGGGGCAGCCACAGCTTCTCTGGGCACCCTGTGCCAGCGCCTCAGCACCCTCACAGGGAAGAGCTTCTGCCTAAGAGCTCATCTCAGTCTCCCCTCGGGCAGGTTAAAGCCATTCCCCTTGGCCTGTCCCTACAGGCCCTTGTCCAAAGCCCCTCTCCAGCTTTCCTGCAGCCCCTTTAGGCACTGGAGCTGCTCTAAGGTCTCCCCTTCAGGAGCCTTCTCTTGTCCAGGCTGCCCCAGCCCAGCTCTCTCAGCCTGGCTCCAGAGCAGAGCTGCTCCAGCCCTCGCAGCAGCTCCGTGGCCTCCTCTGGCCTCTCTCCAGCAGCTCCATGTCCCTCTTGTGCTGCTGCCCCAGAGCTGGATCAGGGCTGCAGGGGGGTCTCCCCAGAGCGCAGCAGAGGGGCAGGATCCCCTCCCTGAGCTGCTGCTCACGCTCTGGGGGTGCAGCCCAGCACACGGGGGGGTTCTGGGCTCAAGTGCACACTGAAGCCGGGTCATGGGGAGCTTCTCATTCACCAACACCCCCCAAGTCCTTCTCCTCAGGGCTGCTCTCACCACATATGTTAAAAGGGAAAAGACAATCTTAACAGCTTGGAAATCATGACAGGAGGAAGCTATTTTTTGAACTGAACAGAATGTCACAACTGAATACATTCAGATAAGGATTTTTAAGGTGTATTTTTACCTTCTTCAGTATTTTTCATGTATTGTGCTAACAACTTGTGCTTATATTGTCTAATGGCTTGTAAATGACACTAAACAGCACAGTAAGTATAAAAATCTTTAAATATCCCAAGGGTTCTGCTACTGTCGTGCTTTAAAATAGCCTAGTGGATGGAACACCGAACCAGGATCTGGGTTCATTTCACAGCTTAGTAATAGCCCATATGTACAGAGATTATCCAGTTTCTTTAATTTATTAGGTGTATCTGTTGTGTCTTTTGTGAGGCTGATACTCCATAGAGAAATAGGAGGCTCAATTTCCTCATTATCTCAGTGCTTCTGTAGCATCAAGTCCCGTTATATACCAATAGTCTGGTAGACAATAGAGCTGGTTTGCTGATACTAAAATAGGAGTAAAGCCATTACTTTGAAATCTCTCTTTTCCATGCTTGTGTTCAATGGTTATCGTTACTTCTTAGTTACTTAGAAAAGGTAAAAGAAATGCTCTCTGGTTTCAGGTATTTGCATTTACCTGCTTAAATTGCATTAAATAGAAGCTAAATACACATAGGTTGTTTCCATCCACTTTAAATTTATTTAAACTATTTATTAGTTAAAAATAAATGAGTTTGGAGCTATTTTAACTATTTCTGACGTATTATCAAGTGGCTTCATCAGATCTAGCTGAGGGTTAGAAATGAGAGTCCACAGTTGCATTCCATTTTTAGCTGTCTACATAAATTGCTGGACACTCAAAAGCGCACAACTGCTTTTCATTCCAGTATTTACAGCTGGAAGTGGAAATCTGAGGCTCTAACCATCTGCTCAGCATGGAGAAAATGGAGGGCTTTGTATTTCTGTGGCACTTTGGGTTCTTTTAGTGTGATGGTGTTTGTGTTCAGTGGATCTTAGCGGTTTTCATTGTACTGAATCGTAGAGTCCTTTACAAATCACCACCTTCATCTGGCAGGGCCATGGAAGTCAGCAAGATTCCATGCAGGAGCGTGGAAAGGTTGGTAGGATTGAGTCCAGGTTCATGCTAGGCTCATTATCCTCATCATTAAAACACTACCAGCTCTGCAATAGACTTGGAAAACTCTTAAACATATCCCAGCAACACTGTGACTGCAGAGGGAGCTTTAGAAAAGGCTGTAAATCAGAAAAGATTATAGCAGATAGAACATTATTCCTTTGGCAAAAGAGACCCAGGGGTCTTTAATGCAGCATTTTGTGCTATTTTTATGTTTAGAGCACATCAAACTGAGCACACGCTTCTCCTGATTGTTGTCTACACTGCGAACAATGTGAACAGTGTGATAGACAGATGAGATTAGTTGAAATGATGATAAAGCCTCTGCAGAAGCTTTATACAAAGTCGCTAAAGATTTCATTTGTAGGTAATGTGACAGCTCCTTTATTTTCCTTTCTTGTAGCACTTTACCTTCTCTTGATACTCCCTACCCCATGCTGGTATTCGCTGGTCCGGTAGCCTGTGGTAAGAGAGAGCTTACTCACAAGATCTGCAGACAGTTCAACAATTTCTTCAGATTTGGGTAAGTTGGCTCCCTAAGTTGAAAGGACCAAGTGATCCAGGCTAGAATTGCTCCTGGTTTGGTGGCTGTTGTTGTTTCTCTTCATAAAGAAGTTAAAGACAATAAATGTTCATTGCTCTGCATTTTAGCTCTTCCCAGGGCCTGATTGCCTGAAGTCACCACATACTTCCTTAAAAGAAAAGCTATTTAAATGCTTGTGTTCTTTTCAAAGGTGAACAGCAAACGAACAAAAGTGTCATTTAGTGCTCCCTTTATTGATCTGTTCCCTCTCTGTTCACTAATGCCCCTCAACCAAAGCATCTGTTTATATACATATGCATTGGGTGGGATGGTTTAGTGTGAGTTATCCCTGCCCATGGCAGGGGGGTTGGAACTGTGATCTTGAGGTCCTTTCCAACCCTAACTATTCTATGATTTCTCTTTATTCTTGTAATGTACCTGCATATAACACATTAGCATGCGTGTGCTGAGGGCATCCAGAAGCTAAGCAAAGAAGCAAGTGCAGTTGCTGGACCAGTTTATTATCCTGGGAGTAGTGTTATCAAAGCAAATGGCACCTTTCAGAATTCACCCACCTGCTGGGAGGACAAATTCTCCCTACCTGGAAGGCCTGAATTATGATCCTTTTGGGCTCCCTGTGTGTTTAGTGGAGAGAACCTATCTCCTCCCAAGGGAGATTCAATCTTTGTGAATCACTTCCCTGAGGCACCCACTTATTTCCAGTGCCCAAGAGACAGGAAGTCTGGGTAAGTTATATCACCACTATCTGGTACTCAAAGTTAGGTGGTGCAAGCTGATACTCTCGTCCATCCATTCCATTCTTCAAGATACCTGACTTTCATAGGTCTTATAGCACATGCTGTCTCTTTCCAAGAGAGGTTCAGCCTTTGTGAATCACTTCCCTGAGGTACCCACATATTTCCAGTGCCCAGGAGGTAGGAAGTCTGCCTGAGTTGGACGACCACTATCTGATGCCTAAAATTAGGTGGTGCAAGCTGTTTCTCTTGTCCACCCATTCACAATATTTGACTTTCATAGGTCCTATAGCACCCAGAAAGCCAACCGTATCCTGGGCTGCATCAAAAGGAGCGTGACCAGCAGGTCGAAGGAGGTGATCCTGCCCCTCTACTCTGCTCTTGTGAGACCTCACCTGGAGCATTGTGTGCAGTTCTGGTGTCCTCAACATAAAAAGGACATGGAACTGCTGGAACAAGTCCAGAGGAGGCCACGAGGATGATCAGGGGACTGGAGCACCTCCTGTATGAAGACAGGCTGAGGAAGTTGGGGCTGATCAGCCTGGAGAAGAGAAGCTGCGTGGGGACCTCAGAGCAGCCTTCCAGTACCTGAAGGGGGCCTATAGGGATGCTGGGGAGGGACTCTTCGTCAGGGACTGTAGTGACAGGACAAGGGGTAACGGGTTAAAACTGCAACAGGGGAAGTTTAGATTGGATCTAAGGAGGAAATTCTTTCCTGTTAGGGTGGTGAGGCACTGGAATGGGTTGCCCAGGGAGGCTGTGAGTGCTCCATCCCTGGCAGTGTTCAAGGTCAGGTTGGATGAAGCCTTGTGTGGGATGGTTTAGTGTGAGGTGTCCCTGCCTATGGCAGGGGGGTTGGAACTGGATGATCTTGAGGTCCTTTCCAACCCTAATTATTCTATGATTCTACGATTCTGTGCTATTCAGCACCAGTCTATATTCCTATATACATTATATTGTTATATTGTCACTCCTCTATTTTCTCTTTTATTACACTGATTTATCCATTCATTTTCAACTTAACTTTAGCCATAGTTTCACATATATTGCCACAGTAGAACCTGGGTCTCTATTTATGCACTCTTAGGTAATGAATTCTAAGAAAGGGACCATGGACACATACATATATGAGAATGAAACCTTAAGAGTTCTTACCATCACAGGACTATGTTCTGCATGTCAATGTGATGTCTAGTAGTAGCCTTCTCTAGCACATGATGGTGAAGAGGTCTATGTGTATTTCTGTCTGCTCTGTACTCAAGATTGTAGCCACTTGCTGGTTTAGGTCATAAAACGAGCAAGTTGAAAGGACATTGTAAGACTACATGATTGGAAAAAGGACTTTTTAGCCTTTAAAGCAACGACGATGTTTTGAAAGACTACATTGGAAATGACAAGCTAATTGAAAGCCAATTGAAATTTCCCAAGCGCTGTGCAGGGGTTTTTTTAAGAGCATTGTTTTTCTACCGTGTATTTTATTTTCTAAAAGCTTTATGCGTGAGGGGAAGCTAAAAAAAGGGGGGAGAGAGAGAGGAACGGAATCTTAACAGAGCAGAAAATTGCAACCATAAAGCAAAGTTGTGTTTTAATTATTCAGGGGAGATTTCAGCAATTTTCTGGCTTCTACCTTTAGATTTCAAACATTCCACTCATTAAAAATGTATTGCACGCAGGAAACCCTGGCAGCTTGAATGTAAACATGGCGTTGCAATTCAAAAGGGTTGTAATGTAGGAAAGTGTTTCAGAAAACCCAGTGAAATTGGACCCTCCAACCATCTGGCTGGTGCTTGGGAGTGACCTTTAAAGCTCAATGCATTCATAATATCTTAAAGAAAATCAAGCCTTTGAAGTGGAGTTTTAGAGCCCATGTGCAGCGCACTGTTCTCATTTGTCATAGCTTGCTGATATAAAAGCAAGTGGCACCCTCTAAATGCTGTGGTGGTGAAGATCTGACAAGCTCTGTTTTACTGACTAAACTCGTGTCATGGTTTAACCCCAGCCCCATGCAGCTGCTCACTCACACTGTCCCCAGTGGGATGAGGGAGAGAACTGGAAGGTAAAAATGGGGAAACTCGTGGGTTGAGATAAAAACAGTTCAATAAGAAAAAGCAAAAGCTGTGTGCAAGCAAAGCAATCCAAGGAATTCATTCACCACACAGAAACACAGAATGCTTTGTGTTGCAAGGGGCCCTAAAGCTCATCCAGTTCCAACCCCTGCCACGGGCAGGGACACCTTCCACTGGAGCAGCTTGCTCCAAGCCCCTGTGTCCAACCTGGCCTTGAGCACTGCCAGGGATGGGGCAGCCACAGCTTCTCTGGGCACCCTGTGCCAGCGCCTCAGCACCTTCAAACCATCACAGGAGGGTGTTCAGCCATCCCCAGGACAGCAGGGCTCCATAATGCAAAATGGAGACTTGGGAAGACAAACACCAGCACTCCGAATGTCCCTCCCTTTTTTCCTTCTTCTCCCAGCTTTATATGCTGAGCATGATGCTATGTGGTATGGCATATACCTTGGGTCAGTTGGGGTCAGCTGCCCTGGCTGTGTCCACTCCCAACTCCTTGTGTATCCCCAGCTTCCTCACTGGTGGGGTGGGGCAAGGAGCAGAAAAGGCCTTAGAATCATAGAATCATGGAATCCATTAGTTTGGAAAAGACCTTTAAGCTCATCAAGTCCTCAGCACTGCCAAGCCCACCATTAAACCATGTCACTGAACGTGTCACCTTAACGCTGTGTAAGAAGCACTGCTCAGCAATAACTAAAACATCCCTGCGTTATCAACACTGATTCCAGCACAAATCCAAACCACAGCCCCACACCAGCTACTATGAGAAAAATTAACTCTACCCCAGCCAAAACCAGCACAACTTCTTAATGGTTTATAACTGGTTTCTAATGGGGGTTTTGGGTTTTTTAGGGCTTTTTTAGTATTTCATCCTGGTAGTAAGCTCATGTACCTGAGGTTTATCCTATTGTCCTTATGTGGTGGCAGCTAATTACTTTTCCTGCCTTCTATCCTACTTTTCTTCCTTGTTTCAGGATTGTTTCTTCCCTTTCCTATTAACAGTCTACTTAAAGATGGGTCTTTATAATCTCTTTCTTAACCTCAGTTCAGCCTAACTCTCAGTCTCCTTTCCCATATTTAGGATTCTACTTTATATCATCCACAAGCTGACAGGAGTAGGAAAAAAATGGTTTCATCATTTCTCTGTTACAGGGTGCTCTGACAGCTTCAGTTCAGGCTACCCTGGGCTGGGACGGGATTTATAGCCAAAATGTAATGTTACATTGGAACTTCCTTTTTGTATTTATGGGTTGATCTTTCAAATATGCAGCATTAGTGCTGTGATTTGCACCTCGTATTTCTTCTCCTCTTCAAAATAAACTGATTTGTAGCATTCTCCCGTTCCCCCCCTCTCCCTTCCGATTCCAGAGTTGCTTCTATGATTGAAACCAGGTTATTTCTTTATTATACCATCTATCTTCCAGGCCCTGTCACACCACCAGGGAAGCTTACTTTGGAGAAGAAAACAGGCTTGATTACTACTTCGTTACTCAAGAAGAATTTAACAAAATGGTGAACATGGTATGTACCTGACTAGTATCCTAGTAGGCCCATTTCCTACCCCCCAGAGTGAACTCAGCTTTATGACTGCTCTGATTTTGATTTTTATTATATTAGGTTTGTGTGTGCGGGCTTATTCACTCACGGGCCCGTAGCTAAAGTTTACAGATGGAAACCACAAATCTCTTGTATCGTTGTATATTTATTCTGTCTTGTATGAATGTAGAGAAACCATTAAATGTGCATAATGATCAGTAGGAAACTTTAAACAGTACTATAATGTCGAAATAAACTTATTTCCATGTGCACATACGTGTGTGCAGGGAAGAAAAACTCCTTAAATAGTTGATATCCTTTTTCCTTGTTATTTCCAAATCTTCCGGCAACCCCACAGCGAAAGCAGTCTTTGAAAGCTTAGCAAACTCACCCTGAAGGCATTGTGTCTCTCTCTGAAGGCGATGTGCCTCCAGCTACTGTTTCTGATGCCTTTTGCTGCCTGCAGTAAAACATTGGCTTGAAAAGCCACAACGGAGCTCATTATTTATACACATACAAATGGGGGAGCCACCACAGACTTAAGCAACTGATCTGGTCCTAAATGATAACTCTTAGTAATCAAATAGTTTCATTTGAAAAGCATATAATCTGCTTACATCTCTCTAGATGTACTAATGGGACGCAAAGTTTCAGTTGTCAGGTTTTAACTTTGAAATTCCTTGGCCAATTATACATTCTCCTTGCAGATCTGTTTCTGTCCTCTCTTTGGCATCTTCTCTTTTAGATGGCATGGCCATATGGTTTGATGTAATGTCAAAAGAAGGATGCCCCTTGCTTTAGATCTCGCTTTCTTTACAGTGTAAATGAATAACCAATGAAAGCTGTAACCTGTCAGCAGCTTGTTTTCAAGACACTGGTGTTTTATTATCTATGAACAATGTACAAGCACATGCCCTGCAGGAATGACTACGTGCTCTTCCCTGCAAATTGTGTGTTCCCATTGGCCTCATTATTCTTGATGGTTTAGGCAGGGAGAAACTTTGTAGGGAATAAAACCAAGGAAGTCCAGAGCGATTATGCTCCTTTAAGGAAGTTTTTTCCCTTAAATATTTCTTTTCTCATCATAACTGCTGCTTTGAATTTCAGGGGCAGTTTATAGCAACCTATAAATACAATGGCTATTCCTACGGTCTTGCAAGAGACACTATCGAATCAATTGCCAGAGAGGGTCTTGCAACTTGTGTTGAATTAGAATTAGAGGTAAGGATTACTAATTGCTTAACCATTGTTGATTGGGTCATTCTGTAACCTGAAAGAGGGGAGACTGAGATGAGCTCTTAGGCAGAAGCTCTTCCCTGTGAGGGTGCTGAGGCGCTGGCACAGGGTGCCCAGAGAAGCTGTGGCTGCCCCATCCCTGGCAGTGCTCAAGGCCAGGTTGGACACAGGGGCTTGGAGCAAGCTGCTCCAGTGGAAGGTGTCCCTGCCCGTGGCAGGGGTTGGAACTGGATGAGCTTTAAGGTCCCTTCCAAACCAAACCATTCTCGGATTCTGTGGGACCTATACCTGGGAGGAATTCATGCAGTTTGACTGAGGTTTATTTCAGCTGCCTAGGCATATCCATTTAGTTACACAAGAGACACCCCATGGCCTTCTGCCCAGCCTACAGCTGCTGCTGATACATTTCAACTAGTTGTGTGGGCTAATTACAGTGACTGGAATTACGGTTGTTTGGTCAGAACTGCATTTTGAACTCCACTGCCTGTATCAAGTAGCTCTCCATTGTCTGTATGTAACCTTCACCACTCTGTTTATGGACACCCACATTTAGGCAGATGGATTCTTCTGCTGGCTTCTTCACATTTTCTGGCCTGTTTTCCCAGTCTTCAGCAGCCTCATCTGCCCACCACATCACCAGCACTTCCCATTATAGCATCCTCAGCTTTTCAACCAGTGCTTTCCCTTCGTCTGCAGCTTATAGTGGGGCTAGTCTAGAGCTGCACATCTCCTGATCACCCCTACAAGAATGCCATGTTTCTCCTTTGCTGCTGAAGCGATGGAGGCTGCATGCAAGCCTGAGGCAATATTTTGGGCAGAACTATTAAAAGACGCAATCTCTTTCAGGGATGACTTTACCCTCTCTGAGATGTGTCAGGTGCACATGCACAGATGGTAGAATCTCTGAAGTCACGCTGCGTTAGGAAACTGGGTCACAAACAGAGTGTCAAAACCTGTCTATTAGAATCCCAACAGAATAACTTTTTAGCTCATTTTCTAATTATCTACTCCTCATTATCTTAGAACAAGATTTACTAGCGAGGGGTTGAGGTGACAAAAAGGAAAGGCAGGATACCTTTCCTTCCAAATTCTTCCTCCGTAACAAGTTCCATCTTTATGAGCTTCCAAACTGAGAGACTCTACAGAGCACCTGGAACGTTATACTGAGTGTTGCTGGGTTTCACTGTGTTTTGTAGGGCTCAGCTCTACCTCCGAGGGTTTACTGTGAGTTAACAAACACTACAAACCTTCAGAATAGATGGGGGAAAATAATAGAGATAGAAAGAAAGGTGAGAGGCTGCAGTGCTACCGTAGGATCTTAAGTTTTGCATCCAGAGTTAGAGGAATGACTAAGGAGAACTGAGCAAAAATCAATGCTGAATTTATTATTAGGATGATTATTTTGTTTGTGGAACTGATGCTCCAAAAAAACAGTTTTTCAGTTAACAACATTAGTGTTCAAGAGGAATTTTAGTCTGTTTTGGCCCAAGTAAATCTGTACATGTTTACTGGCTTGTATATAAATGGGCAAATAACAAAATAGCAGCATCAAGTATCCGAAAGGGGCCTACAAGGATGCTGGAAAGGGGCTCTTCATCAGGGGCTTCAGTGACAGGACAAGGGGTGATGGGTTCAAACTCAAACAGGGGAAGTCCTGGTTAGATATAAGGCAGAAGTTCTTCCCTGTGAGGGTGTGAGGCCCTGACACACGGTGCCCAGAGAAGTGGTAAATGCTCCATCTCTGGCAGTGTTCAAGGCCAAGTTGGACAGAACGTTGGGTGACATGGTCTAGTGTGAGCCATCCTTGCCCATGGCAGGGGGTTGGAACTGGGTGATCTTAAGGTCCTTTCCAACCCAAACTATTCTATGATCCTATGTCAGTGCTAAAATATAAGTAGCTCCCTGCTCAACTGGTCAACAATTTAATGCTGCAATCCTGCTCTTCAGTGCCTGTTACATGACTGATCTTACATAGAAATTAATAACTTAATCTCAGTGCAGTTCCAGTCCCCTTTCTCTTCAGTCCTGTCGGAAATGCGAATTCCCCTTAGTCTCCATTGATTGAAATAGGCATTGAGTGTGTTTGTGAGATTCGATATGATGGAATGCCTTTTAAAGCTGTCAATTCTTCACAAGGTAGATGTGTTAACAAATAATTTAGGAGAAAGAACTCTAAGGAACACCATTTTTATTCATAAGGAGGTTAACCCAGTGACATAGGCAGTGACCGTAACTTTTACTGGGTATTACTGAAGCTACTGCCTTGGACAGAAAACTGAGAAACTCCTGTGTCACCTCACTTTCAAGATCATGTAGTAATTATTCATAGTCTTGTATCACTGTGGACTCTGCGAGCAGATGAAAAACAATACCAGTGAGTTATGTATCTGAATAGAAGTTGTAGAAGTCCATTATCTTCTGCGAGGCTCATACCCAAAGTGATTTAGCACTATTAAAAGAAATTTTAATTATGGGCTGTGGGCTGAGACGAGAACTTTAGAGCTGTTCATTCCCTTTAACCTGGAGTATATCTTTCACTGATAAAGGAGACTGAAACAAATAGTGGAAGTTAAATCGTGCTGAGTCTACACTTCCAGCCAGTGAAGCTGCTGCAGTTCTGACACAACAGTTATGTGTTGGAGTAAGCACGTTTGCTGCGCTTTCTCTTTGCTCATATAGCCACCAATACCTGTAGAGCACATTCCAGACAAGGAACAGGGTGGCTAATAGTTCTCATTATGCTCCCAGAAATAGGTTATCCTCTCATTCAGGCCAAGGAGTCAAAGGATATCATAGAAATCCCAGACTGGTTTGGGTTGGAAGGGACCTTAAAGCTCATCCAGTTCCAACCCCTGCCACGGGCAGGGACACCTTCCACTACGGCTTCCTGTTAGCAGCAATGCAATACCGTCTTGCAGGCTACACGATTCAGTATTCTGGTTTATATGTAGATAGGACAGGAGGGAGAGATAAACTACTGTTCTAAGTGTATGTTGGTGCGAAGGAGAGCTGTCAGGAATTCAGGATTGATACCATTACCTACCTCACTGTATAAATCATAGAATCATAGAGCCATAGAATAGTTAGGGTTGGAAAGGACCTCAAGATCATTCAGTTCCAACCCCCCTGCCATGGGCAGGGACACCTCACACTAAACCATCCCACACAAGGCTTCATCCAACCTGGCCTTGAACACTGCCAGGGATGGAGCACTCACAACCTCCCTGGGCAACCGATTCCAGTGCCTCACCACCCTAACAGGAAAGAATTTCCTCCTTATATCCAACCTAAACTTCCCCTGTTTAAGTTTTAACCCATTACCCCTTGTCCTGTCACTACAGTCCCTGACGAAGAGTCCCTCCCCAGCATCCCTATAACCCCCATTCAGGTACTGGAAGGCTGCTCTGAGGTCCCCACGCAGCCTTCTCTTCTCCAGGCTGAAGAGCCCCAACTTCCTCAAGTCCTGGCATACAGACAGGTTCCTTTCCAGGTCTAGCTGAAAATGATAATAGGTATCTGCAGTCCTCAGCTGTCAGTTAGAGCTGTTGTCCTCGCAGCAGAGTTGATGCAAGGCACATGTAAATGTTTCCTGGGCTCTTATGTGACAAGTCCTTTTCATTATAGCTTACTGCTGATTAAAACTGTTCAAGTTAAGTTGGCTGACTACAGTGTAACAGCTGAGGAATGAGCACATGGTACCTCTGCTGGGGACTTGTGGTTATGCCCAGTTTTGGGAGGGGGTAAAATTGCAAGCTGCTTTAGCCAAATAAATATGCCTCTATCCTGATGAAGTTGCAGAGTTTCACTTAGAAAAATATACAGAATGAAGAGAAAATTGACAGTTTGTTCAGTCTGGAAAACTATAAGCCAAGTGGTACAGATAAATTGTTCTGTGTGTCTGCACAATAACATGAGTCAGTGAAATGCTTGTTTAGAATCGTAGATTCATAGGACACTTTGGGTTGGAAGGGACCTTAAAGCTCATCCAGTTTCAGCCCCATGCCACAGGCAGGGACACCTTCCACTAGAGCAGCTTGCTCCAAGCCCCTGTGTCCAACCTGGCCTTGAACACTGCCAGGGATGGGGCAGCCACAGCTTCTCCAGGCACCCTGTGCCAGCGCCTCAGCACCCTCACAGGGAAGAGCTTCTGCCTAAGAGCTCATCTCAGTCTCCCCTCTGGCAGGTTAAAGCCATTCCCCGGGGCCTGTCCCTACAGGCCCTTGTCCAAAGCCCCTCTCCAGGTTTCCTGCAGCCCCTTTAGGCACTGGAGCTGCTCTAAGGTCTCCCCTTCAGGAGCCTTCTCTTCTCCTTGCTGCCCCAGCCCAGCTCTCTCAGCCTGGCTCTAGAGCAGAGCTGCTCTTAATTCAGGTGTATAACACCTGGAATAACTAGGTCCTAATGGAACAGGAAGGATTCAAAAGAGAAAACCTATTAACTGGGGGGTATGAGAAGCACAATGCTTTAAATCACTGTGGAATTTGACTAAAAAGATTCTTCCAAAAGTGTGTTTAGAACAAATGTGTTTAGAACAAAGTCATACTGCTCTTACAATGCTTTCCATATGTAGCTTTAGGGCACTTCACCTTGAACTTGTCTATTTTGTTGCATTCTAGATCTTGAGACCTGTAGATGGGATTAATGTTTCCAGCACTGATTTCACAGTAATTTCACAAAACGTTTTGTTTCTCTGCTTCATTTGAAGGGTCTGCGTAGCTTGAAAAACACCTACTTTAAACCCAGATGTATCCTGTTGGTACCACTTAGCAAAGAGAAATACGAGGAGCATCTGCGGAGGAAAGGACTATTCAGCAGGTCAGAGATTGAAGAGGCAGTCTCCAGAGTGGACATGTACCTCAACATGAATGAGGATTTTCCAGGGTACTTCGATGCCACTATCTACACGGGTAAATTAATCTCTTTTCATACTTTAAATCTGATTTCTAAGGTCACACCAATACATGGACTGAAACTGCTATGCAAACAGAGCCACTGGCAAATGTTAAACTAAGGATGACGAATGGTTAGATGTTCAGCGTAACAGCTTAAACTATCCCTTAACTGATTTTCCCAGCTAATTCTTGTCCCAGGAATCCAAAAACTCTGGACATCTGTCAGGACTGAATTACTCCATTATGTCCAAGTTTTGCTTTAAGCCCATCTAGAAAGTGAACCAGCTATTGAACCCAGCAGCACACTTGTTAAGTATTGTGTTCTGTGACAATATTCAACTGATCTAATTGTCTATTGGTCTCTGGGCAGAGTACAGAGCTGCTTTTGATCCAACAGACCTAGTTATCCTTGGGCAGGGCAGGCTTTATTCAAGTCTTGAAATGACAACCAATGTGCGGTCTGACAACATCCCACTATAAGGAAGAGCCTCCTGCAAAGCTTCTCCTTGTAGGACTCTTGCCCAAGTCCCCCAGCCTGGAACAAGGAATGGAAAGGTGGTAGATATTCCATTAAAATAAACATTTGCTTCTTGCTACTTAGGAATTGAGGATGGCAGATGGAAAAGAAGTGTCCTTTTCTACTTCATTTTGTGTCTGCTGTTTTGTGGAGGTGATTTTTGTGGTTCACCAGAGTCATGGTGAAATATCTCATTGTGGTATGAAATAGTGTATTTGTATTTATTCTCAAGGGCAGATAGAGCTTGCAATTTAAATGTAGTATTAAAGAAATAAAACAGAAAGCCATATTGCAGAAGGACAACGTTTAGGTGAGTGCAGAAACTGAGATGAATTTCAGATTATCTTCTTGAATGTGCTGTTTATGAAGATTAAGACTTTTTCTCCCAAAAAGATGAGCTGGTTAAGTTAAGAATGCATTTCTGCGTGAGACTTCTGTGATTTGTAACTTTGTACTGATGAAAGGCTGGGTTTTAGCATTATGCATCCTTTCTCTATGCCATGAAATGCATATCCCTGTCTGCAGATGAACTGGATGAGGCATTCACAGAACTGAGTTTCATCATAAGAGAATACCTGGATTTGAAGCCACCTGGAGTTGCTGATAGCATTCAGGACTCAAACAGCAGAGTAGGAGCAGGTACTGTGTCTGGGCACGTGCTAAAACTGCTTTTATCAGTAAAGAATTCCTATTTATTTGTTACAAGAACTGAAATCTGTGAATGATGCCGTTTTTAAGATTTCTCATGTCTAAACCTCTGTGTGCTTCCCTGCAATGGGTCTTCTGGGCTGATTCCTTCCTGGGATGTGAATCTTTAATGGAGATTTTTCCAGGTTCTTTACATCACTGTGTGTCCTGAGGCAATAACACGCAGAAAGTGAGTTGCCTGACTCTTTTAAGGATGCTTTTGGGCATCCCATTCATTCCAGATGAATCACAAATGAGATCTGCATCCATGGCTGAGAGTTTTGTGCCAATTAACCTGCTGAGCAGCAAGAAAATGCCATGACAGTGAGACCTTACTTTACCCTCTTCCCCAGGATAGCAAGAAGCAGAAAGAGGTATATGAAACCAAGGACAGTAAGATGAGTGAAGGCAACTTATAAGTCCACTCTTAAGTGCTTTTGTGGCTATCTTCTGCATGGTAAACCCAGATGATTGGTGGTGTATTTAAGAGAAGCCTTTTGTGCTTGAATCATAGAATCTAAGAAGGATTTGGGTTGGAAGGGACTGTCAAAGCTCATCTGGTCCAACCCCCCTGCAATAAGCAGGGACATCATCTAGATCAGGTTGCCCAGAGCCACATCCAGTCTGGCCTTGAAAGTCCCCATGGACGGTGCATCCACCACCCATCTGGGCAACCTGGGCCAGGGCCTCACCACCCTCATTGTAAATAATTTTTTCTTCACATCCAGCCCTAATCTCCTCTCTTTTAGTTTAAAACCATCACCTGTGACTGAGGCTGGAGCCTTGCGATCACTTCCAGCTAATCCAAGTGCACACTGCTGCAAAAAGTAGATAGACATGCCCAACTTACTTCTGCCTATGCATTTCTAGTTCCCCCCTTGCTCTCATTCCTCTGGTTGTGCAGTCATATGTAACCTGGATCAGGGAACGGTTCCATCCGAAAACTAATATAGGAAAAATCACCCCAACCAACTTTCAGACAGATCCATTCCCAGCTCAGAATCTTGGACCTATAGAATTGGCTCAAAGAGGGAAAGGTGCAGTGAAGAGCTTTATGGCTGCCTGTGGAGGAAGAAAGGAGAAATGCTCTTGTCAGAGGCAGCATAGCTAAGGTTATCTTAACATACTGTGAAAACTCAGCTGGACCTTTGGTTTTAGCCCAGACAGGGCAGGTTACCGGCTGGGATGAAAGCAGAATATGACCTCTAAAATACTGGAGTAGAAGAAATAAGACACAGATATTATGATAATCGGAAGCAGTGCAATGTAGACTAACAAGAAGCTCATTTATGTGATCTTTCCTCTGACAACTCAAAGAGCCTCCATGGTTTATGGCTGTCTTCATTAGATCCATTGCAAAAGGAGGGTTAATCAGTTTGCTGAGTAACACAGAGCCAATATTCAGGACCTTCTGTGTGGCACAGAAGGCCTCAAATAAAAGTAGCTGAAGGGAGGGCGAGAATGTCTGAATGTTTTAATGAAGGATAGTGTAAAATTCATCAGTTCAAGTAATTCTGTGTCCTGAAAGAATTAATAAATACTGATTTCCCAGTGGGCAAGAAAAAAGCTTCTCCACATATTGCATCATCCCAGTGCTACAGCAGTGAGGACCTTTCTGCAGGGTCTTATTTAATCTCAAACTATTGAAGTGAGAAAGACTTCCTTGCCTTTTTTAATATGATAGTCATACTATATGTTGTTACTTATTTGTCTTAAAAACACTGGAGATGTTTTATCCTGAGAGGCAACAGAACCCACCAAACCCCAACTAGATTAACAGAAAAGAGAAAAAGGGGAGGATTAAAGAGAAAATACTTCTATATAATGATAGCATTTTCCAAGACCTATATTTATGTGTCTAAAGCTCCTTTAAAGGACTTTGTATTCCTCAGCAGTTCTGAGTTCTTTCAGTGAATGACTTGTCAGTAGTTACGGAAACATCATCACTACTACTGGATTTTGGTAATCCTCCTGTCCATAAAGTAACTTTGAAATTTACTATGCACCATTAAATTCATTTAGAGCCTCATTTATAGGTGTTTAAATAAATTTAACTACCCTATTTCTCGAGATCATCTCTTCTTATGGACACTGTGAAATAATTTATCTTAAGAAACTTGCCCCAAGGTTGTCTTTAATACAGACATTTTTAGTAAGATAGTAGCAGGGGGAAGATTGGTTGGGGGAGATTATGATAGGTTGTTAATTCTGGTTTTAATGAACTGCTCTGCAAGAGCTTTTGCTCAGGCATAGAGTGAAAATAGTGGGAGAAAATAGATAAGTTCGGCTTTTATAAAAGTTTTTATAGCAGAAGGATAATCCATTTCCGAGCTGATAATGCTTTGCACTTGCATTAGCAGCTTTCCTTCACAGAACCTGGTATTTTACAACTATTAATTATATAGCACAGCAGTCCTGTGGAGTACGTGTTGCTATTTGTAATTTTCAAATGAGGAAAGGGACATTTATGTCAAAGACTGATTATTTGTGCTGCTGGGCACCAGAAATCCCATTGAAGTTTTGTCAGTGTGAAGCTCTGCACCTCTGAAGGTGAGGCTTTAAGTTTACTCACTGTCAAAGTGAGCAGTTTACTGCCCCTGAAACAGAAGCCACCAATCTATGCAAACTGGACATCTGTAAATCGATGGGTCCGGATGGAATGCACCCACGGGTGCTGAGGGAGCTGGCGGAGGTCATTGCTAGGCCACTTTCCATCATCTTTGGTAAGTCATGGGAAACGGGCGAGGTGCCTGAGGATTGGCGGATGGCAAAGGTCACACCAATCTATAAGAAGGGCAAGAAGGAGGACCCGGGTAATTATAGACCGGTCAGCCTTACCTCCATCCCTGGAAAGGTGATGGAACAACTTATTCTTGACTCCATCACTAGGCATATCAAGGATGAGGGGGTCATTAAGAACAGCCAACATGGTTTTATGAGGGGGAAGTCATGTATGACCAACCTTATAGCCTTCTATGAGGAAGTGACGAGGTGGAGGGATGATGGTAGAGCGGTAGGTGTAGTTTTTCTTGATTTCAGTAAGGCATTTGATACTGTCTCCCACAGCATCCTCATAGATAAGCTAAAGAAGTGTGGGCTTGACGATCAAGTAGTGAGGTGGATCGAGAACTGGTTGAGAGGAAGAAGGCAGAGAGTTGTGGTCAATGGCGCAGAATCTAGCTGGAGGTCTGTGACTAGTGGAGTTCCTCAGGGGTCGGTGCTGGGACCGGTGCTGTTTAATATTTTCATCAATGACCTGGATGAGGGAACTGAGTGCACCCTCAGCAAGTTTGCTGATGACACAAAACTGGGAGGAGTGGCTGACACACCAGAGGACTGTGCTGCCATTCAGCGAGACCTGGACAGGCTGGAGAGTTGGGCGGGGAGAAACTTGATGAAATTTAACAAGGGCAAGTGTAGAGTCTTGCATCTGGGGAAGAACAACCCCATGGACCAGTACAGGTTGGGGGTTGACCTGCTGGAAAGTAGCGAAGGGGAAAGGGACCTGGGGGTCCTGGTGGATAGGAGGATGACCATGAGCCAGCAATGTGCTCTTGTGGCCAAGAAGGCAAATGGCATCTTAGGGTGCATTAGAAAGGGAATGGTTAGTAGGTCAAGAGAGGTTCTCCTCCCCCTCTACTCAGCCTTGGTGAGGCCGCATCTGGAATATTGTGTCCAGTTCTGGGCCCCTCTGTTCAAGAAGGACAGGGAATTGCTTGAAGGAGTCCAGCGCAGAGCCACAAAGATGATTAAGGGAGTGGAACATCTCCCTTATGAGGAGAGGCTGAGGGAGCTGGGTCTCTTTAGCTTGGAGAAGAGGAGACTGAGGGGTGACCTCATCAATGTTTACAAATATGTAAAGGGTAGGTGTCAGGATGATGGAGCTAGGCTTTTTTCAGTGATATCCAGTGATAGGACAAGGGGCAATGGGTGTAAACTGGAGCATAGGAAGTTCCACGTTAACATCAGGAAGAACTTCTTTACTGTAAGAGTGACAGAGCACTGGAACAGGTTGCCCAGGGGGGTTGTGGAGTCTCCTACACTGGAGATATTCAAGGCCCGCCTGGACAAGTTCCTGTGTGAGGTACTGTAGGTTACCCTGCTCTTGCAGGGGGGTTGGACTAGATGATCTTTTGAGGTCCCTTCCAACCCTTGGGATTCTGTGTAATCTCCAGCCTCATCTCCTCTGTTTTTAACACCAGCTCTTCTGGTAGCTACAACCCAACAGTATAGAATCATAGAATGGTTTGAGTTGGAAAGGACCTTCAAATCATCCAGTTCCAACCCCCTGCCATGGGCAGAGACATCTCACACTGGGCCATGTCACCCAAGGCCATGTCCAGCCTGGTGTTGAACACCAACAGGGATGGGGCATTTACCACTTCTCTGGGCACCTTGTGCCAGTGCCTCACCACCCTCACAGGGAAGAACTTCTTCCTTATATCCAATATATATCCAATATATATCCTTATAACCAATCCTTTAAAAGTTTCTTGAGTTTTCTTTTGTGAATCCAGACCTGTGCCCAAAAGCCAGCTGGTGATAGTTGCAAATGACTGGCTTCTTTCTGCTTGCTGTAAGCAAAATGGTGTTCAGAATGGTTTTGTTCAGGGGTGTCTTTTCCATCCCAGCTTCCACAATATGGCTCTTACAGCAGCAAAGATTCCCACCTGGTGGTGTAACTACTGGAACTACTAAGTCTTCATTTGCCAATGAGTTCTTGGACTCTTCTGCCAAAAGCTATCCAGGAGGCATCTCAGAGAAACATGCTGCACAACTGAGGTCTATGGTAAGGAGCATTTACTCTAACCTTAGATAGAAATGATTAGTTGTATGCAAAAAATACATGTCAGACCTTTCTTTCTCCAGAGAAAATGGACTCCTGTTCTCTGGCTGTGTTTCATTCCAACAATATTTACCAGTTCCTCAGAGTTAAGGCAGATTGAGGAGAAAGAGGCAGGTGAACTCAAATGAGAGGACAAGATGTTGTTTCTGCTCAGTTTTACACCAGAGTAAATCTGTTGATCCTAAATAGAATCCCAGTCCAGTATGGGTTGGAAGGGACCTTAAAGCTCCTCCAATTCCAACCCCTGCCACAGGCAGGGACACCTTCCACTAGAGCAGCTTGCTCCAAGCCCCTGTGTCCAACCTGGCCTTGATCACTGCCAGGGATAGGGCAGCCACAGCTTCTCTGGGCACCCTGTGCCAGCGCCTCAGCACCCTCACA
The DNA here is from genome assembly GCF_037157495.1 of Lathamus discolor. Taxonomy (NCBI): domain Eukaryota; kingdom Metazoa; phylum Chordata; class Aves; order Psittaciformes; family Psittacidae; genus Lathamus; species Lathamus discolor. The sequence continues at coordinate 6,001,342 of NC_088884.1, forward strand.
GGGAAGAGCTTCTGCCTAAGAGCTCAGCTCAGTCTCCCCTCGGGCAGGTTAAAGCCATTCCCTTGTCCTGTCCCTACAGGCCCTTGTCAAAAGGCACGATTCCATCCAGTTGATTTCATCCAATTATGTACTGGTGTAAGGCAGCTGAATATCATCTTTCAGCTCTACAAGAAGATATGAAATGATCCTATTCAGTGGCAATACTCAGATGCAGTTAAAAGGACAATCAAAATTACTTGTGAATGCCATCCTGTGGCAGTGGATAAACCCATTCAGCTGAGCCTCTCAGAGCGTATCTGGTGCTAACTGCCAGAGATCAGATTTAAGCACATTTTTCACCTGCTTTTACTTTTCCAATCAACACATGCAACAACGTGCTTGGATTTCAAATAACCTCTTGCAACTCCAGCTTCATCTCTCTTCCTGTTTTTTTCCTTCTCCTTAATAGTCCTTTCCCTACGGGCATTCATCCTGCTTGCAGGCAGTGGAGGAGTAGGGGCTATGAAGCAGATGTGGCTAATGCTTATTTTATACAACGATGACAGGAGAAGGGGGAAAAGAAAAATGAAAGCTTTAAACTATGTTCCATTCCAGGGTTATGATGTCATTATGATGAATGATGGCTTGGCAGCCATGACTTGCTCTACAATTTTGCCGCTATCTCTGTATTTATAACTACCTCTGATGTTTAGGAGTGGTGCTGTAGATGGAGGAAAGTAACAGAACCCCCCTGCCCCTGTTTCCCAGGCTTTCAAAAAGACTCTCGTAGATGTGGAGGAAGGTATGGTTAGAGAACCTCCCATCTTTCAGTTTTCTGAAATTAAATACATCCTTTCAAGCTATGCAGAGCTACAAAACTGTCACAAATGTTGTTCATTTCCATGTTTCATAGAATCATAGAATAATAGAATAGTTTGGGTTGGAAGGGACCTTAAAGACCATCCAGTTCCAACCCCTGCCACAGGCAGGGACCCCTTCCACTGGAGCAGCTTGCTCCAAGCCCCTGTGTCCAACCTGGCCTTGAGCACTGCCAGGGATGGGGCAGCCACAGCTTCTCTGGGCACCCTATGCCAGCGCCTCAGCACCCTCACAGGGGAGAACTTCTTCCTTATCTCCACCCTGAACTTCCCCTGGTTCACTTTGAACCCATCACTCCTTGTCCTGTCACTACAGTCCCTGATGAAGAGCCCCTCTCCAGCATCCTTGTAGCCCCCTTCAGACACTGGAAGGCTGCTCTGAGGTCTCCACGCAGCTTCTCTTCTCCAGGCTCAACAGCCCCCATGTTCTCAGCCGGTCTCCATCCGGGAGCTGTTCCAGCCCCTGATCATCCTCGTGGCCTCTTCTGGACTTGCTCCAACAGTTCCGTGTCCTTCTTATGTTGAGGACACCATAACTGCACACAGTACTCCAGGTGAGGTCTCACAAGAGCAGAGCAGAGGAGCAGGATCACCTCCTTCGACCTGCTGGTCACGCTCCTTTTGATGCAGTCCAGGATACGGTTGGCTTTCTGGGCTCAAGCACACAACGAATCCAGCTCATGTTCAGTTTCTCATCAACCAACACCCCTAAGTTTCTTTCATCCCAAGGTTTGTTGGTTTAATATGAGGGATAAGCCAGAGTATTTCTCACTTTGGTGGCACTCTGCCTCCGCTCCTACCCCCGCAATTTATTTTTCTCCCTTTTTATTTAATCTTTTTCTATTCCTATTTTGAAAGTTTACATTTTGTCAAGTCAGGGAGAAGTGGTTTATGACTAAGGGGGCCATCATTTACCTTGGGTTTCACTTAGTGGCTGCAAGGCTCTTTCTTATTAGTCTCCTTGTTCTGGGCTGGTAATACCTTTTCCTTATTTACTGCACTAAGTTTCCAATATATTTTTACATGCAGAGGAAGCTTTACAGCATCAGCTGAAGTGACAACATAGTAAAACACTCCAGGTGAAACGCAGATGCCTCTTAGGCCATATTTAATGAGAAGAATGTAAATATGTCAGTGGCCTTCAAGTGAAATTTTGTCGAAACTGCTACATTTGGGACTGGAAATTATTATAGTGCTTTTGGCACCCAAATCGTGCGCTGTCACTGCAGTAACCACATCCATTCCCACCGTGTAGAACTGGACAATCAAAACCAGGAAGAAATTAATGGGAATTACCCACAAGCAATATAAGAAGCTGGATCTGCTGCTCAGGGATAGACAGTAGATGTGATTCCTTGCAGCCTTATCCCTTTTAGCATGCCAATTTTGTACGGCTTTAATTAACTGTACCAGGTATGAACAGAAAGGTGTCTATAACTGTAATCTACATAGAAATAAAGGTCAGAACTATATCTTTACCAAAAGAGAGCAAAAAAGAGCACAAGCTTGGTGAACACCTAAGGAGAGCCTTACTTAGTGTAAGTAATGAAAGAAAGTGAAGGAATCCACAACAGTCGTAATGTGAGCATTCCACAGATTTACCATATTCTCTTTCATTGCATATACCATGACAAAACACCTCTATTACATGTGATTTAGCTATTAAATTGATAATTATCAATGGCTATCAGTTGATAAGAAAGCACAATTTAATAACTTTGTGATGTACATGTTAATGTGTTCAAGGACATGCTACTGCTGCATTTGTCTGACCTGAGAAACTATATTGTCCTACAGCAGAAGTTAACATACCCTTAACACTCAGGACCGCATTTTCCTGCTGAGATCATCATGTGTTCATTGTACAAAGTCATTTAAACTAACTAAAGCTTGCAGAATGTTCCTTCTTTTAGTGAAGATATAATGAGCAATGAATTCTTTAATTGACAAGGGGGATATTGCTTGATACAGAGTTGGTAAAGCATTGCTGGAGAAAGGAGACAATGTATTTAAGATGAGGCAGAGGCAAATTTGACTGTATTCAGTCCCTTGCTAGTGAAAAGAAGCTTAAGACAACAGCATAGCTAGAATTATCCCTACTCTAGCGAGTAGGGAGGTTGGGACACATCAAAAGTAGTTCTCTGGAGGTATTTCTTCCTCTTCCCTCCTCGCACATTTTGACTACTACGAAGAAATGGAGCTTCACTGGAGGTAAAGTTCTTCATTTTTCAAAGGCAGCAAGATTTCAACCTAAAATTGGGTCTGTGTAGACTGGTGAATCACGTTTAGCACCTTGTTAGTTATAATACAGCTCTGCTATTTTCCCAGAATCTATCAATTCATACACTCTGGAGCCTTAGCAAAAGAGAGGAGTATCATAACCAATTAAGTTGCCATATATACTTTCAAGCTGCTGTCTAAAGTTGCTCATATTTCTTTATCAGGAAGAAGCTTCTTTCCAAAGACGTTTCTGTGCAGTACGTCAGGCTCTATCAGGGAAAGCACCTAATGCCTATGTCCAGCCCTTCCCAAGGTAAAGTAGAGTGGTTTCAGCCAAGTCGTTTGCAATGAAGTGAGTAATGCCTGTTGGAAGGTTTCTTCTCCACTGCTCATAAGGATGAATTATTAGAAGCTGTCAGGGGTTGCAGATCTCATAGACAACTCTCCTTTCCATCCCCCTGGTCTAGCCCTACAAATAAATCACACACCGGCTGTCTTTTGACTCGCAGTGTAGCAGTCCCAAAATATATACCAAAAATATATGAGGCAGAGCCATTCACAAGTAACTTGTCGAAAACTATGTAATGATTGTATGTGTTTTGTCTGCGAGAGCAGAAAGGGATCATTTTTCTGGCAGCTCACGGTCTCCCACATGGCTTTTAGCACTACTAGTAACTAGTGTTGGAAAGTCATTCAGCACAAGGTTGATTGCTGCAGAGTATCTCTGTTTAAAACAGAATCCATGGATGTCTCTGTTTAAAATGCAATTTCTGAAAGCTGGTTCCACCCCTAATTTAATTTTTTACTTGTTTTATTTTTTTTTATTTTAGAATTTGGATCCTATCTTGACTCTCTTCTTCTTCCTTATTGTCGTGGTTTAAACCCAGCCGCGCAGCTCGTTCTCTCACTCCCCACCTTCTTGCCCTCCCTCTACTCCTGGAGGGACGGAGAGGAGAATTGAAAAGAATGCAGCTCCCACAGGTTGACATAAGAACAGTTTAGTAACTAAGGTATAACACAAACCACTGCTGCTACCACCAATGATAACAATGGTAAAGGAAATAACAAGAGGAAAGAATACAACACCTCAGCACCAGCCGACCAATAACTCGCCCCACTCCCCCCAGCCGAGCACCGATCAATACCTCATCCAGCCCTGCAGTCCCTGCCCTTCTGGGTTAACTCCCAGTTACATCCTGGGCATGACGTGCTGTGGTATGGATACCTCTTTGGTCAGTTTGGGTCAGGTGTCCTGTCTCTGCTTCCTCCCGGCCTCCCCTCCTCCCTGGCAGAGCATGAGGCTCAGGAAGTCCTTGGCCAGACCAAACATTTGAGCAGCAACTGAAAACATCGGTGTTATCAGCACTGTTCCCAGGCCAAAAAATGAAAACATAGCACTGCACTAGCTACTAAGAAGGAGAAAAACAACTGCTACTGCTGAACCCAGGGTAATTATAATCACAGCCTTGCAAAAGTGGTGTTAAAAGTCTATGAATCTCAATGTACCTTCTTTGATTGACCTTTTGTGGCACTCCTGCCTTCCCCTGCTTGTAAATCTTCCTAATCTGAATTCTTCTTTACTTGCTTTTCCTACCTGCCATGAAAAGGCGCACAGTGTTGACTTTTAAAGTATCACATAGGCCTCTAAAGCAGCCATCATCAGAAAGGATAGAAAAGTTCATACCTTTCAGCCCATTTCAGTCCTGTATAAATGTAGTCACCAGCTGTAGATACGAGATGTGTTTTATGAAAATCATTCCAATGACAAAGTCTGGAGATTGACTCTTAATAAAAGAAAAGAAAGAAAGAAAAAGGAAACCCTACTGAATTAAAGTGTCTCTAGCAAATCAACAGCCAAAGCTTATACACAGAGAGGCATAATTGTCATAGAATCATAAAATAGTTAGGGTTGGAAAGGACCTCAAGTTCATCTGGTTCCAACCCCCCAGCCATGGACAGGGACACCTCTCACTAAACCATCCCACACAAGGCATCATCCAACCTGGCCTTGAACACCGAACCCTAAAACTCACCCAGTTCCAACCCCCTGCCATGGGCAGGGACACCTTCCACTGGAGCAGCTTGCTCCAAGCCCCTGTGTCCAACCTGGCCTTGAACACTGCCAGGGATGGGGCAGCCACAGCTTCTCTGGGCACCTTGTGCTGGCACCTCCCCACCCTCACATGGAAAGACTTCCTAATATCTAATCTAATTAAAATAATCGTCATAATTATATCAATAAAATAATAAAGTAATAAAGTAATAAAATAATGTCTAATCTAATTATGATGCATTTTCCAAACCTTTACTTGGAGAAAGAGGTTTTTAAGTAGCTGATTCATTCGTTTTAAGCCATGTTGAAATGAAGAAGAATAGAAAGGAGTGTTTTCTTTTGCTGTATGTTTTGGGTTTGATTTAGCGTTGCAGTATGAACTGTTCATGTGAGTCTCCCTGCTTGTTGCTCTGTGCTCCCATTATTTCACAAGACACATCTTTTGGAAGCTGATTTTGGAGTTAAGTATCAGGCTGCTTTGGCAGAGCTGTCAGGCAGGTGAGAGCAAATCCTGTCACCCCCAATCAGTACTTGCAATTACCAGGCCTCAAGGGATAGGTGCACTCAGTGGAATTGGAGGCAAGAGTAGACAACATCCCATTCCGTACAAGAGGTTATGTCAAGAGGGGCCATAAATATGAATGTTATAAAGTGGTTGAAATGCTGAGAGAGAAGCTGAATCCTGGAATGTAGAAATTAAATAGCAGAGAACCTGGTGGGTCAAGAGGTCCACTCCACTGTTAGTGCATGGTTGTCCTATTGAGCAGGTTTATTTACACAGAATTGAATCAAGTTTTAAATACCCATCAGAGAGGGGCTTTCACCTTGGAAAAGCTCACCTAGGGTCTGGTGCCTCTTCATGGAAGAGAGGTTCAGAGAATCATAGAACACCAGGTTGGAAGGGACTTCAAGGATCATCTGATGCAGCCTTTCTAGGCAAAGCATGCCCTGTTCCAATGCCTGCCCACCCTCTTGGTGAAGGAATTGTTCCTAATATCCAATCTGGATATAAGGAAGAACCACTTTGTGCTAGCATCATACAGAAAGAGGACTGGGGATGTAAATAGGTGGCTGGGGACCAGAAATGGTGGAGGGCAGGGGCAGCTCAGCTTGCGTTTGAGCAGCGCTGCTGCAGAGAATGAGAACCCTGCTTCAGTGCGGAATGGACCTAAATTCAATGAAATAGATGAAACTGATGTCAAAAATGATATATTCCAAGAAGTTCCAAAGGTATGTTTTGAATTCTTGTGTATCTGGAAATATTAAACAGATTCTTTAATGTTTAATCTCATCATTAGACATTTTAATCCAAACTGAAATATACTGCTCCATTTTCCTGAGTATGAGAATGTTAAAAGTGGTGTCACACAAGAATCTAACCTATCTTATTTATTGCAGACCCTCAGGCTTATCTACATAAATGTAGATTCTTAAACCCAAATTACCTGGCCTCTATTTTTTGCCTGGGGCTGCGTGCAGGTGTAATTGAAGTCATTTTGATGTCTCATTGCCTAACATAATGTACAAGCAACAGTTGGTGGTTTGCTCTGAGTAATTTCACTAGTTGTCTGTGTATTTGAGGGTAATAAATAAGAGGTCGGGTTGAAGTCTCCTTCAAATCAGGCCTTTAGCTAATGATTAACTTCTCGATTTCATCTAAATGTTGCTGAAAGAACTGGAGGAAGCAAGAGCAGGCAGTGCCGAGAGGAGGATTTATAACATTGCTTCTCTGAGTTGGAAGGAATTCACACGCTTTACAGTTTCACTGCCAGAACTGCAGAGAGAGAAGGTCTACAGCAGCCTTCCAGTATCTGAAGGGGCCTACAAGGACGCTGAAGAGGGACTCTTCATCAGGGACTGTAGTGATAGGACAAGGGGTGATGGGTTCAAACTGAAACAGGGGAAGTTCAGGTTAGACAGAAGGAAGAAGTTCTTTGCTGTGAGGTGCTGAGGCGCTGGCACAGGGTGCCCAGAGAAGCTGTGGCTGCCCCATCCCTGGCAGTGTTCAAGGCCAGGTTGGACAGAGTCTTGGGTGACATGGTCTGGAGTGAGGCATCCCTGCCTGTGGCAAGGGGTTGGAACTAGATGATCTTAAAGTCCTTTTTAACCCAAACCATTCTATGATTCTGTGGTCTGCCTGTGGTTGAGACTCTCTTCAGCTTGGGTTTGATTACTGTGAGCATAAGATTTATGTGCACATTGTTCCAGAGGGCTATAGGACTGTTTGTATTGGAAGGGATCTTAAAGCTCCTCCAGTTCCACCCCCCTGCCATGGGCAGGGACACCTTCCACTAGAGCAGTTTGCTCCAAGCCCTGTTTCCTGGAATTCCCATCTTTGAAGTGGTTCATCTACAACAATGCACTTGTAGCATCCACAGCTGTCACTAATACTTTCTGGGATGATGTTGCCTTAAAGTGGTCTTTGCATAGAAACCCAGTTTGTGGTGGAAGAGTCCTTAAAGCTCCTCCAGTTTCAGCCCCGTGCCACGGGCAGGGACACCTTCCACTGGAGCAGCTTGCTCCAAGCCCCTGTGTCCAACCTGACCTTGAGCACTGCCAGGGATGGGGCAGCCACAGCTTCTCTGGGCACCCTGTGCCAGCGCCTCAGCACCCTCACAGGGAAGAGCTTCTGCCTCCTTCAGTTTTATTTCTGTGCCTCTCGTAATGGCAAAACCAGGGCATTGTTCGGAACTCACGCACATGCCTTTTCACAGGGTGCTATTGAACTTCAGCCTGTTTTCCCTTTCCTTTCTTTTTTTTCCTTTTTAGCTGAGGCATCCTGGTGCAATTTGAATTCTACTCTGAGCCGAAATCCCTATAGTGACAGTACAAAACATGAGAGACAACACAACGGAGACACTTAGTGCAGAGACAGACGGTGAAAAACCATCCCTATCACACCTCTAAGAATGCATCTTTTTCATAGGTGTCGGCCGTGTTGGTTCAAGTTCATTTATCAACTCAGTTGCAGCTTCCCAGAGTGGGTCACAGGTTTTGAAGCCAAACCTTTGCTCCAGGAAGCAGAGCCCATTTTCCTGTGGTTGTCCTTCAATCCTGCCTTCAGATTCCTGCTTTAACCTCCCCTGTCAGGCGGTGTATGTCCGGGCTGTACATCAGAGTGCTGAGTTTTATTTCGTTTCTTCTTATTTTCATTTCCATTGTGTGGATTTACAAGAACTGATTTCTGAGAGCAGTCGGCTCTGGGAGCCATTAAAGGAATCGGGCCCTTTCACCTATGTAATTGGTTCAGATTCTGATCTGAGCTGATACCAAACAAACACCATTACCAGCTGGCTGTTGCTTGACAGTGAAACAATAACAGCTTGAGGCCTTACACTAGGGAAGCTTTATTTATAGGTGTTAATAAGAATAAACTAAAGAAAGGGAAATTTAAAGGCAAAGAGTAGGAAAAACTGGCTTTCAATGCAGTGTATTGGGCTAGGGACTGACTTCTGAGGAGGGATGAGGAAAGCCTCATCACTGGAGCACCAGAAGACACACAAAGGGGAACGGTCCTGCTCTGGCAAGATGAGGAGGTGTGAAAAGGCAATGAGAAATTCCAGCCTTTCTGTTTCCTATGGGAAACCAGCAGTGGGGTACTTGTTGCCTTAACGGCCTATGGTTGGACATGGCTTGGAGAAACCTGAGGTAGTGGAAGGTGTCCCTGTCAGGTGGTTGGAACTTCATGGTCCTTAAGGTCCTTTCCAACCCAAAGCATTCTATCATTGTCTTTGGTTTTAGCTCTGTGGTTCAAGTCTACAATAATGAATAGTGGTGCCAATTACTGCAGTAATAGTGATGTCAACGTTGGAATTATCAGGAGTGCTTTGCTTTAGGTGTTATACATGGCAGTGACGATGAAAATTCTCATCTTGTGAGTTAGTCACAGTCTCACCCGATTTCGTGTGTCCAATAACAGTCTCTACCCAAACAAGTTGCCCTACACTGCTGTCTCAATGGGGAGTGATTCATCCAACCTGTTTTAGCTCCTTACTTAAGCTTGAGTTTATTCCTACTGTAGCTGCAACTGTTCCTCTGCATTTGCTATAAACAGAGCCTGGATTACTACCCCCAGCTGCTTATATTGCTGCTTCTCTCCCACAGGAGATAACACTCCTCTCCAGCTGAACAGGTCTTGTGAACTCACTAAGCTCTAATGAAGCTATCGCAGTATATAAATGCATGTAACAAGCACTTTATTTTCTTTCTATATCATTTCAGGGACCTGGCAGCCACTCCTGCACCGGGCAGCTCCCATCAGCAATTCCTGGAACCAACAATATATGCTTCTGTGCTCTCAGATGGAAGGAATATGACCCAAGACCAGAGCTTCCCCCTGAGTAACCCGGAGAGCCGGTGAGTTCAGCTTCTGAGACAGCAGATCATCGCTGGGTGGAATGAAGGTTAATGCTGCAGTGTGTAAGAACTAAAACCATTTCCCAAGCTAATGCAGTTGTCTCATCTGTTACATCAACAGCCTTATTAAGCGTGTGTCACTGCAGCATAAACCAAAGTCTTGCCATTCGTGGGACTGGTTTCATTTAAACACCACAATTCACATACACAGAGAATTTTGAGAGCTTTCTATCAAGAGGATGTTTGAAGGGAGAAAGATGCTGAAAGAAACTTGGTCCAGGTATAGAAAAACAGAACCTGAGTGATAAATACATTTTTAAAACAAATTTACCAGATATTGCTATCAGGGTTAGTTCTCATTCTTTCTTTAGAGGAATACCATCGTTACCATTTGGGGGGCTCTGGTGATCTTCACATTCATATCTCATCCATGATAGCGTCAAATCCCATCACGATACTGGGCTCTGTAATACCTTTACCTTCTCTTGCTATCTCAAACACTGCTACTATGCTTTATATCTTGTGCAGCATCTCTGTTCATGAGTGATGAACATCCTCATTTACTTGTACCACAGCTAAGCAGGCTCTGAGGTATGAGAGGGAAACATCTCCCTAATCTCATTTAAAGCTTGTAGAGTGGTGAAGGTAGAAGATATGAAAAGGCTACATCTTCAGTGCCTTCGGCTATATTTTCCTGACTGGCTCTGCAGGTACACATTGCCTCTTACAGGATGGCTGTGACTTACTCTAATGGTCCTGTTTCATAGGTACATCTGAGCTCTGGCTGCCAACAAGCCTGTCTGCTGCTGCGGCAGTGACATTGCAGCTTTTCTATGCAGTATTCTGGATAAGCTTTGCTTTTTCCCCTCTCCTGGCCATCTGTTGTAATCCCATGCCCAGATGGGATATACAGAAGCAGCCAGATGCCACACAGCATGACCTAGTGAAGCGTAACACACCAGATCCGCATCCACACTAGCAAGTAGGTGTGTGCTCGTAGCCATGCTCTGCTCACTCTTAGGAACCTACCACAAAGCTCATCTGAAGGCTTCAACTTGAATGAGCCAAGTTGAATGGTAGAGTGAGCTGTGCTGTCTGGCTGTTGGTAAACTTGAACTGGATCATGGGTTCAACCCCATGTCTGCTATCTTGTTCTAATCCCATGCAAACCAATATACCTATCCTGCTCTAAACACACCATGCTGCGGTTTTTCCACCTCTGTGTTTTCACACCTTGTAAAAATCATTGTTAAATAACCTCCTAAACACACATAGAATCATAGAATAGTTAGGGTTGGAAAGGAATTTAAGATCATCTAGTTTTAACCCCTTGCCATAGGCAGGGACACCTCAGGGACTCTGTCCAACCTGGCCTTGAACACTGCCAGGGGTGGAGCATTCACAACTTCCTCAGGCAACCTGTTCCAGCTCCTCAGCAAGCTCATAGGGAAGAACTTCTGCCTTATCTCCAGCCTGAACTTCCCCTGTTTCACTTTGAACCCATCACCCCTTGTCCTATCACTCCAGTCCCTGATGAAGAGCCCCTCTCCAGCATCCTTGTAGCCCTCTTCAGACACTGGAAGCTGCTCTGAGGTCTCCACGCAGCTTCTCTTCTCCAGGCTCAACAGCCCCAGTGTTCTCAGCCTGTCCCCATATGGGAGCTGCTCCAGCCCCTGAGCATCCTCGTGGCCTCCTCTGGACTTGCTCCAACAGCTCCATGTCCTTCTGATGTTGAGGACACCAGAACTGCACACAGTGCTGCAAGTGGGGGCTCACAAGATCACCTCTGGCCAGGATCCCCTCCTCTGACCTGCTGGTCACACTAAACCAGACCAATGAGGAATGCCAAGCATCTTTATAAGATTTCAACCCCTTCACCTTATCCCTCATGTGTTAAACAGAACTTTGAGCTAAACTTGCTGTTGTAAAAACCCCTGTGTTCCTTTTCTATCCTAGAGAGACCGTGCTCTCTCTCTGTGATGTACTACCTGCCACTGTAATTACAAGTAGTTAATTAGCACGCTGTAAAAAGGGCAAAACCACAGGCCTCTGCAGACTCATTTGTCCTGGGTATTTGTGCCATGGTGGAGTGTGCTGAAGGGGAACAGAGTGAGTGTGTGAGAGAAACCAAGTGCATAATAAGTTGCTGAGGGATTATGCATCATCTGTCCTTAGCAGGAAGAAGCAAGACCTATAACTCAAGTGAGTGTGAAGCTCTGATGAGTTGTAAAGGTCTTACCCTTCACATATGGGAATAAATATGTCTTTCCACTCCACCACATTGTGGTGTTCTGACTTCAGCACTGTTTTCATTTAGCGCTGTTAATAACACAGTGGGAAAACAACTGTGAGGAGAGGAAAAGCAAACTGCTAATCTGATTCATTTTCTGTGCATGCAGCATGGCCTACAGCAAACTGGCAGAGAGTCGCGTTGCCAACTCCTTTTGCAAGGGAAATATGGGAAGTTGGGAAGGAATTTGCTTAGAGGAGTGATGGATGGAAACGCTGTTGTGTAGATGTGTTTGAAACCCCCACATACCTGAAGCATTGTACAACCTGCAGTTATCTTGTTTGAATATTGAATATTTCTCTCCAATTTCATGCTTTCAACATTTGGAATGGAAGAAAGAGTAGAAGTAAAAGAAGCCATCAAGGGGAAAGAGTATGAATGTGTTGACCTCTGAGCACAGCAAGTGAAGGAAATACTGCTTTCCAAGAGCAGGGTTAGTCTCATATCAAGAGCAGTTTAGACTCATATCTCACTGGGCAACACTGTGTCCAGCTCCCAATCATTTTGCATTATTTCTCAAACGTGGCAGTTTTCATTTAAGCTTGAGCTGTGCTGTGGAAGCAGCAGCATTATTCTTTAGGTCACTACCACTTGCTGGATGCAAGCCCTGCCGTTGTCTGTTACTTCTGCTTTACAAGTGGAATGATTGCATTTACCCCAGAGTGAAAATTAAAGGTTTTGTTTAGACATCTGCCCACTGACGGGCAGGTCTCAGCAGGACAGTTTCTAATTACATCCTTGGCTTCTTTGCATTGCTGAGACCATAGCTATGGTCTTCTCCTGGGAAGTAACCTACGATGACCTGGTCTTTCCTGATGTCACTAAAGAAAACACTGTGCCAGTTTCCAAGGACTTCTCAAGTCCTCTGTTGGAGGCTGACCTCTCCCACAAGTGTGGGTTAGGTTTGCCTGAGGTGCCATTTGTTTTCACTCATAGGCTTAAGCAATTTATCATTGCCTTTGGTGAGTAGCAGTCCTTTAGGGCAATAGATCTTACAACTGTACTTTAAAGCGCTGCTACTCGCCACAGGCAATGGTAAATCCCTTGGGTCCCTCTCTGCTATATTTCATCACTCACTTTAACCAAGCAGAAGTATTTGTAAGGTTGTTGAAACGATCTGCTTACAGCATCATGAGGAGAGGAGACACAAAATACAGTGAGTTGGAGAGCAGAAACTTCTTAATCATAGAACACTGCCAGGGATGGGGCAGCCACATCTTTTCTCAGCACCCTGTGCCAGTGCCTCAGCACCCTCACAGGGAAGAACTTCTTTATATCTAACCTAAATCTCCTTTGTAGTTTAAAGCCATTCCCTCTTGTCCTATCACTACATTCCCTTCTGAAGAGTCCTTCTCCATTTCTTCTTCTAATATCTTCTCCCTAACTTTTTCTTGTATGTACAGGCTATGGGCTGTGCCTTGATACTGGGCTCTTCAAACCTCACCCCACTGCTCTATTCCATTCACTTCTACCAGGGACAGAAATAGAAAGCAGACAAAATTAGAGCCACTGCCACAGTTTTTATTCTTGTATAAGCATCTTTTCACACTGAAGACAAGCAGACGACATTCTCCATGTCAGGACTCCCATTAGCTTCTGTACTATGCCTGTTTGCAAGTTTGAGGGTGGAATAAGAACCTCACCTACCATTTAACAAGGAACTGACTCAAATATTGAATTGCACATCCCCATTCCTGCCAAACACAAGCAAATGAGAAATGTCCATCAACTGAAATATTACAACGTCGTGCGCAATGATGTACATTAGGGTTTGGCAGCCCAGTGCAACCAGAATCAGGATCTATAGCAGGCCAGTGCTTTACTCCTCAACTCGTTACTGAGGGAAAACTTTAAAGTCAGGACACATAGAATGGTTTGGGTTGGGAAAGACCTTAAGATCATCCAGTTCCAACCCCCCAACGTGCCTGCTTCCCCTATAATCGGTCTCTTTTCTGTGCTGAGGCTGTCAGGAAAGGACTAAAGATACCTTATCCAAATTCATTCACAGGTCACCTGGCAAAGGCATAAAGGAGAGGCTCAGTCCCACACTTCCCAAATACCTTGGACATCTACATGGCAGAGACCTCATAAGCTCTAGTTTCCCACTTACCTTTGATGTCATTCTCATTAAGCAGCTTTACAAGAATCTTTAATTACATTAAATGCTTCCTGTAACACTTGTACTACAAAAGCCTGAGTACCTACATTCCCTTCACACCCTGCCCAGTGGTACCTGATCTATTTCCAGGCTCTGCCTTGTCTTCTGCCATTTAAGAAAGGGACAGCTGAGGAGGAAAGCAATGGAGATTGTTATCGAGTACCTCTGGATGCTGGTTTTTAGCACACTGCATTCAAGTAGTTGCAGCTAGAGATCCACGGGGGTTAATTCTAACTATATGGTATCTATTTTTAGCCTTCATTCGTAGGTGGATGTGTGACTGTGTTCTCTGAAGCAAAAAGCAGTAGTCAGCCTTTTAGAAACTGGAATAGATGCTGTTGAAGAGTCCAAGGTGCTGTTTATACTAAGCCTGGATTTACTACTTCTAGTTATTTCTTTTCCCTACCACAGTTATATCTGGGGAGTATTACAGGCAGCTAAAATGAGATTACAACTAGGGTTAAGCACTTGGCTGGAGCACTGGGTGTTTGATGAGCATCCTTGGGTGCAGTGGACCTCAGAGGAAGACGTAAGCACTCAGTACATTAAAGGATAAAATATCCTTTTACCTTGAAGGCAACAGAAAAAATCCCATAGTCTTCCATAGTACATCTCTCTAGTGACAAGATAATTACCTGTTTCTTATGGGAGAACCTCACTGTTATATCTCATTATTCATGATCCTTTCTTCTTATTGTATGGGTTTATTCAAATACCACTGAAATACTTCCTTTCCTTTCCCCACAACACTGTAATCACAGTTATTCTCACAAGCTTAAACGCTTCTTGCAAGAATTAGAGGGTGAAATTACTTTGGCCTTCCCCATGGGTAAGGTCAAGGTGAATAATCTTCCTCCTAGATTCATACATCTATGAATTAGTTTCTCTCACCTAGACCAGAACAGTCCTTTCTGTACAGAGACATTATTAATTATTTTAAGCATTGCTCCAGAAATAGGTAACAGTTTTGCATTAAATAGGTAGTTATTGATCCTTCCATATCAATCAAGGCCTTTTCCTTACTTATCTTGAAGTAAATTGATAGTATAGAATCATAGAATAGTTAGGGTTGGAAAGGACCTCAAGATCATCCAGTTCCAACTCCCCTGCCATGGGCAGGGACACCTCACACTAAACCATCCCACACAAGGCTTCATCCAACCTGGCCTTGAACACCGCCAGGGATGGAGCACTCACAGCCTCCCTGGGCAACCCATTCCAGTGCCTCACCACCCTAACAGGAAAGAATTTCCTCCTTAGATCCAATCTAAACTTCCCCTGTTTAAGTTTTAACCCATTACCCCTTGTCCTGTCACTACAGTCCCTGATGAAGAGTCCCTCCCCAGCATCCCTATAGGCCCCCTTCGGGTACTGGAAGGCTGCTCTGAGGTCCCCACGCAGCCTTCTCTTCTCCAGGCTGAACAGCCCCAACTTCCTCAGCCTGTCTCCATATGGGAGGTGCTCCAGCCCCTGATCATCCTCGTGGCCTCCTCTGGACTTGTTCCAGCAGTTCCATGTCCTTTTTATGTTGAGGACACCAGAACTGCACACAATGCTCCAGGTGAGGTCTCACAAGAGCAGAGTAGAGGGGCAGGATCACCTCCTTCAACCTGCTGGGCATGCTCTTTTTGATGCAGCCCAGGATATATAGAGGGAAATAGGAAGTCTTTATCAGAACGGGCTACAACATGGTCATTATCATTGTCAGGGTCTCAGACCATTTGTGTTTTGGCTTTTCTGCAAGAGACATAACAAGTCAGAGGTGCTTTGGGTACTGCTCACTGATAAATGACTCCTCACGGTTTGTGTTGTCACTGGGGTACTACAGAAACGCTTCTTTTCAAGGCAGTTCCTATTTTCTTTCACTCACCAAGAGAGAACATTGAAGATGGATTTAGAAACAAGGAGCTCTGAGTTCTGATCTCAGATCTGGAGCTGATGCACTGTGTGGCACTTTTGCACCGTCGAGTGGCTGATGAAATCAATGAATTCAAATGGAGAGGGGCAGTAGTTGTGTTTGCTAGCACTAGAAGTTTTGTGATGTGTAAAACTTTGTGTAACCGGTAAGTACTGGGATTTATTTCTGTCTCTCGACTGAGTCGTGTGACTGCAACATCAGTGATACTGTCAGGCTTGGTGCATATGCTATTTTATTGCTATTTTAAAGCATGAATCATTTCCTCCTCTCAGCTGCAAAGAATCTGGTCCTGCCAGGGGACGATTCCTGATCTCATCTGGTGCATCTGCTGCTGAAGGTCTGCCTGTTCGGAGCCCTGTTCCTCGTGCTCACCTCACTGAAGAAGCCAAAGCTAAGCATCAAAACCCAAGAAGAGCTGAAGATGGAGTGGACAGATTGAAAGGTTTGAACCATGTTGGAACACATTTTGAACCGCTTGGAACAGGCTTCCCAGGAAAGTGGTGGAATTCCCATTCCTGGAAGTGTTCACATACTGTGTAGACAAGGCCCTCAGTGACATGGGTTAGTGGTGGCCTTGGCAGTGCTGGATAAAGGCTGGACTGGATCTTAAAGGTCTTTTCCGACCTGGTTCATTCTGTTCTATATTCTGTGGAACAGCTTTGCTCAGGCTGTGCATCTTACTGTAAAAACAGTAGCTTTATTTGGGTTACAGAGCAGCTTCTTCATGCTTCTAGTAATGACACTTTTAAGAAGCAAGGATATGTTGGAACTAGATGGTTTTAAGGTCCTTTCCAACCCTAACTATTCTATGATTCTACAGTTCTTAGATGTGGCAGACTCATCACAGTGTGAATGCAACACACTCAATGCAGCACCTTTCTCTCAATGAACTTCTCGAGGAATTAGATAGCGACTGCTTAGGTGTAAAGTTACTCTTCCATATGTAGAGGGAGAGCAGTCCCTACCTGAAGATGTTTCTCTTCCCTCACTCCCCAAAACACTGGCTTTTCAGCTGCAGATTTGTGGAAGTTGTGGCTGCCCCATCCCTGTCAGTGCTCAAGGCCAGGTTGGACACAGGGGCTTGGAGCAAGCTGCTCCAGTGGAAGGTGTCCCTGCCCGTGGCAGGGGTTGGAGCTGGATGAGCTTTAAAGTCCCTTCAGCCCAAACCATTCCACGATTCTATAAACACCCTCTTAGTGCTTCTTCACTCCTTGTTCCTGCAGACACTGAATTCTCTGCTGACAACTCCCGGAGAAAGCACAGCAAGTCCAAGACTGGTTCTTCTCAAGTGCCTCAGCTCAGCAACTGGTCAGGCTCCAAACCTGTCCTACCTCCAATCCCATCAGGGAGGAAGAAGACCACCCATTGATGGCCACTGCTAGCCAAGCCTTTGTTGTGATTACACTAAATCTTTCTGCCTAACAGGAACAGTGATTTTTATATATCTATTTCGCTTCCACAAAGCAAAGTCTATCAAATATTATTCCCAAATCCATTTCTAATTAATTCTCCCCCAAAAAAAGTTATGTATTTATAACTTGATTAAAAAGTAACTTCTCTATTTCCCAAAGCTAGAAATTATTTCCCCAGGCACTCCCAGCTGGGAAATGGTGTAGATTTTATTCCTAACAGCACATGACCACATCTTCCATTAACTTCTCTCTTTTCTTCCTCTCCTATGTTATAGATTTAATTGAGGTGTGGGAGCACTGGGGTCTCTGTTAATATTGTCTATATCGTAGGAGTAGTGAATTACTTTGAAGGACTTTGTGAAATGTTCAGAGTTGAGTTGAGAGTTAAAACTACTTCCAAAACTCTTTGTTGTTTAATAAAATGTGGGTTTTTTGAAGGGATGAGTCCCAATTCTTGGATTTGCAAGTGTATTTAAACAGCCCAGTGAGGAGCCATCAGGAAACCTCAGTATAATCACAGAGCTAGCTGAAGCTGTGAGTAGTGTGTGAACGTTCGTTCTCCTGCATGCGGAGTAGGAGCTCTGACAAGTAAATAAACCTCTTGAATTAATGTTTGTCCTGGTTAATTTTCATTACCATCTACTTAGAGAGCAGATAGTGAAGCCCCTTTGCCCAAGCAGCTTCCCATGAGGAGGGGGCATTTGCTATTCCTATTGCAGCGTGGATCTTTGCATGCACAGAAGACAACATGACTTGTTGCCGCAGTGTGGAGTCATGCCCATGGAAGAGCTCTGTGTGTTCACAGTGTGGCCAAGGGGTTTTGGTGATTAAATAGGATGAACTGAACGAAGCAACTCAGCTCATGGTAACTAATGGATAGATACAGGTAGCCTTGACCTTAAATTCCAGTATAGCCTGGAAAACAACTCAGCTTTTTCTTAAGTAGTTCCCTTTCCATAAAGCTCTTTCCAGCTGAAGAACAACAGCACCTTTTTCATATCACTGATTGTGACAGAACAAAAAGCAAGGCTGGCCCATGGCCTGGTTTCAGAAGGAATTCAGAAGCTGCAGTTTCATAGAATCATAGAATCATAGAATAGTTAGGGTTGGAAAGGACCTCAAGATCATCCAGTTCCAACCCCCCTGCCATGGGCAGGGACACCTCACACTAAACCATCCCACACAAGGCTTCATCCAACCCGGCCTTGAACTTTGCCAATGCAGTTCCGCAAAGGTGGGTACCCAACTGCCACTGGTACCTACCCAACCTCCGCAGCTTCTTCAGCAAAGCACACAGGACTCCTCGTGGCTGCACTCCCTCTATAAATACCCTTGCAGAAGCTGGCCTGGCTGTTACAGTGGCGGATTGACATGGGTGCTGATGGGTGTATTGGGCTTTGCTGGTTTAGAGGTGACAGTTTTGTCATGCACTGGACCAGGTTGCTTAAGGAAGTTGTGAATGCCCCATCCCTGGCCGTGTTCAAGGTCAGGTTGGACACAGGGGCTTGCAGCAAGCTGCTCTAGTGGAAGGGGTCCCTGCCTGTGGCAGGGGCTGGAACCAGATGAGCTCTAAGGTCCTTTCCAACCTGCACCATTCCATGATTCTGTGGTTAATGGATAAGTACAAGGTACCTTGTGGCTCATACACAGCAGGGCCAGGGGTGGTCACACCTCCTCACTTAAGTAACACAGGTAATGCAGTCAGTGCAGATAAATCAGTTTTCTCCAGGACACAAATGCAGAAACCCATGTTCAGGCCTCTGTAGCCCAAGTTCGTATCTGGAAAATAAGGGCAGTGGATGGTAAGTAACACCCCAGTCACATCAGTGTCTCTTTTCCTTCCATTCCTGCCCAGTTCTCCA
Source organism: Lathamus discolor (assembly GCF_037157495.1). NCBI lineage: Eukaryota > Metazoa > Chordata > Aves > Psittaciformes > Psittacidae > Lathamus > Lathamus discolor. Next base: position 6,020,468 of record NC_088884.1, read on the forward strand.
AGCTGAGATCACTTCCACATTCAGCCCCAGCTCTCCACTCTTCCCATGGAATGGTTACTTCCTTCTGTGTAAAACAGATCAAAACAGGACAAGTTATCCCTGAATTGTGATGAATTTCCTCTGCTTGAAGTGTGCAACCCTGCAAGAGCATTGCACACCTTAAGTGAATGAGCACAGAGCTTCAAACTGCTCCTATTTACAGGAATGTCTTAAATGTGGAGCTCTTCAGTGTAGGAATTGTACCTCTATTTTGCTTATAGAGAGCTGAGCATACAGGTGCAGTATAAATATGTTACTCTTATTTCCGAGTTGTAAAATCCCTTGTTCTTTTGTGATCAGGGTATTTCATTTGTATCAGACAATAATGTTTGAAGAGAATCTCCTATTTTGCAACCAGTTCTTGGGCCCTGAACTTTCAATTACTTCCAAATGTGGCACGTTCAGTGGGGTTCATAGAATCACAGAGTGGTTTGGGTTGGAAAGGACCTTCAGATCATCCAGTTCCAAACCCCTGCCACAGGCAGGGACATCTCACACTGGAACAGCTTGCTCCAAGCCCCTGTGTCCAACCTGGCCTTGAACACTGCCAGGGATGGGGCAGCCACAGCTTCTCCGGGCACCCTGTGCCAGCGCCTCAGCACCCTCCCAGGGAAGAGCTTCTGCCTTATCTCCAACCTGAACTTCCCCTGTTTCAGTTTGAACCCATCACCCCTTGTCCTATCACTACAGTCCCTGATGAAGAGCCCCTCTCCAGCATCCTCGTAGCCCCCATCAGACACTGGAAGCTGCTCTGAGGTCTCCACGCAGCCTTCTCTTCTCCAGGCTGAACAGCCCCAACTTTCTCAGCCTGTCTCCATACGGGAGGTGCTCCAGCCCCTGAGCATCCTCTGGACTTGCTCCAACAGCTCCATGTCTTTTTGATGCTGGGGACACCAGAACTGCGCACAGTGCCGCAAGTGGGGCCTCACGAGGACGTTGTGTGGAAGCAGGACATGGGAATTTCTAAGGAAGAAGCTGAATTTGAAGCCAATTCAGCCAAATACCCAGTTTCTTTCCTGCTTTCCCTGGCCTTTTCCTGTTGTACTCTCACTTGCTCTCTTCCCACTCCCCAGCACACCACAGCTCGAGCTGCATCCCCGATTTACAAGGTTCTACCCCAAACCAACTGCATTCTGCTGAGCTGCCCTTTGTCTCCTGCACCCTGAAGCAGGGAACATCTGGTTGAGTCTGGCGGCAGAAGTGCTGTTGGGTTGCTGGTGCGTGAGATTTACATTTCAGTTAGCACATCGTTCCAGGGAACTCCGTTTTGCTCGGCAGGAAGCGGTTTGGATTACAGCAGGGTAGCACCTTCAGTCACTCATAGTCAAACGAAGCTCTGAGGCTTGAGTTTTACAGAGGGGACTGCAACGAGCTGTTTAATTTCCCCCTTTTTAAGTGAAACATTCAATAGAATCACGAACTGTGGTTGCTGCCTTGTGAATGCAAATGGCTTTACCAGCCAGAGGTAGCTGCGTGCTTATCACACGTGCTGTCTCACAGCCCTGTGTTACACGTGGGTAAACCACGGCAGAGGGAAATTGCACTGATTTGTGTTGTCCCGGGAGGTTTTCCATAAGAACTGGGTCAGGATCCAGGAATTCTGTACCTCTGCTCAAATGCTGTGTCTTTGAGGTGAAGCACAGGAGACTGTGCCCATGCAAAAGCATTTTGGGAAGCCAAGAGCAGCTCGTTTATCCTGGTTCCTCCCCTAGGTCAGCAGCAAGGCGGTAGGAATCACAGTACAGATGCTGTAGGACAAGGAGCTGCTGAACGAAGGGATGGAGAGTTTGTCAGACACAAAGGGATGGTGTTTTCATATAGACCTGTGCCTGAAGGAGAGGATAGGAAGTTTTCTGGCTATAAGTTTGATGCAGAGTGAAGAATTCCAGGGGCTGTAGAACAGGTCCATACTCCTGGACCTACTACAGATAGAACTACTGGCTCCTCCTGGACATCTGCCGAGTGAAGGCTGAGATGCTCCATGGACAATCACAGTGTGTAGGCAGCCAGGGCAACTTGCTGTGGGCCTGGTAGAAGACAACAGCAGAAGGCTGGTGGTGGCTTGGACTCTCCAGCACCCATTCTCCAAATTAGCAGCTGTATATTAAACAAATGGGTACAAAATGGTTGGGTTTGGCACTCTGACCTCATCTCCTGGCCTCATTCCTTCACTAACCCCATGATACCAACCCTAGAACCGCTGGCAGAGGCTTGACTTGCTGGTGACACCGCTCCAAACCCAGCAGGTACACCTCCCTGTTGTATTCCTTTAACCGTGTCCTGCAGACAGATGAGGAATAGCCCCCAGCACTGGCCAAAGGGCTGTTTATTTCCCGGCAGATCACACACATCCATCTCCAACCCTACCTTCCTGAAGCTCCATGTCATGCCCTGGCAGTGTCCGGCTGCCCCACTCCCTCTGCCTGCTCCCTCAGGGGCTTGTCTAAGGGAAGATGCTGCATAATAAACTGCTATTTGGCAGCTGACAACGTGAATTAGGGTTTCTTGTAACAGTCCTATGGGGGGGGGTGAGGAGAGCTGCTGCTCAGTGTGATCACACCAACCACCCGGGTCTCTCTTCGAATCCCTCACTCAACGGGGAGACAGTGAAGGGCTTGAAGGAGACCCATGAGGTCCTTCCCGGGTCTCATCCTGCACTGCTGTGGTGTTGCTTCAGCAGCTCCAGCCTGCAAACCGCTTTGAGTTCCCCATTCATCTACCAGTTGTCCCCTCTAATGCCAAGGTGTGTTTCACCAGCGTCTCCCCGTGGTGATTCTTCATCAGGGACTGTAGTGATAGGCCAAGGGGTGATGGGTTCAGACTGAAACAGGGGAAGTTCAGGTTGGAGATAAGGCAGAAGCTCTTCCCTGTGAGGGTGCTGAGGCGCTGGCACAGGGTGCCCAGAGAAGCTGTGGCTGCCCCATCCCTGGCAGTGCTCAAGGCCAGGTTGGACACAGGGGCTTGGAGCAAGCTGCTCCAGTGGAAGGTGTCCCTGCCCGTGGCAGGGGTTGGAGCTGGATGAGCTTTAAGGTCCCTTCCAACCCAAACCAGTCTGGGATTCTATGGTCTATGGGTCTGGAGCCTCCTGGCACGGAGTCAGCCCTGCACACCCTGTGCAGGCTCCGCACTAAATCTTGCTGCTGGACAAACCCTCTCAGTAACCCTCACAAAGTATTTCAAGCTTCTGAGATATTTTTCCTGCCTCGTGTAAGGCAGGGGCAGAGGAACCCTCGGAGCTGAGCCTGAAATTCATTTTCCTGCAGGGAGGAGGAGGCTCCTGCATTTTGATCATGCATGCTTTGCCCTGCGCGTACCCCAGAGCAAGTAGAAGCACGCAGATGTAAATCAGCGCCCATCACAAAGGCATGAAGGCTCCACAGTGAGAAATCCCCCATGCTGAGGGTCCTTCCAGAGGAGAGATCACTGCTGGAGACCCCAATTTCGAGACCCATCTGAGACCCAGCTTCAGTGTGTGCTTGAGCCCAGAGCCCCACCGTGTGCTGGGCTGCACCCCCAGAGCGTGAGCAGCAGCTCAGGGAGGGGATCCTGCCCCTCTGCTGTGCTCTGGGGAGACCCCCCCCTGCAGCCCTGATCCAGCTCTGGGGCAGCAGCACAAGAGGGACGTGGAGCTGCTGGAGAGAGGCCAGAGGAGGCCATGGAGATGCTGCAAGAGGGCTTGGTATTATGGGACTTCATCTTCCCATTTGCAGTGGTCTGGAGGCCTTGATGTACACAGCTGAGCACCAGTTGCCTCAGCCTAAGACCCATCAAGTTCAGCTCTGTATGCTAAGGACTACAGGGCCAGGTCGCACAGAGCCTTGAATGAGATGGTTTAGTGTGAGGTGTCCCTGCCCATGGCAGGGGGGGGTGGAACTGGATGATCTTAAGGTCCTTTCCAACCCAAACCATTGTATGTTTCTATGGTTTGATGTAAGCCAGACAAAACCAAAGGAATTCAGTTAAAGAAATTCAACTAACTAAACAACAAAGGAATGGAGGAGATGGATGGTCCCTGCTTGGTGCTGCAGAGAGGGAAGGAAACAGCCACAACAGGGCATCTGCTGGCCCCACAGGCTGCTGGCGCATCGCTGGTTGAGCTGCAATTCCCTGTCAGCCTCTATGAATGAGGAGTAGGAAGAAGAGATTTGGGGAAGGCAGCTTCTCACCTCGTGGCAGCATCGAGGCTTACGTTGGACTGAGCGACAGATGAGGCCACACATTCTGGGTAGGATCACCAAGCCCTGGAGGACACATGTGAGGAGCACACGGGGTAGGGGAGGCCCGGGGGTGCTGGTCACCCTGGAGGTGTTTCAAAGCAGGAGGGATGAGTCTTCCCCTCAAACCCCAGCCAGGCTCAGTCTCTCCTATCTTCTCTCATACAACAGCAGGACAAGTTGTGTGCTGATTTCAGAGCCCCAGGAATTACTTGACTCGGAGCTCCGTGTATTTTCCAGTCACCAGCAGCTGATTCCAGTAACACAGCATGGATGGAGAAACAAACCCAACATAACTTTGAAGAGGATATAGATTTATTTCATATTTTAAAAACCCAACAAAAGCATCACCCTAAACCCAACCAACCAACCCAGAAGCTCAACACTGGTCAAAAAGCTTTCTGGCTCGCCCACTTTTCCAGCCTCTGCTGAAAAGTCTGTGCTATTATGTCAGGAACATTAAAACCAAGCACATCAGTAACCCCATTTTTTTGGGGGGGGGGAGAAACCTGCATTTAAATACTGCTTTTGGCTAATGGGGTCCCTTCTTCATGGACCTTCCTTTGTCTCACAACTGGGCAAGCTCAATGCTCTCCTGCAGCAGGAAGGGAATCACTGCATCTTCTATGACACTGTAAGAGTTATAAATACACAGAAAGACATGAGTCACATAAAAATACCCCTGACAACAACGAATCTCAACCCATCGTTGACACTCGGTATGACAGAAGACCAAGGACAGCACATGGCTAAGAGAAGGGAACCCAAAAAGCCCCAAACCTACCAGTAGGACAGGAACTGGAGACAAGATGTGATCTCGAAACAGTGACCCAGTGAGTGTCTATGTACAGGTTACACTCATGCAGGCACTGCTCAGCTATTGCTCTGCTAAATCCCCACCCGTTACTCAGTCCCTGATACTGAATTTGTGGTGCCTTCCCCTCCCTCCCCATGGCAGCTGAAGCTCTGTGTTAACAGCTTTGAGGAGCAATACCCTTCATCCTGGAGCCCATGCAAGGAGATGGAAGGGGGAGCTGACCCACAGGAGGTGCTTGGAACCAGTGTCCCCCGTACTGAATCCTTGGAAATATCCCATGTCTGACACTCAAGAACCAAGAGGTTTTCCAGGCTCAGGAAAAATCAAAACCCTTCACAGCACCTCAGGATGGAGCTGTGGGTCCCATCAGCATCATACCACTGTTGGGATGGAGTTAATCACTTCTGCAGTGGTCCATACACTGTTGGGCTTTGGGTTGGTGCCTAAAACCATGCTGATAACAAACCAGTGCTTCAGCACTTGCACTGCATCAAGGCTTCCCCTTTTCCACTCACCAATGATTAGACTATGGTGAGCAAGAAGCTGGGAAGGGGCATGTCTGTGACACGGGTTAAAAACAGCAACAAAACCATCAGGGAGGAGGTTTTGGAAAGGTTGCCATTGCTCAGGATGGGCTAGATATAGCTCTAACAGTGGGAGATGGGTTGGAAAGCTGTTGGGATGCTGGGTGGTGGAGTAACAGTCCTTACTTGGCCAAGCTGGATGTGAATAAGGTTGACATTCTGGATGCTTTAACTATCACAGCAGAGCAGGGACAGCATCATGAGGATGGGAACAAGGTGCTCCAGGACAAGTGAGGCAGCACAAAACAGTGCTCCTCATGCTCCAAAGCTGAGACAACTTGCTCTGCCCAACACTGAGCAGCTCCCAGAAGAGCTGCAGCTGCTGCTCCTTGAATCGCTGGCCACACGTTGCCCGCACTCACTGGGACACACACCCAAAGCTCTTGGAGGCACCAATCCTGCACCAGTTGGATGCTGCTATGAAGCCCAGAAATGCCACAAGCAATGCTGATGCCCAAGGGGCGGGAGAAGAGAACCAGGTGAAGGGACAGTAAAACCAGCCCCCAGCAGCAGAAATAAGCTCAGTTGTACTGGCCCTTAAGTTCCTTGGCATCATTTGAACCCTGAGGTGAGGCTGGATCTAGGGGGGGATCATGGGTGCACTGGGGGCTCAGCACAGGCTGTTGTTAACAAAACCCACTGCACATGATTGTGATGAGGGGAAAAGCAGGAAGCGACTGGAAAGTGACCTCTACTGAGGACCTAACAGGGGCAGGAAGAACCCAGGACACCCTCTGGCTGGTGAAGTATCATGGCAACACCTGAGGACTCTGATCTAGCTGAAGATGTCCCTGCTCACTGCAGGTGGGTTGGACTGGATGAGCTGAGAAGGTCCCTTCCAGCCCCAGCAAATCAGCAAAGCCTCAAAGCACTTCAACTACTCCCTGCTGCCAGTGATGGGAACTTGCTGGCTGGGGAATCAGCCCCCTGAGCCACTCCCCAGTGAAGGACCTACTGGGCAGACTGGAAGGCTCTACAGGAGCAGAGCACAGGGGAAATAGGATCAGGCAACAAGGACTCAGGTTAACAGCCAGGCCTGGAATCTCCAGTGTAACCAACAACCTGCTGCACAAATAGCAGTTCCCCTGGACATTGAAGGATGGCTCCAAAGAGGCTCAGGGCCTGGCTCACTGAACGTGGAAGAGTGGACAAGAGCACCACAAGAAGGCTGGGCTCCTAAAGGAGAACTGGGTCAGCTTTTCCATTACTTTCAAATGGGAAAACAGGGGGAAAAGCTGGAAGCGAAAAGGGTTGCAAAAATAACCACATTGTCTTTCCATGATCCATGTCAGTAGGTTCCCAGGGGAGGCTCCACATTTCCCAGGAGCGTGGCACAGCCAACACCTCCCTTGTGTTATAAAACAACCCCTTCTGGGGCATTCCCTGCTGCTCTGCTCTATAAAACAATAAAAAGGTCCCTGCAGAGAGGTCCCAGGCTGTTACTCCTCCTTTGACCTCCTCCTCCTCCAGCGAGCCAGGAAGGGCCCGAGGCTGTTCCACACCTCGGTGTACATGAGAGTCCCCATGAAGACGAAGGCAGTGCCCAGCCAGTGCCAGGCTGTGAAGGGGTTGTGGAAGTAGAGGATGGAGAAGATGAGGCTGACGAACTTGCGGAGCGTCACCACCAGTGTGACCGTGAGGGACGTGCACTCCGTGGTGAGGATGAACACGCCGCGGATGCAGACGTATCTGGATAGGTGAGGTAAGGGGACATCAGGGATGAAGAAGGAGGACACCCTGGAAACCCTTTGGGAATGAGGACTGGGCAATGAGCAACCCAAGTCTGGTTATAGAGGGAGTAAGATTCCCTTCTCACCTCAGTGTTTCCACAGCTATGAACAGCTTCACTGCAAACCCCAAAGACACCCCAAATCTCCCCCCAACCCTGCTCTGGGCCAGCAAAACTACTCCAGTCCGGGAGCCTGGTGAAAGGTTGATGGCACACAGGGTTTACAGTCCCTGCCATAGAGTCAAAGGAAGCTAAATCACAGAATCATAGAATAGTTAGGGTTGGAAAGGACCTCAAGATCATCCAGTTCCAACCCCCCTGCCATGGGCATCCAGACTTTATGGAATGGTTGGGTTGGAAGGGACCTTAAAGCTCCTCCAGCTCCAACCCCTGCCACGGGCAGGGACACCTTCCACTAGAGCAGCTTGCTCCAAGCCCCTGTGTCCAGCCTGGCCTTGAACACTGCCAGGGATGGGGCAGTCACAGCTTCTCTGGGCACCCTATGCCAGTGCCTCAGCACCCTCACAGGGAAGAGCTTCTGTCTTATATCCCATCGAAATCCATCAGCAGAAGTTCCCTTTCTCTTTGAGGGGGTATGGGAAAGGCAGATTAAATAAGGGGGTTTCATGGAGGAGCCTGAGCAGCAACTTATGTTCTCTGAACAGTGAGAGGAAAATGGTAAGAGGGTCTCAGATGAAGGGTCCCTTTCTTGAGGGCATCTCATCTTCATCAGACTTTCAGACCTCTCCTCTCTGCCTGGAAGACTCTACACTGACATACTCCAGATAGCTCCTGATGTGTCCCTTCTACCTAGAGATGGCTGGCAAAACTGTAGCGAGTTTACCCCAGTCAGTCTGTCCCTGGGGAGGTGGTGCTAGATTTCAGCTACCCTGGAAAAAATCATAAGCCCCAGGTTAAATTCCACTCTCTATTATCCAAGTGACACACACATCGGCTCCCAAACGCAGGGAAGACTCCAAGGACTTTATATCCCCACCCCATTGCTCCTCTCCCACCCCACTGTGGTGTCTCAAGCTGTGCTTTCAAAGGATACTGAGTGATGACGTTCATGAGGAGGTAGAACCACATGATTGGCAGGGTCAGGCCGATCACTGGGACCTGGAATGGCTCTGCAGGGAGAAAGGATGGAGCAAGGTCACTGCCTCCTACTGCTTAAAGGTGATGCACAGAGAAACAGCTCTATCCCATCCAGGATTGACCACTAGAGCTTCAGGAGGCTGTTGCTGTGTTAGGCAGGATGAGGTGTGGGCATGGTTTGATTTTGGAGAGTTATCTTGTTCCTACTTTGGTAAATGACAAATGCCAGAGTTTGCAGATACGCTTTGTCTTGGTTTCTTTAGGGCTGTCCTACTGTTAAAACTGGATGAATCAACTGTGTGGCTCTGAGAGGGCTAACACAGCAAAGCCAGTGCAGCACCAGCAAAAGAAGAGTCAATGGGTCTTTGTTTATACCTGGGTCCTGCTGCTCCCATTTCTGAACCCTCTCACAGGGAAGAGCTTCTGCCTAAGAGCTCATCTCAGTCTCCCCTCGGGCAGGTTAAAGCCATTCCCCTTGCCCTGTCCCTATAGGCCCTTGTCCAAAGCCCCTCTCCAGCTTTCCTGCAGCCCCTTTAGGCACTGGGGCTGCTCTGAGGTCTCCCCTTCAGGAGCCTTCTCTTCTCCAGGCTGCCCCAGCCCAGCTCTCTCAGCCTGGCTCCAGAGCAGAGCTGCTCCAGCCCTCGCAGCGTCTCCGTGGCCTCCTCTGGCCTCTCTCCAGCAGCTCCATGCCCCTCTTGTGCTGCTGCCCCAGAGCTGGATCAGGACTGCAGAGGGGGTCTCCCCAGAGCACAGCAGAGGAGCAGAATCCCCTCCCTCAACATAATGACAGGGTTGAGAGATACAGAAGCTTTCTGGTGCTAGAAAGCCTGTTGAATTTCACTTGAACATCCCAAGACAACAGTCTGATGTGCAAAACTGCTGGAATGAAAGCTTCCTGTGGCATTTTCCAGAGGACAGAAAGGTGTGAGAGCAAGGATCCATCTGTGCAGCACTTACCTGACTGGCTGAAGAGGACTGCATGGTGGTAGATGTTGGGGGCAAGAAGGAGAAAGCCAGGGAGTGGTAACGCGTGCTGGAGAGAAAAGACATGATGTTAACAGGTTATGTGCACCCAGCCCACTTCTCATCTCATCCTGGGAAAGCAGCCTCACACATCTGGATGAGAGCACACAATTCCCTGCTCCAGCTCTGCTATGTGTCATCCTTTCGATTTGTGCTGCGTATGGGATGGGAAGGAATTCTCTCAGCAGTTCTATCTGCCCACTAAAAGCAACAGGAAGAATGTGGTGACTCACATTATAAAATAGGGCCTCTTTAGAGTGCTTCCCAAACCGCTTGTACAGGGTCTCCTGGAAAATTCCCATCCTGGCAGACATGAGGAGGGCGAAGGTGAGCGCAGCAATACCTGGAAGAGAAGAAGAGCCTTGCCACACTGCCCTAGCATGGCATACCTCAGATCAACCAGCCTGAAGGCTCCCACAAGCTGGCTTTCAGTCAGTCCAGACTTCGTAAGACTGGTAACAGCCTTCAGGACACAGGCATCCAGTGTCTCACTCCTCTCCCAGGGAAGAGCTTCTGCCTTATCTCCAACCTGAACTTCCCCTGTTTCAATTTGAACCCATCACCCCTTGTCCTATCACTACAGTCCCTGATGAAGGGCCCATCTCCAGCATCCTTGTAGCCCCCTTCAGACACTGGAAGCTGCTCTGAGGTCTCCATGCAGCTTCTTTTCTCCAGGCTGAACAGCCCCAATGTTCTCAGCCTGCCTCCATATAGGAGCTGCTCCAGCCCCTGATCATCCTCATGGTCTCCTCTGGACTTGCTCCAACAGCTCCATGTCCTTCTTATGTTGAGGGCATCAGAACTGCACACAGTGCTACAAGTGGCATCTGAGCAGAGCAGAGGGGCAGGATCACCTCCTTTAAATACCGAATGAACACTTGAATCAGCTGCAGCCCATCTACCTCTCTGCAGTCTATCTCATAGCATCAGGTGGGTCAGGTAGGGCTTCTTTTGCAGAAAAAAATCAAGACACCTGCAAACATGCATGACTGCAGTCTCACTTTGTCACTAAACCACTACCTTGAAGAACTGCTTAGATGTCATATTTACCTCATTTGACAAATGAAGAACATCTCCTTGCACAAAGCTGCTGATGGGTGCCCCAAAACCTCTTTCTTTGCAAGCCAACATTCACCAGATGCTCAGCAGAACTTAAACCCAGCACCACCTGCTTCACACAACTCACATAGAATCATAGAATCTACTAGGTTGGAAAAGACCTTTAAGGACATCAGAGAGCTGAGTCTTGACCCAGCAAGGTCAGCTGGAGATGTGACACTCACCTAGTAGCCACCACAAGAAAACCTGGAGTCCATCCTCTTCATTTAAGCTGGAGTCAGATGCCTGGTGGAGGGAGACAAAACACAGTCACACTGAGCCACCATGTCCCTGCAGCTCAACCTGCCTGTATCTCACTCTTGGTTTATGCCTTGTATTCCAAGCAAACCCAAGCTCTCATATTCTCCAAACAGAGGTGGCAGTGACTACAGCACACTCTGCTTTCCATTCTGCTCAGGGAATGCACCAGATTCCAGCAGAAAGTGTAAATGTCTGACCAAGAAAGCAGCTTTTCTGAAGTGAACGCCCTAGCTTAGCAAAAGACTGAACTCTTCAACCACAAAACTGAGCAATGATACTTAGAACACTCTCAGACAGCCCATCAGCTCATCTGTCCTCATCTCAGAGATGAGTGTGCAGGAAAGAATAAGGGGTTTGGGCAAGCCCCAGTCAGGTATTAAACCAGGACTATGGCTTGCAGTGAAGACACTGAGGAAACCAGGCCTGTAGAGGCTGTTAGCTGAGGGCAAAACTCCAGGTAGCATGACTTGGCTCGACTCCTTTCCACTGCAGTTTAGGGCAAATTAGATTATCTCACCTTTGCCACAACTGCATGTACTATCCCACAACTCCATGACTGCAAATGGGTTAATACAGAGCAAAGCTGCACTGCACAGACCTTCTCAGACATTCTAAGGACATGAAAAGCAATTCAGTGATGAGGAACTTGGAGCTTTGACAGCCCTGGTTCATTCCCAGTCTCTCAGAGCTGGATAAAGTGCAACCAATTTTCACTTGACCACCACTTTATGCCATTTTCCTGTCTTCAGCTGACAAGATCAGGCTGTAGGCGCTGACCCAGGAAGATCCCAAAGTGGTGTTACATAGGGATTTTTTTCATTCCTCCTGTTCTCCAAATACATGCACTTTATTTCAAGGGTCACAGAAAGTTACATTGGATGAGAGCAGGTCTGGAATAATCTAGCCTGAAAGCTGACAATCTCTTTAGGGATAAAAAGAGCAAAGGCTTAAAATGGATGAGTTTTGTTTAAGATTCACTGCTCCTACTGCAACACATCACAGTAAAACAGCTTCTAAGTGTTATAAATAATGGTTTAGTGTCAGCAAAAAGCAACCTAAACAGGTTAAAAGGCACCTGTAATTAAGCTAAACCACACATACGTATGTATCCCTTCCTTCTAAACCACATGAAAATTAAACTGGGAACAAGAGCTTTTGGGAAGCAGATTTAGAGACAGAATGCATTTTATCTTTCCAGTAATAGTCAAGCAAAGGGAATTACTGATGAAGGTGCTGACAGCAGCTCCTCCTGTCAATGAGGTTCACAGGTCTGCCCTCAGGCCCTTTCCAATCCTTACCACTTGCTTTGCAGACATGAAAGTGCAGGTGAAGATCCCCACGGACACCAGGGCTATGGACATGTATTTAGATACGCTGTATCTGCACAGGGGGAGAAGAGAGATGTCAATGACCCAGCTCAGCCTTGTGTCATTCATCTGCTGCTCTCTTGCATCACATTTAGCTCCACTGCACTGGTGTGAACATGGAGTAATGGGCACATATCCATTACCTAACTGAAGGGAAGAGGGAAGGTCAACTCATTCCAACAGCAACAAAAAGAGGGGCATTTGGACCAAGATCTCCTTGCCTGTGGCAGAGGATCCCTCTTGGATCTCTGCGTAGTAATGGAGTGGTAGGGGATGTTCTCATGCTGGTCCAACAGCCAGACCCTAAAGTACTGGGAGGACCCTCCTGACCTGATGTGGGTGGGTTGACCCCAACAGCAGCCAAGCACCTACACAGCACTTACTGATTCCCCCAACCCCATGGGATGGGGCAAGAACAAGAAAACTCATGGCTTGAGCTAAAGAGTTTAATAGGTGAGGGAGGAAAATAAAACCCCCAAAACATGCAAAAGCAATCACTCATCGCCTCCCATAAGCATGGCCATCTTGAAGCCAATTCCTCCCAGCCCTTTTCTTCCTCTACCCTGGTTTCTATTGCTGCACACATTAAGTGGCACAGAATATCCCTTTGGCCACATTGGGTCGTTTGTCCCAGCTGTGCCCCTCTCAACTTGCTGTCCACCCCCAGCCTATTCGCTAGGGATGCAGAGTGAGAAAAACAGAGCCTTGACACTGTGTAAGCACTGTTCAGCAACAGCCCAAACATCAGTGCTATCAACACTGTTCTAGCCACATATCCCAAACACAACACCATGTGGGCTGCTATGAAGAAAGTTAACGCCATCCCAGCCAGACCAGTACAACCATCCATCAGGAGTGGTACTGGCCTCACAGAAGTGAGAGGAAAGAAGAGAGCTAACACAGAAGGCTGAAGTGATGTGTTAATCTCTCTTTTCAATCCATGCTTGACTTAAATGAAGGAGTGAAGGGTGGTGGGAATGCAAGAGAGAATTATTCCAGCCTCTAGTTCAGGCATATCTTTATGTCCCAGTTTCCCCACCAGTAAATCAAGAATATTTAACAGGAAAGGGCACTAAGCAGTCAGGATTAAGTCAATGGCAAAGCATTCCCTGGTGATGTAAAAAGAGGGTTTGATTTACCTTTTCTTCAAAATGATGATACCTAGAGCCATGCTTGCTATGAGAGAACCCTGGGGAGGAAAAGAAAGAGGATTAAAACAAAAGAGAAGGTCAGCATGACAAAGTTCCTTGCACCATGATGCAGAGAAACACCACAAACTCAATATAACTAATGCCAAAGCACCGACAGACATGCCAGAACAAGATCAGGCAGACTGGTAAGGTGGGGACAAGACAAGACAACTTCAAGTTGTGCCAGGGGAGGTTTAGATTGGAGATTCGGAACGATTTCTTCACCCAAAGGGTTGTCAAGCACTGGAACCTGGAACAGGCTGCCCAGGCAAGTGGTGGAGTCACCATCCCTGAAGGGACTTAAAAGACATACAATGTGGCATTTAGGGACATGGTTTAGTGGTGGACTTGGCAGTGCTGGGGAACAGTTGGACTTGATGATCCTATAGGGCTTTTCTAACCTAAATGATTCTATGAGTCCCACTTCAGTTAGGAGGAGGGGAGAACTTGAGCTGGGTGGCTTGGGAACAAGGAATGCTGGCGCAAACAGGCTCTAGGATCTTCCCCATTTTTGGCACCCTCATGACATTCAGTGTGTGCTACAGATCAGAACCTGCTGTGGTTTTAATGTGGAATAGGACCATGGCTCCACAGATTGACTGCAGGGCTGCAATACAAGAACCATCCATTACGGCTCATGCAGGACAGGTCTCTGAATGTCGTCTGGTTTTCTTCTTTTTAACCTCTCCTGACTTCAGGTATCTCAACTCCATGGTATGCTGTGGGAGAACTGCCCAGCAAATTCTGTTATTCCAAACAGCTGGGACTTCACCTTCTTCGGTTTTAACAGATATTGTAGGCTGGTGCTCATCTACACTTAAGTAAAGATGCATTTTAATAGCATTTTCCAAAGCAAAGACAATGCAGTAACAGTGGAGGTGGAACTAGGCCAAATCCATGCTCTCTGACCTTGGGTTTTTAACCATGACACCTACACTAGGACATGGACCACTTGTTGTAGCTGTGTGATGGAAGGGAAAGCTGGATGCCCTTGGCCAGAAATTCAGTTCATTCAGAGGTGACAGCCAGAGTCTGGGCTTGGTTTTGTCACTTACTTCCCCATCACCTTTGGAAATATAAAGCCTGGTTGAGCCCCTTTCTTTGTCTATCCATTAAGTTGAAATATAATGATCAACACTGTGAAAGTCAGAATTGGAACTGAGCCTTCAGAGGAAAGCTGCTCTCCCCACAGGTTACATGGAGTTTACTATTTGCACAGGAGTTTGGTGCCCTTAGAGAGGGTGGCAGAACACATGCAGGGACAGTGCTTGCAGAGATAACAGGAAGAGATGTCACATGAGGAGGAAAAGGATGACAGTACTCACTGATCTGAAGATCATGTGCAGTGGCATGGCGATATTTAAGTTCAGGGCATAGTTATTCACCACACTGACAGTGAAGAACATGGCCACCATGGTGAAATAGTACCTGAAACACAGGAACAACATAAGCCAGCTGATAGCTGCGCGTATACCTCCCTGGGATGCTGGGAGTCACCTTGGGAACAGATTTTGGGTTGCAAGGAAAAGTCTGGAGCTGAGCAGGAGCCCTAGCTTTTTGGGGCTGTGACAAGGAGATCAGTCCCCTTTGGATGTAATAGGCAAGCCCTTAGGACAGGAAGCAACCTGACCTGCACTGACTCAAGCTGTGCTAACTCTAGAAGCAAAGGGGAGCTGAGGATACTCCGCATGAGATCTTTCAGCAAGGACTTCCTCCGTACCCCTCTTTTCTGAGCGCAGTGGCATAAGACAAGGCTTGACTTGAGGGGATGCAATGGCTGCCAGCAGGCATCACTACCCTGAGTGGAAGGAGGAACCATTCAAATCCAGGCTGAACACCACCTCCATGGTTCTACACCTCCACAGACTACAGGTTCTCGTTGTGACATGGCCACAAATGGCACTAAACCTGCCCTCAACTTCCTGTCAGGAGGATCTCTGTCCCAACACTCAGCTGCCACAGGCAGTCTGCTAAGGAACCCCACTAAACCTCTTCACTTCACCCACTGAGTGCCAGGGAGGAGAGCAGGAACATGCAAGGCCATTGTCAGGACAAGATCAGCCCTGATGGAGAAATGCGGAAGTGAGTTTGTGTTTCCAGTAAACCTCTTCCTCCCACACTCATTGCACCAAGCCCCAAAAACACAGCAAAGCTCTTCAAAACACAGCCAACTCTTCAGTGTGCAAAACAGTGGCCTATCGCTTGGACAGGGAAGTATCTGATGGCAATTTCCTATTGAGAATTCTCATAAAAAAGAGGAGTTCATCTTTTATCAGGCACGACAGGTTCTCAATGTGGCTTCACAAATACTGTAGAATGGATGGGATTTAGACAGGATAAATTGATAAGCCATTTTATTAAACACTTTTGGAGATAACTAGACAATTTGTGCCTAGCAAAAGTGTTCGGAACAACTATACCTTATTGGTATGGCTGGCTTCTTCCTCCCAAAGTTGGTTTCGAAGATAAAGCCTTCCACTGCAATAAATAGGAACTGGGAGAATGTCACTATGTTCCCACATCCTGGAAACTGCCTGCAGAAAGGGGAAGAAAGACAAGCATCAGAGTAATGCCACAGAGAACAAACACTGCAATGGGTTCTGATTAAAAGAGGCTCACAGCTCTGAGCATCAACCTGGGGGGGGCTTTACTGCTTTATCTGTCCAGGTTCTCACATTGCCTTTGTTCAGCACCTCCCTGCAGGTATTATTCATCTGTGCTTGTAAATACATGTGCAGCAAACTCTTCCTCAAACATTACCAAAGAGGTAATAAGCAGCCACCCCCACTGGTGAGGCTGCACCTTGAATCCTGTGTTCAGCTCTGGGCCCCTCACTACAAGAGAGACATTGAGGGGCTGGAGGGGGGCCAGAGAAGGGCAATGGAGCTGGTGCAGGGCCTGGAGTACAAGTGTGATAGGGAATGGCTGAGGGACCTGGGGGGGTCAGTCTGCAGAAGAGAAGGCTCAGGGGGGACCTGATCACTCCCTACAAGTGCCTGACAGGAGGATGGAGCCAGGAGCGGCTGGGCTCTGCTCCCAAGGAACAAGGGATGGGACAAGAGGAAATGGCCTCAAGCTGCACCAGGGCAGGTTTAGATGGAGATAAGGAACAATTCCTTCTCCAAAGGGTGCTCAGGCATTGGAACAGGCTGCCCAGGGCAGGGCTGCAGGCACCGGCCCTGCAAGTGTTCACACACCGTGGAGATGAGGCCTCAGTGCCATGGGTCAGTGGTGGCCTTGGCAGTGCTGGGAACAGTTGGACTGTATTTGCTTAAAGGTTTTTTCCAACCTGGTTGATTCTGTGACCATGGGTCAAGTGGTAAATTTGGTCTGGAAGTGAAAGACGAAACTGGTCGCATCTCAGAGCTCTGTATAACATCCTGCAGGGTCAGCATCTGAATGAGCAACATCACACACTTGACTTCACCATGGTTATGGATCCTCCCCTTTCTCATAGGGAAGTGGTTCTGATAGGGCTCTCTCTCTACCTAAAAGCTACTGTACTTTTTAGAGGCCAGGTGAAATAATGAATCCACCCAGGAGGAAGGCAGCAGGATTTCCAATAGCACTTATTTCCACTGCATGAGGGAAGTGCCAAGCTCAGGTCTGTGCCTGCAGAGCAAGGTGTTGTATCTGTGGTTCTGCTTGTATCATAAGCCACAAAGCAGTATCTGACCTTGAAAGAGACCTTCTTAGCTGAGCATCTTTCTTCTCCCAGAGTCCCACACACTGCAGCCATCGCTGCCTTTGTAGTGGAAATAACACCACCTCTGAGCAAATCAACCTCATGTGTTTATTCTGAGGGAAGAACCATAGAATGGTTTGGGTTTGAAGGGAGTGTAAAGCTCATCCAGTTCCAACCCCCTGCCACGGGCAGGGTCACCTTCCACTAGAGCAGCTTGCTCCAAGCCCTTGTGTGCAACCTGGCCTTGAACACTGCCAGGGATGGGGCAGCCACAGCTTCTCTGGGCACCCTGTGCCAGCGCCTCAGCACCCTCACAGGGAAGAGCTTCTGCTTTATATCTAACCTAAATCTCCTCTGTTTAAGTTTAAACCAATTCCCCTTTGTCCTATCACTACTATCCCTGATGAAGAGGAACTACACACAAGCCCACAACAGCTTGACAATGCACACTCCCTGCATGGTGATCCTACAGACATGTCCACTGCAGAGCCTGCCTCCTTCCTAAGAAGCTTACAGGCAACAGGAGAGGATTTCCTGGAGGCACACAGTCAGCTGTGGGCTCAGAGGAGGCCGTGACATGTCACATAATCAGACAGCTCCCTGTTACTTGCAGCTGGAGATGGGAATTTAAGTGAGTACTTCCCCTATCTCTGCTGCAAGACAGAAACTGAGGCCAAGGACTTAATGGAGAAGCTGCACACCACTGAGTCCTGATCCTCACCCTGGTGCACAAGCATGCAGCTTGCTCACACAGCACCCCATCACAAGTAGTTAGGGGCTGGGTCTAGACATAGCTTTGTAGAATCACAGAATCTCAGACTGGTTTGGGTTGGAAAGGACCTTAAGATCATTTAGTTCCAACCCCTTGCTATAGGCAGGGACACATCACATTAGACTGTGTTGCCCAAGGCTCTCTCCAACCTGTCCTTGAACACTGTCACGGATGGGGCACTTACCACTTCTCTGAGCACCCTGTGCCAGCGCCTCAGCACGCTCACGTTAAAGAACTTCTTCCTTATATCTAGAATACAGAATGCAAGCTGAGGGATGCACTGGAAAACTGGAATAACCAAGCTGTCTCCTGGGTAGCAGAGCCAAAGGCCTGACCTCCAATATCTCCTCTGTCACCCCCCAAGACTTCTCAGAAGCAGCAGCACTGGATAATGCAGAGCTGGCAAGCGGTTGCCACCTAAGAGCACTTGAAAAGGCCACCTTCTCCCTGCATTTTCCATGGGGTAGGCACTAGCCTGAGCCCCTCCTCTCTACCCACCTGCCAACATTCACATTTTTCAGAGCTCAACCACCCACAAGACCTCAATTCCTGCTGTGCAATGAGGTGAAGAGGTTTGGAAGTGACTTGGGGAAGTGAAGAGATACGGAACAGTAGAGAGAGGCCAGGCTCCAGGATTGTAAACTTTATCTCTATAGGGGAATACAGAGCACGTGTAAACTTGGAATAAACCCAGACTGTTCCCATGCACTAGACTTTGTTTCCTCCCCATTTACAGATCCTTGCTGTACATATACCTCACATTATCAGGGTTATATGTTGACTGATAGTAAAAAGACAAACAAAGAAACCTCCAGGCTGTATCTGTATCTTTGACTCACAATCCTAACGCACTGATAGACCTAAAAGGAGAGACAAGATATGTGGCTATATCAACCACAAGGATCCGCTCTAGCTGTAGCTAACTGATAACAAGTCCTCCAGAAGCAATGTGAAAACACTGGAATGCAATTGTCGCCTGCCTACTAGGATGGGATTGCCTGGGCTGCCACACAGCCCCAGCAGATGCTGGGATGAAAGATGGTATAGAACATTCCACGCTCTGCAGGGAATTCCTTCAACAGCCCCTGCAAAAGAGCAACCTCCCCATTTGCACCATACAGGGAAGAACCCCCTGCATTGATATCCACCATGCAGAGCCTCAACTGGTCTCAATAAGAAGGCACCTCACAAGGACACAGCTTCAGAAGGTGAAGAGCAGACCATGGATCATGGGATGAACTGGATGGCGTTTCCTGCCCTGTCCAGGACTCCTTCTGTTATTCAGACAGGGACTTAAGTTTAACTTGCTCTTTAAAACCCCCAACAAGGACTCTTCCTGTTCTTTCTCTCCCAAACCCACTTCACTACATTGAGAAAGAGCAAACCTGTTTTTTGGCCTCCTTTAAATCCCCTTCATAGCAATTTAAGCCCCTTACTTCTTGTTCTGCCTCCAGAGCCTAGCAGAAAAATTTCTCTCCTCTTCCCTGCAGCCATTCTCCACACATTTAAAGTCTTCTGTCTGTCCTCAGGCATCTGTAGACTAAACACTTCTCATTCCTTTTTCTCTGTCCTCATAAATCCTTAACAAATTTCTCCCAATTCCCCTCACTAGACTTAGTCTGGTCACTGCCTTTTCCTGTGATCCTCTTCCAGGACTTGGCTTGTTATGAGAAGATTCATTTCCAAGAGAGACTTTTCCCTCCAGGTAACCCCAAGACCTAAAGAAATAATCAGCGTAACCCCAACTCAGGGACCAAAGGTGAACAGCACAAGTGAGGGGTACAGGAACAGAGCTGTTAGAAACAGGGGAACGAGAGGCACTGCTTAAGACAAGCTTGTATGTGAAAAGCAGCTTTTCCTTGATGTCTGCAATTGAATTTCTGGAATTTGATGCTCAAAAGCCCTTCTGGGGTTCAGACACCTCATTCTGAATAGGGCCAAATGGCTCGGTTTTGCTTTAAGGTCTGGCTTCGGGATACACAAACCTAAGTGGCAAGCAAATGGAAGAAGCCAGATCCAAAGCTCTCTTCACATTAGAAGGGCCCATTCCTCCTCCCTCACTGATGGCCCAGCACAAGCCAACAGGAAATGCGGAGGTCAGAGCAATCCCTGAGAGGAAAGAGAAGTCACCGCACAAGGTCTGCTCCACCAGGAACTGCTTCTTGATTCATACAGGGATTGCAGAGTGATTGTGTAGCCTTGTGTTAAGGTACCTGCATCCCAGCCTCCCACTTAGCTTCAAATATCCCCACTGCTGGCTTACAGAGGCAGGCTTCCTCTTGCACTCCCTTTTTCTCTGATCCAGCTGGGATGATGATGGGTGGGGAGGAAGTAAGGGCAGGTTTTAACTATGAATGATTGCCCAGAGAAGCTGTGGCTGCCCCATCCCTGGCAGTGCTCAAGGCCAGGTTGGACACAGGGGCTTGGAACAAGCTGCTCCAGTGGAAGGTGTCCCTGCCTGTGGCAGGGGTTGGAACTGGAGGAGCTTTAAGGTCCTTTCAACCCAAGCTGTGATTCTATGATGTTAACACAGTACAGAGAGGTCAGGGGATGCAGCTCCACACTGACTTACTATGATTGTAGGCACAAAACCCGTTTAATCATTACTTTCTTCCAGTTAAATCAAGCACTTTTGCCCTTAACAGCTTGCTGACCAACACTGGACACAAAACCAGCAGACCATCACCTTTTCCAAGCCATGCCAGCCTTCCTCCATAAGGGCAAGGAAGGTGACACAGCACTTACACAGTACCCTAAACATCAGCCCGCCTCTCTCTGCAACCTGGGAATTCCCCTTCGCTCCAAGCACCACAGGGAGACCTTGCCGTCACCACCTTGGCTTTGCGGCTGCATTTTGGTACCAAAGATCACGTTTCCAGATGGCCAACGTCCCCTCGGCCCTGCCTGCTGTCCCCAGGGATCCCTACCCAGCTCCTGCACGTCTTCTTCTTGGGATTTCAGCTGTTACTTGGGATCAGAGTGGGGTTTGAGGGCCGGACTGATGCATGTGGTGGTCCCTGTGTCAGCGGAGACAGGAGATTCCCAGGGCTGGGACCATGACAGGACCAGGCTGGGCTCAAGCTGGGGGGGGACGACAGCCCCCCAAAACCCCACCAGACACTGACACAACAAGGCCAGGGCCTGGCAATTCACATCCTTCTGGCACCTTGATGAGGAACCCTGGCATTCCTAAGCCATGAAGGGGACCGGCCACCCCACCGGGGCCACAGAGCCCATCACCACAGACCCCCCCCCCCCAAATCCCTTCACAAACCGCTTCCATCTCCTGGAGACCCCCAGGGCACCGCTGCCGCTTCCTCCCCTCACAAACCCTGAAGCCGGTGGCGGACACCGTGCCCCGATCCCATCGCTGCCCCCGAAGCCTCTCCCCGTCCCCGCACCTGGCCAGCAGCTCCAGGAACACCACGTTGCTGCAGCAGCCGCCGAACACCAGCCCCACCGCCACAGCCGGGTGCATGGTGTTGCCTCAAGCAGCGAGGCAGCGTCCCGGGCCGCCACCGCATCCCGCTCCCGGGCCGCGGCCCCGCTCCCGAGCCCGGCCCCGCTTCCTCCCGGCCCCGGGTAGTTCGGTCCCCGCCCGCTGCCCGTTCACCGACACCGCCGCGGCTGCAGGGCCGGGACTACAACTCCCAGCATCCCCCGCGGGGGCCTCTCAGCAGCCTCCAGCCAGTGGCGCGATGCCGGGGGGCATGATGGGAGTCGTAGTTCCGCGGTGGCGGCGTGCGGTAATGGCGGTGGAGGGCTCTGCGCTGAGGTGGCTGGAGGAGAAGGGAGGGGGACAGCTCAAACGCTGCTTCCCTGCTGAGAAACAGCCGCTAATTGTCGGTTTGGGGTTAGATCATTAAATTATCGCTTTGATGTGAGATCGAGCTTGTCTGAGGCCTGTGGTGGAGCCTCCC
The DNA here is from genome assembly GCF_037157495.1 of Lathamus discolor. Lineage (NCBI taxonomy): Eukaryota > Metazoa > Chordata > Aves > Psittaciformes > Psittacidae > Lathamus > Lathamus discolor. The sequence continues at coordinate 6,042,265 of NC_088884.1, forward strand.
GGGAGGTCCTTCCGTGCGCTCAGGGCCACAGGCAAGCCCCGTATCAATGGCACCATGGCGGAATCAGAAACACGGGATACTGAGGCAGCAAAACTGGGTTTGAAAAGCAATTGCGTGCTTGGAAGGAGTCGAGGGCGACAAGGAGAGTGTTGGGAAGGGGAGGAGGGAGGGAAAGGGGCACAAATGGTGGCACTGGGGTGGTTTGGGGACTGTGTGGGTCCGACAGCAGCAGAAGCAGCCCACTGCTTCACAGGGGGAGATGGAGGTAAACTCAGCCCGTTTAGGGTGATGGGTGAGGTGTTTCTGCACACGTCAAGTGCAAGAGAAGGGCACCGCGGTGCTGGAGATGGCCATCGTATTTGAAAAATCATGGCAGTCAGGTGAAGTTCCCAATGACTGGAAAAAGGGAAATATAACGCCCCTTTTCAAGAAGGGGAAAATGGAAGACCCGGGGAATTACAGACCAGTCAGTCTCACCTCTGTGCCTGGCAAAATCTTGGAGCACATTCTCCTGGAAGGCATGCTAAGGCACATGAAGAACAACAAGGTTCTTGGTGACAGCCAGCATGGCTTCACTAAGGGGAAATCCTGCCTGACCAATTTGGTGGCCTTCTATGATGGGGCTACAGAATTGATGGACAAGGGTAGAGCAGTTGACGTCATTTACCTGGACTTGTGCAAAGCGTTTGACACTGTCCCACACCACATCCTTCTCTCTAAATTGGAGAGATATCAATTTGATGGATGGACCACTCGGTGGATAAAGAACTGGCTGGACGGCCGCACACAAAGAGTTGTGGTCAATGGCTCAATGTCCGGCTGGAGACCGGTAACGAGTGGTGTCCCTCAGGGATCGGTGTTGGGACCGGTCTTGTTCAACATCTTCGTCGCTGACATGGACAGTGGGATTGAGTGCGCCCTCAGCAAGTTTGCCGATGACACCAAGCTGTGTGGTCCGGTTGATACGCTGGAGGGAAGGGATGCCATCCAGAGGGACCTTGACACGCTTGTGTGGTAGGCTGGTGCCAGCCTCATGAAGTTCAACCATGCCAAGTGCAAGGTCCTACACCTGGGTCAGAGCAATCCCAGGCACAGCTACAGATTGGGCAAAGAAGAGATTTGGAGCAGCCCTGAAGAGAAGGACTTGGGGGTGCTGGTCAATGAGAAACTGAACATGAGCCGGCTTCAGTGTGCGCTCGCAGCCCAGAAAGCCAACCATATCCTGGGCTGCATCAAAAGGAGCGTGACCAGCAGGTCGAAGGAGGTGATCCTGCCCCTCTACTCTGCTCTTGTGAGACCTCACCTGGAGCATTGTATGCAGTTCTGGTGTCCTCAACATAAAAAGGACATGGAACTGCTGGAACAAGTCCAGAGGAGGCCACGAGGATGATCAGGGGACTGGAGCACCTCCCCTATGAAGACAGGCTGAGGAAGTTGGGGCAGTTCAGCCTGGAGAAGAGGAGGCTGCGTGGAGACCTCATAGCAGCCTTCCAGTACCTGAAGGGGGCCTATAGGGATGCTGGGGAGGGACTCTTCCTCAGGGACTGTAGTGACAGGACAAGGGGTAATGGGTTAAAACTTAAACAGGGGAAGTTTAAATTGGATAGAAGGAGGAAATTCTTTCCTGTTAGGGTGGTGAGGCACTGGAATCGGTTGCCCAGGGAGGTTGTGAGTGCTCCATCTGTGGCGGTGTTCAAGGCCAGGTTGGATGAAGCCTTGTGTGGGATGGTTTAGTGTGAGGTGTCCCTGTCCATGGCAGCGGGGTTGGAACTAGATGATCTTGAGGTCCTTTCCAGCCCTAACTATTCTATGATTCTATGATGTGTTTGTTAATTTCCTTTCATGGCAGGGTACTTCAGCTTCTCTTGTCAAGGTGAAGATAATGTCCTGTCCGTCATGGTAAAGACATGAATGGAAAAACCACAACACCACCAAGGATCCAGCCTTGACGTGGATCTGGCGTGGACTTTCCATAGGGCTTAATACAGTGTTTATGGCACCTTCAGTTTTACTTTGTCCCTATTAGATTTTGTTGTTGCCCTGTTACTCCTTATCCCTGTTACCTGGAGAGTGATTTTGCATGGAGTTGGAGCATTTCATGCTTTCTGCTGTTAATGTAGCTACATTAGCTACAGTCAGCGGTGAACTATCTTCTAAGGTTGTATGGAGAGCCCTTTTAAGCATCTGCCAAAGCCCTCTGTGATCAAAAGAAGCCAAATTGATCAAAAAGTGGGATTTTCAGGCTGTAAGTATTTCTTCTTGTTTTAAATAAATTTGTATCTGAATCAGACCCAAGTCTTTCTTCGAATACAAGTGTGAAATCCCATGAGCACACTGCAAAGAACTATGGTCAGCCCCAAAATGAAGCACTTCCTTTTATGATTTCAAGCTCTTTCAGGGAATGTGACAGCCTTGGCAGCTTCTCTGCTGCTAAAAGCAGCTAATGACAGGGGCAGAACTGCCAGGATTACCCATTTTTCAGCTCACTGAGAGAGTTTCTAGGCTCTTTGACTCCAAGCTGGTGATCCCAGCGTTCCAGACTCCATACATGGGGGCTGGACTCAGGGTGGATGGAACATGTGTCCTCAGGGCTTCCAGGAGCTGAAAACCTGGAAGCTAGAGCAATGACACCTGGGAATCCTTGGCTACCTCTTGTGCTTTGACTGCAGATAGAAACACTGAGGTGTCCCTGCCCGTGGCAGGGGTTGGAACGGGATGATCTTCAGGTCCTTTCCAACCCAAACCATTCTATGATTTTTGATAAGAGCATCATGGATCCAAGGGCTCTGGAGCCTCCGTTGTGATATTTCCAGGAGTTTCAGTTTGGACATACCCTCTAGGAGGATGGTCTGCCAGAAAATACAGCCTTGGGGGTCCAAGGATCTTGGAGACCCTATTGGAACCCAGTAGTTGTGCTGAGCTCTGGCTCTGTATTTGGCAGAAGTTAATTTTTCCCCTATTTCACAAATCATGGTGGTGCTTTCTGATCTCTCTCTCAGTAGAAATGCTTCCACTGCCTTCCTTGGTCTTCCCATCAGGTCCTTTTAAATGGTTTATGTATTATTAAAAAGCCCCATGGCTCATTAGCAACAAACAAAGACGATGGCTCAGGCTCACTGGCACGTTGTAACGTCTCCAGGGTTTCCTGCTTCCACATCCTCAGCTGCTGCACAGGTCAGAATGATCGATTCCTTTCTCTTCCCTTCACTAATAAGCTTTTGCTACCTTGGGTGCTCACTTCTTCGCCTTTATTCACTTGCTTTGTGCTTCAAAAGAGGGGGGGAAAGGGCTGAAGTTGTTTTCCTGCCACAGTAAATGCGCCGCACCTTAGTTCCTAAATGCATTAAGCCACAGAACAAATTGTTTCTTTTGAACTGCTCCAGTGTAACAGTAAACCCCAAATGTCAGCTCATAAAGCATTTCCAGCTGGTCATTGTAGCCTGGCACCTCTGGGAGGGCAGTTTTGTCTGGGCTTGTGAGTACTTAACATCCTTTCTAATGTTACAGCTACGAGGTAGGTTCTGGGGACACGTTGTCCGGCTGAGGGAAGTTCTCAGTCTGGTGTGTGCATGGTCTAATTCTTAGAGGATGGGGGCTTATATCACTGCAAAAGCTTCCAGGTCACCTCAGTGTGAGCACAGGGATGTAGTTGCCAGACTTGCCTTTTATCCTTGGAGTGAAGTTGGTTTATCCTAGCTGTGATGCTGGACCAGCTCCTTGTTTGCAGGTTAGTGTATTCTTCACAAGTGATCCTGATCACAGATTAAAGATTAATAGTATCATTATTCACTCCTATTAAAACAAAAATGAAATCCATTCCAAATTGGACATCAACTCCATGATATCAAAATGAATGACAAAATAAGGTCAGAAAATGGAAGAAACATTAATATATATAAAAAATACCGGTTCAGAAGTAATTTCAAATCAGTTCACCTTCACTTTATCAAAAAGAAGACACCCAGCAGTGTGTCTATGAACATCCTCTGAGTAGGAGAGATTTCTTAGCCCTGTCTCTCCACTAGCAATGAGAACTAACACTTGGCAGTGCAGCCAGGTTGTCTTGCATACTGTGAACAGACAGCAATGCTCTTGAGGCCATGTTCTTGCAGTCAGGATGCTCTAAGGGCACAGACAAGATGAGGTTTGTAGGTTGAAATAATATAGCTGGAAAATTAAATAAGCTTTCAGCTATAGGACAAAAGCTTCTCTTTCCTGCCCAGGGCTTATTTGTTTTCTAACAGCAGCAGATGCTCTAATAAAAGATATTACTTCTACCTACAAACATCATCTTGCTTGTGCCAGGGTTATTTTGACTTTCTTCAGAGATGGCTCGAATGAAACAAAACGTGTTTTCACATCATGGAAACATGGGGGAGTCTGTTTCTGCCCAAAAAGCAGGCTGGCTGGTGGTGGTGTCTACCCTTATACAAATCTGTAGCACTTCAAGGTTTGAATAAGCCCTGGCAGCGTTTTGAGTTCCTGACTTCTAAAATGTAGTTAAAAGCAGACTGGGGACTCAGTCTGCTGAGTGAGGGGGGTTGTGTTGATTTACTGAATACATCTCAGAATCAGTTCGCTTGGAAAAGCCCTTTAAGCTCATCCAGTCCAACTGTTCCCCAGCACTGCCAAGGCCACCACTGACCCATGGCACTGAGGGCCTTGTCTCCACGGTGTGTGAACACTTGCAGGGACGGTGCCTGCAGCCCTGCCCTGGGCAGCCTGTTCCAATGCCTGAGCACCCTTTGGGGCAGGAATTGTTCCTCAGCTCCATCTAAACCTGCCCTGGTGCAGCTTGAGGCCGGTTCCTCTTGTCCCATCCCTTGTTCCTTGGGAGCAGAGCCCAGCCCCTCCTGGCTCCATCCTCCTGTCAGGCACTTGTAGGGAGCGATCAGGTTCCCCCTGAGCCTTCTCTTCTGCAGACTGACCCCCCCCCCAGGTCCCTCAGCCGTTCCCCATCACACTTGTGCTCCAGGCGCTGCACCAGCTCCATTGCCCTTCTCTGTCCCCACTCCAGCATTTTCCTTCAGCTCTGCCCTAGAACTGCGTTGTGAGAGATCTTTCTCATGCCAGAACAAGGAATTCAGGAAGCCAGATTTCTTTAATAGTTGCCAGACAGTCAGGCTTTGATTCCTCAAAGAATCATAGATTTTTGGGCTTTGCTCTGGGACTGACTACAATGATGGGGAAAACCAAACAGAGCTGTAAGCTCCTGCATTAAAAGTTCTTATGTTTCATTTCCAGCCAGACATTTTTGAGCCTGTTAGGTGTGCAAAATCTGACAGAACACGAAGGACTTTGACATTCTGACACAGGCAAAAGCTTGTTTCTCAAAGTTGAGGTTTCCCAGAAAGGCTTTCTTGCTCTCTTGTTTTCTAAAGCATGGCTTTTTCTGAGCAGTAAAACCAGTCACGTTCTTAATGCGTGGGAAGCAAATCAATCAAACCAATCTTGTCTGTTTTCACAATCAATACCTACCTGATGCATGCTTGGAAAAGGCAGGAGATTCTAACATAACACCGAATTGCAGCGGATTTCTATAGTGCCTGATCCGTGGAGGATGGGAATCTGTCACAGAGCAGTCCCTGACCTTTGGCTCAGCTCGAAACTGCTTGTACTTTTAGTGCTGCAAATGCCTTTTCAAACCACAGGGTATCAATGGCGGTGCTGCTGTCACACAGGTATTGTGTGACTATCTCTGAAGCAGATCTGCTAATGTTTCAGTCGTGTCTCAGAGACAGTGAGTTCTGCAGTCGAGGCAGATTCTGACAGATTCAAACAGAGCAAGCTAATGAAATGCCTTGTTTCTAACTGCATCAAATGCATTATTTCACCTTAGATTTCACCTTTGGCTTCAGCTGTTGCTACACCTCTGACTTTGGGGTCAGATGGAGATGCCACAGGTAAAAAGAAGTCATTTATTAGTCAGAATTACTGAAAGTGGAGACATGAACAAGTTTTAATACATCTGAGCTCCACCTTGGCCTTCTTTTGTTTACCAGCACCTTTGGTCTATCTATATATTACACTCTTAATTCAGACCTCTCCGTTCCAGCAGTGGTGTCTCTGCTGAAATGGAGTGTGATGTGTCATCTCCAATAACATCATTATGACAGTTATATTTTTCCTGATGGATGATCCAGAGAAGGGATTCAGAACTGCCAAACTGGACTCTCTCCAATCCACATGGATTTGTGTTTCTGTGTGCAAGGCATTTCCGAAGAATGGGAAAACTGGTGAAGGGGGAGATTGTGGAGTGATGGGTGGTGGCGATGTACTCACAGCCTTTTAACTGGCATCTGGGTTTAAACTGAAACAGGAGAAGTTCAGGTTAGATATAAGGAAGTTCTTCCCTGTGAGAGTGCTGAGGCACTGGCACAGGGTGCCCAAAGAAGTGGTAAATGCTCCATCCCTGGCAGTGTCCAAGCCCAGGTTGGACAGAGCCTTGGCAGCATGGTTTAGTGTGAGGCATCCCTGCCCATGTCAGGGGGTTGGAACTGGATGATCTTAAGGTCCTTTTCAACCTAAACCATTCTGTGATTCTATGATTCTATGATTATTATTAATCTCATTTTGTAGTGGGAACAGTTACGCTGCAGACACAGTCAGAGACTTGGTCAGATCATTTGGGGTGAAAAGAAGGGAACAGATCCTGGGATTTAGATTTCCCTCCTCCAGTATTATGTATCACTATGTTAGGTGTATGTTTGTGGGAGAGCAATGATAAGGAATAAATCCTTTTTGTATGCCTGAAACCTAAACTCACCTAACCAATGAGTGCTGTTGGGAGAGACAACTCCTAAACAGTCTGTACTGTGTCCTAAACCAGTCTGCTCTGCCAGCAGCCAGCTTGTTGCTGTGCAGCTCTCCCAACCTTTCCATGTCAGCTCCTTCACCTTTGTTTTGGGAATGTGCAGCAACAGAAACTCAAGAAGTGCTACTCCACTTTCACCAGCTTTGTTTGATGTGCCCCAAACCCCTGGACTTCTACAGCTTTGGCTGAGGGAGGAGTCTTCTGCTTCTCTGTTGGGAAGCTTTTTGTGGTAGTCAGAGTTAGCTTGCCGTTTCTTTTATGCTATCTCGTAACTTTAACTAAATCAAGTCACTGATGTGTTTTTAGGTGCATTACAAGGGGTAAATCTCTCTCCTCAAATCGCTGCATTCTGTTCCATCACAAACTTCCAGATGCCTCAGATATTCTTCCCACTCTCGTCGGTAGATCGTTTCTCAGCAATCTCAGTTATTTGCTAAATGCATTGTGCACATTCTCAGCTTAGCATTCAGAAGTGATCCCTGTTTGTGGATGGAGCAGGAGACATTTCTGCTGTCTCAGATGCTTTCTGAGAGGCACACATGCTGCTTTTCTCACTACAGATGTTTCTGTCCCTCACTAATGTAAAGCAGCGGGGCTCCCATGGCATAGTAGATGCAAGAAACTGGCCTTCTTTCTCCTCTTTGTCACTTCTTAAACACTTTTTGTTTCCCTTCATTTTTCCTCTGCCAAGTTTTATTTGGGTGATTTCCAAAGCAGATCTCTCTGATCAAGCAGTGCTGGTGCTAGAACTGCTGATGTGTGTTGCTACTTGTCAAAAAAGGCTAAATCTCCAGGCATGTTTTTGGGGGGAGAGAAGGGGAAAATTGGAAATAGCTTCTTCTTTCTTTTCTCCAGCCCTCTCCCCCTTCCTTCTCCTCATTCCTTACAATTGTTAAACTTGACATCTCTTTAAATGAGCTGGAAGAACTTCAACCTCAAGCGCTTTTCCGTTCTGAGAGCATCCCCATGTTGGATATGTCTCTCCATGCTTTAGGCAAGTGAGCATGACTTTACAGAGGTGATTGATGGCTTCTCATAGAAATGCTCTTTCAATTAAAACCCAAAATGCACACAAACAGGAGAAAAAGAGGTTCTTTTTTCCTTATTTTACTGTTTTTATGCTTGTCCAGAATGTGAATCAGTTATCTGCATTAAAACATGGGCATGTTTTCTTCTCCTGTGCAGCCTAACACTTAACTGGCTTCTCTCTGTGTGCTCAGCCCTGATCCATGTTGCCCCTGGAAAGCAACAGTGCTGAGCTCAGCTTGTTCTCCCTGCTCAGCTGTGCCAACACTCCCTCCTTGCAAAGCTTTCCATATTTCCTATGATTTAAGACTGGTTTTGCCCCCTCCTTGTGCCTGGAGATGAAGAATTAATGCACTAATTCACTACACCCTCAAGGTATCAGAATCATTATCGTTAAACATCTAAACTATGCGTTCACCCCAGGTAGGGCTTGTTGCTTTAAAAGCCCTTGGTGACAGGGAAATTGAAAGGGAAATACATCTTTAAGTATTAAAGAGCTTTGCAGGCTGCAGCATGGCAGTCTGCCTCCCACCTTTGTTCAGCACTGGGTTTTCATTCAGTGTGTTGTCAGTTTTGCTCCCAAATTCACTTTTCCTTCAATGAAAGCCAGGGAAACGGTCACTAACATGTTTTTATCTAGATATTGTGTCCATTATTCATTTTGCTCCAACCTTTGTTGCTTTTGGCTCCCACAAGCATGGAAATTAGAGTTCTTCCCAACCTCGTGGCACCAAGCTTTAGTTTCAGGATGTGGGATTTGGGAAATTGGACCTACCTGTCTATTCAGAATTCTCATGGTCTAGCAAAGACCTTTGGAACCACAGCACCCCCCGAGTAATCTGTCATGACTTCACATGGGATCCAACAAGGTTTTGGGAAGTTGCTCCAAGATCTCCTCAGAGAGGGCTGGAAACCTTCTACAATGCTATACATTTCCCACATGAAATACACCCGTGTCTGGTTCTTACCCATCTGTTCTTGTGTATTGGTCTTTCTTTCACTTTGCTTTTGGTGTCTCCCAGAGTGTGTTCGGAGAACAGACATGGTGCCTAGGTTCAGTAGATGTATTGCTCCACCACTGTGACTTTAGTTCGTCCCTGTTGTGGAGGATCTTTGAAATATCATGCTATAGGATTTGGGCTCCTAGATTAGTAGCTGAATAATTTCTTCCACTATTAGTGGTGTCCCTCAGGGGTTGGTAATGGAGCCAGCAGTGTTTTAACATCTTTGTTGGTGACACGGACAGTGGGATGAAGGACACCTTCAGCAAGTTTGCCCATGAAACCAAGCTGTGTGGTGTGGTCGACACACTGGAGGAAAGTGTTGGGATCTAGAGGGAACTGTTGGAGCGAGTCCAGAGGAAGCCATGGAGATGCTGCGAGGGCTGGAGCAGCTCTGCTCTGGAGCCAGGCTGAGAGAGCTGGGCTGGGGCAGCCTGGAGAAGAGAAGGCTCCTGAAGGGGAGACCTTAGAGCAGCTCCGGTGCCTAAAGGGGCTCCAGGAAAGCTGGAGAGGGGCTTTGGACAAGGGCCTGTAGGGACAGGCCAAGGGGAATGGCTTTAACCTGCCAGAGGGGAGACTGAGATGAGCTCTTAGGCAGAAGCTCTTCCCTGTGAGGATGCTGAGGCGCTGGCACAGGGTGCCCAGAGAAGCTGTGGCTGCCCCATCCCTGGCAGTGCTCAAGGCCAGGTTGGACACAGGGGCTTGGAGCACCCTGCTTTAGTGGAAGGTGTCCCTGCCCATGCAGGGGTTGGAGCTGGATGAGCTTTAAGGTCCCTTCCAACCCAAACCAACCTGGAATTCTATGAGATTATTCTACCTGTATCATTCTTTCCATGTGACTAATAGCCTGTATCTCTGCAGGGAAATGTAGGTTTGTCTGGCAAATACTGGTGCATACTGGTGTTCTCAGGCTATGGGTCTAGGGCTGTAGTAGTTCAGCAACGCTGCTGCAGGGAGGACAGCAGGTTTCCTGGCACTGTCATAACCTAAACCCAAGAGGCCTTGGAGGCAGTAGATTACTGCAAACCCCACGAATGCAAGTCAGGGTAGAGTCTGGGCCCCCACTGACAGAATGATGCTGATGTCTTGGCTGCTATTAGACCCAAGAAAATCTGAGCCCGAGAGAAAGGGCTGGGGATGACTTGGCTCTGTTTGCTCTGAGAAGACTCAGTTTATTCTCTTGATGCTCTATTGCCTGGAATTTTTCTGTGCCTGGGTCCTGTGTTCACTTGTGTGGGTTGAGGTAATAAAAGGGAGCCACAGGCAGTCTAGACAGAGGTGGTCTCCTGAAGGCATCAATCTTCATTATATAGCCCAGCAGCTGGGAGATGAGATGGGAAGGGAGCTGTCCCTGGGTAGCACCACATTTAACCCTTCAGCTTGCAGTGCAGCAGTTCCCTCCTATCTCTTTTTATGCTGAATTTAACAATTTAAGGTGTATTTCCTCTTTCTGATAAGGCAGTTATGGTGGGGCTTTTGTACTGGTGAGGGTAAATGGAATACGGATGATCCTTGTTTATCTCAAGGTAGAGAACTGGGAGAATGGTTTGGAGGCAATGGGAAAGCTTGGGGGAATTCTCAGCAGGGATGTGATTGCTCCTAGCACAGAGCACTTGGTCTCATCTACACTTGTACATGAATTATACTTAGCCACTTGTCCCCAAGGCTCATGGCAAAGCTTCCTTGCAGCTCTACCACAATGGCAGCCTATTTGCTGGCCACTCACCCTCATCTCTGACCCATGTGGGAAGCAGTTGAGCTCAGCTCTCTTGGGGCACCAGCCCTATTGTGCTCTTACGGGCTTTGCTTAGCTGCAAAGGTCCTTGAGAAGGGGCTGATGCCAGGCAGACACTGGGGACTTCCATGGCCTCTGAGTATTTGTGTTTATTCCTGGAACAGAGGGGTGTTTTGGTAGAACTTCATCCACACCTGGGACAAGGGCTTTTTCCAGCCCTGGATGTGGCTGTTCGTGCAATGGAAGCTCATCTTCCACTTGTGAATGGTTGGCATGTTCTTGTATGGCTTCATGGAAGGAGCAGGACTCACTGTGTTGAGTTTATGGTTTGACTTGATGTTCTTCAGGGTCTTTTCCAACCTAAATGACTCTATGTTTTATTGCTGGGCCAAGGTCTGGGTGGAACTGTGTTAACAGACGCTCATTGGGATCTTCCAGATTTCTTCAGTCTCTCCGTGGGCACAGGCACTTCAGTACTATCTAGGTTGCACTGTTAGTGCTTAAATGTATTTCTGATGTTGCTTCTGATGTACAAAAATCATGTTCTCTAGCCTTAGTTTTAGGCATCATATGGAAGAAATGGGCAATGTTTCTTCAAGGTTTTAAAACCTTTAATGTTTGTTGTTATACAAGAATTGAGTGGCACTATATGAAACAAGCAGGATTGAGTTTGAAAACTAATGAAAGGACGTAACAACTTCATTCAGCACTTAGTAAACCTGTGGAACTCATTGCCACAGGACATTGGGAATGCTAAAAGTGTAAATGGTTTCCAAAGTAAGAAGTTTCTTCAAAGTAAGAAGAAACATTTAGGAACAATTCCTTCCCCACAGGGTGCTCAGGCATTGGAACAGGATGCCCAGGGCAGGGCTGCAGGCACCGTCCCTGCAAGTGTTCACACACCGTGGAGATGAGGCCTCAGTGCCATGGGGCAGTGGTGGCCTTGGCAGTGCTGGGAACAGTTGGACTGAATGAGCTTAAAGGGCTTTTCCAACCTGGTTAATTCTAAGATTCATAGAAGAAAAATCATGCAGAGTATTAAATACAAAGACATGTCCAAGGTGCAGTCTGTGCCTCACATTGTCCCTGAGCTATTGGTCACTGAAGGCTGGAAGGATGGAGGTATCTCTGTGTGCTCTTACACTCTTGTTAAGGGCACATGGAGACACTTCCAGTGTCTCCAGTGTCTCCATGTGCTACCCAGTGTAGGGATTGCTTCCTATAATGGCTATCTGATGTTGGCCATTGTACGAAGCAAACCCTGCACTGGATAGCAAGTAGGAATCTGATGTTGTCCATTGTAGAAAGCAAGCACTGACCTAATACCGCAGCTCTCATGTCTCTCTTCATACTTTGCTCGCAACATCTGCTATCTTTGCATAAATATTTCGCTGGCACCAGCTGCAGCTCTCTGGCAGAACGAGTCAGCAGGGTTGACTCTCAGCTTAGTTTTCCCAGAGTCTGCAGGATTTTCAGTGTGTCCTCCACAGAGGCTGAGCTTTTCATCTTCCCTTTTCCAGCTCCATCTCGATCCTTGGCGAGGCTTCAGAGGAAGAAGCAAGTGTGGGATGCGTTACAGGTGCCAAGTCTCAGGTGCTTACATTTTACCTCTTATGGACAAGGTAAGTGAAAATGAAAGAGTTATATTATACTCACTGTGGGTCCCAGTCCAAAGTGAAGAGATAACATAACTCTGATATTGATTTAGACTACAGCAAAATATGTTGCAAAGGGGAAAGTGAGGGGCTATTCTGTACCTTGTTGTTGTCTCTGTGATGGAGTTTTACCTTGTCACCTTCTAATGAATTTTTGGGTTTGTTAAAATCTACTTTTAGCAAAATATATTTGGAAAAGGAAAGAAAAGAGGAAATCTGTGAGGTTCCCTGAATATCCTTTGGGATGTTTGGATTCAGGAGATGTGTGCTGCGTATACTGCACATTTAGGGATAATTTGCCCTCCCTCTGCATTAGTTCTAATCCTGTACACTAATATCTAAGGGATAGATAGATAAAATCTGAAGTGGAGGCTTGAAATCTCATATATAGGAGTAGCTTTTATGATTTTTAATGATCCCTGGCTATTCTTTCTATTCACATGTGTCAGATTTGCCGTTTATGTGCAGATCTCAGCTGCACTTGGCTTGCAGTAGGGGTCCTATACTAATGCTGTGCAAGGTGGCTGTCATCAAGGCTGGAATAGCACAGGGTTGCCAGGTAAGCAGGGTCCCCAGGGGGCAAGTCGAACACATCAGTTTGCCCTGGAGGCTTTGGCATGCCCAGTCTACCTGTGCCCTACTGAGGAGTGGTGGAAGGCCAGGGAAGATAAAGCCGTCTCCCACCCTTCAGCCATGTAACCTATGTAGTCAAACAGCTCCTGACCACGTGGAAAGTTGGATACATGGCACCTAGTTTTATACTGACCCGGTTTTTTTCTCTTCTAAAGCAGCAGTCTCAGCCTGATGGTGTTTCATGACATAAATGCCTTTTATCCATCTTTTCACATCTACTCTCCTTTTAAATCACTGTAGAACAGCCACAAATGCTTCTTCCCTTGGTAGAGCAACACAGCAGTCTTTGAATACCTAAAGGGGGCCTACAAGAGACTTGGAGAGGGGCTTTGGACAAGGGCCTATAGGGCCAGGACAAGGGGAATGGCTTTAACCTGCCAGAGGGGAGATTGAGATGAGCTCTTAGGCAGAAGCTCTTCCCTGTGAGGGTGCTGAGGTGCTGGCACAGGGTGCCCAGAGAAGCTGTGGCTGCCCCATCCCTGGCAGTGTTGAAGGCCAGGTTGGACACAGGGGCTTGGAGCAAGCTGCTCCAGTGGAAGGTGTCCCTGCCCATGGCAGGGGTTGGAGCTGGAGGAGCTTTAAGGTCCCTTCCAACACAAACTATTCTGGGATTCTATGATTCAATGACACCAAGAGCCATGCAATGATCCCAGGAAAGGTTGGTAACAGAGGACACCCTTTCTCTGTTCAAGAAACATCGACAAGAAGGCAAGAAGTCTAGTAATATTCTTCCTCTCAACTTCTTTTAATTCTGACAACATGATCCAGAACAGTGAGATTTGACCACATGCAGATTGGAAGGAACATTAGTTTTGCTGAAGGGTTTTGGGGCCCTTTTAGAGCATGTCCTCATCAGTCTCTGTGTTACGGCACCACTACTAATAATTTAACTTCTTGATGCTATAGACATGCCATTATCCAGGGAATCTATTCACTTCTGCATGAGGGAGTGCAGCATTTGTCAGTCCACCTGATAGTTGACTTGCAGCCCTCCTTGCCAAGGTAAATTATCTGTAGATCAACCACTTTGAGTGTCCTGTTACCTTTAAGTGCTTCCACAGCATCATTGGGTTGCTGGTGTCTATGTGTAAGTGTGAAATAGAAATGCCAGCCCCGGTGAAAGGTGAGGATTTGATCCTTTGGAGAGACACCTCGAGGGAATGCAGCTGTGGCAGGAATCTGTTGTGCTTTGGGGCTCCTTTTTGCTCCTGGAAAAGTTAATAGTGCTAAGCAGAGCTACCCAATGGGGTTTACTTGGGCATCCTTTCATGAGTTACACCTTGTCAGGCTGAGCACTGAAGGCTCTTTGCTCACTTCACAGGGGCACAAGTATTGAAGTTGCTCTTGGGATGCACTAAAAAGCTTTTCCTTTTCTTCCCTCTCATGTGGGTACTCTCGTGTGAGAAAAAAAAATGATGATGATGGTTTTCAGGTAGGTCTTTCTTTGCTTTTTAGAATACAAGGGGTTGCAAGCACTGCCCTGTACCCTCACGTACTCCTGCAAGGACCTTGTACACTCCTGATGCCCACAATTTTCCCTCTTTGATCCCACTTTTAAGTCTGTTATCCCACATCATTTGTGCTTCTAGATTCATAACCCCTTATGGAAGCATTTGTCCTGCAGACACAGTTCTTGAACAGTCTTATTACAAGAGCAAGAAGCTTCCTGCTAAAGACACAGAATTTGCCTTTATTAAACCATGGAAAGAAAATCCTTTGTTAACTCCTAGACTGCAATGGTATTAGCTCCCCAGTGCCTAATGGTCTGAGAAGGATGCTTCATAGCCCCCAAATGTAGTGTTTTATCCTGATTTGTTGTCATTGCCACCAGGTTAGACACCTTCAATCTGATGCTTCATGGGTAATCAAGCCCAGCCTAACTAACCCTTATGGAAGGGGCTTGATAGTTCATACTGTGACATAAGCCTGTGGTCAGGAAAGCCCAAAGGGAGCAGGGATGGGACATCTGGACCGTGGTTCAACTGTATCATAGAATCCCAGACTGGTTGGAAGGGACCTTAAAGCTCATCCAGCTCCACCCCCCTGCCATGGGCAGGGACACCTTCCACTAGAGGAGCTTGCTCCGAGCCCCTGTGTCCAACCTGGCCTTGAGCACTGCCAGGGATGGGGCAGCCACAGCTTCTCTGGGCACTCTGTGCCAGCACCTCAGCACCCTCACAGGGAAGAGCTTCTGCCTTATAACCAAACCCTGTTTCAGTTTGAACCCATCAGCCTTTGTCCCGTCACTACAGTCCCTGATGAAGAGAAATGTCGCATGATGTATTTCCTGTGGTTGCCATCAGTAGTGTTTAGGGCAAAGTCACTCCAAGGTTTTCCAGGTTAATCTGTGACTGAGTGAAGTTCAGTGGGTATTAATAGAGAACAAGGATATGAATTGCTAGGATGCTAATTACCTATTTGTGGGATTGTATTTAGGCCAGTGACTTCCAATGCAACACCCTTGAAGGGTGAAGGGTTCTGTTCCCTGTCTCCCTTCAGATGAAAAAGACACTCATTTCTTCTACGCGTCTTCTCAAAGTTATATAAACTGCTGGAACTTACCTAAAAATGAGCTGAGACACAGATTTTTTTATAGAATATGCTCTAAATAATGAAAAATTATCTAAATAATGATCAACTTACTTGTGAAGGCATGTGTCTGAGGCAGCTCAGCAGTGCTTCTTGCCACCTTCCAGCCTTGGACCGATAGTTTTAAGCTGAAAGGTCCATTTTTGAGTGACCAGGCACGCTACATTCATTTCAGCTTCTGCTCATGGTAGACACAAGGTTTCCTTCGTTCACCATTCATTTTGAGGTCTTGATAGATAAGGTCAAACCATCAGAGCTCTCACTAATATTTGGGGGAAATTGTGTGGTCTTTGTAGTCCATATCAGGTTAGAGATGGTTAGAAGTTGCTTCTTTGTGTTCAGTGAACTCAGGAAAGTGCTTCCCAAGCAAACCATTATCTGCTGCCTTTTTTTACCCCCTACTGCCTGTTGCTGTCATTTTTATGACCCATGGAGCTTTGTATTGGTGGCCACAGGGAACTGAAAGATGGTGACTTTCTGGACTTGAAGTACCTTGCAAGACTGGGACAAGCGTTTGTATCTGAGTTAGAGAAGGTCTTCTGCTTCTACCAAGTGTATCCACGTTGGCTTGCTAAAAGCTAGATGAACAGTCAGTGCCATACCATAACCACATCCTTATCTGGTGAAAACCACCCAACTGCTTTAGATTAGATGTCCCTAAGAGAGAACACGCCACTAGGAAGCACAAAATGCTGTCATCACATGGGGAAACATCATGTAATGCTCCCTGCATTGCTGTCCCTGTGTAATCTTGGGACTTCACTGCTGTGTTTCCTGTTTCCAACATCTGCTCTGTATCCAGTTGCCTGACGTGAGAGTGAACTGGACAACCAAACAGTGCCAGTAATTGAAATGGGATGTGTGACCAGGACAACAGAGACTCCAGCCCAGTTTTCCCAGTCCCATCTTGCTGTGGTATCCTGATGGCAAGGGATATATCCCAGCAGGGTGTTTCATTATACCTCCCACAGAGCATTCAGCTACAAAGAGGGAAATGTGTTCTGTGTTATTTCCAATGGAGGGAGGTCTCTGTTGCTTCTGATCGGGCTTAATTTCATTTATTTAGTGACTTCTTGTTTAGAGGACTTGGCTTGGTTTTAATCTCAAGGCATTTCTCTAGCCAGCGTAGACACATGTGCCTTCCACATTGTGGGATTTGGTGGAACACGTGGTTCCTAATCCATCTCTAATTTAATAAGGGGTATTTCCCCTCTATGGTGTTCCAAGTGATATTGCCTTTGCTGTTGAGTCTTCCCTTCAGTCTAGTTTCTCTGGGACCTACATGCTGGTTTTTCCTGTAGTTGGGATATCTGGGACAAGGCACTTTACAGACTCTCCCTGGCTGTTGATTTCTGTGAGATTTGGCTTGGAATTTTGTTGGGAAGATGGAAAAAGCCCCAAGCTACAGATGTACAGATAGACTGACCACAATTCATTTGTTTCCACAGGCAAATCATGCAGAGGGTGCTTTCAAAGATTGTGGTACTGAGGAAAGGCTTGGACAGACGTCAGGAAGGGATGGATAAGACATGAATCTATCTTTGCAGGTGTCTTTAACAGAAAGCAAAGGGATGGTCCCTTCAGCCCCAGGTGACACTGAAATAAAAGGGCAGACGTTGAAACAGCAAGCCTGTGGTGGGGAAGGAAGTGCAAGGTTGCCTGTGAAAACAGGGGGATCATGCTGGGATAGGAGCTATAGAGCATCCTGACGGCTTCCAGGCAGCATGTGGGTATCTCCAAAACCAGCCATATGCCAGCCTGGAGATCTGGTTTAGTCCTTTTCTCTCCTACTGTAAACTCAGCAGCACCAAAAGATGCCTCACTTTGGTACCCCAGGTAATTCACTGGAGGCCCGTTCAGGCCATTGGCCCTTCACACTAGTCATCTCTCACCTTTCCAGCGAAAGGAGTGCTTGTGGTGACACTGGTTTGAAGGCAGAAACCATTTCCCTATGTTCCATACATTGTTCTAGGGGTCTGCTTTGGTCATTCCTGGTGGTCAGTGCTTGCTGGGTTGGTCTTATGGAATACGAGACAAGAGAATGTCAGTGCCCAAAGGTGCCTATAGGTCTGGCACTGAAAGAAGGCATCTTTAGCTGGGTAACTATTGAACCTGATATAAATGGAAGTTTGCAGGTGAAGTGTACCCACAAACCCACCATAATGCTGTGTTTTAGATGGGAAAAATATCCATGCTGTGTGGTGTTAGCCTGGATCCAGAGGTGACAATCCATCGGATTCACTGGCGATTCAGGAAGGTCTGGTTTGACCCAACATGCACCCTACTGGTGTGATAATGCTTTTGGCTCTTCAAGACAAGGTTCTGCCTGGGTCCAAACAGCATTTAGAGGGAAAGCAGGGTGACCTCTCTTCCCCTTTCAGTGGCTCTGCTATAAGATACTGGGGGACCATTCATCCTTGGTCCAGCACCACCTATATGCAGGTAGTATCCTAGTCGCTGGATTCCCCTCCCATAGGGCATCAACTAGCTGATAGATGTATATGTATTTCAATTTTGAGAGGAGATGTTTCATGCCCTGTTATCAGCCCCCAAAGCCATGCTACAGTTGCTTTAATAGCCTGAACCTCAGCAGAAAGGTTACAAGAAGGAACTATATACATGCTGTGTTTTGATTGCTGCCTGTTGAAAACATCTTGGCTACCCTGTGCCCTGGCACAGGCTGGAAGTGGTTGATTTGGTTCATGTGCTCCAAACAATGCCCGGGGAAGATCTAAGATACTGAGATGTTGAAACTTCCGTTTTTGGTGGGTTTCATTCTGCTGCTTTCAGCCATCATCTCATCTCACCTCCCTTGTGCAGTGTTCCTGTGGACTGGAAGATGTGGTGCGTTGCCCTGAGGTGGGGCTGGATGTGATTCCAAACATCTGGAGCTTTCCAGCCCTTTCTTCCTCAAAAGCAAAGCTCTGGGCAGGGATTACCATGAAACCTGGCAAAGGAATGGTAGAATTTTGGTGTTGATGACGAGGAAAAGTGGGATATGAGGAGTTGGACCTGGTGGAAGTTGCTGAGAGGGGGTGTGCTCATGCTTCCAGTGGGGATTATACCCTCAACATCTGTTCGTTGCAGTCAGGATGCAGCAGGCCGTGGGTGCTGGGTTAAGTATGAGGTGTCTCTGTCCATGGCAAGGGGTTGGAACTGGATGATCTTAAGGTCCTTTCCAACCCAAACCATTCTGTGATTCTATGATTCACTGCACGAATTTGAGGGCAAATGCAGCTGCCCTCCCCATCCCACAGGGCCTGGCTTCTTGGTGAGTCAATTCCCATCCCTCCTCCATATGTGAAGACAGTGAGAGGTGTGACACTTCCCACCACTTCCATCTATATATCCTAGAACAAGAGGAGGCTATGAAGTCTCGGAGTATCAGATGTTTAATACTTTCTTTTTAGGTGCAGGAATGGCAGGGGCTGCGTCCTACTGAGCTGTGTGTTTTGACAGGGAAGATAAATGAACTTGCTGAGCAGCATTAAGTATTAAGAAGCCCAGGAGCTCTCCTGTTCCTCCCTGCATCTCCAAATTGAGTTTTGAAGCTGTGGTTTTCAGCTGGCATGGGACAGGAATGGATGGGAAGCTTGTCAAGTACAGGCAGCATCTGCTGCTCGAGGGGGAAGGAGCTGATGTAAAATGTGATCTCTGTGAATGAGGAGCCCTGGGCTGAGATATAACACAGAAGCACATGCCTCCCTTTCAAGAAATACACATTAAAAGGTTGAAAAACCACTCTGCAGAATGAGCAAGGAGGGGTGGGTGCTGAGCTTAGCAATGTGTCCTAGAAGCAAATGAGTCTAATTTCATCTTGGGCTGCGTTTCTAAGAGTGAAGCCAGCAGCTCCAGCAGATCCTTCCCTCTGTCTGACACTTGTGAGATGTTATTTGGAGTGCAGTGACCAATTTTGGGCTCCCCAGTATGGGAAGGTTATTGATGCACTGGAGTGAGTCCAGTGGAGGCCACTGAGATGGTTGGGGGCTGAGATGTACGAGGAGATGCTTTGGGTCTGTTGAGCTTGGAGAAGGCCGTTGGTCCTCCAGGGCTCCTTTCCTGACCTAACCTGATTTTACCACACAGTGACATCCAGTCCGTCCTTCGGCTGTGCTGTATTGTCCATCAGAGCAAGCACTGAGCAAGCATAACCATGTATAGTTGGGGCTGTTCAGCCTGGAGAAGAGAAGGCTGTGTGGAGACCTCAGAGCAGCCTTCCAGTACCTGAAGGGGGCCTATAGGGATGCTGGGGAGGAGCTCTTCATTAGGGACTGTAGTGATAGGACAAGGGGCAGTGGGTTCAAACCTAAACAGGGGAAGTTTGGATAGAAGGAGGAAGTTGTTTACTTTAAGGCTGGTGAGGCAATGGAATGGGTAGCCCAAGGAAGCTCCATCCTTGGTGGTGTTCAAGCAGGTTGGACAGAGCCTTGGGTGAGATGGTTTAGTGTGAGGTGTCCCTGCCTATGGCAGCGGGGTTGGAACTGGATGATCTTAAGGTCCTTTCCAACCCAAACTGTTCTATGATTCTATGATTCTATGAGCTGTGTGTCTGCATCCTCTCCGAACTCTTTGGATGACTTCTGCTGATGGAGCCTAATGGGACCCCCAGCATACCCAGTGCTTTTCCTTCTCTGTCCTGTAACTGAGTCTTAGTGGCTCCCAGACATCCCAAAGTGTAGCTCAGGCCACCAGAGATGATGAGATTATCTTTGAAGCAATTCTTTTTCAGAAATGAAGGTGGGTCTGTGACACCTCAGAGCATCAGGCTCAGCAGTTTAGATGCTGTAAAGTGAAAGAGTGCTGCGCGGCTGCTTTCTAAAAGGATCGTTTTCACTTCTTTGCTTAAAAATGACTTCAGTTGGCAGTATTTTATCAGATAAGAGAATGGATTCTGTTCTTCCATGAGAAAAACAAATGTTTGAAGCTGTGCTCCGTATGCTTTTCTTTTTGGAAAACTCTGGTTTGCAGGCAGGGAAATCTTGAAATGGCTCAAAATATGAAACCCTCCCAAGGAACAGGGTGGGATAGCACTAGGTGAAGAGGCTGTGGACACTGCTCCTGTATGCACATGTATGTGTGGGGACACCAGCGGTCTGCTTTCTGCAGGAGCTCTTGCATGTCGCAACATCCTGATCTCCAGTGACCATCCTTGTTGCTGCTGCTCAGTCATTCACATTCAACATCCAATGGTAAGGGTTTTTTTGGCAACATGGGCTCCTCTGGTTTTATTTTGATGAAGTAAAGAGAAGCTCTCAGCAACATGACAGTCACCTGTGGTGCATCCTGTGCCGTTGTTATAGGACATGCCAGAAGGGAGGATTAGCTGTCAGCGATCCCAGCGCCACAATGATCAGACATGGGAATGGGTTCAGTGGCCTGAACATGTGAATATCCACTGTATTTTCAGGTTCTGGATTATCTCTTTAGGCCTCCAAAAGCCTCTTCAGGGGGCGAGCTCTCCCGTTTTCCTGATGCCTGGTGGCACCTCTTACAGCACTAAATGCCTGGTTTTAGGCAAAGGCATCAAACCCACAGTGTCTTAACAAGTTGTTGGTCATCAGCTGAGCCTATATAACCATATGTGTTCCCATGTACATGATCCTACACTGCCCCTGGCCAGTATGATTTCACACCTCTTCCTCCCTCCTAAAAATAACACTTTTCCCCTTGCACATATACTGGCCTAGGAGCATTTTTTTGCTTGAAGGTTTCCTCTCTTCTTGTGCATTGTGTTTTGTTAAAGCACAGTAATTTGCTCATGGAGCTAAGCCCTTAATCTCCCCATCTCTACAGCACACAGTATTTAATGCTGTTTTGCTTAAAACACATGACGTTTGTGCATATTTAAGGCAGGTAACACTGCAGTGCTTGCATAAACATGGGGCAGAGTCAAGGGGAAGTTTTTGGCTGAGTCTCTGCACTTCACTGTCTGGCTGGTACTTAGAGGCTTAACTTACAGGTACTTACAGGCTTAACCATAGTGGGGCTCTTTGAAGGCTTTTCTTTGCTTTATTTCCTCTTTGATTCAGTAAATGGTGAAAAGAGGCAAAATTTGAGCATGGTTTTTGAGTCACTGCAACTGGCTTCACATAAACGGCTGCACGTGACTGCTGCAAAAAGCAAGGCAGGCAAAAACTGCTGCTGAATTGGAAGCAAAGGGTCACCCTGTTCTGCAATTACAGCGGTCCCTAATGCACTGAATTGCAAATCATACCCATTCCTGGAGTGTAACACTAGCTGACTCTGCCTGCCAGACTGAAATGAGCTCATAGAGCGAAGCAGCCTGAGAAAACAGCTTTCCCAGTGGTGGGAAAATGGTCTAAGTCTCCAACCTGAGAGGGAAAGTAATCAGGCTCCATTCCCTAACTCCGCAAGGAAGACCTTAGTCCAGCAAGGGGCAAAGGTACCACTTGCAAATAGCCCTGTTGTAACAGCTTCTGTGCTGGGTGTTGTTGTGCTGCGCGAGGATGCTTTCAGGCATCCCAGTGGTTTCAAGATGGGAACATCTACCAATGAGAGATTTCACTCTCCTGGACTCCAAAATGTGCTTTGAAATGACAAATGGAAGTTATCACATGGATCAAACTTTAAATATTCCAACTCTTCTGATGGTTTTTTCTGCAACCAAAGTTACATTATTTTGACAGCAGAGTTTTGCCCAGATTTTTCCTGCCCCTGTGATGGAGTGACCCAAAGTGAGCAGCAGTCCTGGCAGTAACTAGGCTCCTGAACTGGATTCCTCATTGGAATGGGATGAGTCCCATTGGAACGGGATGGCACGCTCTGGCAGCATCTGTGGGTTCTTCATAGCTGTCTCAAGATAACAAATTCTCTTGGACTTCTCTTCTTGTCTGTTATTTTGCTTCCCATGGGGACCATCCTATGAGGGCTCCACTGGGAGCGCGCATCGAGACTAGGGCCAGGACCTCTTAGTCTACTAGCATTGCAAGGTTGAGAGGGCATGTTTGGCTTGGACGTTGAGAGCTCAGTCTGCTTCTGTCCTCAGTTACCAAAATGAGGTCACCTTTTCATCCCTGACAGTATTTTTGCCACCTGCCCACTATGGGCATGTATCTTGGACCATATTTCTGGGTGGAGAGGATGGAAGGCTCCACACCACCACTTGGACCATATCTCTGAACTGCAATACAGCTCCTCACCAGTAACCCCAGTAGATCTGGGCCTGACAGCAGCACATCCCAGCCTGACAGTCAGCGATACAGATCTGCTGCTTCTGAAGTCAGTGCATCTGGATGCTGCACTGTGATGTATCCACTGGTTCAGAGCTCCCAGGAGATTTGCCCTCTCTTTCTGCATGGTATGGTACAGTCTTGCCTTCATTTTCCTGAATATGCATGTTTAAAGGTTCCCTGTAGCACTGTAGAAGCTATTTCTGGTTCTTACAGAGAAAAACCACTTTTCCTGAGATTTATGTCATCCTATATTTAGAACACCTTAAAATGCACTAATGGTCGAAAGAAGATCATTTATATGATTTCTCTTTATTTTTAAGCTGATGAAGAATAGAGTGGGAACATTTAGTTGTTTGCAATATATCCTGCACAGGGCATAGGATGAGGGTCACGCTTTGATAAGTACCAATGTCCCATACCAAGCCTCTGCCTTCTCTAGCTAATCTGTGCTCCCTTGCCCTGAAACCCTTGGTTTCACACTGCAGATCAAATGCAGCTCGTTGCTGCCAACTGGGAGTAAGGTTTCCTCATATCTTCTTGTTCTTTAATTACTTTTCCAAAGAACCGAAACAATCCCCTTCTCCAAAACCACATCACTGCATTAAGGAGGAGCTGCTGTTGTCTCTCTAGGTACTGGTTCAATGTTTCCTCTTGCTGCTGGCATTTTCCTTTGCAAAATGAGCAAATCTCAGCATGGAAATGAATAAACGAAAGGGTGAAACATGTCTGCAGGGAGAACCAGATTGAACTGCAGTGGCTGGGAGGACCCAGTTCGTGTAATCCCATTTACACCTGTGTTATGCTGGCTAGTGAGATTAAGTGTGTTCTAGTTAGCTTAAATAATAGGTTTTGCTGACCTGACTGCTTTTGATGGAAAAGGGTTAACATTTACTCATATAGTAGCTCCCCTGAGAGGACAGGGACAAAAAGGACTGGTGAGAGCAGCTTTAAATGGCTCAAGGTAACAGCTTCCCCATCTGCCGGTGGAAGAGAATGGGAGCTGAGATGCATCTACGCTGGCCATGGTCACTATAGAAGGGCTATAACCCTCCTGCCAGCTATGTGGAGGGTATTGAGTGTCTATAGGGTGTTAAGTGCCTCTCCTGTAGGAGTCCAGGGTCACCTCATGTCTCAGTGCAACCTCATGCTTTGGAGGTGATCCCACAAAGCTTCATCCGGAAAGGGGCAGACTTAAGGTCAGCTTTTCTCCATTGCTATGTCCCTCTGCCTGCCTTTTGTTGGTCCTTCTTCAGAGAGGGGTTGAGGGTGAAATAAGGTTTATTCCCATCCAGGTATGTCTTACAAATCAGAAGTACAAAGAACTAGGAAGTGAGTGACCAAGTCAATGTTCCAGATAGCTAGAGACATCTCAGGTGCCATTAGGTGCCAGTCTGCTTTCATCTGAATCAAGCTCAGGATGCCACCGATGGCCTTGTCCTGGGGAGCTATTTCTGCTGAGGTCAATGGACACAGGACCAGGTTAAGCTATGGTGGACCTTCTGGAGGACTCTGCAGTTGGGTGGAGATGTCGAAGTGCCCTGGTAAGCTGGGAAAAGGCAGTTAGAGAAAGGGAGGGAAAGGCCAAAGAAATTAAGCTGTTCAGAACCTTCATGCAAGAAGGGTGAAGTGGCAGATAAATAGGAAAGGAAAGGAAAGATCTGCAAAGGGTGATGGCAGAATGGGAAAATTCAACAAGGAAAACAACTGGGAACCTGATTTTGGACAAGAGGAAAAGTGACTCCAGTGATTTTGGGGCTGGGCTTATCAAATGAGAGCATTTATCTTGGAGTGGGAGTGATAAGAACCATCACGGCACAACTGGTCTGAATGAGACCTCATGTAGCATCTTTATTCAAGCTCTCGTTTGCCTCCAGGGACCATACCCAACCTCTCAGCCCCATGACAGCTCTGCTGTGTCTCCGCACTGGCCCCATCTCTTCTTCCTAGGCCTCAGGCTAGTGAAGGACAAGGGCATGAACAGCAAGGCTGGTTTCCTTTCAATGGGTTCTCAAGGCAGAGGTGGTTGGGGATCAGCAAACACTGCTGAACCTTGCCCTGCTTTTATCTGATGAATTATGTGTTGGGACCGAGACGTTTTGCTAAATATTAAGCCTGAAGTTTAGAAAATGGAAGGTCTTTACTCCCCAGGAAGGTTGGCATTGAGGCGAGTGACGACTGCCCATGAATGCTCCTCTTTGTTTGCCTTCCCATACTCTCCCTTGATTGCTTTAAAATATTGCTGATTGCTTGAGTAGCTGAGAAGCCTCTCTTGGAAAGGTCCCAAATATGCTTCAGCACAGTTTATTTCTCTGATTTGCACTTGGCCTTGTTTGATATTCCCCCCTTTTCTTGGTTGACAATTAAAGAACCAATTTCATTCCGCAGCCCTGCTCCATCCCTTTGATGGAGGCTGTTTGGCTCTAGGGTTTGGTAACAACATACAGGGTTGTTCAGCTCCAGGTGTTCACATCTACTGCTCAACAACTGAATATAATACTGCGTGAACTGAGAACAGTTCCTTGGGGAAGGGTGGCACACAAACAAGTTAGCAGCTAGATGGGCCTCATCCCTATGGCCCCACACTGGGATGGAGATGCTAGATACTTTTGGTTTCTTCTCATTGCTCAGCGTGGTCATCCTTGCAGGTTAGGACAGATGAGCTGGATGTAGTCATGATGCAAGTGCCTGTAGATATCCCTGAGCTAGTGCCAAGCAAATTAGGCTTGAGAAGGGATAATTTAATTTCAGCTGTGCTGGCACAGTGCTGTGCTGGGTTATTAACTGAGCAGCACTGCTCTACCACCCCAGCTAGCTCACTTATGTACCACATAATCAGGTGTTAAAGATTTATCACAGAATCATGCAATAGTTTGGGTTGGAAGGGACCTTAAAGCTCATCCAGTTCCAACCCCTGCCACGGGCAGGGACCCCTTCCACTGGAGCAGCTTGCTCCAAGCCCCTGTGTCCAACCTGGCCTTGAGCACTGCCAGGGATGGGGCAGCCACAGCTTCTCTGGGCACCCTGTGCCAGCGCCTCAGCACCCTCACAGGGAAGAGCTTCTGCCTAAGAGCTCAGCTCAGTCTCCCCTCTGGCAGGTTAAAGCCATTCCCCTTGGCCTGTCCCTACAGGCCCTTGTCCAAAGCCCCTCTCCAGGTTTCCTGTAGCTCCTTTAGGCACTGAGAAGCCAACCAGGAGGTCTGGACACATAGGACAGGCAGCCTCATCATCGTTGTGACTCTTGGTGCAGGCTGTAGATGAGACTGACCCCCATCATGCTGCAAACTGCCTTATCATTAGTGATCCTGGAGACAGAAAAGGGCAAGAGAGCCCATTGAGTTGCTTCTTGTATTTATTCTGAATACAGCAAGAAGCCATATATGCCCAGGAGGAACTCCAGTGGACCTGGATTAAAACCACAACTCCTGCCATAACTTTGCACACCTCCAAATGGCAATTGCAGCCCTGCTCTGCTGGAAATGCACTTGAGCTGCATGGCACAAGCATTTCCTGATTGCCCCACTCAGGGCATGTGAAAAGACTCAATTGCTGAATGCAGATACAATTGCAATTAAGCCTATTCAGCCTGATAACGAGGCATTCAGGGCTTTAGGGAGCTTTATATGGTTCAATTAGATTCAGTTGTTAAGCCTGAGCCTTAAGGAGTGCTCCTCTGAAGCCTGGGATCTGCAGGCAATCCTACTGCTTAAATCCTGGAGAGCTTTGGGTGATGTTTTCAGCCAGGCATGGACTGAGTAGAGAGATGAAAATGTGGGTATATATGGTCAGGAAGCAGTTAATTCCTGGGATATTTTGCTGGAGTGGGAAAACATCAGCCTAAGTGTTCTCCCTGCGGGCTCAAGCTGGTGGGGAGGGATAGGAAGAGCTGCACTGCTCTGTTCTTAGTGTTAAACCTACACACCTGGAAGCAGACACTGATTTATGTCTTCTAGCAGCCGTTTGAGGGTACTCTTATTTACTGATGGGGCTGTGATTGTCCCAGAAGCAGTAATAAAATGTGGAGCCCTGAGGACACTTCATGCATCCTTTTCATCTCCCCATCCCTTTTGGCTTCACCTGGACCTCCAGGGTCAGGATGGGGCTGGGATTCCCTCCTGCTTCATATCTCAAACCAGTGTGTTCCTTGCTCACCCTGGAGGCTCCTGTTTTTCACTCTTATGTCTTTGACCTCTGTGGCCTGTTTATTATCACTTGGCCAGAGGCTGGGATGGATAGGACCTACTGTGATGTGACCTGTTCTTCACTGGACCTGGAGTTCTCAGGACCCCTGGCACTGCAAAACAACTGATGGTGTGGGGAACAGCCCCTGTTTTGAGCACCAGAATCAGGATTTTGGGATGTGGAGTCCCTGGTTCTTCTGCTGGGTCTTTTCCTGAGCTGAAATATCTGTTTGTGTTGTGTAAGCTCAAGGGGTGGCTGATGGGGGTTTCACCCCACTACTGGACTGCTGCAGGGTGTATCTGGCTTTGATAGATGTGGGAGGTGGTTGTGGATGGGGGTCCCTTATGCTCCATGTGCTCCTCAGGCCCTCTTTGGCACTGATCTCCTTCCTAGTAATAGGGGGCTTCATAGAATCATAGAATAGTTACTGTTGGAAAGGACCCTAAGATCATCCAGTTCCAGCCCCCCCACCATGGGCAGGGACACCTCGCACTAAACCACCTCACCCAAGGCTTCATCCGACCTGGCCTTGAACACCAGGGATGGAGCACTCACAACCTCCCTGGGCAACCCATTCCAGTGCCTCACCACCCTAACAGGAAAGAATTTGCTCCTTATATCCAATTTAAACTTCCCCTGTTTAAGTTTTAACCCGTTACCCCTTGTCCTGTCACTACAGTCTCACCCATTCTCAGCCCTGCAAAGAGAGCCTACCCATCTCATCTAGAGCTCTGTGATCACTCCACCATCCCCATGTGGCACTGGTGTCCTTTTGGGGGTCATTTCTCACATATGGTAAATATTATGGGGTCATTTTGCATATATCCAACAGGGTTTGCCTATCAAATACACCTGCATCCCCTTCACCACCCTGTGCCTCAGTTTCTTAATATCACTGCTAACATCCTCCATCTAAGAGACCATCTCTAAAAAGCTCTTTGCTGTTGTGAGATGAGACAGATAAAGTGAAATCATGATTTACCTTGAGACGTCTTGACTCAGACCCCTCCATACCTTCCCAGCAATGTCAGACCCCTGAATCAGACCCATATATCAGTTTTGCACCCCACTTTTGGCATTTCCTATCCTCTCCTGCTGCTAATATCAACCTGAGCTCTTTGACCTCCTGGAAATAGAGACTTCCCCTCCCCTCCTCCCAACCTTTTCCCCACACTGGCCCCTTCCTCTGCAAACATCCCAGTTATTTTATTACTATTTTGTGCCCACAAGGTAAGGATTTGTGTTTTCCCTCCCCTCCTCTTCACTCCAGCATTCCTATGGGGTGGCATCCCCTATCCCAGCCTCCCCTCCACTGCTTCCATCCCAGCTGTCGGCCCTCGGAGAAGGAGTCGGAGGTGGAAGGGGGGGAATGCCCGGAGCAGCCCCTCCTCCTGCCTCATAACTTCTTCTTCCAAGCGTGCAGGGAGTTTCACTGCAGCCCGGTCAATGCTGATGCCTGTTCCTGGGGCTGTTGGACCCTCTCATCCATAGGGAGAAGCCAACGCGCGGTGGCGTGGCCCAGGTAAGCAGTGCCGTTTGTCTGTCCCTCGCTGTCTGTGTGTCCATCTGCCCTGTTATTGGGTGTTCTATGCTCTGTTGTGTGTGTTTCTGCTCTCCCCATTCTCGGGTTGCAGTGAAATGAACCGTGGCATCAAAGGGATGGGGGTGATGGGGAGGATGAGGAGGATGCAAAAAGCCTCCCAGCTTCCCTGTGCATGGCACAAACCCCTCGCTGCTGTTTCAGAAGTGTCTGAGATGCCCCAAACTTGTCTGAAATCTGGATTTTTGGGTGAATTTGCACTTCCTATGATGAGGGGTGGCTCAGAGGCATCAGCCGGTTGTGGAGGCAGGGAGAGGTGGTGAAGTGCTGTTGTGTGCAGCACATGGTGGGTTGGTTGGGGGGGGTTTGATGTGTTGCGGGAGGAATTGGGTTCCTGTTGCTTCCTTTGATGCACACATGATGTCTGAGCATTGCAATGGGCAGAATCTGGCCCCAGTGAATTTCCCACCAGTGAAATAAGGAGCTATTCCTTACTAAGGAGTTAGTTTTCTTCTAATCTTGTTCAGTTGGATTTTGAGAGGTGGATGGTGGTGAATAGCACGAGCTGAAAGCTAATCGTGGATCAAAGCTTTAACAGCAGCGGAGCAGACCCCACTGGGACTGGTTATAACTCCAGACAGAATGGATATTTCAGTGGTTTATGGGAGAAGCAGCAGAAAGGGATGGTCTGGGACCATTCCTGTGTGGGGAAGAAGGATGATTTCAGGGGTGGGATTCTGCTTTCCTACATCTGGGCCAGACTAATGGAGCTTTGCAATGAATGCAGTGATTGCTTGGGTGCAGCCACATGTGTGTAGCTCCTGATTTGAGGGTCTTTACTGACCCAGTATCAAGCCACACAACCCAGCTTTTCTTTTCTCAGTAGTGGTTATGGTGACTGAGATCCTTCAGCATCAGCCCCCCCTACCTCCCCCTGTAGATGCTGACATGATGTCTTGCAGGGAGCAGCAGTGATTACCAATTCCAGTTGGCTGCTCTCCATCGTAGGCCCAAATTAATGTGATTTCTGCTTGCAATCAGGGATTACAAGAAAGTGCCTTTCTTCCGGGGAGAGGAGAAAATTGGCCACCAGGCAGATGATTCATGGGGTGTCTGCAGAGTCTTTGTGGCTCTAATAAAGTGATGGATTCTGCAGAAATCCCTTCATTGCATGGATCAGGAGGAGCAGAAATGGAATGGATGATGCTGTTTGGGCTCTCCAATGCTTTGCAGGCATCTCTTCTCCCAAATCTAGTTGAAGGGGAGTTGGACTAGATGAGCTTTGAAGGTCCCGTCCAACCCAAACCATTCTATGATCAAATGAGTCAATGATTCCAGTGCCCCAAGCAGCATCATGTGCATGAGGAGATGTATTGGGCCAGGAGATGCTTGAGGCTGTGTTTGTGAATATGAGGTTGGCACATGAATATGGGGCTGTGTCCCCACCTGCTGGTCCTGGCGCTGTCCTCAGCCTGGTTTATACAATGGGAACTGGTGGGGTGGTATCTCCTCTCCAGAGCTGTGTGGGACAGCAGCTACTCAGGGCTTTCTCACTGGAACAGCTCTGTCAGCTCTCTCTGGTCTTAAATATCAGTGCACTGGGGCTCATGACTGGAAGTGGGTTTATGTGCATGGAAGCTTGTCTGCTTTTTCAACCCAGCTTTCCCAAACATTGCTTCTGTTTCATCAATCCTCAGATCTTCCTGTCCCAGATAGTGCCTCCCCACCAAATTTGTTCCTCTGGCCCTGATAGTGGGTAGGGGAAAAAGAGAAGAAAAGCAGCAGGCGTCTCCAACTCCTTTGTCTGGCTACCTGGACCCTTGCTCCTGTTCATGATGTCTCCTTTCCCATAGGAAAGGTCACCCTGCTATGGTAGGGAGCAGACCTGCAACCACTGCAGGAGGGAGCCAGAGCTAAGATTTGGGGACCTTTCATGCCTGTGCTTTGGAATAGAACTTCCCCTTGGGAGACCATTTTGTGACTGGCAGGGACCAGGGCTGCTCAGACAGGGAGCAGAGGTCTGTGTAAATGGGAAAGCTGGGGAAGGATGGCTGAGTGCGACCGTTTACTGGGATAAATGGTGTTTTGAGCTTGCTGCAGCACCAGGAGGTGGTGCAGATGGTGGTGAAAGGTAGGTGATGTGTTCATTTCAGGCTCACCTGTGAGTGGAAGGAAGACAATAAAGAAATGCATGTGAAAAATGAGAGATGTGGGCTTAAATCCTTCCACAGACCCCACTGGTTGGCTCCAGCTCATGGACTGGTTGCTCTTGCCCTGGCTGGGAAGTGGGTGCCTCTTTCTACTTCAGTGTCCATAAATCCTCCTTCCTTGTGTCTTGGGTGAGCACAGACCCAGCAGCAGCTCTGGGAGAGTGGGAGGAATAGAGAGGAATGTCCAAAATGGGTTTAGCTGCATCCATGGGAGCTTTGATAGGAGCATCCTGCTGAACAGGATCAGCAGTTGGTCCATAAAACCCTGTCTAGATGGGTACAGGGAGCCAGTTCTCAGTTCCTCAACCATTAACACCAGTTTATAGTGGCTATAAAATATGATTGCACAGAACAGCAAGTTTGTAGAGAGGTAAAAATAATGGTGTATAGTAAAAATGACAAGTTGTGCCAGCACTGTATGATCAGGGAGATGTCAGCCTGTCACAACACGCTTGCTTCAATGCCCCAGCAACTCAGCCAGTGCTGAACATGAGACCTGGGAGACCAAAATAGTCCAAATCAAGATGTAAATCTAGTGGCACCATCTCAGCAGGATGCAAATGCCAGGGAAATATGGGAAGGTGCATTTGGGAAGGGTTTCACTTGTTTGATAGAAACTGAAGCTGAGGTTTATGGTGGTTCCATCCCTTTCAGCAGAGACTGGTAACACAAGGGCAGCTGGTACTTGCATTGTGACCATGTCAGGAGACAGCAGGGACCATTCAGGGCCCATCCTCATCCTAGGAGGCTTTGTCAAACATAGTCTGTAGGGGTCATCTGTTATGGTGGGTTTTTGGTACCCCACTGAGGTTGACTCCTGATCAGGGTATAGATTTAGGTTGTAGGTCCTGGAGGGTGTCTGTGAAGTTGGATGGGGTTGAAAGAGTAGATTGGCAGGGTTAGGCTGCCTGCAATGGGTCCTGAGCAGAAGATGGGACATGCAAGTCCCATGCACAAGCCCTTCTTCCCTAGCTTGCTCTGACATGGTCCTTGTTCCAGCAAGATGGAATTGAATTGCCTGGAGGCTGTGAAATGGCATCAGCCCAGAGGCAACAGGGATCCGCTTGTGGAATTTATCCAGCCACAAAGCCAAGAGGCTCACGGGGGATGTGGGACCTCAGGCTGGGATCTGTGTTTTCTTTGTCCCAGCTCCCAGTCCCCTCGGTCCTGCTCAGGAGCACTTTGCAGTGTGAATACCATGGGAAAGATCCAGTCTAAGGGAGTAACCTGAGGAATGCCGCCTGGCTGCCAGCCCAGCAGTCAATCCCTTCATCAATTGACTTCCCAAGCCTTTTTTTTCCACCAACATCCCCCCCAGCACCTATTGATCTCATTGTCCGGAAGTAATGCCTTTGACTCCATCAATACATAATCCCATGGGACCTTCCACCTTCTTTATGGGAAGACAGAAGCATCATCTCATGAATGTCCCTGATGACAACAGGGTGAAAACCCCACAAATACCCTTAAAACTGTCATACCCGTTCAATGGGCAGCTCCTGTCTCCGTGCCACACGTGCTGAGGGATCTCCCATCACCTCACAGCCGAAAGCAGGGTGGCTTATTTAAAAGCTGAGCATTAAACTGAATGGAGGCAGCAGAGAGAAGCTGAAGTTGGTTTTGAGGTGTTCCCCATGTCTAGGAATGCACTCAAGTACTGTTTAACCACCATCACTTACTTCTCTTTCAGGTTTTTCCCTTCCAAGTGTATCACTCATTTTTAAGTAGGATTCACATTATGATGCTTCTCAGCTTGTGGATGCCCAGGTGATGCTATCAAAGGCTGTATTAGGATCAGAAGCCCAGTGGGGAGGTCTGTGGGGTTGAAGCAGAGCCATTTGTTCCATGTAGACCTCTGATGAGCAGTGAAAACCCTCCTTCAGAGTTACCCACCCCAAACCTTCACTGTGCTCTTGGCATTGCTTGCAAGAAGGAGAGATTAGGGGTGAGCAGCAGACCCTCCATTGCTGTTTCCAAGCAAAACCATCAATCCCCCCCAAAACTGGGTCTCTGGGAGAGGAAGGAAGAGACTTGCTGGAGATGATCTTCACAACCACCATCCAGTTGTAACATTCAGCTTGGAAAGGTTTCCAAGTTTAGCTAGAAGGTATTTTTCCTATTGTTAATGTGAAAACCTGACATGCGGGGAGTCACCGTGGTGTGGAGGAAAGGAGAGGGGGGTCCAGCTTTCATTTACAGGACTCATAAGGTATTTCTGTGCTTTTCTCCTTGGTGCTTCTAAGCTGCAGTGCTTCATCCAATGCTCCTGCATGCTGCTTGGATAACTTCTGCAGGAGGAGGAAGGTGGCAAAACCAGCCCCAATTGGACACTACTCTGCAAGTTGTCCCATACTGGGGGAAGAGAAACTGCCAGTTATCTCCACCTGTTTGTCACCTTTCCATTAGCCTTGCTGCCCTCTCCCCAGTGGGAAATGGCCCAGATCCCAAGGAGTTCTCTCCTTTTTGCCCTTAACTGGCTATTTCCATCAGATCTGAGCAAATCCTAACCTGTGCTTTGCTCCTTGTTGTGTGACTGCAATATGAACACTGCAGAAGCTGCACAGTAGGATATTGGAGCCTGATGGATGAGAAGAAGATGGGCATAAACCACCCATCGCCATGTCTGCCACCCTGGAGGAAAGCCAGAGCCAACCCTTGCCGTGCTCAAAGGAGACCTATTGAGATGTTAATCCAGCTGCTTTTATACATGATCCCCATCTCCCCACCACATGGAAAACAACAGCTCTGGGGTCTAAACCTCATGTTGGTGGGACTGGGAAGCCAGCAGCCCTTGTGAGTTGCTGCCTTTGAACAAACCAGGCACTTTCAGATGGGTGCCGAAGCGGAAAATAGGATTCCTCTGGGTACCACTTCATCCTGTAGTGAGCAGCCTCAGCAGATACACCCCCATCATCTCTGTTAAACATTACTGCACAGTGCAGGCCATTTAAATCAGGAAATCAATGGGATTTATTAAAAAAAGGAACAAAAAATACCCAACAAAACACTTTCTCAAAGCTTCTGCTTGAGGAGAGGGAGGGAAATCATTGACCCCTTCTGGAAGGAGCAATGATTTCTTCTCATTGCTGACGCTGCTGTTTAACCAGGCTTCATGCTGGAGAATGCAGCAAGAATGCTCTTTGGGAAGGTTTCCTTGCTTTAAAATCCTTGAGTTTCATGGCAGGATTGCCTGGAGCTGAGAAAGGTCCATCAGGAGAGCAAGGTGAATTGATGCATCAATAAGTGGAAGGGGGCTACAGCTCTGAGGATGTGGTGTTTGTTGGATCTTCAAGGCACGCTGTTGACCATCGGAGCTTCCACCCTTTGCACCACCGCCACCAGCTTTTGCTGTTGGGGCACTCCTCTGCGTGAAGGACACCGAAACCCTTGTTTCTTTTGGGCACACCTTGACCCAGGATGGTGCTGGATACGCATTCAAGCTTTGGCTTAAAAAGCACATGCAGCCAATGCAGCCATTTCCCTTCATCAGGGTCTGTAGCAATAGGACAAGGGGTGATGGGTTCAAGCTGAAACAGGGGAAGCTCAGGTTGGAGATAAGGAAGAAGCTCTTCCCTGTAAGGTGCTGGCACAGGGTGCCCAAAGAAGTTGTGAATGCTCCATCCCTGGTAGTGTTCAAGGCCAGGTTGGACAGAGCCTTGGGTGACATGGTCTAGTGTGAGGTGTCCCTGCCCATGGCAGGGGCTTGAAACTGGATGGTCCTAAGGTCCTTTCCAACCCAAAGCATTCTGTGTTTCTATGGTTCTATGACTGTGTTAGCATAATCCTGAGAGAAGGTGTCCAAGGGGCTTTCAGAAAGACAAGGGACAATCTCAGCCCTTTTGGACTTGATCTGAGCTCTTTCTTTGGGTATCATTTGCACCTCTGCTTGCAAAGGGACCATCTCCTCCCTGCAGATCATCCCCTCTGGATGTTCCTGGAGAGCACCATGTGTTTCAGGAGTGTGCCTCCAGCCACCAGCAAGTCAATGCATTCATGTTTCTTTGGAAACAGCTTAAACTTTGTATTCAAGGGATTTAGAGAGAAATCAATTACCATAAAAATCTATTAACTTCATTAAAAAGGAAACTCTCAACTTTTGAATCCCTGAGGCCTATTGCTATCAGGTCAGAAACAACCCGTATTTAACCAGGCTTTTTCTGCCCTCCAAATCTACCATTGTCCTTGAGGTTTGAAAATGGCTTTAAATCCCCTGGTATCTAATCCCAGAAGAGGAGCTGCAGAGGTGCCCTGACCAGGCTTTTCCATGGGAATGTTTCAGAGCGAAAGGAGGGAACCAGCATTTTCTTGGCAGCAAATTGTGAACACATTTGCTTGGACAGACCCTCTAATCGACACCAGCTATTACATCTGCATCCTGCCGCCTGGATTTTCCTTACATTGGTGACAATGTGCTGCTTTTGGACAAGCTGTTGGTACCATTCGAGAGCTGACAGTTGTGATCTTTGCTCTCCATCCCTATGAACATCAGTTGCATTTTTGCGGGTGTTTTAAGCCTCAAGCCCTTGGTTTTATTCTTCATCTTGCCACCAAAATTCAATGGTTTCAATGTGTCCTTTGTGTCAAAGAGTGCAGTCTGTGCCCTGATTTTCCCCATCTAAATACCATGCAAAATTACATGTAGATGTGCTGGGATCTCAGTGACCTCTTAATGCTGGTACCATCAGTACCTGAACCATCTCCATACCCGTCTCCTGCCAGTCTCTTTGGTGCTTCCACATCCTGAAGCTCCCATTAATTCTCCATTCGGGCCAATCTCTACATTTCAATTATAGATCCTTGCAGGGCTGCTGGGGTCTGTCTCCATAGGACTTACCATAGAACCTCAGACTGGTTTGGTTTGGAAAGGACCTTAAAGCTCATCCAGTTCCAACCCCCTGCCACGGGCAGGGACCCCTTCCACTAGAGCAGCTTGCTCCAAGCCCCTGTGTCCAACCTGGCCTTGAACACTGCCAGGGATGGGGCAGCCACAGCTTCTCTGGGCACCCTGTGCCAGTGCCTCAGCACCAGCACAGGAAAGAT
Organism: Lathamus discolor; assembly: GCF_037157495.1. Taxonomy (NCBI): domain Eukaryota; kingdom Metazoa; phylum Chordata; class Aves; order Psittaciformes; family Psittacidae; genus Lathamus; species Lathamus discolor. The sequence continues at coordinate 6,077,880 of NC_088884.1, forward strand.
CTTCTGCCTTAGATCCAGCCTTACATCTGGTCTTATTTTGTGATGGAGCATGGCAGTGCTCCATGAACAGGATCCCTGTGGTGCTAGGTATACTAAGCTGAGATGTAGCTGAAGCCTTTGCTTCGGCTGGACTGTTCATAAGGAGGTGTCTTGTTTATTCTCTGCTGGCTAATATAAGGCTGTGCTTAGCCTGCAGTCTTTCAGAGGGACCTGCAAACAGGATATCTGTCCAGTCCAGCTGTCTGCTTTCAGGAGACTTGTATGAGCACATTTGAGACCTGCTTCCCTATGCCACATTCAGCTGATATTGCCAAGATCTTGTGAGGCAAAGGAGCTGTCTGCTTGTGCGACGTGCAGCGTATGGCACAGTGGTGGGACATGGTTCTGCACAGATCCTCTAGGAAAGCTCTGCATGCCCATATGCATCTCTGAAGTGTAGTTCTTGTGTCTGTATGCAACAGGGATAGTTATTTGGTAGATAGACTTAGCAGCATCTAGTGTGGGTGATGCTGGGGCAGGAGATGTGTGAGATCCAGCTGGACCCACAGGCAAATGGGAGGCAGGCACCCGCCAGATGAGGCTGCAGATCCTTTTCAGATAGCGCTTGCTGACAGGGGGTAGTTATTTATCCCAAAGGGGTTATTTGTGTATCCCAAAATTTGTTGGGAAAATAAAAGGAAGAAGAGTTTAATGTAAACATACACCCAGGAAGAAGAGATGGAGGGGAACAGCCCAGCTGCTGGCATTACCACAACTGTGTAAGACCTGATTTTCTTCTCTTACCCTCTTGCATCTTGCCAGGCTTCCCCCAGCTCTGTCATCTGATCCAGATGAGGTAAAGGGAGAACCTGGTCCATCAACTTTATGGGGTTTGGAGGCAATTTGTTCAAGGACCTGTAAAACCTGGAGAAGTTGCCCCTATAAATTATTTACCAGGGACAGTAAAAGATCAAGGGAATTCCTGGGATTCCTTACAAAACCCTGAGGTTTATGGGGTCGTTTCCCTGCCCCTACCAGGTTTCTGTAAAGATCTCTGTCGAGGTTTTAAGAGGTCTTTCATAGGGGCTGATGGCAGCCAGTGTCTGCAAAGATCAGTTAAGAGCTGCTGGAATGAAGGCTGCCTATCTTTAATGTATAAAGCGAGCATCATGGTGGTACCTATGATGTGAACTGAGATGTCCCAAGTTGGACAACAGTGGTAGAGCAAATGATAGTCCTCCATCAGCCTTATATGTAAGGCTATACCCAAAATATATCCTGGAAAGTGGAAGGAGCAAGCCCCAGTATGACCTTGGCCACTTGTGGGCTGTGACTGGAGGGAGGTGTTAGAGCAAGTATTGGAAGCTGCAGAGGTTATATACCTTATATACCTGTCTCACCTAGGGATATGTTCTCATCTAGGACTGGTATTTGATACCCGGGTGGACACTTTAAATGCAGTGGAATTTGGGAAGGAATAGGGAAGGGCTGCGCTCACAGCCCAGAAAGCCAACCATATCCTGGGCTGCATCAAAAGGAGCGTGACCAGCAGGTCGAAGGAGGTGATCCTGCCCCTCTACTCTGCTCTTGTGAGACCTCACCTGGAGCATTGTGTGCAGTTCTGGTGTCCTCAACATAAAAAGGACATGGAACTGCTGGAACAAGTCCAGAGGAGGCCACGAGGATGATCAGGGGCCTGGAGCACCTCCCGTGTGAAGACAGGCTGAGGAAGTTGGGGCTCTTCAGCCTGGAGAAGAGAAGGCTGCGTGGGGACCTCATAGCAGCCTTCCAGTATCTGAAGGGGGGCTATTGGGATGCTGGGGAGGGACTCTTCATTAGGGACTGTAGTGATAGGACAAGGGGTGATGGGTTCAAACTGAAACAGGGGAAGTTCAGGTTGGAGATAAGGCAGAAGCTCTTCCCTGTGAGGGTGCTGAGGACCTGGCACAGGGTGCCCAGAGAAGCTGTGGCTGCCCCATCCCTGGCAGTGTTCAAGGCCAGGTTGGACACAGGGGCTTGGAGCAAGCTGCTCTAGTGGAAGGTGTCCCTGCCTGTGGCAGGGCTTGGAACTGGATTAAGGTCCCTTGCAACCCAAACCATTCCATGATTCTAAGGGGAAAAGCAAGAAACTCATTTTCAGTTCAGAGAACAGCATCCTTGAACTTGGGATCATCTGTAACACGGATGTGCTGCAGTCATCCATTAAGCACCCATGCTGTCAGCGCAGCAGCAGGAGCTGGGTGGGTTTTCACCCTAAGCAAGCATTTGCAGCTCACTGCTCAGAGGCAGAGCCCAGCTCTAACTATCCTTTGTAAAATGCATGTAATAAACAGAAATACTCAAGATGCTCAAAAATTGCACACACGGAAGTTCAGCATCCACATGCATGAGTTCATGTCTGCCAGGAAATGTGTTTAGTTTGTAGCATCCAGATTATAAAGCCCTTTTGAACCCTCATCCTCAGCTTTGCAATGTGAATTCAAGGTGTGACTGGTTCTGAGCTCCAGCCTTTCTGCATCCACGTGGTCTTTGCTTTTTGTGACTGTTAACACTTACTGAAGGCCTGGGGCTGCTGTGCTTTCTCTTTGCCTCTTCAGAGCCTTCTAGGATTTATTCTTTATGTGACCATTTTCCTATTGCCTTCTTAATGTGCATTTTGCACTGTAGTTAGAATCATAGAATAAACTAGGATGGAAAAGACCTTTAAGATCATCAGTTTTCCATGCTGGAATGTTGAACAATATCAGAGCTTTTAACCCATTGCTCAGACACCCATTCAAAGGGTTTGCTGCCTTCCTGCTCCATGAAGGGCTGGTTATGGTGCAAGACAAACTCTACCCTATGGAGTCGAGGATTAGCATTAGGAAAAAGGATTGGGAAGGATTAGGGTTAGGGAAAAGGATTAGGAAGCGAAAAGGGGATGCTGGCAGGTTGGTATTGAAGGATGCTGGTATCTGAGGGGCGATGGGGTCATGTTCCCAGAGCTCGTAATATAACTCCTGTGAGGGCGGTGGAGGTAAAACCTAGTTTTCTTCAGCTCCACACTTTTCCATTACTTTTTTTCATAGAATCTTGTTTACTCCTGTTGTTTAAAAGCCTGAATTTATTTGGTTTGGGTTTTTGTTGGCATTTTTGGGGGGAACGGGCTGTTTTTGCTTTGAAGCCATCTCCACAGCATCTAATAGCAGCACCCCGTAGAGATTTGGACTGGAGTTACGAGGGAAGGACACTGCACGGCAGAGATTCTGACTGCATCCAGCAATTAGGAGAAGAGAGAGGGAAAACCAGGAACAGGAAATACATTCAGAGAACTGAAGTCCTGAGGGTCTCAGATGGGTGTAGGTCCATGATGGGCAACGTGACCACAGCCCTGGTGCCCCTGCAGGCTAGATGCACACAGGCTCCCCTTATTTGTTTGAGGATTCATTTAGATGGGGTTATTCCAAGCTGTGAACAGGGACTCAGCCTTGTTTTCCAAAGAGGATTTGATCTATAACACAATGTGATTTCAAGGTTGCATGTTGTTAACTGGAAGGAGCAACCCAACCCTGGCAAAGAACTGCGTTGGATGAAGTGGAGCTCATCTTTTCCCCGCATCTGTAATTTCCAGCCTGGAAGCAGTCCATGCCTCCCTGGGCAATGTGCTCAGCCCAAGATGAGCAGGGGAAGCTCAGAGCAAGAGAAGAACATTTTAATGCCCATTGAAAAGGATAAAACCCCTTCTGGCAATGTCACTTCTGTTACTGTTGTTGCTTCACAGAGAGTAGTCCCTTCTTCACAGAGGGAGACTTACGTAGCAATTGGGGGGGGGTCACTAAACCATCCATAGGCGACAACCAGAGCTTTCAGCCCCCTTTGCTCCATGATGGTGGGGTGGATTTCCAAGGGAAGCAGGTACAAGGCAGTTAATCCTGGATTTGGGTAACTCCAGGTTATCTGCAGAACAGGGTAATAAAGACTTGAGTGCAGTGATTGCTGTCTGCAGTCATGATCCTTCCTTTCTGCATCACTGAGGCAGCAGATGCTTCCTTCTTCCCTTACACCACTCGTATTCACATTGAGGTGGTTGTTGCCTGAAGAAGGGTGCTGTTAGGTGCTGTGGAGCAAAACCGAGCTCTCCCCTGTAGCATCAGCAAAGGGATGAAGGAATTAGTGGGTTTATGGACTTCAGTGCCGATAGTCTAAGCCAAGATGAATCTTTATAGCTGGAGAAAAGCTTCTCTTGCCTCTGTAGGCAAATGGGATCAACATACTCAGGTGGCTTGGCTTAAAGCCTCTCTTCTCCTGCAGATGAATGACTCTCCAGGCTGTGTGCTGAGTCCAGGAACCAAGAAGAATTTCTTCCCAAGGAAAAGGAAAATGTATGCACAGATCCTTGTCCTGGCAGCGGCTGTGGTGCAGTACGGAGCTGTGGCCATCCATGAAGGTATGTGACAAATGGGTTACCATGAATACTGCATCTAGGGGTGATGGTGAGACACATCAAGGAGAAAAAGACCTTTTCCAAGCAGTACTTTCTGCTCATGTCATGCATACACACACACGGATGCTGTAGTGCTGATGCCTTTAACTTCTGCATAGGGTGCTTTTAGGTTGGGATCATCTGGCTAACAGAACATCTCAGCTGGCCCCAAAAGGCAGGCAGGACCTGACTTGCTGCAGCAGGGTTTATGGGGAAATGAGGGCTTTGCTCAGTGTCCTGCCTTTAATCCTGTTCCACCTCAACTGCTCCAGAAGAAGGTGGGGAGAGAGGGAAAACATGTCCCCTCCTGGCTCCTCTTCTGATCTCCAAGGCCTGGTACAAGCCACCACACAGAGGATACAAGAGTAAAGACCTCAGGGAAGCCTTGAATTCTCCTGGTACCTTTTAGAGATGGTACAAAGGTGCATTTCTTCCCTGAGAAGCTCATAAGAGCTTTTGGGGATGAGAGACCAGAGCCAAAAGGCAGAAGGACCCCAGAAGAGCCTCATGGAGTTACAGCATGATCCATGGCTTATCTCTAGCCTCAGGATGGGGAAGCTCTTTGTGAGCATCCTACAGAGCTAATCCAGAGCTCCCGGGACTGTCCTGAGGCTGGGTATGGGCCACTGGATCCTCCCTTTTCATATTGTTCTGCAGCAACAAGCCTCCAGGTTTTGAAGGTGTAAATTCACCTGGACTAAGCTCAATCAATTCACCAAGGACTTAATGGAAGCTTTGGTGTCAGCTACAAAATTAACTTGATTAAGTTCCTGTCCATCAATTAAGCCGATATACTTGACTATAATGCTCTTTAATTCCAAGCTGGGAACAGGGCAATAAATCACCATTTACAGATGTCTCTGGCAAGCCTGTGATTGATGGAACGTGGTAATTTGGGAGGTGTCTGGAAAATTTCAAATCAAGTCATATCCCCCTGTGATTAATAGAGCTGTCTGTGGTGGTGTTCTCTCCAGAAGGTACCAATCCAAATATGCTTAACATCACGTGTTTCCAATGACAGCTTCAGGTACCACATCCAAGCAGCAAACACTCTCAGGTTTCATTGCCAAGCTGGAAAGGTGCTGAGCTCCTTGCTCAGTGTCTTGCAGAATGGGCTCTGGTTTTCCTGGGGTAATGGTTGGACTTGATGATTATAGAATCAGATTGGTTTGTGTTGGAAGGGACCTTAAAGCTCCTCCAGTTCCAACCCCTGCCACAGGCAGGGACACCTTCCACTGGAGCAGCTTGCTCCAAGCCCCTGTGTCCAGCCTGGCCTTGAACACTGCCAGGGATGGGGCAGCCACAGCTTCTCTGGGCACCCTGTGCCAGCGCCTCAGCACCCTCACAGGGAAGAGCTTCTGCCTTATCTCCAACCTGAACTTCCCCTGTTTCAGTTTGAACCCATCACCCCTTGTCCAATCACTACAATCCATAATCTTAAAGGTCTTTTCCAATCTAGATGATTCTGTGATTTGATGGCTGCCCCTTTATGGAGAACAGAAACCATCCTGCCCTTCTTCATCCCATGGAGCTCCTGCTTGTTGTCTTTCCTCTCATTATCCCTGGGTGCGGATGAGGGCAGGAGCATTGTACATGGTGAGCAAGACTCAGGTGCCAGGCACAGCTGGAGGAGGTTCTCTAGGGATTTGGGATATGGGGAGGAAGGTGTAGCAAAGGTCTTTTGATATCCATGACATTTTGTGCATGTTTTCCAGATCAGGGCCAAAAATGCAGGTCTTGCATAAAAGCTGCGCTGCTTTGAGTAGCTCCAAGAAATGGGTGATTTGGAATGATCTGAGTGATTTGTACTTGGCAATGCTAGGTTCATGGTTGGACTTGATGATCTTAAAGGTCTTTTGCTCTGAGCAAATTGCCCTCAGCCTTAATGATTGTATGGTTCTGTGATTTTGGGAGGGCTGGTGGATGGGCTTCTCTGCCTTACTGAACCTTTATTGGGATTTTCTTGTGGTAATACAGGTTGTGGTTACTCTGAGAAGCTTTTGGATGCTTTACACCAGTTCTGAGCTCAGATCCAGGAACTGGCATTGCCTCTGTTCTAAGTCATTCTAAGGGAGCAGGGAGATCAAGGTCCAACCTATGGAAAAGGGGTAGATCCAAAATGGAATTGGCAGTTGGGAAAAGAGCTTGTGATCTTCTATTAGCAGCTGAGGTGCCTCCAAGACATCCTGACAGGGAGATCTCAACAGAGAGCTTTGGGAAGGACAGTTTAAATCATTGTCTCCCATTTTTTTCAAGGGAAAGTGCTTTATATTCCAAACTGGGTGTGAGTTACACCAAACTCAGTGCCATGGTTTAGTGGTGGTCTTGGCAGCCCTGGAATAATGGTTGGACTTGATGATCTTGAAGGTCTTTTCCAACCTGGTTGATTCTATGATTCGAAAAGAGCCCAGTCATTATTTTTCTGCAGTAACCGGATTGGTTAAGTCTTCAGGAGCTCAGTGTCAAGAGGCACAAAGAAAGATGAAGAAACCGAAAGCCTTGGGTAACAAAGACACTTGGACTGCCATCCATCTGCACCCACCAAATGATCCTCTGTCCTGCTGTGTGCCCGTAGGGGATTGATCAGGGACACAGCAATGAAGAAGAGCACAAAACCTGCATTTTTCCAAGCATTTTGGGAATCCTGCTAAAAGGAATAGGGTAAATGTCGGGTAAATTGAAGGGGTCAAGCTAAAACAGGCTTTCCATTTGCAGCAGAAGCATTAGAAACCCACCCAACATGTCACCATAGCAAACTGGAACAAATGCTGCAGCCCAGTTGGGTGCCAGTTGGGTCTCCAGACCTACAGCTGAAGGTCAAGGCAAGGGCTGGGTAAAATCCAAAGCAACAGTGGCACAAAATGTGAAGAGATTGAGCCCATTGCTGGTGAGCAAGATACAAAAAGCCCTCCTCCAGCAGTTTACTTTTTAGCAGCCCTATGGCAATAACTCAGCATCTATCTGCAAAGGAGAGAAACACCAAAGTTTGAACATCCCTTGTGGGGCCTTCATTAATTTAAGGTCCCCCAAAGTCATCAGATTTCTGACCATGAAATGTATTTCAAGACTAAAGAAAATTACTTTCAACTGAGCCTGAACACTGTAAAGGGAAATACGCCTTGATGTTTGTTAAGCTCATTTCCATGTACCTGCCTAATGTCTCTTCCCTGCCAGATGTCATCAGATAGCTCTGCTTGTATAGAAAAACACACAAATTGTTCATTCTTTGCACAAGATACTGGTGCTCCTCATGTTTCCAGCATGTCCTACAGACCTGCATGCTTTAATGACCGAGTGCAAGGTCCTGCACATGGGTCAGGGCAGTCCCAAGCACAACTACACACTAGGGGAGACTGGATGGAGCAGCCCTGAGGAGAAGGACTCGGGGGTGTTGATCAATGAGAAGCTCCCCATGACCTGGTTTCAGTGTGCGCTTGAGCCCAGAACCCCCCTGCTGTGCGCTGGGCTGCACCCCCAGAGTGTGAGCAGCAGCTCAGGGAGGGGATCCTGCCCCTCTGCTGTGCTCTGGGGAGACCCCCCCTGCAGCCCTGATCCAGCTCTGGGGCAGCAGCACAAGAGGGACGTGGAGCTGCTGGAGAGAGGCCAGAGGAGGCCATGGAGATGCTGCGAGGGCTGGAGCAGCTCTGCTCTGGAGCCAGGCTGAGAGAGCTGGGCTGGGGCAGCCTGGACAAGAGAAGGCTCCTGAAGGGGAGACCTTAGAGCAGCTCCGGTGCCTAAAGGGGCTCCAGGAAACCTGGAGAGGGGCTTTGGACAAGGGCCTGTAGGGACAGGCCAAGGGGAATGGCTTTAACCTGCCCGAGGGGAGACTGAGATGAGCTCTTAGGCAGAAGCTCTTCCCTGTGAGGGTGCTGAGGCGCTGGCCCAGGGTGCCCAGAGAAGCTGTGGCTGCCCCATCCCTGGCAGTGTTCAAGGCCAGGCTGGACACAGGGGCTTGGAGCAAGCTGCTCCAGTGGAAGGTGTCCCTGCCCGTGGCAGGGGTTGGAACTGGATGAGCTTTAAGCTCCTTTTTGACACAAACCAGTCTGTGATAGATCTGAGTCGCAGTGTTTGTGCTTCAAATGGGAAACTTCCCCTGAGTGAGAGCTACAACATAGGGAATTAGGAGGAAAATAAAGAGATCAAAGCAGCCTGTTGCTCTGGGAAGCCCATCATTACCCACTTCATTGGGCCTAAGCATGGTCTCACTTCTTTAGCTGCTATATCTCGTGTGTTTACATGACCCATAGGGGCTTATCTCCTGTCTGGCTTGTGGCATGGTTGGGATGAGCCTTCCTGCCCCTCTTCTCCCCCAGCATGCAGGACAGCGGAGGTGGCCGACGTTTTGTTCCTCGTGGGACAGTCACAGGGCACAGGGAAGGAGAGCTCCCAGCTGGTCAAGGACTTTATCAGCAGCGTGCTCCGTTCCTTTGAGAACGTGGTGATGGGCAAAGGAGGCATCCAGCTGGCAGTGGCACTCTATGGAGAGAAACCAAGGTAGGTCCACTCACAGCACCAAGGTTTCTATAGCACTTTAGTTCTATATGAGCAATCATATCCCCATGGTTAAGGAGCTCTTGCTGCTTTAGTGAACCATTGCAGGAGCAGAGCAGGAGTCTAACCCTCAGCAATGTCACCAGAACCAAGAGTGTTCAACCATAGGGAACACTTTCAGGACAGGGAGGATGAGATTTAACACTGCTAACAAGAAATTACCCCCACCACCCAATGTTTTATGGCAACAAGGAGCTGGAGCTCATACCCTAGACTCCCCTGACCACTGTGAAGAGAACTTCTTGCCTATATACAAGCCTAGAGTAACCAGCTAAATTATTGCTGGTTATTGCCATTATCAGTGCATCCTTCTTGTAATGACAGTGTTTTCTTGCTCTTCATTCACCCATATTCCCCCATTCCCAGGATGATCATTGACCTCACAGATTACGTGACCATTGAGGAAATCCTGGTGGCAATTCAGGATATCTCCTTCAAATGCAACACCTTAAAAACAGGGTCAGCCCTGGCATTTGCAGCTCATGCCATGTCTCACCTGGACACGGTGAGAGAGGATGCAGCAAAGGTAAGTGACCTTCTGTGATTGACTCCCCTGGTGTCATCCTCAGTAGAGACCAGACCTCTAATTTCTTTCCCCAAAGGCGTAAGGAGGCCATGAGGATGCTCAGGCAGCTCCTGTATGGAGACAGGCTGAGAACACTGGGGCTGTTCAGCCTGGAGAAGAGAAGCTGCATGGAGACCTCAGAGAAGCTTCCAGTGTCTGAAGGGGGCTACAAGGATGCTGGAGAGGGGCTCTTCATCAGGGACTGTAGTGACAGGACAAGGGGTGATGGGTTCAAACTGAAACAGGGGAAGTTCAGGTTGGAGATAAGGCAGAAGCTCTTCCCTGTGAGGGTGCTGAGGCGCTGGCACAGGGTGCCCAGAGAAGCTGTGGTTGCCCCATCCCTGGCAGTGTTCAAGGCCAGGTTGGACACAGGGGCTTGGAGCAAGCTGCTCTAGTGGAAGGTGTCCCTGCCCGTGGCAGGAGGCTGGAACTGGATGAGCTTTAAGGTCCCTTCCAACCCAGTCCTCTGGCTGCACTCCTCCCGAGAGACACTCATCCAAGTTCTGGGCTGTCAGTGTGAAAATCCTGCAACTCTCTGTGACCTCCTCATGTTGTTCTCTTTCATTCTCTGCCTCTCACATTCATTCTTGAAGGTGGTTATTTTGATCACGGATGGGAAATCCAGTGACTCAGTTGAAGATGAAGCCCAGGTCCTGCAGGATGGAGGGGTAACAGTGTTTGCTGTAGGTATGTATGGACACACTAAGTTGCATAGAGCATCCCACCAACACACAGTCTATGCACTGGGGATGGTTTCTGATGGACAACACCCCCCTCTTCTAAAACTGCACCATCCCCAGGCTCAACCAGCAGCAACTACTTCGAGTACAGGAAAACCACATCTGTGCTGTGCTTGGATATTTTGTGTTGTTGTCAATAGCTGATTTATTCAGTGTAAACCTGCAGTTTTGCATCTGTCAAAACTACTCATAAATTCAGGAGGAGTTCAATAAATAGCCCCATAAAAGTCAAAATGTTTTGATGTGACATTTTTGCAAGTGAAATATTTTTGCCTTTGAAGGTTTCTCTTAATGGGGTTCAGAGGCTGACTTTAGCTACATTAAAAACGTCTATCACAGTCATTTTACGGGCAAGGAGAAGTTTCAGCACCCCTCCAAGTCCTAAGTACAGACATTTACAACAAGTCAAATACTTCCCTTCACCAAATGTTTCAGTGGAGAAGAAGGGAATGCTGGTGATGGTTCATTATAGAGAACTACCAAGTTGGTTTGGACCAGTATGAAGTGAAAATCAAGGGAGAGTTGGTTTGTTGGTGGGGGTTTCCTTCTTCTTTAGTTCTACACAGGAAACCTCTGCAATTTCCAGACAGCCTCCCAAAGTCCTGCTGTCTGCCCATCCATCAGAAAAGCAGAAATGCCTCGGTATCCAATGGGAAGGATGAGGCCGGGTCCTGCCCTGCTCCTTTTCCCTCTCCATGTCAAAAGAGCTTTCCACCTCTCAGCACATAAGCAGCCAAAAACCTTGGGGCAATCTCTCACATACCTCTGGAGGAAACCTTGATCTCTTTTTCCTGATGGAATAGGCTTCATCTGCTTCACCACTGCAAATTCAGCTTGAGACTCCATTCCTTGTTTCATCCTTTGCTGTGGGCAGGAGGATTCCAAAGCTGTTTTATACCAGCACATCTCTCCCACTTGCATTTGACAGCCCTTGCCAATGCCTGGCCTGCCCCATGGATGGTGTTTGATGTCCTACTTTCCTCTTCTTTTCTTCATCTAGGAATTAAGGATGCTGACAGGAATGAACTGAACAAAGTTGCTTCAGAGCCCAGTGCAGAGCATGTGCTTTATGTTGAAGATTTTCACCTGCTCAACAACGTGGCCCCCAAACTCTCCCGAAGACTCTGTTTCACTGCCTCGGAGCCACCACGGCCCATGAAGCAGACAGTGCAAGGTACGTCAGGGTCTCCCTTTATCCTGCTTTCCGAACCAGCCCCTTCCCAGTCCCTGGATGTGCCAGCCATGGAGGCAGACTTCCTACATCCTGTCTGTTCATGCCTCTACTCTGGCCTTGTGAGACCCCACTTGCAGCGCTGTGTACAGTTCTGGTGACCTCAACATAAGGACACGGAGCTGTTGGAGCAAGTCCAGAGGAGGCCATAAGGATGATCAGGGGCTGGAGCACCTCCCGTATGCAGACAGGCTGAGAACATTGGGGCTGTTGAGCCTGGAGAAGAGAAGCTGTGTGGAGACCTCATAGCAGCTTCCAGTGTCTGAAGGGGGCTACAAGGATGCTGGAGAGGGGCTCTTCATCAGGGACTGAAGTGATAGGACAAGGGGTGATGGGTTCAAACTGAAACAGGAGAAGTTCAGGTTAGATATAAGGAAGAAGTTCTTTACTGCGAGGGTGCTGAGGTGCTGGCACAGGGTGCCCAGAGAAGCTGTGGCTGCCCCATCCCTGGCAGTGTTCAAGGCCAGGTTGGACACAGGGGCTTGGAGCAAACTGCTCCAGTGGAAGGTGTCCCTGCCCGTGGCAGGGAATAGAACTGGATGAGCTTTAAAGTTGCTCCAACCCAAACCATTCCATGATTTTATGAAGAATCACAGGGGAGCTTTAGGGGTTGGATGACCCTAGAAGAGCAGCCAGCTCATGGAGCATCTCTTGCCTGGGAACAGTGGTCCTGTGTGTTTGTGTCTGCATCTCCATGGTTTGTCTTGTGATACCAGATCCTGAAAGTCTTGCTGATGGTTCAAACAGAAAAGAACAGCAATGGGCTGAGGCAGCATTTATGCCTCTTGGGAGCTTTCTTGATGGGCTTCTCACACAGTTCTGGGTCTCAGAATCACAGAATGGTTTGGGTTGGGAAGGGTCTTAAGATCATCCAGGTCCAATCCCCTGCCATGGGCAGGGACACCTCACACTAGACCAGGTTGCGCAAGGCCCTGTCTAACAGAACTTAATTCCTTACAAAAGATGCAAAGAGCAGCTGAAGAGATCTAGATCTGCCCCCTAAGGAGATATTGATGTTGGAGTGAATCTGGAGGTGATGGCAACAAATTCCTGCTCCCCTCTTGGCACATAAAACTCATGAGAACATGAGTTAAATACTTGGGGCAGAGTCTGGGAAAACGTCATCTGAGTCCTTCAAGGGTTTTCTTTTGCTTTCTCTGTGGTTCTGTAGCTCTACATTTCATGTAGAGTTCAAGCCTTCTGGTGCTCTTCTCTGGTGGCAGTAAGGAGAAAGGCAGGAAGAGCTGATGCCCTATGCATTAAGCAGGTCTTCACAGGAGGAATGTAGCCAGAGCCAGTTCTGTTTTCCCTCCTTGTGCTGTCAAGCAATTTGCCAAGAGAAAACCTGGTTGTGTGTCTTTGGCCTGGAAACAGATCCCAGTGCCCCTGTGCTCTCAACTTAAGTGACTGCCGTCTATACCTAAGGCTTTCTCTGCATTGAATGTGTTGACTCCATCCATGACCAGGTTGCACATGTACAACACTGGTACCATCACAGTCCAAACCAAAGGCCATTCTTCTCTCTTTTTACAGCTGAGAAGATCACTGGTCCCCAAGATCTGCATGTCAGTGAGCACAGCCACAGCTCACTGCGCCTCACCTGGATGCCAGCTACAGGGAGGGTGATGGGGTACCGTGTGCATCTGCATCCCTTGATGCCTTCCGGACAGCCGGTTTTGGAGGACCAGCAGCAGGTAGAGTTGCATTCCCACTTTTCAAAGCACCAATTACAGGTCCCAGTGTTCAGGTTTAGTGCTCTGATAAGCCTGGTTAGGAGATAGCACCATGTTCCTTTGCTGTCCTTAGTCACAACCCAGTGCATTGGCATGGATTCCTGAAGCTTGAAGTGAAGGTCTATAGACAGACCATTGGATTTGCAGATGTGTTAATTGCTCTTGTGGTGAGGTGGAGTTTCTTGGAGTGACAGGAAAAGATGGGGTGGAAGAAGGATATGGCATGAACTGGCACAAACTCCATTGGGATTGATAGGAACAGGTCAATGGAGCACACTACTTTGCTTACCTCTGTGACACCATCTCTCAAGTAAGCCCATCTAGCTTCGCTACTGGCATCCCCTGTTCCTCTTGCTGCCAAAGTTGTTCACCTTGGTAAGATCTCCACGTGTTTTGGTTTTGGGTTTCTCATGTCCTTGTGTGAGGGATGCTGCTGTGTGTGCCAGCTCGCTTCAGTATTCAACTTGGCCACAGCACAAAGTTTGAGAGCAAGATTGAAGAATAGATGTATGCCTAAGAGCTTTGATTCCTAATAATAGAGCAAAGAAATGAAAGCATCAATTATTAAGGTTAAGAATATTTATTCTATTAATTATTAAGATTTAACAAGAATGATCATCTTTGGCTGCTTGAGAAGCACATAAGAATATAGTGAAAACACAGACGTTATGTCTTCTCTTACCCTCAGGTTATATTTAAATCTCCCTCTATGAGCTTAAAAGAAACTTTCTTTGTCAAAGGTGGTTGTTTTTCCTCCATGATCATCAAGGGGATTGTGACCACCCTCACCCTTATGTCTTAGTCTTTATGGAGTTTTTCAGGGCTATCCCATGAAACTCACTGTTGGCAATGTCCTGTGTCAGTCCTATGTCCATTGTGAACCTGGATATCCTTCGAGAATCACAATGTTTTGAGTTAGTGCATTTGAAGAGGCTTATGGTCGTGGAACTCACCTTGCACTATATGTGAAGCCTTGTGCTCCTAACCTGTTGCCAGCAAGGGGGTCTTCTATGGTCATGGAGGTGTAATGATGTCCTTTGTCTCCTCTGTGACAGATTGTGGTGGATGGTGACAAAAGCAGCGTGCTTGTGACTGATCTGAAACCCAGCACCAAGTATGTCTTCAACGTGAGGGCTGTCTATGGAGATGCCCTTGGGGAGTCAGCAGCTGTCAAGGGGAAAACAAGTGAGTGTCTCTTCTGCAGTCATCTCCCTGTGTTCCTTGTCTGTGGGCACAGGAAAACTCCCTCCCAAAACCGTGTATGCAAGGAGTGAGGGATGGATGGGTAGGAAGGGGTAGGAGGAACATTTGTGTAGATGTCCGTGGTGTGGGGTGGAGGGTTGTGAGTGGATGCAGAGTAACCCATGTGGTTAACCCACTTCAAACCAGAGGGTACAGCCTGCTGGATAGCTCTCGTCCTCTCACTAAATCAGGATTTAGTGAATCCAGGCTGGGGTTCAGTTCATGTTGCACCCATGTTATGGGTGAGAAAGCTTTTGGAGACCATAAGTTGGGAAACAGAGACATGAGTTTATATGAAGAGAAGTATATTCTAAATACCTCGCTTCAAAAGTGGATGGTCCAAAAGGTTTGGGTTGGCACTATGCATGCTCTCAGGGCTTCATTTCACTCAAGTTAAACACCAAGGTGGTATGATCATGGCCTTTAGGAAATGCCCCAAGCAGTGACGTCTGGACCAATGAAAATTATGTAGGATTCTTCTGGCTTTTAATCTGCTATGCCAGTTTCCTTTGCTGTCACATGGCTGGCTGTAATGACAAGGTTCTTGGAAGCAAAGGAGTAAATTAATCCTTGGCCAAACCCTGGAGTGTAAAACACTGGGTCAGATGTGATGGATGGAGCAGGTTTTGTCCCAGAAGCCTCTGCACGGATTTGAGAGGGTTTAAGAGTTTAAGGGATGGCTGATTCCACTCCCTGGTTTGGATGAAGCACCAAATCTGCTTTGCCAGAGGGGTTTTGAAAAGAATTATTCCCTTTTTCCCTTGTCTTTTGTTTCTTCCCCACCTCCTGCAATGTCTTAAGCTGTTTGTCTTCTTGAGGGACAATCTCCAACAGGATGAATAAATAAAGCATCTGAATGGGGTTGACTCATGTGGACTTGCCAGGAATAAGATTTAATGTCTTTATGGGTGGAAATAAAGTCATTTGATCTCTTCTCTTATTATCCCCAACATGAAGCCAGAGGCAGAAGCTATAAATATGTCTGCCATGGCTGGCTGGACCAGAATGGGTTCCTCATTATAAGAGTGGAATCCATAGGTGCAAGTAGTGTTTGATTCATGTGTCCTTGCTCAGTCTGCATGAAACCACTGCAGAGTTTTCTCTGCTGAGGAGGAAGTGGGTAGATAATTCAGTTCCAAACACCATTCAAAGAGGAAGGATTGTGCTTTAGTGGGGGTTTCATCTCACTTCTCAAGTGGATAAGGGTTTGGTAGAGAATGAATGGTGGCTTTTAAGGAGACCACACGGAGAATTGGTGCTACTCAGCTTTGTCTCTTCCTGCCCTTGAAGACATTTCCCAAGGCTCTTTGCTGTGGTACTTTATCCCAGCACTGTCACATCCATTTCTGCCATATTTTTATACCCCAAAGCCCCTGTGCCTCCGGTCACTAATTTCCGTGTGATAGAAGAAGGACTTTACAGCTTGAAGGTGGCTTGGACACCTCCACTGGGCAAACTGGAGGGCTACAAGATCTACATCCCCAAAGGTGAGTTCAGGTTGAATTCTTTTCTCTTGGAGTTTGCTTTAAAAGGAGCAGTGACCCAAGGACACGAAAGGTGCCACAATGGACCACAAAGCTCCTTAGTCCAAGTTAGCCTCTTCCAGACAGTGTGGTTCCTCCAAAACAGTGCAGAGTTCATTGAAGGACTTTCTGTTGAAGAACAAGGTAGGGATGATGCTGAGGATGCCTTGTTCTCATTTGCACTGTCACATCCATGGATGTTTTTCATGCTCAAGTGCCTGCTTTGGTGTGGATGGGGGTGAGTACAAGCCTTTCAGATGGTCCACACTTACCTCTGTGTGATCTGGAGGGCTGAAACACAGCCTTTATATATGTTTGGATATAGCTGCGGACCTAAATCTCCAGCATCGCATGGGCTGGGGGACTTCAACCTTGCACTTGAACCTGCTCCTATGCACACTTTTCGTAACTATGGGATGTAGACAGGCAGTGGAAAGGCTTCACTAGCACTTTTCTCCTTGACTTTGCAGCCAACAGACCAGGAATGACCTACGAGCAGGTTCTGCGGGGTGATGTCTCTTCCCATGTGCTGGATAACTTGCAGGAGGATAGAGAATACAGCATCAGCATCTATGCAGTATATCCCCAGGGGCCAAGCCAGCCTGTGGCTGTTGTGGGGAGAACATGTAAGTGGTTTGAGGATGTGGTTGGTCCTTTCATGCCCTGGGTGCTGTGAACACCCCTTTGTTGTTGACAAGCACCTTACTATTGGTGAGTGCTGCAGCTACATGTGCATCAAAGGAGCAGCATTCAACTGATCCCTAACTCCAACCTTCACATGCATGGACTGGGACATCTTCAAACACCGTCATGCTCTTGGGAGGAAAAGTGAGAGATCTGCAAGAGCTTTGCTTGCCCTCCACAACTCCACTGACAAGTTTGTTCCCTGTCCTCTTTCCAGTGAAACTCCTGCCTGTGAAAAGCATCTTGCTGCAGAATGAAACTACCAACGCTCTTCAGGCAAGGTGGAGCCCTGTCCGGGGAGCAACAGGATACAGGCTCACTTGGACATCAGCGGGTAAAGACACAGGGATGGGGTGCATGCATCGGTGAGCAGGGGTTGGAGAAATGGGAGCTGTGAGGTCCCCAAGGCACTGCATGTACCAACACATTCTTTGTCCAGCCACACAGTTAAGAAGCTGGAGAGAAACAGGTTTTTGGGGATCCACGAATGAGGGAGTTAGAATCATGGAATCAACCAGGCTGGAAAAGCCCTTTAAGCTCATCCAGTCCAACCGGTTCCCAGCACTGCCAAGACCACCACTGCCCCATGGCACTGAGGCCTCGTCTCCACGGTGTGTGGACACTTGCAGGGACGGAAGGGTTCCAGCCCTCACTCCATCCTCCTGTCAGGCAGTTGTAGGGAGTGATCAGGTCCCCCCTGAGCCTTCTCTTCTCCAGAATGACCCCCCCAGGTCCCTCAGCCATTCCCCATCACACTTGGGCTCCAGGCCCTGCGCCAGCTCTGGTGCCCTTCTCTGGCCCCGCTCCAGCACCTCAATGTCTCTCTTGTAGTGAGGGGCCCAGAGCTGAACACAAAAGCTGTTGTCTGTACGTGGGGATAAATCAGCAGCTTGAAACAACGAGCTTTGTCATGGGTGTGGATGATGAGCTCTGCCATGGGTGCTAAGATACCTGCTCTGGCTCTGCATTAAGGCAGCCTGATGGGTATCCGGCCTTTTAAACATGGGATTAGTGCTGGATTTACTGGACCTGAGCAGTGTTGGAAAGGGTTAACAGCTGGATTGAAGCTTGTGAAGTGCTCCATGCAGAGCAGCACATTACACAGCCTCTGAGCATGTGGGTTACCTCCTCTTTGGAGGGACAGGTACTACATATTGTAGACTGGAAGTGCCCGTGCTTGTTGCTTTTCTCTCTACAGCATGAAGACCTGGCTTCATCCCCCAGCATCCCATAATTCATCCTTATTCTCAGGCAAACTTTGCTGTTTGAAGGCAGATCTGCCTCTGCAGCTGGAGCTTCTCCCATGCCCTGAACCCAAACACATTTTCACTGCTAGTGTGGGGGAGCAGAAATCAGAAATTCAGGTTTGATGGCATGTTTTGGCCTTGGGAGATGGATGTTTCTGTGGTTCAAAGAGGAGATGGGATGTCAGGACACCTGGGCTCCATCACAGGCTTTAAATAAACAGCACAAACCCCTCTGGCTCAGCTCCTCTGGTTATGAAATAAGGAGACATCTCCCACCAGGGGAGGGAGGATTAGCTCGAGAGCAGCTCCAGAGGACATCAGAAGGGAAAAATGTTTACAAAGAAGATATAAAACTGCTTTTATTGCTTTGTAATGAATATCATTATTCATTATATGAATATGACAGGGCCTTGAGCAACCTGGACTAGGAGGAGGTGTCCCTGCCTGTGGCAGGGGATTGGAACTGAATGAGCTTTAAGGTCTTTTCCAACCCAAACCACTCTGTGATTCTGTCTCTGCAGCAAAACCATAGCACAACCCCAAACTTCAGTCCTTGTTCAATGCCCCAGCTAGAAATGGAGCACACATGCTCATCCTGCCATGTCTTTGCAACAAGGACATCCCTTCTTGAGGGGACAGCGCGGGACATCCTCAGATAAAGCAGCAAGAGCACATCACCTCGTATTTGCTCTTTCTGAGCAGCTCTTTAACCTGGTAGCACTTCACCACAAATCCAGGGGTGGCAAAACCCCAAGGAGCATCCCGCCCTGACTGCTGGGCCCTTTGGGGTCCTCCTCCCCTACTCCATCCCATCCTGGGCCTATGCATTAGGATGCAGTGGTGTTGGGATCCAGGCACCTTCTACCCATCCCTCCACAGCCGTCCCAAGCACTGGAGGGGGTTGATTTTGCTTCTCTCACTTTTAAGACAGAGAATGGATGAACAAACGGCTGATGTAGGGAGAAGGTCCGTGGCTGGGATGGGAGAAGGGGGATGGGGCTCAGGGTGCTATGGAGCAGAAGATGGGGACATGGCACCCTCCAGTGACCAAACTGCAAATGGCAGCTTCTCCCTAAAACCCCAACATACGCTCCTTCACATCTCTGCCCGTCTGAAACAGGGTGTGATCCCAAGGGATTAGGTTTTAACTCTTTTCCTGCCATGCTGAGAGGTTTAGCTGAGTAGTTCCAAGTCCACAACAAGGATATATCGTATGCTAGAGTATCTCCCATGTGAAGACAACCTGGAGAAGAGAAGCTGCATGGACACCTCAGAGCAGCCTTCCAGTATCTGAAGGGGGCTACAAGGGTGCTGGAGAGGGGCTCTTCATCAGGGACTGCAGTGACAGGACAAGGGGTGATGGGTTTGAACTGAAACAGGGGAAGTTCAAGTTAGATCTTAGGCAGAAGCACTCTGAGGGTGCTGAGGCGCTGGCACAGGGTGCCCAGAGAAGCTGTGGCTGCCCCATCCCTGGCAGTGCTCAAGGCCAGGTTGGACACAGGGGCTTGGAGCAAGCTGCTCCAGTGGAAGGGGTCCCTGGCCGTGGCAGGGGCTGGAGCTGGAGGAGCTTTAAGGTCCCTTCCAACCCAAACCAGTCTGGGATTCTATGATACTGAATGAGAAAATGTCTTTTGGGGCATGAGTTGCCTCCAGTGTCCTGCAGGGGGAAGGCAAAATGACTCTAGCATTGAGTCACCCAGGGCTGGGGGGGTGTGGACCCTCTTATGGGACTGCTCACAGACCCATGTGTGGCCATTTGTGTGCTGCTACCTGATTTATCTTCTTTGGCCTGCAAAGCTGTGAGTGGCCTCGATCACAGAGGTCTGCCCAAGTGGCTGTGGGTTATTTCTACCTGCTTGTACATTAGCTCTTCTTCCAAGATTTGTGCTTAGAATGATAGAATCAACTGGGTTGGAAAAGACCTTTAAGATCATCAAGTCAACCGTTACCCCAACACTGCCAAGGCCACCACTAAACTGTGTCACTTAGGGCTGCCCTTTCCCTACCATCTTTGGCTTGAGGACTTTGCTGGTACACATGCAACCAGGAGGATGAAATGCTATTGAGTCTTATACATGGTGTAGTTCTCAAGTGGTTGTTTGCATGATTGCCCACTGCCCTCCCAGGCAAGGAGACCCAAATAGGGTGACCCAAAGGAACACAGATATCATTTTGCAGAGGGCAGCATCCAGGATGTGAACCTCAGCAGCACCTACAACTACTACATGATCCAGGGGCTGCAGCCTGGCACAGAGTACACCATCACCATCAACCCCATCTTTGGGGATGTCGAGGGACCAGTAGTGAGCAGTAAAGCAATGACAGGTGAGTAACAGCCCAAGTAGACATGGATGGGGCTGGCAGCATAGAGCTGGCTTCATTTGTTGTCACCACCCTGCCTGTTATCTGGTGCAGAAAGCAGTCTGGATCGTTATAATTTTGGGGGGCTACTTAGATGCTGTTGGGACCTTGATGGAACTGGGCAACTCTGCTCTCTTGCAGTGGCATCAAGCACAGTCCAGATGCTGAAAGTGAGTGAGATATCCATCAACAGTGCTCTGGTCTCCTGGGACTCGGTTGCTGGGGCCACTGGGTACCGAGTGGCTTGGGGTCCTACACCAGGTAAGATCCAGCTCTCCTCCAGCCTGCATCACCTCTGTCTCCTTCTGTAGCATGAGAGATGGGGCACTGGGAACCTCAGCAGTGGTGGATACAGGGCCGCAGATGCAGCTCATAATTGCTCTGAGCAGCCTCTTCCACAACTTCAGGCTAGGAACTGAAACCAGAATGGACTTGACCTACAATGCCAGAGGGAGGGTGCCTGCAGAAACTACATTCAGCTTGATCCTGGCCCAACACATAAAGTCTTACACCACCTTGCCTGGTCCTCAGGGAACAGGGGGAGCAGATCATCTAGCACAGGAGCTTTACAATGCCCTGCAGATGCTGGCGAGAGGCAGAGCATGTGTGGGCCCTGGGTGTGGTAGCTGGTTTGGTTCCTTTGGTTCCTCTGAGCTGGTTTTGATCCTTTAGTCATTCAAATTCCCTAATAAATAACCATAGGAATACTCTTGCCCCAGTGCACACGTGGGTGTTGTCCTTAAACCGAGGTTCAGCTAAGTTGGAGATGGAGGCCAAGGAAAGCATGGTGTCTTTCCCAGTGTGTAACAGAGCTGCTCTCCAGACTCTTCAGTCTTCACCCATTCCTATTTCATTTCCTCTCTTCCAAAGAGTTTTTTGGCAAAGACCGTCCTCACCAGCTGGCCCTCAACAAGTCAACTACAGCCTACATGCTCCGCAACCTGGCCCATGACACCGAGTACGTGATTTCGCTCTATGTGCTTTTTGGCTCAGTGGAGGGACCGGGGATCACAACTTCAGCCAGGACATGTGAGTGTGGGCAGGACCTTCAAGTGGCTACTACAGCACACAACAACTCTTCCATCTCTGGTTCAACCTTGTGTATCCCTACAAAGGTCTTACACTGTACTTCCTGCATGCCGCTCCCATCATCTTCCAGTGCCTAAAGGGGCTATGGGAAACCTGGAGAGGGGCTTTGGACAAGGGCCTGTAGGGACAGGCCAAGGGGAATGGCTTTAACCTGCCCGAGGGGAGACTGAGATGAGCTCTTAGGCAGAAGCTCTTCCCTGTGAGGGTGCTGAGGCGCTGGCACAGGGTGCCCAGAGAAGCTGTGGCTGCCCCATCCCTGGCAGTGTTCAAGGCCAGGTTGGACACAGGGGCTTGGAGCAAGCTGCTCTACTGGAAGGGGTCCCTGCCCATGGCAGGGAGTTGGAACTGGATGATCTTAAGGTTTCTTCCAACACAAACCAGTCTAAGTTCTTCCTTTCATGTTTAGCAACCCTGGAATACAGTGTGGAGATAAGGGGCTGGCCTTTATGAAGAAGAGCACAGGCAAACACTGATGTTCAGCACCCGTGGGAGCTCTGGGCAGATGTTTCACCCTGCAGACAGTGTGAGGGCACTGGGATTTGGATCTCACATCTCCCTGGATCACTGTACTGCCTGTCCTGGGATTCCAGAGGTATTCCTATCTGCATCTAGAGCAGAATGTGCTCCTTGATGCCAAGGGAGGTAGGATGTACTTGTATGGCCCAGGCTTCAAGCAGGGTGTGATGATGAGACACTGAGGACAAGGAAAGATACCACTTTTAACCCTTTTATATCATTTTGGCCTCATTATACTGCCAATGAGGAGCCCCCATTGCACAATAGTCAGGGCACTGTCTAATGCTGTCCTCACCTTGCAGCTCCTCTTGGCTACGTGTCCAATTTCAAGGTGATGTCCTACACCAGCACAAGCTTGTCTATAGCCTGGAGTGCCACAGCAGCGGCCACCAAATTCAAAGTCACCTGGAGCCCTGTGGGGGCAGGCAAAGGTGAGCAGAGAAAGGGTGAGCAGAAAGGTTGCATGTGTCTGTGGCCATGGTAGACACCTTTCCAAACTCCTCATCTGCTGCCTGGGGATAAGAAAGCGATCTCACTACTGAGAAACATGGGCTTCAGCCTGCACCCACTGGCGATGGCATCTTCTTCCCTTGTATTCATGTTCTTTTGTTTATGAAGATAACCACCAAGTTTCTGAAGCAGTAATACAGCAGGGAATGGCTATTCTCACTACAAGAGAGACATTGGGAAATGGCTGAGGGACCTGGGGGTTCAGTGTGGAGAAGAGAAGGCTCAGGGGGGACCTGATCGCTCCCTGCAACTGCCTGACAGGAGGATGGAGCCAGGAGGGGCTGGGCTCTGCTCCCAAGGAACAAGGGATGGGACAAGAGGAACCGGCCTCAAGCTGCACCAGGGCAGGTTTAGATGGAGCTGAGGAACAATTCCTGCCCCAGAGGGTGCTCAGGCATTGGAACAGGCTGCCCAGGGCAGGGCTGCAGGCACCGGCCCTGCAAGTGTTCACACACCGTGGAGAGGAGGCCTCAGTGCCACGGGGCAGTGGTGGCCTTGGCAGTGCTGGGGAATGGTTGGACTGGATGATCCTAAAGGCCTTTTCCAACTCAGTTGATTCTATGATTCTTCGATTCTATTTCTTTTGGAGGGGATGCCACCAGCCTCACTGCAGAGCTACAAGCTCTGAAATATCCCTTTTCTTTTACAGAAAACCAGGTTGCCAAGACTCAATACCTGGGCAGTAATGTGTTGTCTTATCGGATCAACCACTTGCTGCCCAACGCCCTGTATAAAGTCAGTGTTCGGGCTGTCTTCAGCAAGGCCGAGGGACCAGAGGTGACCCTGACTCACCGCACAGGTATGTCCTGGTGGAGCAACCCTCTTTGTGCTGCGATGTAAAGGTTGGATTCATGGTCTTGTGCATTGCACATTGATGGTGGAGTGATATGAGAAGCCCTCATAGCTGGTAGCAGTAATCTATAGCTCTTCCCATGAGTAGGAGTGGACACATCCTTCTGGCACGTTAAGCAGGCTCCATCCTTGGCAGTGTTCAAGGCCAGGTAGGATGGGGCTTGGAGCAACCTGCTGTAGTGGAAGGTGTCTCTGCCCATGGCAGGGGCCTGGAACTGGGTGATCTTAAGGTGTTTTCTAACCCAAACCAGAAAGCAGGTGTTGCATAAATACCCAAATCTTTCTTCAGGGACGTGAACCTCCTGTTGTGTAACTTGAACTGTTACTTCAAACATCTTACCCTGGATCATTTTTCCAGCATCTTCTGGAGACTCCAACCCCATCCAGACCATCCAGGATGTGATGATTACTGACACTAGCATAAATAGTTTGAAGCTGTCTTGGAAGAGGCTTCCTGGAGTAACTCACTATAAGATATCCTGGGTGCCATTCAATGGTAAGCAACCTGGTCTCTCTGTCAAGTGTGTTACAAGGACAGAGCACAAGGAACCCCAAAAATAGGAGCTTAGATGAGCTCATTCTTTTCCCCACAGATGAGAACCATAGCGTTCACAGAGCCAGGTTGCAGCCCTGTCACTGAACCAGGTTTTAGTCACTAACAATGATATCCGTTGGACATAGGCATAGTTGGGATTTGGGAAGTCAAAGAAGCGGATCCCTTCCAACAGCTCATGTGATGCCTTCATGCCAAGTGCAAGGTCCTACACCTGGGTTGGAGCAATCCCAGGCACAGCTACAGACTGGGCAGAGAAGAGATTCAGAGCGGCCCTGCAGAGAAGGACTTGGGGGTGCTGGTCGATGAGAAAATGAACATGAGCCGGCTGCAGTGTGCACTCGCAGCCCAGAAAGCAACCGTATCCTGGGCTGCATCAAAAGGAGCGTGACCAGCAGGTCGAAGGAGGTGATCCTGCCCCTCTACTCTGCTCTTGTGAGACCTCACCTGGAGCATTGTGTGCAGTTCTGGTGTCCTCAACATAAAAAGGACATGGAACTGTTGGAACAAGTCCAGAGGAGGCCACGAGGATGCTCAGGGGACTGGAGCACCTCCCGTATGAAGACAGGCTGAGGAAGTTGGGGCTGTTCAGCCTGGAGAAGAGAAGGCTGCGTGGGGACCTCATAGCAGCCTTCCAGTATCTGAAGGGGGCCTATAGGGATGCTGGGGAGGGACTCTTCGTCAGGGACTGTAGTGACAGGACAAGAGGTAACGGGTTAAAACTGAAACAGGGGAAGTTTAGATTGGATATAAGGAGGAAATTCTTTCCTGTTAGGGTAGTGAGGCACTGGAATGGGTTGCCCAGGGAGGTTGTGAGTGCTCCATCCCTGGCAGTGTTCAAGGCCAGGTTGGATGAAGCCTTGTGTGGGATGGTTTAGTGTGAGGTGTCCCTGCCCATGGCAGGCGGGTTGGAACTGGATGATCTTGAGGTCCTTTCCAACCCTAACTATTCTATGATTCTATGATTCTAAATCTCTTACCTCCCTGTGTCTCAGTTTCCCCATATGCAAAATGAGCTCAAACATTCCTCTCTGGCCGTGTCCCATAAACTCTGTATGAGGAAGCTGCTGTAACAATGATTGTTAATAGGAATTACCTTGTCCTTTCTATGTACACTGTGGGGTTTTGGAATGTCTCCTCTCAGGTGGCTTGGAAACCTCCCAGCTGGTTGCAGCGGAGACAAACTCCTTCACGATCCCCAAACTGAAGGAGAGCACCGCCTACACCATCTGCATGTCTGCAGTGATCAGGGGAAAGGAGGGAAGCCCCACGTTCATCACAGCCAAAACCTGTGAGTATGGGACTGCTGGATGGGGACAAGAGCACCTTTCACACATCTCCATGGGGCTGTCTCTTCCTAGGGGCTATGATGGGAGGTGAGGATGGAAAAATGAGCCAGCAATGTGCTCTTGTGGCCAAGAAGGCAAATGGCATCTTAGGGTGCATTAGAAAGGGAGTGGTTAGTAGGTCAAGAGAGGTTCTCCTCCCCCTCTACTCAGCCTTGGTGAGGCCGCATCTGGAATATTGCGTCCAGTTCTGGGCCCCTCTGTTCAAGAAGGACAGGGAATTGCTTGAAGGAGTCCAGCGCAGAGCCACAAAGATGATTAAGGGAGTGGAACATCTCCCTTATGAGGAGAGGCTGAGGGAGCTGGGTCTCTTTAGCTTGCAAAAGAGGAGACTGAGGGGTGACCTCATCAATGTTTACAAATATGTAAAGGGTAGGTGTCAGGATGATGGAGCTAGGCTTTTTTCAGTGATATCCAGTGATAGGACAAGGGGCAATGGGTGTAAACTGGAGCATAGGAAGTTCCACGTTAACATCAGGAAGAACTTCTTTACTGTAAGAGTGACAGAGCACTGGAACAGGTTGCCCAGGGGGGTTGTGGAGTCTCCTACACTGGAGATATTCAAGGCCCGCCTGGACAAGTTCCTGTGTGATGTACTGTAGGTTACCCTGCTCTTGCAGGGGGGTTGGACTAGATGATCTTTTTAGGTCCCTTCCAACCCTTGGGATTCTGTGATTCTGTGAAAAGAGCAATCTTGGCTGATAGACACCTTATTACTTCTCAGGTCCCACTAGGAGCATGCTAGAAAACATGCATTCTTCCTTTCTTCTTATTACTGAGAAACCATGGGACTTTGCTTGTCTTCCCCTGTCAAAAACCACCATGAGATGTTATTTTTGTGACCCATTACCTTGGAATTATCTCTTTAGTCACGATACCTTGACCATTTCCAGTAGAAAAAGGCAAACATCTCTCATGATGCTGTGGCATCATGCGACCTGGTTGATGCTGCAGATGAGATGGTGGAGAGGGTCAGGGGAGTAGATCCAGTGCTGTGGCATCAAGGAGCATTAACATTTGGCACACATGAGCAGGCAAGATCTTAATTTCCCATCCCAACAGTTCAAATGTCACAATCAGTTTAGAGAAACAGCCAGCCAAGGATCTGCCAACAGTTACTTGCTAAAACCCCATCAGCTCCCACCAGTTGAAGATCTGATTTGATCCAGCTTTCTGGAAAACCCTGAAGTGCTGCAGGGTTCTTCCTCATACCAAAAAACATGATGTTTTAGGAGGCAGAAGATCTCCAAAGCTGTTTTCAGGCTAAGATGTGTTTCCTGGCACACACATCTTTGCACCCCAGGGTAGACCATCAGAGATTCACCAACATCTGGAGCTGTGAACTAGTGTAGCAAAGATTTGCTTCATGTTCATTATTTCTATCTGGACTTTTTCCTTTTATTTCAGTGGGGCAGCATTTGCATCTCCCGAAGGATGCATCAGTTTCTTTCTGGCTCAACCAACATTTCAGTGGTATCTTCTACCCACCCTAAGCTTTATTTCTTTCTCTTCCAACAGTGGATTTACCCAAAGTGACTGAGTTCACAGTGCAGGAGGCTGCAGAGACCAGCATTGTGCTGACTTGGAGGGCTGTTCCTGGAGCATCCATGTACCTGTTAATGTGGCGCTTGTCCTCAGGTAATGTGGTTTTGGTGGGGAGAAGAAGGGTGGCTTGGAATTTGGTCCCCTCTTGTGTGAGCTTCCCCATGACCCAAGGGGATTTGAGGATGGAGCATGGATGTATCTGGCTTGCCCTCTGGTCTGTACCTGGTCTTGGAACCAGCTGATGCTGCAGAAGATGCAAGTGGCAGATATTAGCTAGGAAACTTCTTTCCACCACTACCCTTAAGTGGCTGCTACTACCTTCAGTTCTCATGACTTGTGTCTCCCTGCTACCCAGTTTGACCTGGACAGATGATGCTGTCACTGTTGGCACCAATACTCTTCCTTCTTTTGGACCCATCTGGACTTTGTTTAACAGAAGAACAGAGGGTTGGCCTTGGAGCTTTCCATACATCATGTCCCTTCATCTCAGCTTCTTCATTTGGCTTAAAAAGAAGGGGAAAAATAGATGCTGGCCCATTGAGGAGACTCACAAGATGATCCATTTGGCTATTGCAAAAATCTCTGTGGAAGAAGAAGGAGACATGAAAATTACTGCTCTAGTGGAAGATGCCCCTGCCCATGGCAGGGGGTTGGAACTGGATGAGCTTTAAGGTCCCTTCCAACCCAAATCACCTTGTGATTCTACTTAGGAAAGCTCTGCTGGTGGGCATTATCAGTATCTCTTTCTCTAGGGTAACTACCTGTCCATCAGAGATAGTTGCAGTGAAACAAAAAGTTGGGCTTTGTCATCCATCGAACCTTAATGCTCTGTTTAAAAGCTTTTCTCTATGGTAAAGAGCTTCCAAAACTTCCTTAGTCATTGCTCACAACTTCCAGTGTATCTTTCTTTTTCCCATTGGTTTGCCCTTACAGGGTTTGCCCTTTTCAAGCACCAGCTCTATCATTTCTTTCCTGGAATGGGCTTAAATCTCTTTGAATATAGCAACTTCCCTGCCATTGCTGCTTCAGCCACTGACTTTTTGCTAGGGATCACTTCATCTTCCTAAGTCAATAAAGAAAAGAAAACCTGACACAATTCCCCCGTGCTCCCTGCAGTGCTTTTTTTGAGTTACCAGGTCTTCAGCTTTCATTCTTATTGTAATTCCAAGGACATTTTGGTATTGGCAGCTTAAGACGTGCAGCATATGTCACTCAGGATGAAGTCTCCTGTGGTAGCATCAGTTTGTTGCTCTACATATTATGGGTAAGTGATTAAGGAAGCGAACATTCAGTTCTCGAGGGTGATGTAAGTGATCTAATGCAACTGTTCCCCTCCTGTGTCATGCTGTTAAAGTACCGACCCCTAAGTATCCAAAAAATCATTGGTTTCAGCATTGTCAGGGGCTCAGAAATGGATAACACCATGTCTGACAGTCCCCCTGTGCCCTCACTGGATCAATCCCTCTGAAATAGGTTTATAACTATTGATTTCACATTCCAGTCAGATGAATCTTGCCACCACCTTTCAATAGTACCAAGGAGAGCAGATTTATACTTAAAAGTGGGTAATTCCAGTTTCTCTTGTTTAATTACCCAAGCTGCCAACATTAGTGCATAAAGGCAATTAAGAATCCCTTTCTTTTGGGTCTCTTGGTGTCTTGATTAATTTTCTTGTCCACAACTTGATTTTTTCCTAAATGACTGCTCATTCATTACCCGTGTTCCTTGCCCCACCCCCCTTTTAAGCTCATATAATGCTCTCCTCCCTGCTGGCTGATTCTAGCCAGCCTGACCTATAAAAGATTGGGTCCCCTTCTACACAGCTTGAGGTTGTTCCAGCTGGAGACCTCCTCTGTCCAGTGTTAAACAAGACCAACCACATGTATGTCAGTAGGGCTCCATCCAGAGCCAGCCTTCCTCTCCCATGAGACAGGAAGGACTTTGAGCTGGGCTGGGTCAGCCTGGAGAAGAGAAGGCTCCTGAAGGGGAGACTTTAGAGCAGCTCCAGTGCCTAAAGGGGCTGCAGGAAAGCTGGAGAGGGGCTTTGGACAAGGGCCTGTAGGGACAGGCCAAGGGGAATGGCTTTAACCTGCCAGAGGGGAGACGGAGATGAGCTCTTAGGCAGAAGCTCTTCCCTGTGAGGGTGCTGAGGCGCTGGCACAGGGTGCCCAGAGAAGCTGTGGCTGCCCCATCCCTGGCAGTGCTCAAGGCCAGGTTGGACACAGGGGCTTGGAGCACCCTGCTCTAGTTGAAGGTGTCCCTGCCCATGGCAGAAGGCTGGAACTGGATGAGCTTTAAGGTCCCTTCCAACCCAAACCAGTCTGGGATTCTATGTGAAATCCCCATTACGTGAATCAAAGGGGTTTAGCACTGCTCAGTGGCGTAGCTGCAAAGGGAAAAGTAGCTGAACTTGCCTGTTTGGGAGTCTAGAGTGGGTGGTGGACTCTTGTAGATCTGTGCTTCATCAGTGCTGTCAGCTTGTGTTTCACACAGCAAATTTCTTTGGGCAAGGTAACCGGCATCTTAAACCAGTTGTTACTATTTTAACTGCCCAAAGGGAGGCAAGTAGAGTAGTTTGAGTCAAACTCCAAGAAGGAGCAAAATCTCCCTTCCAAAATTCTGGGGAGTAATTGAGAACATTTAATGAAAATGGAATAATCATTTACACTGATTTAATTTCTTTCCATAGGAGTTGAACTTTTTCATATTTTTGAAGGGAAAATATTGTTTCAGAAAGAAAAGGTGCAAGTTCCACTTTGAACAGTGCCAAAACTCTTCATTCAGTATTTCCAAAATAAGACACTTCTAAAATGTCAAAACATGATTATGACATTTTTTGCAGACTTTTCCTATCATTATTTTAAATCCAAACCATCCATTGTATTTCTCAAGTAAGTTTGATTCAATTTTTCATCAAAATTCCCATTCATCAATAAAAAAATACTGTTCCTAACCATGCCAACCGCTGCAAACCATTGGTCTATCACAGAGCTCAGCCTCAGGCACCACTTAAAGCAAATGCCCTCTCTAAACACTTGTACAAATTCCAATTTTATCTTCCTGTTCGTGTACTCAAGAATTCCCTTTTTGCATACAAACAAGCTTACTTCATCTGGTTTAGGACCTGACCATTGCAGTTTGCAAGCATGTCTCACCAAGAGCCTCCACTCTGAAGCCAAGGACTCAACTTATGCCCAAGCTCCTGTTTGTCCAAGTTGATCTTATTGGAAGATGGATGCTGCAGAAATGGGAGTTGAGTTTCTCTGGCTCCCAGTCAATGCATGGTTTCTTTTCCCTTTTTCACAGCTTCTGATGTTTCCCAGGAGCTGTTATCAGCAGCTTCTAGGTCGTATCGAGTGATGGGACTGAGCGCCAAGGAAATGTATTTGTTTTCTATAAGACCAGTCTTTGGAGATACTGAGGGACCAGAGACAACTCTCCTTGGGCAAACAGGTATGAAGGTAGGAGACTTGTGTAGCAGTTTCACCTAGGTAAAAGCTATTGAGACTAATTTCCTGGCTTCTTTGCCCTTCTGACTCTTGGTAGATTGGGGTATCATAACTAAAAGAGGTTTAAAACATAACTAAAAGAGGTTTAAAACATAACTAAAAGAGGTTTAAAAACACCTCTTCTGTTTGTCTCTTACAGTGGGACCTCACATAGGGTCACCTGCACTAATCACTCCAAATGAATTGGATATGATGAGATCTATATCCGTATCTCCTGGCAATGTGGGGACCATTCCTCTTCCACTGGCCACCACCCCAAATCTACCACCAACCCCAGAGACCCCACTGTCAATCACTGCAGTGTCTGCACTGCTGATGACTGTCCGTGGACCAAGTGAGTGTGTATCTGTGTGTGATATGATGATGATGTAGCAGTGGGCCAAAACCGCCAGGCACCATGGTCTTCTCTGATCTCAGAAGCAAAACTAGCCTTTATTCATTGAGTAGTGAGAGGGGACAATATCAGGGAAAGGGAAGACACAAAGCCTATAAAATGGAATGAAGCTCTTAGAACAATGCGGGTGAAGGTGCTGCCTGCTCACTCACCAGCTCTTGGCATCACAAGAGGTATTGGGTTTGTTTTGTTGCTCTGAATATAAAGAAACATGCTTCTGCCTTAGGACCCCCCAGGTTACAGAGATCCTCTCTCCCCTCTGCAGTCTGTGGCAAGCTCAAAGCAGACATTGGGTTCCTCGTGGATGAATCCTCAAGCATTGGCCAGAGCAATTTCAATAAAGTGAAGGATTTCCTCTTCCGGATCATTTCCTATTTCCCTAAGATTGGGCCTGAAGGGACACAGGCAAGATTTTTTTCTTCACTTTCCTGAAGGTGTTTTCCTTCCAAGTGTTCACCATTTGCTCACCCCTGCTATGAGAGCAGTGTTTGCTTACATGTTGTGGATCAGAAAGACTAAGTGCTCGCCTAAAGACATGTATTTGTCCAACAAAGACGTGAATAGAAGTCTCCTAAACATCAGTTTACTCATTTGGATCTATTTCCATTTCTTGGTCATTTTTCCAAGACCAGAAATTCAACAGGAATAAAGCAAATTCCAGACCTACTGAAATGGTGTCTAGGTTGTGGAGTCCAGGGATGCGTTAAGGGCATGTACCCCTTCAGTGCCCCATCTCTGCCCACAGCCACACTGCTGATGGTTAGAGACCCAAGCTGAGGCCCAGATGGGAGACAAGGCATGTGCCAGAAGATGCCTCCTCTAGACAAGCAGAGGATGAGATCCCCAGGCCATGCTGTGAAACACCCCAAGGGCAAATGAAGCCTACAGCAAATGACAGCAAAGCCAATGGGAAGACTCAGTAGATCATTTATTTGGGGTCATTTGTGCTTAATTAACGTAACATTTGAACTAGCTCTACTAGGAAGAGACCTAAGTAGCTCACTTTCAGTTGATCAGGAGATGGGAACTTCTTGCACTCTTTGCTTTGCAGGCAGCTTTGGAGCTTTAGGTATATGATGCAGTTGCCCCAGCTTATCAGATAATTCTGTGGAGATGAAAACAATTTAGGTCTTATAATATGAGCTGAGTAGATCTCTGACTGCAAAAGGAAGCCAGCAAGGGTTTCATTCAGGAGGGATGGTGCTGCTGTAGGAGATACTGCAGTGGGAGATGCTCCCAGCCAGCCATGAGCAGCCCAAAGTGTGCCAGTCTTCTGTCGGGCCTATTCTGTATCCACCAGTCTGTGCAGTAATCTCTGATGCCCTGGAGAGTCAGAAAGAGTATCTTACCCATCCTTAAGCATATGGATTGTGCCCTATGTGCCTGCCAACCCAACAGACATATTTGTTCCTGGTTTCAGTCTGCAAGAAACACTATCTCTTGTCTCTGCTCTTTTCCCACCACAACTAGTTATCATCTAACTAGTATTAACAATCTAATTAGTGTATTATCTAACTCAAGGCAGTTTACTGAGTGGTGGCACATTTGTTGTGTGCCTCAGCCCTCCATGTTTTTAACCCCCTTCTCTTTGGCAGGTTGCTGTTGCTCAATACAGTGAGGAGCCCAGGGCAGCCTTCTACTTCAACCAGCACCATGACCGCAACAGTGCCCTGAAAGCCATCAAAGGCCTGCACTATACTGGAGGCAACACACGAACGGGTGGGTATGGCTGGGCTGCAGACATGGGGTTGACCTTCTAGCCCCAAGACAGAGTCTGAAAGCCAGGGAAAGGATTTGAGTGTTTTGAACCCATTTACTTGGTTAGAAAGTTATGGCCCAAATGTCTTTAAAGTTTGAGGACAAAGAATTGAATGTAGTTTGATTGCCAGGGATGGTCTTTCCAAGTAGCCTGATGTCCTATATCTGCGTACCAGTTTTACTGCTGGGTTCCTCTTCATTAGTTTATAACCTTGCCTGCACTTGAAGGAGGTTTTTATACCTGGCTTGGAGATAAACCCCATAGACATTAGGTGAGGAGAGCTGATGCTGAAGCATCTTTATTGCTCACTGTATGCACATTTTCATCAGTAAATTCTGTTATTGCCTTGTATAACCCAAGCAACAAAACTATGTGTCCCATCCTATTTTCATCACCTAATGTCCTTTGTTCCCATCTGTTGACAAGTAGCACAGCTCTTCATTAGCTCAGGGTCTCAGAAATCCAGACACTTTTGGTTTATGTAGTTCAAAAGCTCAGAGACAGGCAGGACTTTCCAAATGCTTATTCCCAGAGGGACAATAGGGTTTACCTGGATCCCTGAAGGTACATGAGCAGTAATACTAAGTTGAAGGTAGCTTGTTTTAACCTTACCATTTTTAAATGGCCCAAATAATGTCTTCCCATCAGTCGACATAGAGGGAAGCTTTGAGGCATCGGTGTGTTAACCGAAGGCTTAAATACCTCTTCCTGGCTCAGTAATATTGGTCAGGAACACATTAAAATGGGGCTGATCCCAATACAAGAACAGGTCAGAAAAAGCAGGGGGGAAACTGGTCAGACTGCAAATTCCTGGGTAACCTCTCCTCTAATCCTTCTTTTTATGTTTGCTCAGGTCGTGGTATAACCTACATGCTGAAGGAGTTATTTCAGTCCTCCAAAGGGATGAGACCAGATTTCCCTCACATGATGGTGCTCGTGACTGATGGGCAATCCCAGGATGATGTGCTGCCACCTGCCAGAGTAGCCCATGCTTTGGGTAAAAGTTGCCCTGTTGCATTTCCCTGCGTCCTTGGTTCTCCATGGATTTCCAAGGGGTGGAGGGTGGTACACTGTGTGATGTGTGTGTTCTGGCTTTCTTCACTCCTATATCCTTGCTTCTTTCTGTTCCTAGCTTGTGTCTCTTTTCTTTTGCTATAGCTCATGCATGCTGCTTCACGTCTGTTCTCATGTTATAGGAGTAACTGATCCCAGCGGAGGATATTAACGGGAAAATGGTGATGAAGGGTTTGTAAACTCTGACCTCAAACACTTTTGCTTCAATTGGGTGATCAATGTGTTTCAGGGATCCGCATCATTGCTGTGGGTGTCTCAGGAGCTGACCCCATTGAGCTCAACAGCATCTTGCTGCAGCAGAACCTCCAGAATGTGTTCTATGTCAGCACATTCGATGACCTACCTCATATCCTCAGAGAGCTCATAGAAGTCATTTGTTCTGACCCTCAGCCTTCAGGGACCCAGCTACCATCTGGGGAGGTGAGATCCTTCTTAGAGCTTTGACTATGAGCCATCTCTTGGTGTGGGTCATGCACACAAAGGGCAATCTTCTTCCTGAGGCAAAGTTTTAAAGCAAAGTTAGAACAGATTTAGGACACTGGGTCCAATCCTGACCTCACTGTCCAGCCCTAGAGATAAAGAACAAAGTCTGATATCAAGGGGATGGAACTGGGGAAGCCAGAACATAGCTTTGGAAGTTTTGTTGAATAAAGCCACTGCAGAGCCCTTGGATGTATTATAAATTCTTTGCCCTCTTCTAACTCTGGTTGATGGGTCATTGGTATGGATGTGAGCTCTTCTGCAGAGTATCTCCAACAGTGATGGCTTTATGGCCGTTTCAAGGAAACTTTATGGCTGTTTCAAGGAGAAGGTTGGTGATATAAAAGCACAGAGACCTCCTGAGACCTGCTGAAGGTTGTTGTTTCGTGTCTGGTTCCAAAGCCTGCAGGATCACTAATCTAAGCCAGCCTCCATGCTGTAGGTTGCCAGACACGAAGCTGACAAGCGGTTGCCGTTTGGTGACTCAGAGAGCAAGCCACACATCCCTGATCCGTCGTCAACCGAACCGCATATCCAAAGAGAAGAGAAGGCTTGTGATCCTTGGTGTTTAAAGGTGAGAATTAGTTCATTGGTGTCTGCTTAGGGGACTATATTTAAAGAAACATTGATGACTGCTCTGATCAGGTCACTTCTCGTATCTGTGTGGTGTGGAGTTATATCAGTGTCAAGACCCTTAACTTCGGAAACCGTGTCCATGATTGGGAAGGTCATCCTAGAAGGTGCCATTTCAGCATGGGAAATGCAGCAGCCTCCTGTGCTCCTTCCCAGCAAACCAATGAGCTGCAGGTCTTCCATAGAGCCAGCATCGTATCTGCCCATACAGATGTCCCAGATGTTCTGTGGCATCCCAGATAGCTCTAGACTCCAGTGGAGCCACTGAAAAGACCAAGCAGCTGCCACTGCTCCTGACTTAAGAAATAAAATGTCAGGAGGCAAATCTGCCCATTCCTCCCACCAAGCAGAAAGCCTGAGGACATGAAGAACAGTAGAACAGACCCAGAACCCGTGTGCTGGTCTAGTGAGTTTACTGATGTGGCTTGTAGCTAACAAGATTGAGCAGTCTATGTTAGCTTTACTGGAGAACATGAGGGTCTCTCTAGTAGCTTGGTGAGTGTGGTCAGCCAAGTCTGGTCATGATTCAGTTCATAGGCAGGTGTCCACACTGAAGTGAAGTTTATGCTGTGGCAGTCTAAAATAAGGTGAGGTGAATGTTGTCCATGGATGGTTGAATTAGGGTCTTTATTTCATCTCTGCCAGACTTATTTCTATAGTTTCTTCCGTGGTGGAGGAGAAGAATTGCATTGACACTATCCTGAAGTCTTGCAGATATGTAACCAAGAATACTTAGAGTGTCACTGAGACAGAAAGAAGATCCTGAACTGTAGATGTGACATGGGCCAAGACTTCTTGAGGCATCAAAACATCCCCTGACTGCATTTTGTCCTCACACAACTCTGTGTTCTTCATCCTGTTCTCCCAATTCCGGTGCAAACCACAGACAAAATAAATAATGCATGACTTCCAAGGGACTTTAAATAGTCTGAGGATATGAACAGGTCTCCTGGATGGCCAGCTCTGCTTCTTCTTTTTGTTGCATAAGCCAAGCGTGCTAGTCTGTGTTTCATCATCACTCTGGTTTGAGTTTATTTGCTGTCCTTTGGTGGATAATAATTTCCTGATCATATTCGATTTTCCTTTTCCTTTCCAGAGCTCCAGAGGCTCACCAGCTCATGGCGGCTATGACCCATACAGCTTTACTACAAAGGGAGAGAAAGGAGAGCGGGTGAGTTCACCAGCATGAACCATCCACTCAGTTAATATGTATTTAAATGGTTAGAACCAAGGAAGAGATTAGAACCAAGGAATCATCTTCAGATCTTTCATGTTGGTGTTTTGGTATATCCTGCTCTGTGCTGGCTTTGAAAATTGGGCAGATGGGAACTAATATGTGTACATATGTGTGCTGGGAGCTGGGGACTCTCACAAGAGATGCTTTTTGAGAGGTACATCACTTTGGGTTATACCCAAAGCTCTTGAAGCTCTTTGGGTTTGCGGGTCTGGGCCCATAACCTAAATGCTGTTACTTTCCCTGTGTTTAGGGTCTACCTGGGAAGGATGGCATTCCCGGGCTGCCAGGCAGACCGGGGAGAACAGGTCCTCCTGGTCCCCCTGGACTCATGGTATGTATTTCCTCTAACAAGCTTTGTCCAAGTGCCATTGAAGAGAAGAGTAAGCATGGCTCTCTAATCTTTCTCTCCTGTTTTGCAGGGTCCTCCTGGCATCCAAGGAGACATTGTAAGTAAAAATGCACAGCATCCATTGGTTCTTGGACATACTATACTGTTACTACATTGGGTGTCCATCTTACATGCACCCATCAGTAGAGAAGGACATACAACACATTGACCACACAGGTGACAAATACATGATTATCATCAATGTTGGGATCAAAATCTATTTTCATATTCACTTTAAAAGCAAATGAAATTTTATTAGAAGCAGATCTGTAACCTGAACTTTCCACAATGATGGTCTTATGGGTGCTTTGCTGTTTAATGCAGCAGGTTTTGTTTTAATTCCAGGGATCTCCTGGCTATCCAGGACCAGCAGGGCCAAAAGGAGACAGAGTGAGTTTCATTCCTGGGTTTCATTGGCAAAAAGCGATTGTATTGCTCTGACTCTAATTTCTAGGCATCCACAGTGACCTTGGGTTAATATGAGCTTCTGAGTTCCGTTAACAAGCCCTACACAAGTCTCCAGCTTGGGGAGTTGGTCTTCAGCTTTGCTAGGGGGAATCTAATGCCTTTATGGAGAAAAGTGCTCAGTCCTTGTCACAGGCTCTTGGCACATCTTGGCTATGTGCAGAAGGAGGTAGCCCTGAGTTGGGTCATTCTGCCTTTTTGAGTTTCCATTATGAACAAGCCTGTTTGCATACATTTAGGACACAGAAAGGTAAGGTTTCACGATCGGTTGTAGGCAGATCCCAGGAGCAATTGTTCTGTCTTTCCCAAAGCCCGAGTGCACATTTCTCCTTCTTCCTTGCATCCACCTGTATGGCTACAGATCATGGAACAGATCCTGCTGAAAGCCAACCTTTTCATTCTTCCCCTGGGATTAATTTTCTTCCATGCCAGTAAGCAAACCTCATGTCATGGCCATTCTGGTACCTCTGCTAAGGTGCTGCTGCAAGTAGGTGGTTTGAAAAGGGCTGTTTGGCCTTAAAGTTGTTTTTAAGCATCATGAAATTGCCTCTAAGTCATGGTACTGCCTGTCTGCTTAATGAAGCTAAGAATGTGTCCTCCTCCCTTTGTGCTCAGGGTGAACCAGGCTATGTCCTGGGAGGAGTGGAGGTGATTCCTGGACGCAATGGGCAGCCTGGACCTCCTGTGAGTACCATACCCAAGGTGTGCTGGACCCTTCAGCCTCTCAAGGGCTAGCAGAGAAGGGAAGGGAGCTGGGAGAGAGCCCACATCCATCCCTATCCTGGTTTTCATTGTTGCAGGGACAAAAAGGGCAGCCGGGGGTTCCCGGGGTAGCAGGACCACCAGGTTTACCAGGGCCACAGGGGCCACCAGGGATCCCCATCAAGGTGAGTGTGATGATTTGAAGCTTGGTTCTGTGATATGCCACAGAAGGAGGAGACCCAGAATAGCCCATAATCTGGATACTCTTCAATCAAGGGCCCTGGGAATGCACATTTCTCCTCTCCATCATGGGATTCTCCCACTTGAGATATCAGAGGAGGCATTGCAAAGTGTGCCTATCATCAGGGCCCTGTTGTTGAACACAGTGAGAACTGATGATGGAACTTGGAATGGTTACAGTCAGCCTCGTCTGACATGGGACTAGATTCAGTGGCCGCTAAGCCTTTTCCAGCTCCACATCCCTAGGATGGTTGTTCAATGACTGGAGTGGAATTCACAGGATCACTTGTGCTGTGCCAAAACTGGTCTGATGATCATCACCAAATGTCTCCTTGCACTGGGGATGGGTCAGAGTGACTCAGCAGACACCAGGAGACCTAAACTCCCCTGCTTTACCCAAAGGGATGAGGGGTTGACACCAGCTATTGCAGGTTGAGGTGTCTGGAGCATGCAAGATAGCAGAAACCTCTGCTAAAGCTCTGTCTTCCCTTGGGGATAGGGATTTTGGTCTCTGGATTTGTCAAAGTGCAGGAGCTTTTTACTGGGACTAAGTTTACAGATGACCCCTCTCTAAATTACCAGCCTATGGTAATTCACACTGTCCTTTGTGTTTCAGGGTGAACCAGGGGATTCAGGAATCAGGGTAAGTACTTGAGATTGGCTTTACTTCTGCATGTGATAAGAAGCATTTATTAGTAGTATTTCTAAGCTGGCTTTCATATCTATTAGATGTCCATCAAGACTCATAAAGGGCTGCTGGGACATGCAGTAAGACTGTCCTGTGCTTCATGCAGGGCCCTTGTGGGAGGAGTGGCCTCAAGGGTGACAGGGGAGGCATGGGAGAGCCAGTGAGTGGTTCACCAATGGCCAGTTCATAGAATCACAGAATGGTTTTGGTTGGAAAAGATCTTAAGGTCATCTAGTTCCAACCCCCTAGATAGGCACATCAGGGTATATATTTCTCTGCTTGTGTTTCTGCAGACTTGAAACTGAACCTTTTCTTTAGTAGGATTGGTAACAACCGGTTTGGAAGAGAAAGACTTGATGCTGTATCTTCCTTTCCAGGGGAAACCTGGCTTGCCGGGCCCTGTGGGGCCACATGGTGTTCCTGGACTGCCTGGACCAAGGGGAGAAAAGGTCATTATTTAGATACTTGCTGAATCCATCAACTAGGAATAGCTGAGACAAAGTAATAGGAAAATAGACATGTGGGGAGGCACACTGGGATCTTCCACCATTCGCCTTCTCTCCCTGCTTGTATGGATTGGAGTTTGTATGTGGTTAAATAGATGCTCCATCTCCATCCAAGTCTATCATCCTCTGCATCCTCTTGTTTCCAGTCAGTGGAAGATCTCCTGTGTGGTTCCTGCTCACAGGAACAGTGTTTCCTCACAGACATGGCCCAAGCCCTGCATGCTCCCTGTCCCCTGGATATAGGGTTGCTCCAGTGAATCCCACATTCTGCAGCCTTGGGGACCAGCTTTCCTGAGTGAATGCTGTGCTTTCCTTATAGGGGATTGCAGGAACTGGCATTCCCGGCACTGCTGGAATGAAGGGGGAGGAAGGAGAGCAGGTTTGTTGGCAATTTTGAGTGGGATTTGCAGCTAAAATCCCTTTGGAGGGTTCTGTGTTTCCAGAGTCCCCTCCAATACCTCTTATCAAGGTGTTACTTGGAGGACACATCTTGTGGTTACAAACTGAGTGGGGAAGACATTGGGTTTTAAAGTCTGAGTTTTCATTGTTTCTCCTGTTTCTAGGGGGTTATGGGACCTCCAGGAGCACCAGGACCAAAGGTGGGTGCTGAAATGCTGAACCTGAGTCCCTGTGCCTGGTACCCGGGTGCCAAGGAAAGCGTCTGGCTCTAACCGTCATCACAGACTGCAGGAATATTGTGGCATCCTTAGATTTGTAGATCACGTCGCATCATCGTAGGCTGTGGGAATATTGACCCTCTATCCAAAAGCTAAGAGGGAATTATTCTACACATCAGCAGTCCCTGGTCTGTGGGAGTCATTGCTGCACAGACCTGGAATGGCAGCAAGATGCGATTTTTTAATCAAATAATAAATGGCATTTTTGTGGCCAGTGAAACTCTACAGAAATGTGGGAATTCACATTAGACGTGTTTTGGGAGGAAGGTGTAAGCAGCAGGTTGTCTCACATCCTCATTTTGGACACCTTCCTCCAGGAAGATTTCCAGTGGAGAAAGATCACCCCTATGAGAGGTGATAGATCCCATCCTGAAGTTCGATTTTTCTAATGGAAGTGCCCATTTTTTTCCAACTTTTGGAGACAAAAAGAACCTTGACCAATGCTCTCGCCATACTTAAGAGCCTGGCATTGGTGGAGAGGAATGATTTTGGCTTCATGGTGTTGCCAGATGAAAGAGACTGGACAAATACAGCTCCAGTTCAAACTGGTAACTCTGCTGTGAAGCCAAAGATGACACATGATAAGGAAGGGACTCAAGCAGAAAATAAAGCTGCAAGAAACCTGGAGAGGGGCTTTGGACAAGGGCCTGTAGGGACAGGCCAAGGGGAATGGCTTTAACCTGCCCGAGGGGAGACTGAGATGAGCTCTTAGGCAGAAGCTCTTCCCTGTGAGGGTGCTGAGGCGCTGGCACAGGGTGCCCAGAGAAGCTGTGGCTGCCCCATCCCTGGCAGTGTTCAAGGCCAGGTTGGACACAGTGGAAGGGGTCCCTGCTCGAGGGAGGGGGTTGGAACCGGATCAGCTTTAAGGTCCCTTCCAACCCAAACCATTCTGGGATTCTATGAGATTTTAGCAATTAAGATAAAAAAGCAATATGTAAATGGAGAAGCTGTAGTATCATAGACTCAGGGAATTGTAGTAACTGTGCCCTGGACCAATATCTCACTTTACTCCTTTTGGTTATGCTCAGTCTGATCAAGCTCAAGGCAGTCCATACATACATATAGTAGTATATGTGTATTATATGGTAGATAATCATGATGTAACTCTACAGTAATTATGTATTATAATATGCATGCATTTTAATATTAGGCATTGTATATAAAGTATGTTTGATTATACAAGAAACCTTAATATATTCTAGATACTCTGCAGGTAATTAATATGCAATATAGCATGGACTGTATATATAACATGCTATATATGATATATATGTGATAAACTTAACATTTTCTTTTATTTCATTTGCTTTCCTCCCTGCTTTCACAGTCTCCAGTGGAGGGAACATGCTCAGCGTGTTCTGCAGCATGGGAGCCTCCAGTCTCATCCTGCTCTGCCGCTGGGGCTTTGCCTTAACTAAAGCATCTTCTGTTTTCCAGGGTAACAAAGGGCAAGGAGGTGTTAAAGGGGAAAAGGTGAGACTGGCCAGCACTGGAGTGCAGAGTAGGAGGGGAAGAAGCTCTGGCTGGTTTTGGGCTCAGGACAGAACAATTGAGGTACCTGGTTGGAGATCCAGAGGGAGGGATTTGAGGTCTCCCCTAAAGGTTCTCCCAGTTTGGCCAGATATAACTGGGCCACATAGGTACATGCCACGTAACTGTAGGGTTCAAGGAGCTTGCAGCTTGAGATAGACCTTGCCCCAGTGGTAGATCCCCAGGACAGTCTGCAGCAAGCAAACACTGACAAACCAACCTGGAATTCTCTCTGACGGTCCATGCTGAGTATGACAGGTTGCTTTTATTGAGCTGTGTTTCAGGTGTACAGTTCCCGCAGCTGCACTTGCATTTAGTTATAACCTCAAAGATCAAAAATCACCTCAAAGATCAAAAGAGACAGCAATATTTCTTCCTAAGAATAGCTACAGCAGTGGAAAATGGAAGTAGGCTGAGTCCTCCCTGAGTCAGTGCTCCTTGCAGGAGCAATGCCATGCAAGCAAAACAGGTCCGTATACTCACAGCTTCCAGTTCTGAGCAGATTCATGGGGCTGGGTTATGGAAAGCACTGACCTGGTCTTGTAGCTCCCATGGAGACCTGTAACGAGTGGTGTTCCTCAAGGATCAGTGTTGGGACCGGTCTCGTTCAACATCTTTGTCACTGACATGGACAGTGGGGTTGAGTGCACCCTCAGCAAGTTTGCCGATGACACCAAGCTGTGTGGTCTGGTTGATACGCTGGAGGGAAGGGATGCCATCCAGAGGGACCTTGACACGCTTGTGAGGTGGGCTGATGCCAACCTTATGAAGTTCAACCACGACAAGTGCAAGGTCCTACACCTGGGTCGGAGCAATCCCAGGCACAGCTACAGACTGGGCAAAGAAGAGATTCAGAGCGGCCCTGCAGAGAAGGACTTGGGGGTGCTGGTCAATGAGAAAATGAACATGAGCCGGCTGCAGTGTGCGCTCGCAGCCCAGAAAGCCAACCGTATCCTGGGCTGCATCAAAAGGAGCGTGACCAGCAGGTCGAAGGAGGTGATCCTGCCCCTCTACTCTGCTCTTGTGAGACCTCACCTGGAGCATTGTGTGCAGTTCTGGTGTCCTCAACATAAAAAGGACACGGAACTGCTGGAACAAGTCCAGAGGAGGCCATGAGGATGCTCAGGGGACTGGAGCACCTCCCATATGAAGAC
The DNA here is from genome assembly GCF_037157495.1 of Lathamus discolor. Taxonomy (NCBI): domain Eukaryota; kingdom Metazoa; phylum Chordata; class Aves; order Psittaciformes; family Psittacidae; genus Lathamus; species Lathamus discolor. The sequence continues at coordinate 6,120,045 of NC_088884.1, forward strand.
AGGCTGAGGAAGTTGGGGCTGTTCAGCCTGGAGAAGAGAAGCTGCGTGGAGACCTCAGAGCAGCCTTCCAGTACCTGAAGGGGGCCTATAGGGATGCTGGGGAGGGACTCTTCATCAGGGACTGTAGTGACAGGACAAGGGGTAACGGGTTAAAACTTAAACAGGGGAAGTTTAAATTGGATATAAGGAGGAAATTCTTTCCTGTTAGGGTGGTGAGGCACTGGAATCGGTTGCCCAGGGGGGTTGTGAGTGCTCCATCCCTGGCAGTGTTCAAGGCCAGGTTGGATGAAGCCTTGTGTGGGATGGTTTAGTGTGAGGTGTCCCTGCCCATGGCAGCAGGGTTGGAACTGGATGATCTCAAGTTCCTTTCCAGCCCTAACTATTCTATGATTCTATGAGTCTATGAGTATCTCCGTATGTTTTCTTGCTTGCAAAGGACCATCTCTGGTAGCTTTACCTGGTGTGACAGCTTGCAGCTCTCCACTTGGTCTCCAGCTAGATGGCAATAAGGCGTCCTGGAGATGGGCATCAAATCATAGAATAGCTAGGGTTGGAAAGGACCTTAAGATCCCATGGGGATTTCTGTCTCACCCTAGAGTCCTTACAGCCAAACTGTCTTGTAGTTAGTGAAAGACTGGGCTGAAGATCTTCCTTCTTCTCTCTGGCTGGGAGCTTCTCTCTGCAGAAGAGACCAAAAGTTGCTGAATCTGATTTCAGCCTGGTGGAAATTCTCTTTTGATGTCTTACAGGGACTCCCAGGACCTCCAGGGCAGAAAGGAGACCAAGTAAGTCAAGCAGTAAGAGCACAATGTGTTTCAATAGCTCAGGTGAAGCTATCCTGACTGTCCCAGCTTGTTCCATGTGTGGAGCTTTTGCAAGCACTGTCAAGTGTGTTTATATAGATGAAGCCAGCAGGGATGTGCTTGAACTCAGTGTCTCCTCTCTGTTTTGCTCTTGTGCTTCTGAGATGAGTTTTGAGCTGGTTTAAGAAACAGATGGGGGAAGGCAATGGGCAGATATTTTTCATTGCCCCAGATTGTTCATTTTATGTCCTTTTGCCTTGCAGGGAAACCCAGGATTTCCAGGTGCTCCAGCTATGGGGGTAACTATGAGCAAATTACAGCCCTTCTTGTGCTATAGCTAAAAGGCATCACCACCAGCAGTGCCCATAGACCAAGAGAGATGTGTCCCACTGAACTGCAGGAAGAACGAACAGACCCTTTCCCTGTCCCTCCAGCCTTCTGCTGCCTTACTTCACTTCTTGTATTCCCAGCCATTGCACCCCAGTTGCCCACTCTCTTCTCAAAGGAGCTTTGCTGTTATTCAGGAAACACAAGGATAAAGCCTCCCACCACTGAAACACTGTGCTCCAGGCCTGTTCTCCTGCTCTAGCTCCTCATTCCCTATGGGGATGCTTTGGTCCCTGCTGAAGAAGCACTGCTCTTCATGTCCCTCCAAATGCTAGGGCAGCTTTGAGGTGAAACCTTGGTGGTGGCTACCTCTGCATGCCCCATGGCATTGCTGCAAGGGCTGTGGGAGCACATGGAGGTTGCATTAAGGACTGAGATCCACCACCAGGACAAACTGATGTGTCCTGGAGGATGCTGGAATGAGCAGGGACATTGCTGTCTGAAGGTTGGTCCTTGGTGTGTGTTAGAGAAGGCTACAGCAGCTATCTACCAATAACACACATGAGTGATCATTCGGTCCCATCTGTGGAGCCAAAACCTATTGAAGTTGGTGGGGGTCCTCAGAAGCTTCACTGGGATTGGGATTTGGCTTTTCTAGACATGAGTGCTGGTCACGGGTTTCCTATCCCATAACAAGGCTGAGATTCTCTTGCCTTGGAAAAGGAAGCATGAATAGACCCTCCTTTGAACATCCTTTTCCTAAATAAGAGAGCATTTCTGTGATTTATCCTCAGGTTTTGGGACCTCCAGGAAAGAAAGGTGTCAGGGTAAGTCCATTAATCAGCACTGCTTGAAACTTAGGTGAGATCTTGGCCTGAAACAGGGAAGGTTGTACCATGTTTCACCATCTGAATCATATCTCCCTTGTGATTGACTAGGAGAAGAGGTTGAAATAGTAGCAACAGTCTTGCCCTGCTGGTGTTTCTTTGCTTTTATTAACACGTTGTAACTGTCATTCTCTTCCTAGCCCTAGTCTGCAGGGAAAACTGGGATTTCCATGTGCTAGTTTTGGAAGGGAGACATCACTCAAGTGCAAATCCAGCCACTCACAGAAGCTGGTTTCCAACCAAGGGAGGCATTGACACAAAATCAAAGCAGAACTGAGGCTGGAAGGGACTTCTGGAGGTCTCTAATCCCATCTATTGCTCGAAATAGACCCCACTTCAAAGCTGGGTCGGGTTGCTCAGGACCTTGTGTGCTGAGCATTCCCATGAATGGAGATTTCTCCATGTCTTTAGTCCCCTCAAGCAGCATTTGGCCTCCCCATGACTAGAGGGAATTGAATTTCTCAACCCAAGGAGATCTCCTCCATACCTCCTTTACTCCATAGGGATGAGTTCTGTCCTTTTTCTTGTGCTTGGATGTTGGCGCAATCTCCCTTCATTGGTCTTACTGTCCAGACTGCTTAACATTGGTTAGCAAAGTGTCTATTCCTTCAGGCTGGCTGCATTAGGAAGTAGGCTGGGGTTTTTGCAGTGGCCTCATGATGGAATGTGGCCTGGATTATCTTACATATTTAAGATAATGATGATTATTAAATGATAACCTTATTGCCAACCTTCAGAGAAATGAAAGATCTGGATTTTATCCTGCTTACACCACTATAAATGTACATTTGGTGCTTTACAGTATACCAGTTGCATGGCTGGGGAGGGTGTAACTCCTGTGATGAGTTTTGTATGGCAGAAGACCAGGTACCACAGAGAAAGCTTCAATGTAAACCCAAAATTGAGTGGATTTGGCGATGGAATGGTTTTCAGAGTGCATTGGAAGTGCAAAATGCAGCTCAAGGGAGCCAGATGAACAGGGCTCCCTGCATGGTATTATTAGCTTTGGGAATGCCTTTATGTACAGGGAGACATTGGACCAACTGGGGCCTTGGGACCACAAGGAGACAAAGGAATCCAAGGAGACAAAGGAGAGAAGGTAAAACATTTGCTTTTCTTGGTGCATCTTTTATGGGTAGAAGGGTTTATTTTGTTCATGTCCACAAAGGAAATTCTGAGGCAGATGGAATTCCTTCCCAAGTCTTGCTACCAAGGAGCACCCATGCGCTGAAAGCCAAGGGGGGATTTGTCCCATATAGAAGTCAAAAGCTCCTTTAAAGGGTGTCAGCGAGAGATGCAGTTACCAAAGCTCAGCTCAGGCAGCTGCCCGTGGTTGAAATGAGTAGGATCTGCTCTGTCCTTTCCTGCAGCTTTAGGTGTGGAGATTTGTGTCCTGAGCTTGGAAGCTGCTCTGGTGAGATGCTGTTATCTCCTTCTGAATCTTGCTTAGCACCAAACAGTTACAGAAGGATGGGAAGCAGGCTGACCCTTGAGGGGACTGCAAAATGGTGCTGAGGTTAAGACTGCCAACAGTGAGCATGGCATAGGATGCGTTCCCAAGAGTGCAATAATGAGTAGAGCAGGGTCATGCCACCACATTGTGTGCATGGTGATGGAAGAGTTGCAGCCAAGGTCTGCAAGATCAGGATGGGGAAAGTGAGGCACGTGCTGGGTTCCTCAAATAGAACTCTAGTGAAGGCTGGATATCCACAACAGCATCTCTCAGAAGTGGCAAGGAGTGTGGTTAGGAGGGGAGAGGGACCATGTTGGAGCAAGTCCAGAAGAGGCCACAAGGTTGATCAGGGGCTGGAGCAGCTCCCGTACGGAGACAGGCTGAGAACACTGGGGCTGTTGAGCCTAGAGAAGAGAAGCTGCGTGGAGACCTCAGAGCAGCTTCCAGTGTCTGAAGGGGGCTACAAGGATGCTGGAGAGGGGCTCTTCATCAGGGAATGTAGTGATAGGACAAGGGGTGATGAGTTCAAACTGAAACAAGGGAAGTTCAGGTTGGAGATAAGGCAGAAGCTCTTCCTTGTGAGGGTGCTGAGGTGCTTGCACAGGGTGCCCAGAGGAGCTGTGAGTGCTCCATCCCTGGCAGTGTTCAAGGCCAGGTTAGACACGGGGGCTTGGAGCAAGCTGCTCTAGTGGAAGGTGTCCCTGCCCATGGCAGGGGTTGGAACTGGATGAGATTTAAGGTCCCTTCCAACACAAACCAGTCTGGGATTCTATATGGTGGCCATAAAGGTAAACTCAAAGGCAGCACCAGCACAGGGTTTATGTCTTGCTGCGTCTCTGTTGCACATAGAGTTGCATTACACTGATACACACATCATCATTGATTTTTGCAGGGAAGTCCAGGTTTCGGTATTCCCGGTCAACCTGGTCTAAAGGGAGACCCAGGCGACAGGGTGAGTGGCGCAAGAGGCTGGATGTGGAAAGGGGAGGGCAAAGAAGGCAACTTGGGAGCTGCAGAGACAAAATCTCTCTGTCACTTCCATGTATGTGAATTTGCTGGGCTTCATCCCTAAGGGAGTTCATAGTGAGGTGGTGACAAGGAGCTGCGGTCTCACCCTGTGTTTGATGAACCCATGGTGGTCTTGTGTGATGGGGTTTGTCATCCACAGTCAGTGCAAAGGGGTGCAGAGAGAGTATCACTTATGAACATGCAAGACAGCACAGATGGTCAGTGCTCAACTGGTAACTCTGCAAACAGCAGAGCCAAGGAAGCCCCATTTCCAAAGGTTTCATGTCCTAAAAGAGAGCTTGACCTTTATCTTCCTGACTTTTGCATCTAAGAAGGTGCAAGCTTCTGTTGGCTCCCATGTGAGTGCACTGATACCTAGTAAGGGTTGGGTTAATGCCTCGGTGTGCCCTTCTACATGGGTATCAATAGTCCGTTCGATTTTAAAGCAGCAAAATCTTGCAAAGCTAACATCTTTGTGGTCCTCAGCCTTCTATCAAAGGTGGTCAACAAAGTATTAATGGTTTCAAAGAGCAGCTTTGCAGCAGTGAGCCTGATGTTTGCACCCTTTAGATACGAGGGACCTTCACCTGAAATCCAGTACCCAAATTCCAGTGCCTAAAGGGGCTATGGGAAACCTGGAGAGGGGCTTTGGACAAGGGCCTGTAGGGACAGGCGAAGGGGAATGGCTTTAACCTGCCCGAGGGGAGACTGAGATGAGCTCTTAGGCAGAAGCTCTCCCCTGTGAGGGTGCTGAGGCGCTGGCACAGGGTGCCCAGAGAAGCTGTGGCTGCCCCATCCCTGGCAGTGCTCAAGGCCAGGTTGGACACGGGGCTTGGAGCAAGCTGCTCCAGTGGAAGGTGTCCCTGCCCATGGCAGGGGTTGGAACTGGATGGGCTTTGAGGTCCCTTCCAACCCAAACCAACCTGGGATTCTATGAGATTATTCTACCTGTATCATTCTTTCCATGTGACTAATGGCCTGTATCTCTGCAGGGAAATGTAGGCTTGTCTGGCAGACCAGGGCAGAAGGTGAGTGTGTGCAGTGATTGCAACATGTAAAGCCTTGCCTCAGACTGATGTCTGTGTCACCCAAAGCAACTTGAGTGGTTTATCATTGCCATGGGGCTTGTGTCAAAACATGGGGAGGGTTCGAACACTGAAAGGTCTGAACAGGTCCTGCTTTGCTCGAGTCTCTGTGTGACACACAGAGCCCTGCATAGAATAACAAGGAAAAGGTGCTCTTCAATCTTTAACAAGGCCTTAAAAAGCCCTGCAAATCCTGGCTTTTAGGATTCCTCCTTGCAAAGGTTCTAAAATAGTCGAGAGCAACATCTCTAATGTGGTGTTCAGTGAATCTGTCTCACTGTGAGCATTTCTCAAACAGCATTGCTCCCCAGGCTTGGCTGGAGGAGCGTATGGATCTGGGAAATGTTACAGCATGATACATACATAGCCCAGTGAATAGGATATCCAGTCTGGGTCAGCTTCATGGGCATGGAGAAACTGGATGTCAAAAGAAGTAGAGACCTCCAAGACAGGATGTGTTAATGCAGTTGCAAAGCAGAAAAGGCAGCAAAGGGTATTTTGGGTTGGGATGAGGCATGGTGAGGTGGTTGAGTGATGAGGAAGGTGACTTGAACAAAGATCAATCAGGACAGATGTGTAAGTACCCATCAATGAGCTCAACTGGTTTTACATTGGAATGCTTAAAACATGGAGGGGGAATTGATCCTGTGTCCACACCATGCTCTCAAGACAGGACCCATCTCCTGGTTCTCTGCTAATGGGCCACCTCAGCTGAGCTGCAGAGCTTCCTGGTGGTGGAGAACCTCAAAAAAGGTCTGTCCTGCAGTGTCTGCCAAGGCTGGTTGCGTTGTCTGGATGGACTGCATTAGAGATGGATGCTTTCCAGCCTAACCCACTGAGCAAGCACTATAAACACAGCCTATCCTAGCACAGGGTAATGTTCTGAGCCCAAGCTTCAGCCAGGAGCATGGAAGCAATTGCATGGCTATAGGACCTGGGCATGCTGTCTGAATCTGCCCTGCAGTGTCTGAAGTATGAGGACAATGAAATGCAGAAGAGGAATGTAACAACAGTCTTGTTTTCTTTAGGGGGATACAGGTCTGAAGGGACAGAAAGGTGAACCAGGATTACCTGGGAAACCAGGCAAGACCGGACTAAGAGGTAAAGATGTAAGTAGAAGCTATCAATCCAGTCAGATTGATGTCGTGCTGAAGCCCTTGGTGTACTGCTCTGCACCAAGCTAACAACACCACGTTATGCCCTTGCAGTAGCAAGTAGGAACAAGTGACAAGATGGGACCACTCACTCATCTTTTACAGGCTGGGGAAGAGACAGGTCTCAACACAACAGTGGTCAACAAACAGGAGTGGACAACCTACCTCTGATTAGATGTGATGGTTTGCTCATCGAGGGTTCTAATTTCTCCTTTGACCTGCCTGCTCTTCCATTGCAAGTGAGGAGGCAGATCCTTTACAGGTTGTCATCAGGGTGTGCTTTAGGCCATGTTTATTCATGATGTTATTCAACATCGTGTTTTTTCATCACTGAGTCATGGAACTAGGTAACTATCACAGTTTGCAGCCAAAGCAGCCCTCAAGGGCTTGCTTGTGGTTTGAGGGCATAATAGTTGCTTCTTAGGATCAAACAAGGTGGCCCCTCACAAATGCATCATAACTGGCTTCTGGAAAGCCTCTGCTAAGCACAGGCAGTGAAGACTTCTCTTTAGTTCAAAGGACTGAGTTGTTCCCTCCACATCAAGTGGTATGGGATCATCAAGGGAAGCCACGTTTCTGACCCTGAGGCTCCACACCCTGACTTCAGTCACTGGTGATGTCAAAGCAAGAGCTCTTAACCTGAGTAGGAAATGAGGGTAAAAAGGACTTGGTCACGGGTGGAAATGAAACCCAGCACTTTTGCATTGTGTTGTAGGGAGAAGCAGGGAAAAAAGGCATCTCTGGGACAAGGGTAATCAATGGGGAGCCCACAACTCCCAGAGTTATATGGGGACCAAATGCAGCTCAGAGCTGGAGCTGTGGGTGTAGTGGTGTAGAGAAGGCATGCACTGAGTTAGAGTGAAGGTCTGTCCAGCCCAGCATCTCCAAGAGTGACCAACATCCCTGGACATCTTTAGAACAATACAAAAGCAGGATGTCCTCTGTGAGAGGTGATGTCTCATGGGTTGAATAGCCCTTGGAAGACTTTGCTTCCGTTAATTTCCAGCCCACATAAACCTTTATCACCCTCAAAACCCTGGGCAAGGCACTGCACAGGTTAATGAAACAGCAGCTGGAAAACAAATCGCTTTGGTTTGTTTTGAAGCTGACCCCTGCTCATTATATTCCCTGTTTACTTAGGTTAGATGAGACCATGAAGAATCCCCTTCATCTTGCCCTTGGCTTTTCTTTCTCTTGTTTTAGCTTTGGTTTCATCTTCCAAAGCCACAGGCTGAAAAAGAAAGGCCAAAAACCAACTAAACCATACTTTCTTTGGGAAATAGTTCTTTCTGCTCTGCAGCTGATGTAGGAAACAGACTGCCATAAATAACAGTGGGGTTTGGTGGAAATAACGTCATATTACCCCTGAATATGAACACTCTACAGTCACCCTACACCTTCTGCCCCATTTACTTCACTTATGGGACTGCTGTAAAATGCCATCCCTAACTTAAGACATCCCATAAACCTGTCTTTGTCCTGGCTTTCCAAACATTAAGAATGCCAAAGAGGAGCTCTAACCTGCCTTAGAGCCACTGAATGGTAGGTGTACTCGGTTCTCTCCCATTAAACTTTTCCTCCAGGTTTAAGTGCAGTAAAATTAGTGTCACCAATGGAGGTTCAACCTGAAAGAAGCAAGCTTTTAAAAGCTATTACTCCTCTCTTTTAGGGAGAAGCTGGTGTCCCTGGAGAGCCAGGAAAGAGAGGAATCAGGGTAATAGTTGCTGCTACTATCATTTTCTGCCCAGGTTACGATGGGGCATCAGAGGAGGTTGCTCCTTCTCTCTCCATCCCAATGAAAGTCCCCACTTAGAAACATCCATGTGCATGAAAAGCCATGGAGGGGATAACATTCTTGTTGGATTTACTTTCCTGAGCTGCTGGATGCTCTATTTCTGTTTGCTTCCCCAAATCCTTTCTTACAGGGTCCACGAGGGCTCCCAGGACGGCCTGGAGAGAAGGGGATAAAAGGCGACACCGGACAACCTGGAAAGGATGTAAGGCAATCCCTAAAGGAGCAGTTGAGAGAGGGTGGACTTGTAATAGTGCAATGCCAATTGAAGAAAACCGCATTCTTCTTCTGCCTTACAGTCTGCAAGGCATAGAAAGCTCCCTCCCTGTCTTTTGGGGAAGGGCATCTCTTCATAGGGAAGATCAGTGCTGTTTCTCCCTCTTGTTTGATTACCTAGAGCACAGATTAAAGAGCAGGATGGGCACTGGGGTGTTCTGACTGTACAAAACCTTCCCCAGACCCACACTGTTGGAAACAAAATGCTTCTCACTCAGTCTAGTGGGTAAGGAAAGGAAATTATGCACTTATGCATTGTGTGATCTCCCTCTAATAGCTTTGGGAAGCCCTAAGACCAGCTGCATTGTCAGAGGTCTCAAAGACATAGTGTTTCTGCAAACGCTGTGAAACTGAGTAGAGGGAAGTCTCTGCTGAGCCTTCCCATTGAGGCAGAGGTTCATAATCCCACCCCTTATTACATATCAGAGAACCCTTCACAGGAGAGATGTTGAAACCCAGATTTCATTAGCTCAAAGATGGGCTTATTAATCCATCAAATGCTCAGCTGGCAAGAGACTGCTGAGATCTCCTACCATGGCTTGTTCTCATCCTGTTTCTTTCTCCACCTTCTAGGGAATCATTGGAGAGAAGGGAGACAAGGGTGAATCTGTAGGTTTGCACATTCCCATTTATAACCTTGCATGAGAAAGAGTCTGTTTGGGGGCTCAAATGTTGAATTACACCACTCACTATTGGGTTTTGGGGTGGGGGTGTCTTCATAGGGTGAGCCTGGGCTGCCTGGCACTCCTGGAAGCACTGTGAGTAACACCTACTGCTGTTGACATTTGTTCAGGGAAGGGATGTACTGGGATTTATCAGGAATCATGGGTACCATAGACACATTGCCAGAATGTATTGCTTTCAACCATGCGTGTTATGGAATGGATTTCCCTTCTAGCCTTATCAAAGGTGCAAAGCGATGCAGCTAGCTCCTCTACTTATATATGCATGAATCCCTCCACAAGTGGTGTGTTATTGATGCTGCAAGAAGACTGTGACACAGAAAAGCCTAAAAGCTTGCTTTCTTTTGACAGGTATCTTCTCTGGAGAACACCATTACCCTGAAAGGTGACAAGGTAAGAGCTCCTTGCTGGAGAAGATAGGTGTTGAAGCTCCATTTGTGATCATTTTCCACGTGTTGTATATTTTGTAGCTTCATTACTTTTATAAGACAGAGTTTGCAAACATAACCTGAAACTCCCAAGTTCCTTAAGCAAATACTCACTGTTCCCAGCGCTAGCAACAAAGATCCTCCAAACACAATGCATCATCCTCTTCATCAGGTACTGTAGTGACAGGACAAGGGGTGATGGGTTCAAACTGAAACAGGGGAAGTTCAGGTTGGAGATAAGGAAAAAGCTCTTTACAATGAAGGTGCTGAGGCGCTGGCACAGGGTGCCTGGAGAAGCTGTGGCTGCCCCATCCCTGGCAGTGTTCAAGGCCAGGTTGGACACAGGGGCTTGGAGCAAGCTGCTCCAGTGGAAGGTGTCCCTGCCCATGGCAGGGGTTGGAACTGGAGGAGCTTTAAGGTCCTTTCCAACCCCAACTATTCTGTGATTCTAAGAGCAGAGCTGCTCCAAATTTAAACTTCATTATGTGAATTAGTGTGATAGTTACAAGACAAGGCTGGTTGGTCCATTTGAAAAAGGTGTTGTTGGTCTGGGGCCAGCATGCGAGAAATGCCACAATGTATGATGAAACCACCATCGCCACTAGCAATTGTAGGGGGATCAAAGAACTAACATGTTCCTTCTGGTTTACAGGGGGATCGTGGGAAGGATGGATTGAAAGGTGAAAGAGGTCCTCCCGGCCCAAAGGTATGTTCTGAATGCATGGATCATCTTTGTGTTGATGCCATTGTGTTGGGGAAGGGTAGAGCATCCATCTCACTTCTCTTCTGGCTCTCTGAAAGACTGGGTTTTCAAAGCAGAGTTTCTGAGATGGGCTCATAAGCATGTGGTCACAGTGATGATGTAGTCCTACAACTCGATTGAGCAGACACACAATATTCAGGTCCGAAGATGTTGTTCAGGAGCCGAATGGAATAAAGTTCTGAACTGTTCAGGAATGTTTCCTTCCTTTCCTCCCTGCTGCGAGTTGAAGAACACATCAGAAAGGGATGGAAGAAATGGCTTCTGATACCACACATATCTAGAGAACTTTAGAGGTGGGACCAACTCCTTCAGTCAATGGAGAGGAAAAGGGTAGAGAAAGCAGTATCAGTGGTACAAGTAGATCTCCTGATTGGCATGAGATCTAGGTCATTGTAAAGGCAAAGACTTATCCAGGAGCCTCAGATTTACCCAGTTCAACCAGTGTACCATTGCGGTTCCTGCACCTCATGGAGATGCATCCTTAACCTTGGCATGGAGCTGCAGCACCACTGGGGCCTTCCTGGTGCCCTTCATTCCACCGGAATCTGTCAATGCAGACACCAGATTTCAGTGAAATGAAGCCCATCAGTGGGGCAGGTCACCCCCACCTCAGCAGATGTCCCTTGCCACAGTGCTGGACGTCCCAAGCCATTGCAGCTCATCTGTAGCTTCATCTTTGGTGGTGGCCCAGGATCACTCACATGAAGAGTGTCACCATGAGAGCAAGGAGAGATGGACAGCCTGACTATGTGACTTGCTCTTGGGTATCCAACCCATATTTGACCCAGACCACATGTGAAGTAGGGCCACCAGCACCACTGGCCACATCCAGAAGGGACTGTCAACCATGGTGGCACCTTGGCCACCCTTCTCTTTGCTGCTGCCTCTGCACTGCTGCCACCACAGTGACAGCATTGGTGGCACTGAGGGGCCTCAAAAACCTTTGCTTCTTTACATGTTGAACATAGCCAAGAGTTGGAGAAGGGGACGTTGCAAAGCTCTGTTCCAAACCTCACTTTGATGATGCTCTTGTCTGGCTCTGGTCCATGCCTGCCCTATATATGCAGCCAGCATTTGTATCCAATGGAGGAGTGAAGGAGCCCATTGACCAGGGTAGGATTGAGCCTGATGGGGCTTAATCTGGGGTTATATCATCAGCTGATAGAAGAGTAAGGGCCACATATGTGACTCTTGGCCCTTCTCAGATCTTCTCTTCTTGCTGCTCATTGGGATAATGACTTAGTTAATGAGTTGTTCTTGTTCATTTGAAGGGAGAACCAGGTCCACCAGGCAAAGGAGTGGAAATGCAGGTAAATAAGATTTATAGAGCATATTGATGTTGGAAACACCTCCCTCTGTGTGGGGTTAGGATGCCAGAGGGGACCTGGTTTGGGTCCATCAGCTTAGCTGTCAGCCACCCACAGCACCAGCTTCCTGGTCTGGACAAGAGAGGAGAAGTTCTGACCCTTCTTTCCTCTTGCAGGATCTGGAGAGGCTTTTTGAAGCAAATGGTATCAAGGTAGGAATGCTTTGACCCTCTTATGACAAGTTGATTGTAATTAAGCTTTTCCATCTATTCCCTCTGGCCTTCTGGAGATGTGTGCTCACCCGGGTCCATCACTGCACACACAAGAAGGCAGGGTTCTTGCATGTCCTTTTACAGCTTGCCATGTTATATCACAGAGATGCTGCAAGGGCTGGAGCATCTCTGCTCTGGAGCCAGGCTGAGAGAGCTGGGCTGGGTCAGCCTGGAGAAGAGAAGGCTCCTGAAGGGGAGACCTTAGAGCAGCTCCAGTGCCTAAAGGGGCTCCAGGAAAGCTGGAGAGGGGCTTTGGACAAGGGCCTGTAGGGACAGGCCAAGGGGAATGGCTTGAACCTGCCCGAGGGGAGACTGAGATGAGCTCTTAGGCAGGAGGGTGCACTGTGCTACTGCCTTAATGGTCTCTACTGGTTGCAGCTGGCACTGCTGAAGGACCTCTCCAACATGCTCCTACGGGATGGGCTGGATGTGCTGGTGCAGCAGCTCAGTGGCTCCAAGACAAGCCAGACCTCCAGGAGAAAGCCAGCAGCTCTGCATGTCACTGAGCACAGTGTGAGTATTTTCATCTGTCAGCCTTGGGGCACACAGACCTTGGAGGAAATGAGATGCAGAAATGAGTCACTGAAGGCTTCAGGGTCACCTCTGTCATTAAGCAGGTTGTGGTGACTTGAAGCCACTTTAAGAAACAGTAAAGCTGGAAGAGGCTAATGGCTCATATCAGGATTTTGGATCTTCAGGTTAAACTGATGGGATTGCAAAACACTCTTTTCAGTGAAAATAAAGGAATCAGTTTACCGTTATTGTTGATGGAAGTAGCTAGAAGCCATGGAATCATAGAATGGTTTGTGTTGGAAAAGACCTTAAAGCTTATCCAGTTCCAACCCCTGCCACAGGCAGGGACACCTTCCACTAGAGCAGCTTGCTCCAAGCCCCTGTGTCCAACCTGGCCTTGAGCACTGCCAGGGATGGGGCAGCCACAGCTTCTCCGGGCACCCTGTGCCAGCGCCTCAGCACCCTCACAGTAAAGAACTTCCTTCTTATCGCCAACCTGAACTTCCCCTGTTTCAGTTTGAACCCATCACCCCTTGTCCTATCACTCCAGTCCCTGATGAAGAGTCCCTCTCCAGCATCCATCTGTTCTGCTGTTTATTTTCACCTTAGGGGGTCCTGCAGACCCTGGCACTCTAAACTGATCCTCCACCTCCAGGCTCTGTGCTGCTTCTGTCACCTCCATGCTGACTGGGGCATCATGAGCAGTATCAAACACCAGTGAATCCTGCAGCATCAAAACAAGTGGGTTGATGTGGTGATGACAAACTTGAGCTCCAAGGACTCACAGGTGATGAGCTCATTTCAGTGTTTTAAGGGTGGCTACAAACACAATGGACATAGCCTTGGGCCATATGGTCTAGTGTGAGATGTCCCTGCCCGTGGCAGGGGATTGGAACTGGATGATCTTAAGGTCCTTTCCAACCCAGACCACTCTATGATTGTGTGAAGTGTAGATCTATGCTCCATCTGGTCTGGGGCAGAAATAATTTTAGGAGATTGCATATCAAAATGTGTACAAGGTTCTTTTGAGCTTCCATGTTCCGGTGATGCCTCCTCCTAATCCTCATCCTCCCTTCCTTTCCACCCTTGTCTTCTGAGCAAAAAACCAGCACAGATTGGGCTGCTTTCAAGCCATCCCATGCTGGTTACATGTTGAACATGCCCTGCAACTTCCCCTCACTTGGAGGCTGTAATCAAGGTGCATCTCTTCTGCCCTGGCAAGAATAGATCCAATCCTGCTGTTAGATTGGATTGAAACTGCACAAGAGAAGAGTCCCTACCATGACTCCACGGCCCTCATTTGCTTCAGTAACCAGGCTAACTGCTATAGATGATCTAACCACCTGCATCCTTTGCAACTTCAAGCAACAGACTGTGTTTATGGGAGTTAGGAATTTATTAGCAATTTACAGGCTAACTCTCCATGCTGGACCCAAACTGCAGCACACCTCCGTGAATGACATCAGAGGGCTATATCCAGGTCATCTCATAGCTGCTGGAGGAGTCATGGATCTTAATTTGCCTGATCAGACAGTCCTGATAAGAGATAGTCCAGGAAATAGCGCCTGCAGCAGTGGTGGGGCTTTGCTCATCCTCTTCAGGACAGCCAAGAAGTGACTCACTCTCCATAAGCCCTTGTAGGTCACTGGTAGGAAATGCTGTCTCTAACTGGAGCACAAGAGCTGTTTGGAGCCAGCTTCTGATGATTTTATCTTCCTCTGTGGTTGGCTCAGTGATGACCCTGTTGCTCAGGCACTTAGGTAAGGTGAGACAGGCTCATCCCCTTTCAGCTCCAGGCTCCTGCTGTGGTCTCAGGTGAGATGTGTTGCTTTTCAGGCTCATTGCAACCTGGATGATGGTAGCACTTTAGGAGCTTGAGGGGGCATGAAGTGCTCACCAGTAGATGTGTTTGCACCAGGAGACACAAACTGGATGTATACCAGCAACCCAAACTGCTGGGATTTGAGGTACAAGGACACCAAAACTGTCTCTGTTGGGCTTTAGGAGCCCCTCTCAATTGGGAGAAAGGGTTGGGGACCATCCGAGCCAGCCTGTCTAGGCTGGTCTTCATCCAAAGAGCAAAGAGGATCAAAGCAGTTCTATGACCCCTGGGGATCCTTGCAGCCTGTCCCAGTCCATCCTTGGTGGTACTTGCCAAATTAAAGTGCAAGAAAGGTCTTGGCATCTTGGTTCTCCAGACTTGTCCTGCTGGCTCTGAGCATGCTGTTGGATAAATGGCAGTGTTGATACTGTATTGTGGGTGATGCCTTAGGAAAGGCAGTAACTTGCTTTGCTCTTTGCAGGGTCCTTCTGCTGGTGGTTCTGAACCTGAGTATCAGTCCCTAGGAGACCCTCCTGAGCCCTTGGAGAAAACATCTGAGGAAGGAAGGAAGCAGAGAGACTCAAAAGGGACAGACACTTCTCTCAGCAGTGTAAGTAAATGCTTGTTCGCTGACTTTTAATTAGGTTTTCATTAGTGCTGGTTTAATAGATGCAAAGGAATTACTCTTCTCAGAGCTTGATAGGACAAATCACTGCAATTCTGTGAGGTTTGCCCTATTTTACTGCAGTGAAATGCTAAGTTAGAGAAATCAGTTAGAGAATCAGTGTCAGAGCTTGGAAAAGGGTCTGGCTTTCCGTCTTCTGCCCTGGTTATTAGTGATACTACATTGTCACTTATCCATCACCCTCTGCAGAGCTTGGCTGTGCCCCCATCACACCCAGAAGATGATCTACCAGGAAATCAGTCCATGAAGCTTCAGGAGTCCTTGGAGGACAGGGTGGAAGGACAACCACAGCAGGACTCCAGCCATGTAGGTCTTCCCCAGCAGTTCTGGGCATTAGACCACTGTGGAGATAAGCGATGGACTGGGAGGGACCGGGATGCACATCTTTCACCCAGTGCTCTGGGGCAGCTCCTCCCACATCCCTGCAGGACACTACTACTTGGACATGGGACCTGGGCTGGAAGCTCATGGCCAACCATGTCCATTGCATACAGACAGAGCCCTTGGCAAATGTTTTGTGGGAAAAAGAAGGAAAACCTCTTCCTAATCCGAATCCATCTTGCCACAGCATCCATCCCATTATCTAGGCTTGGCTGACTGAATACTTGATGTTTCTAAATACTATATAAACTCAGATTTGTAATGCTCCAGCAAGAACACAGACCCCAGACAGTGAAGATATGTCCTGATAAGATATTTCCTTTTCCTTCTTAGTTTCCATAGGTATCTCAGGATAGTTCATAGACCCTAAGGCTTCGCTGCACGGAGTTAGCGTTCTAGACCCTGATATGCACCCTCCTGAGCCCAGCTGTGGAATGCAGAGATTGACTCTTTTTAAAGAAGAGGATTTTAGGGTCTAAGCAGGAATTTGGGACTTTCTCCTTTTTAAGGACTCACCAACAAGGGCAAATTGTAGTGTAATGAGTCTTTGTGCATCACCTGAGCCAAGGTGATGTCCCAGTTGAAACATGATGCAGAGTGATTCACTTTACCTCTTCCTTCAAGGTCTGAAGTGGTTTGTTGCTGCACTTGAGCTACAGGACAGCAGCAAAGTAGAGTGTTCTTCCGTAGCCAGGAGTTAGAGCTGGTTTACAAGTGTATGTGTAAGAGAGGTTATATTATTTTCAGCAAGGTTGGAGGGTGCATCCAAGCTGGTAGCACCAGTTATCACAGCTCAGCTGATGGGCAGTAAGTTGTGATATTGCTGCAGTGTGGTTGTCTGATCCCTAGCATCCAGTTTCCCTTTTGTTTTCCGCCCTCCTTGACATGCATTTTGTCCTGAGAACCCAAACCGTGCTCCTCTGCCATGTACCAGACCCAGCACCCTCCACTTTGAACATCATTGTAACCATAAGTGCACAGACCCCAGCATGGAGTGACACCATCCCCAATGATGGAGAGGGAAAATGCCTTCATCCGGTGCTGGTTTAACACCTTTGCACAATGATGTGCTCCTGTGTGATGGAGGGAATGCTCTTTTTGGGAATACTTGGAGACAGGATCCCAACAGCCTTAAAAATGAACTGAAAAATCCCATTGCTGTTTGCTTACAATTACAGCCACAGTTATGGATAGGAACAACATTAACAAGTGTATAGGCATAGCAATGAGGGAGTAGCTCACAGTGGGGAGATGCTGTTGGAGGAGATCTCGCTCAGGTTTAAGTGTCCTGAACCCTTGCTTCTGCTTCCATCACTTCAGTTGTCGCTGGCTGGTTCTGCATTAACACACATTGAATCATGGAGCTGGAATAAAGGACGTGGCAGCAGCCACGAGAGGGCTCCCAGCAGAAACACACATTCACACACCCCCCATGTCTGTGTGTTAGCTGTAGCTCTGAAGACGGTGGCCTGTGTCATGAGCATCCATCAGCTTTGTTTCTCCTCCTGGATGCACCATTTCCCTTGGCTGGGAATGGTTAAGCTGGAGAAAGACCTGGAAGAACAAATGGATGGAGCCTAAATCCCTTCATTTCTTATGGGACTGGGCTGCACGATGCTGGCTGAGGTGGCAGCTTTTTGGTGTCCTGCTCTTGAAAGCAGGTAGAGCTCAGTCCCAATGGACCTGCACCCAGAGACCATGCAATGGGGATATCCCCAATCTGTTTTGCTCCATTTGAAACTGTGGAAATCCAGCTGTGCTGGATGCTTTTTGGGAGCAGATTCCTAAAGGCTTCACATACATCCTGTGTGGAGTTGTTGAATAAATCAGACTACCTCCTTTCTCAATGAAATGGGGGTGATCCGTGTTTGTTGGATGTCTGGAAGCTAAGTGCATCTCTGTGCCCAGACACTGTGGCCATTGGCACTGGGAAGGAAAAAGGACTGTGTGGCCCTGTCAAATGTGACATTTGGGCAGAAAGAACTGTCCTCTTTCATCAATATAAGCAGTTAATTTAATCCCTGCATCCCAAGGACCAAACCCAATCTCTGTGTCCTGTTTGGAATGCTTTTGTTTTTAAAACCCCATGGGAAGTGCAGAGCAGAGCCCCAAAACTGATTTGTAGGTGGCTTTCAGGCTCATATATCACAAGAGACCCAAGGCTGATCATTTTTTAGCCCAATTCGGAGTGTCTGAGATGACTTGATTTCTGCATCAGAGGTTTTCACAGGGAGAACAGACCGAATGTTAAAGAGCTCTTTAATCTTGTGGTGAAAGGCAGAGGAGAGCCAGAGGGAGGAAGCTGAATACTTATAATTCGAATGGGAAATTAGAGCTCAAGTTGATTAACCCCAGGAGCAGGCTGGAGGAAGATGGGATGAGAAGGTGATTCCCTGTCCATCGCTCCCTGAGTTGTCAGCAGCAGAGCAAAGAGGGCTGGGAGAGGGAAGAGTTTTCACTTTGGGTTGACAGAGATGATCTGCTGGCCCTGTTGGGGCTGGCGGTCAACAGCCCTATGGATTAGTGGGTGCAATATCACTGCTAACCCACAGTGATGCTGCATCGAGGTGTTTGGCAGTAATCATTGGTGTAATCCTGAGCCCTGGTGTTATCGAACACCTTTCCCTGAATCCCAGCCCAGAGAATTCCCTATCAAATGGAGAGCTATTGGAAAGATAGGCAGATAGCATCACCCTTCCTGCTCTTGTGTGTGATGATCATAGCAGCCTGCCAGTATCTGAGGAGGGAATACAGGGATGCTGGAGAGGGACTCCTCATCGGGGACTATAGCAATAGGACAAGGGGTGATGGGTTCAAACTGAAACAGGGGAAGTTCAGGTTGGAGATAAGGAAGAAGCTCTTTACAATGGGGGTACTGAGGCGCTGGCACAGGGTGCCCAGAGAAGCTGTGGCTACCCCATCCCTGGCAGTGCTCAAGGCCAGGTTGGACACAGGGGCTTGGAGTAAGCTGCTCTAGTGGAAGGTGTCCCTGCCCGTGGCAGGGGTTGGAACTGGATAAGCTTTAAGGTCCCTCCAACCCAAACCAGTCTGGGATTCTATTATTCCCATTTTGGTAGGGGTGTTCGTAAAAGTGGAAGGGCCGCCACAAGTTTAAGGCACTTCAACCCCCCCCCCCCCCCAAGCATGATGGGATCTGTAACCAAGAGTGTTTTCCTCACTTGCAGTTGGTGTAAAATCTCTTTTATCCTCAGGAGGATGCAGAAGTGTGGTCCAAAGGCAGGGGAACAGCAGCAGCCCCTCTCTCCCTGCAGCCCTTGCATCCTCTCAGCTCATTTAGGCTCTCAGAGTGAACCCAGTGATGCGAAGGGAGTGGAATAGAGCCGGTTGTTTTCCTGTAAGCAGCAGCTGTAATCACAAATTTTACCTGTTAAAAGGTTCATGAGGCCCTGGGGAGAAGCAGCTGTAATAGCCCAAGAGCTTCATCTCAGAGGTGCGATTACTGCCCGGCAGGAGTTAATGGGGAAGCAAACTCAGTGATAGACAGAGGCAGGATGAGCCCAGGTACACGTGTCTGTGCGAGGAGCGGCGACCGATTACTCTCTCTATGGGTGAGCAGCTTCTTTGGTGTTCCAGGACCTTAACAGCCAACCCCTGCCTCCTCCGTCTCCCATGCAGTAAAGTTAGTTCATTTTCAGACTTAATTCAGATAAATGCCCCTGGTTATCTCCATGTGGATAACCCCATAGTCACAATTTTCCTATCTGCTTGGCCTCTTCTTTTTCCCTCTTTCCTGTGTTTTTTTGCATATTGTTTTATTCCCCTTTTATTGCCGTTTTTCTCTTCCCTGTTCTGATTTCATCTGTTCCTTTCCTCTTCCTCTCTCTTCCCTTCTTTTTCACACCGTCACCCACCCTCAGTAACTCATTCCTTTAGAAAGCAGCAGCCTCGCCCCTTTCCTTAGAGGTGCCTTATTGCTGGCACCTCCAAGCAGGAAACTGCTAAAATTGCAGAGGAATTGCAGAAGGAAGGCAAGTTATTACCCCCTGCAATTTCCCAGCACCCCAGTAAATGGCAGCTCTATGAGATGAAAGGCACACGGGTCACCTTCAAACCTCGGTAAGGTCTCAGCAGCCCATTCTTGCTTCACCGCTGCCTTGTGATGCTGTTCAGCGTGTCTGTGAGTTGAACGTGGACCCGTGCTAAAGAGAAGCATCATTTTAGAGCTAAAAGTTCTTTGCTATAAGTGCTAAGAGTTGATTTTTACAGCATTTAAGACTTTAGGATGAACTATCATGAGAAATCCACGTGGTCTCGTCTAACGGGACCATCTGACCCATCTAAATCACCTCGATGTAAGCACTGGAGATGTTCCTCTTGCTTGTCCCGTTAGAAAACACACCCTTGATGGGCCCTCCCCTGAACAAGCTGTACCAGCACATCTCTGACTTGTCTTTTATTCCTCCTTCTGTCACCCTTGCCATCTTTCAGGAAAGAATTTCCATTTTAATTGGACCAAAATAGTGGTTTTTTTAATCCTTTACGTGTTTTGGTGAGTCAGAAACTTCCTGGGCTCATTTGCCATTAGGTAAAACTCACATCCGGCCAGTGAATATCTGGCAAAACAGGATATTTTGCCATCATCCCTAAAAACCTGACAGCGTAATGTCCAGGGCTGCCCCAACCAGCATTTCCTGGAAGCCCTTCACTTAGGATTTACTTTCCCTTAACTTTAACCATCTAAAAGCCTCAACACAGACTTTTAGGTGAAATTAATTGTGATTAATCCTGCTTTTTGTTTCTGCAGCAAAAAAAAAATGCGGCAATAGTGCTGAATAACTAGTGATTTTTCCCTCTCCTTCATGTCCTTCTGGCAGGGTTGAGGTTTGGGTGCAAGGAGATGCTGAGCTTTCATTCATATATATGTATCTCTCATATCTATTTCATATATATATATTTCATTATGTATATATATATACAGATTTATATCTATTCTATATTAACATATATATTAAGATATTCACCAGAGCCACACTGCAGTGCTCTCACTGTGTGGTTCAGGGAATCACTGCTGTACACAGAGATATCCAGCAGTGAGGAAGATCATCATCTTTACAACAGCAAGTAGATAATTTACCGTTGCTAATATGAAGAAGAACAAACCATGCCAGTAACTATTTATACAAGCTTTATTGTGTGTGCCTTAAAAGTTTATCAGCCTAAATCGTGAGCACTGCAAATATCACCAAGTGGCAGGTTAACGTGTAGACATTAATGGGCATTAATAATGGTTTTATTCCAATCAGGTATATTAAGGTACAGTAAGTATTGCTGGTGTGTTACTCGGGCACGGCTGGGGCAGGGAGGCATTTGAAGTCCAAAGTTGCAATATTTTAGGTGGGTTTTATTTCTTTTAAATGGCAGAAAATTAATTGCTTTAATAATCACAGAATCACAGAACCCCAGCCTGGTTTGGGTTGGAAGGGGCCTTAAAGCTCCTCCAGTTCCAACCCCTGCCATGGGCAGGGACCCCTTCCACTAGAACAGCTTGCTCCAAGCCCCTGTGTCCAACCTGGCCTTGAACACTGCCAGGGATGGGGCAGCCACAGCTTCTCTGGGCACCCTGTGCCAGCGCCTCAGCACCCTCACAGGGAAGAGCTTCTGCCTAAGAGCTCAGCTCAGTCTCCCCTCTGGCAGGTTAAAGCCATTCCCCTTGGCCTGGCCCTACAGGCCCTTGTCCCAAGCCCCTCTCCAGCTTTCCTGGAGCCCCTTTAGGCACCGGAGCTGCTCTAAGGTCTCCCCTTCAGGAGCCTTCTCTTCTCCAGGCTGCCCCAGCCCAGCTCTCTCAGCCTGGCTCCAGAGCAGAGCTGCTCCAGCCCTCACAGCATCTCCATGGCCTCCTCTGGCCTCGCTCCAACAGCTCCACGTCCCTCTTGTGCTGCTGCCCCAGAGCTGGATGCAGTGTTATGATCATTATTATTGTTGTTGTTGTTGTTACTATTGATACTATATAATGTTAGGTGCTCAGAAGGATGCTTTTTCCCTTCCCACAGGAAGATGTGAATTCAGATGATGGCTCTGTGCTCCCAGGAAGTGTTAGAGCCAGGAGATCTGCTGAGCACAAGACACACAAGGTAAGCACCCCATTGGACTTGCCTATGTGCCATCAGTGTGATCCAGGAGGAAGAGGTGACCTTCCCTTGTTGGTTCCATTACAGATTCATCCTCCTGGTGCCTCGGGAGCTCGGAAATCACTGCCTGGATCTGTGGTGAGTGAAGACCCCATGCAAGGCTGTCTTGTATGGACACAAGGGGAATGCTGCAAAGTCACAATGAATGTAGAGGGTGGGGTGAAAAGTTAGTGATAGATATGAATAAATAAACCAAGAAAGAGCTGCTGCAGAAGCATCTTTCTTGCCAGAGCAGATTGTTCTCCCTGTATCTGGCAAGGGCCTTGGAAACAGAAGTGGGGAAAATCAAACTCAGTCAATGAGGGAACGTAATAACCTCGTTCATGGTGAAAGCAGCATAAGTGAAGGGTGTTTTGTACCCTGAGAGCTTAGAGGATATCTGTATGTGTGTTTAAATGTGTAAAGTATGTTTATAAACACATCTCTGATGTACCTGCATCATTACATTGTCGACTTTAACACAATATCCCAGGAATGGGAAGTGCAAAGAGTTGATTTTCACAACATTTAAGAGTTCTGGATTTAAGGATTCTGAACAGATTTCCCCCAAGTTTCAATGAATTCCTTGAAAACCAGTGAGTGGCCCCTCACCCTGCATTCCCAGGGGAATGGCAGCACTGAGCTGAGCTCATCCACACCATCCCTCATAGCTCTCCATGAAGGGACAGGGTTAAGGTCCATTGCCAAAAGCCTGGTTCTGAGGCATTTCTTGGCTCATGGTTTCACGGTTCATTTCTTGGTTTCCTGGCAGCCCATCTGCAATGGGCAGCACCAGCTCTTAGATGTCCCATCCATGCTGTAGCAGGTCAGAAGGAGCCTGGAAGCCACCCCATATCCAACCAGAAGCCTTTCAGTGGGGTTCTTGTGATCCCGTGGCTTCCCTGTGAGATGCCTCCAGCCTCTCCAATTGCTGCCTAACATCTTGCTGCTCAGAAGTGTCTTTTCCATGACTCAAGGGCAGAAATTTCTCCAACTGCTCTCACACTTTCCTCCTTTCTTTTCCATTCAAGGCATACCTAGGGCCTCATCAGTGGAGGAGAATCAAGGTACAGCATCATGTCATACTCCTCTTATTGCAGCTGCACACAGTGAGGATGTTGCTGGTCCTTTCTCCTAACACATCACATCCCAACCCCATTCCATATGTGCATTTTGTCCTTACAGAAGGAGGGAAATGGCCCAGCAGATCCACCCTCCCTTGGCCAAAAGGTCAGTGCTTTTGCTTCACCTTTTAATGCTGATACCAAACAGCACCTGAAGGGAGGCAGGATAGTGATCATCTCCCAGAGCAGATTCATCTGGTGGCCGAGGAATCACTGGTGCCAGTAGATTCAAGAGGTAGTAATCAACAGTTTTGGCCACTGGCAATGAGCAGACCTTCCCTGGGACACTGGCACAGGGTGCCCAGAGAAGCTGTGGCTGCCCCATCCCTGGCAGTGTTCAAGGCCAGGTTGGACACAGGGGCTTGGAGCAACCTGGTCTAATGGAAGGTGTCCCTGCCCATGGCAGGGATTGGAGCTGGGTGAGCTTTACGGCCCCTTCCAGCCCAAACCATTCTATGACTCCAGGCTTGAACTTTTCATAGATGATCCAAAAGTGGGGTTTTGGGGATCCTCAATAGTTTTGTCCTCCGTGGACTTCTCTGTCTCCCCTAAACTCATTGCATCCTTTAACATCTGCAGTATCCTGAGGCAGCGAGACCCTCAGCTTACCACTCATACCTGCAAAATGTATTTTCTCTTCCTGCATTTCCACTGCACAAGATAGAAGGGATGGCATCAGGGACATCCCCAGTCTGGTTGGGGTTACAAGTGGTGGAAATGAGGGGCTCCTCCAAAGTTGTTTGCCAAAAGCTGATGCAGGAAAGAGGACAGCACCCATCTGGTCTAAAGAGGGAAGGAAAAATTCCTTGCGGTGATGCACGTTTGCAATTGAAAGAGTTGCCTGTTGTTTTCCAGGGAGAAATGGGAGCTCCAGGAGTCCAGGGAGACAAAGGAGAAAAGGTAGTGATGGTGTTTTCTCTGCCTGAACCTCTGAGACCAGGAGAATGCTCTGGGTTTGGAAAAGGAGAGGCAGCTGGGAATGTGCTGATGGAGATAACATTCAGGTGTATGGGAGACTGTGCCCATATAAATTGGGATTGCCACAGTTCCACCTTTATCCCTGAATCTGGCTGTGTGTTCCTGTTCCTCCCCTTAGAGCAAATGGAAAAATCCAGGAGGCTTTCCTGATGCTCCTTTTCCGCTGGATCCACGAACTAAACCAAGTGACATGCAAAAGCCAGCCCTGGCACCAGGACAGGGATGGAAGAAGGGCCACACAAAACACTGTTTCATGGACACTTCTAGCAGCAAAGGCTTATAGGGACCTAATAGCAGATCTGGGGTGATGGGACCCAGATATTCAAGAGGAAAACAAGGCAGGTTGCTGTTGAAAAGCACAGCCTGATGGGGAAGGGGTACTTTGCATGGGCTACCCTTTAACCACCTTCGTAGTGGAGAGTCCTGGGTTATACAGGCATGAGGAGGGATGGAGAGAGCTGGAAGGTGGATGGTTTTTGTCTTGCAGGGGCAGCCTGGGGAGATGGGAGAACCTGGAGCAAAGGTGAGCATCAGCAGCTGGAGCAGGACAGCGTTACCAGCTGAGGGGCCCAAATCCAGCAGTGCAGATTGCCATAGGAAAGTCCATATTGACTGGGTCAATCCAGTTCTCCATCTCCTCATGAGCAGTGTGGCTGTGTGTGAGGGCATTTGCCTCTTCCCTAGGCACATAGCTACTGCCTGTCTCCCCAGGGGAAAAGAGGTGGAGGTCAGAGGGTCCGGTTGCTCTGCCTACGAGAAGGCCACGAGGATGAGCAGGGGCTGGAGCAGCTCCCATATGGAGCCAGGCTGAGAACATGGGGGCTGTTGAGCCTGGAGAAGAGAAGCTGCGTGGAGACCTCAGAGCAGCTTCCAGTGTCTAAAGGGGGCTACAGGGATGCTGGAGAGGGACTCTTCATCAGGGACTGTAGTGATAGGACAAGGGGTGATGGGTTCAAACTGAAACAGGGGAAGTTCAGGTTGGAGATAAGGCAGAAGCTCTCCCTGTGAGGGTGCCGAGGCGCTGGCACAGGGTGCCCAGAGAAGCTGTGGCTGCCCCATCCCTGGCAGTGCTCAAGGCCAGGTTGGACACAGGGGCTTGGAGCAAGCTGCTCTAGTGGAAGGGGTCCCTGCCCATGGCAGGGGTTGGAACTGGAGGAGCTTTAAGGTCCCTTCAACCCAAACCATTGAGTGATTCTATGAGCACAGCTGGAAGCCTTTGTTCTTGCTCAGGGCTGCACTGAGGTGATAACTTCACACGGCTTCTTGCACAAGCTTGGTAACTCTCTGTTTATTTCATAGGGCACCAAGGGAGAAAGAGGTGAAAATGGTCAAAAGGTAAAGAACAATGCTGGTGCCACAGTCAGGGGGGTCTCATACACTCCGGGAGCTTGCCTGCTCTTTTTGCCCCCCTAACCTTTCTGTCTCAGGGAAAGGTGTTCAGGTAACCTCCCGAGATGTGGGATCAGTGGCCAGCCACTCACTAGGGACCTGGTGTCTCGCTGTTGATGAGGGAGGGACTCAGATCACATGGACAGAGCACCTACCTCATAAATGAGTAATGTCAGAAGATGGGAGGCTCGTCTAGAGTCTTCTGATACCATCTCCAGTAATATAATATTTCATCCCTGCCCATGGCAGGGGGTTGGAAGTGGATGAGCTTTAAGGTCCCTTCCAACCCAAACCATTCCATGATTCTATAATATTCCTGCAACTCAGTTCCTTCTTTTCTAGAGCTGTTTAAATGCTCTCAGGAGCTTTTTGTCTCCCGGTTGGATAAGACTTCACATCATCTAGAGCAGATGTGATGGTCAGTGAGGGCTCTGTAGAAACCCTCAATGTAGGATAAGCTATGAGGGGCTTCAGGGCATGAAGCAAGCTCTCATTCTTATGGGCCTACAGTCAAAGGAGTGATCCTAATTTCTTCACAGGGAGAACCAGGAATTGGGTTCAGAGGTCCTATTGGTCAGGCTGGGCCACCTGGACTTAAGGTAAGCCTTTCTTCTCTTCTATATAGGATCTCACTTGGGTTTTTTCCAGGTCTTTCCCTTTGTAGTCCTTGCTTTCCACCATTGGATGTGGAGCATAGATCTGTCTGTGGCTACAAAGATAAAGCACTAAAGCCAGTCCCAGCCTGGGATGGCAAACACCATCATATGTGTCTGGGACAGAATGAGTGCTCTATGCCCTCCAAAGGGGCATTTCAAAACAGGTGAGGTCCAGAGGATAAACATTATAGAATCATAGAGTGGTTTGGGTTGGAAGGGACCTTTAAAGGTCATCCAGTTCCACCCCCCCCCTGCAATGAGCAAGAACATCTTCAACTAGATCAGGCTGTGAAATATGGCTGTGAAAAATCCAGGGAATTTCTGTCTCAGCACATAAGTGTTTCTGTGATCCCTTGGGATGCTGCAGGTCTGCAGGGCTTGAACTCACTGGAGAGCTCTGAAGGTCTGCAGATAGGGTCTCCCTGCTTAGAAAGTCATGGTACAGCCCTTTCATAGAATCAGTTAGGTTGGAAAAGACCTTTAAGATCATCAAGCCCAAGGACTCCAGCCCTAGGACCTCTGTTATGGACCAGTGATTGAGGGTTGTCCTGGTACTGGTGTTTTGTGTATGGTCATGTGAATTCAACGGGACACCCCTGGCTTTCTCCAGGACCTTTAGGGGGGCAGTTAATGCCACCTAAGACCCAAATTCCTTGTGATCCACTCAACAGGGGGAGCCAGGGGCCCCAGGATCTCCAGGAGCTCAAGGCATCCAGGGCATTCGTGGCAACCCCAGCATCCCAGGGTCACAGGGAGACAGAGGGGCTCCAGGTTTGCCTGGGGTGCCAGGACAGAAGGTAGGTGACGTGAGGGGACAACGTGTGTTGTGTCAGCCACCCTATGGTGAGAACAATGATAACCCTATTGAGACTGTCTGTGCTGGGTGTCCACTGTGGGTCAGGCTCCCACTTATCCAGGTCTCCTGTATAGGCCTATATGTAGAGCGTATGTAGTCTATATGTAGTCAGGGAAGCAGGAACAAAGCCTGGTTGCAGAAGGAGAGGTAACAACGTTGATTAGACCAACTGATGTTGTTAGGGAATAAACAGGCCAAGAGATTTGGTGCAGGGGGTATGTCCTTCAAGAGGAAAGGAGGGAAAGGGAAAGGGAAGGGAGAGGAGAGGAGAGGAGAGGAGAGGAGAGGAGAGGAGAGGAGAGGAGAGGAGAGGAGAGGAGAGGAGAGGAGAGGAGAGGAGAGGAGAGGAAAGGAAAGGAAAGGAAAGGAAAGGAAAGGAAAGGAAAGGAAAGGAAAGGAAAGGAAAGGAAAGGAAAGGAAAGGAAAGGAAAGGAAAGGAAAGGAAAGGAAAGGAAAGGAAAGGAAAGGAAAGGAAAGGAAAGGAAAGGAAAGGAAAGGAAAGGAAAGGGAAAGGAAGGAAAGGAAAGGAAAAGGAAGGGAAACGAGGGAAAGGGAAAGGAGGCTGGGAAGGAAAGAGGTGAGGATAGCACAGGAGATGTCAGCAAGGGGTTTGGGGGTCTGTAGCCCCTGGAAACAGAGGAAGCAATGGGTAAGTCTTATTTCAGGGACACGGAGACTTAGCTGGAGGTGGGGTGGTGGACAGCAATTCAGGTCTCCGTGTAGCTGGAGTCCCCTCTCCTCAACAACAAGAAACCCACACAATGAGGCTATTCCAGAGCACCTGAGGGCACCGGCTCCTGCTCTCTGTGTGGATGGGGAAAGCAGAACCTTTCCCATCAGGGTGTTCTCCTCCTTAAAGGGTTTTGTTCTCAAGGGGGAGCGTGGGAAGAGAGGCCGGAATGGATTTGCTGGACGCCCGGGACCAACAGGATCCCCAGGAAAGGAGGTGACTTCTGTACCTTGCCCCTGTGTCTTCTGAGCAGCAGAGGGATGGCTGGTGGTGAGGTTGAGGCCCTGGGACTGGGCTGAGAGTGCATTCACCCTCGTGGGACACCAGGACAGGAGAGCATTGAGAATTGCAAAGCAAAGCCCTTTCTGTTTTGTTTTTCTTGCCCTACAGGGGATTCCTGGGACACCCGGACCCAAAGGCAACAAGGTCAGTGCCAATCTGCCAGGGTGGAAATGGGAGAGCCCACTGCCCTCCCCTGGCTCCTTATCCCTGACCCCATCCAGCCACTTCATCCTTCTTTCTGCCTTATGCCCTTCTTCCCAATGGTTGCTGGAGCATCCTTCAGAGAGAGCAGCAGCAAGTCAATGGAAGTGACTCTATGACTTAAATCATGGCCAGACTAATCAGCAACCATGTGATGTGGTGTCCTTTCTCCAAGTGAGACCTCTGGGCTTCTCTGTTCTGCAGGGAGAAATTGGCTTTGGAGCAGCTGGACCAAGAGGACCTCACGGACTGCCTGGCCCTCAGGTAGGTCCCTATATAAATGCTCCTGGCTTGGCTTCTTGCAGCCTACCCTCTTTTGGAGGCAGCTTTATAGCATCACTTCCACTCACCCATCTTAGAAGATGCCTAAAGGGCTGATTTCAGACCCCTCAATTTTTCACCAGCCAGATTTGGAGGTGATGGACACTGGTTCATCAGGAGCTGGAACTGGCACAGACCAGAATCTGTCCAATAGGTTGCAATTAGCATCTCCTCCACACCCTCAATCACTGCAGGCCACGCTGGCCAACTGCATGGCCAAGTGAATCCTGCCCCTTTGACTGTGTTGGCTGTGCTCTCACTGGCTAAATGGGAGTGCTGAAGGCGATAACTACACCCCAATATCTGCGTGTTTTAATCCCAGTGACTTGCTGAGGATCCACCTTGGGTTTGTGTGCTTTGGGGATGCTACCTGCAAGCTTGTTCCTTCAGAAACCTGCCTCTAGCTTCTTTATCCTCATTCCCATCTTCCCTCCTGTTCTCCTGGCAGAGGAAAACCAGCTCCCATCACTGGAGCAGCAGCATTCCCTTTTCCTCATGCTGCTGTGAAGTTTCGGTCTCTTTCTGGCAAAGCCCCTCTTGAGCTGTAATCAAAAGCCATGTTTCAAGTTGCTCCTTCTGTGCCTGTTGCGCAAATAAACTCATTTTATGCTGCAATCCATTTAGACAAACTCCACATCTGCCAGAGGAAGTGTTCAATGAGGCCGCTGAGACAAAACACTTACTGGGAATGTCACCAGCTGTGAAAGGTCTGGGGTGAAGCTTCATTATGTGGAGGAAATAATGAAATGATGTTTCTGCTCTTCTGACTCCAGTGTAAATCTAAAGTGAATCACAGAATCTCAAACTGCATTGGCTTTGCATGAGATCTAAATGGGCCTTGTAGGACAATGACAAAGTTTAGGCATCTTGAAGACATGTAAGTCTTGTAGGATTTACCTTGGGAGGTCGTAAAAGGACTTCATAGCCCCACCAGCACAGCTATACCTCATAGCAAGGTTTATAGGGAGCTAACAGTACACTTAAAGGGAGGCTCAGGACAAGGTCTGGCATCTGGAAACCACATCTGGGCGTGAAGATGAGCCTCACTTTAGTCTCCAAAGGTACGAGTTGCTGTTGAGCAGTTGACTGGTGGCCTCTTCTTTCTGAAAGTCAGTGGAATGAGTTTCCAGGTGAATTCCTGTCTGCCGTATTCATTGTGTGAGTCCTGCTGGGATCATGTTCAACAGGGAGATATCAATGTGCAGAAATGCTACTGAGCTCTCTGATAGCAGGGGTAAGCCTCTGTATCCCAGGGACATCTCACAGCTCTGTCCCTTGCCTTTGTCGGAGGTAAGTACATCTTGGGGAGGGACAGACCAGGTCATCCAGCTTCAAACAGCTTCTTCTGAGCTGGTCCTACCAGGACCTCTCTATACCAACAGAAGGAAGAGGCACCTTTTTGGTGTGGTTTATATGATGCCAAATGAGATGCAGATTATCTCACAAATGCCTGTTTCTCTCAGGGGCTGAGGAGAAGCTGAGGCTTGAAGCTTCAACCTGACCAAAACATTATTCTCTAAACACCGCAGTGTCTACCGGCAGTGACATGTGGCTGATCTCAAGCCCTTTAGGCTGTTTGATCCAGATCCATAGGAGCATTATGGCTCCTAATCCTAATGGAGATACAAGTGAGGAGGTTGGACAACTCCTTTGAGGATCTCGGCTTCTGCTTAATTCCTGTTGTCCCCAGTGGGATGGCTTGCAGAGTTGAGACAGTGTGTGTTGCATTTCTTTTTTGCTGATGTCCATCACTACCCTTCTCCATCCTAACAGGGTGATGAAGGCATCGTGGGAATCCGGGGTCCTCCTGGCGTAATGGTGAGTGGTAAAATAGAATAAAGGGGGGATTTCTGGTGTCCTCAACATAAAAAGGACACAGAGCTGTTCAAGCAAGTCCAGAGGAGGCCTTGAGGATGCTCAGGGGCTGGAGCAGCTCCTGGATGGAGACAGGCTGAGAACATTGGGCTGTTGAGCCTGGAGAAGAGAAGCTGTGTGGAGACCTCAGAGCAGCTTCCAGTGTGTGAAGGGAGCTACAAGGATGCTGGAGAGGGACTCTTCATCAGCGACTGGAGTGACAGGACAAGCAAGGGGTGATGGGTTCAAACTGAAACAGGGGAAGTTCGGGGTAGAGATAAGGCAGAAGCTCTTCCCTGTGAGGGTGCTGAGGCGCTGGCACAGGGTGCCCAGAGAAGCTGTGGCTGCCCCATCCCTGGCAGTGTTGAAGGCCAGGTTGGACACAGGGGCTTGGAGCAAGCTGCTCTAGTGGAAGGTGTCCCTGCCTGTGGCAGGGGGTGGAACTGGATGAGCTTTAAGGTCCTTTCCAACCCAAACCACTCCATGACTCTATGATTCTGTGATTTTGCAAGCCATAGAGTGTGATTTTCATACCCTTAGCATTAACAGAGGCAGCCTCCAACTCTCAGACACCATAAGGGAAGGGTTGCTCCCGGAGGGCTCTTCCAGGTGGAGGTGATGGGGATCCCCAGATGAGAATCAGCCCTTCAGGGATGAGATCCGGGGGTGAAACCTGGCACTGGAACCACCCTTGGTCTGGGGAATTTCATAAAGGCCCATCCTGTTCGTAATAACAGATTCACTCCGATAGAGAAAACAGCCTAAGGAGAGTAGAGGCTCCTGTGCTGATCCTACCAGTAGCTTCTCCATGGTGGAGCCCATCCTTGAAGCAGCTCTGCCTGTGAGTGTTGTCTGCTCTTTCCTAACACCTTCTCCATGCTAGCATTTATCTTCACATGTTGTTTTATGTTCCTGCAGGGTGTGAAAGGCTTCCCAGGTCCAAAAGGCGAAAGGGTAAGTAACAGTCATCTTATCTACACAGTGCCTTGGAGCAAGGCACCATTGTGGGAGCCTTTATCTGCAACAGCACACACTGATGATGCCCCTGTTAAACCAGTGGGGATAATCCAGGCATTTTATGGAGTGGACTGGGAGGGGACCTCAATCAGTGTGTAGTGACATTAGCAGTCACTAATGCCCTGTAATGGCTGGGCTGAAATAAGGCACGTGCTGTCTTTATGCATGCCTAGGTAGTTTGGAATGGAAATTTGGGAGTTTGGGCAGAAGGTGACCCCAGGTATAATCTGGTTAATCCCAAAATGTAGAGGGTTAGGGGAAGAAGGCTAGAGAGGACAATGAGTGCCCAACAGGCAACACATAACCTTTCATTCTCACCGATGAGCGCGAATCTCCTTGGTCTCCTGCTGCATCCCACTTGCAACCCTAGGAAAGTGCAGTACTGAGAACTGCATCCCAAATGTAAGGGATTATAAAAAACTTCCAGGAACAGCTGCTATTCCATACACTTACAGTAAAGCATGCCAGATTTGAGGTTGAAATGTGGGAAATCCTGTATTATATAGGATGCCATCCCACCCTAGATGCAGTGTATGAACATGCCTGCAGCATGGAAGTGCTACATCCCATTGGGAGGTTGAAATCCAGCAGCAGCTACACATTGTGGCTGTGCTGAGCATAAAGTCAGGCAAATCACTTCAGTTTTCTGGGTCTTTATTTGTTGTCAATGCAACAGATTCTAGTTGTATGGATGTAGAGTGCCCAGAGGAGCTGTCTTCCAGCATTGATAGAGCTTAGTGGCTTGGAGTGTGAATCAGTGGACTGAGCAACACAAGAAGAGTTGTGTTAAGGCATAAAGGTGTAATAAGGGAATCGCTCAACGTCTTGTTTTTTTTTCCTGTGTTCAGGGTGATCGGGGACTTCTGGGACCCAAGGGAGAAAGAGTAAGAACATTCCAGATTGTGACTTTCTGGGACAGGTGGGGTAAAAGGTTTTTATTCAGGATTTTATAGTTACCAGTGATCAGGTGGACAGTGAGCAGTTATTTAAATGAGTCAGACATCATAGAAGGTAAAGATGTAAATAGTAAATAATATTTATATGTGCTTTCAAATATTATAGAATCCCAGACTGGTTTGGGTTGGAAAGGACTGCAAAGCTCATCCAGTTCCAACCCCTGCCACGGGCAGGGACCCCTTCCACTAGAGCAGCTTGCTCCAAGCCCCTGTGTCCAACCTGGCCTTGAACACTGCCAGGGATGGATATCTGGGGTCTTAATGGCTTTATAAGTATTCATATCATTACATGTGGGTGAGCACAGTCCACCCAGCATAGAGCACTGAGCAAGGTTCCCAGATGATGGGGTGCAAATGCCCTTCATTGAAGAGGACTTTCTACTTATTTCCACTTATTTCTACTGATTTTCACTTTCAATCCATGGTGTTGTGTGCAGTACGATCCATGTGCCTGGATCAACATGTCATTGCCAATGTTATGTCCAGGATTTGAGGCTCAGGGACTCGTGTTCTTCTGTGTGCCCCTTCTCAGGCATCTGGCCAGCTCTAGTGTGAAGATGATTTTCCTTTTATTAGGATTTTCCCTTGTTGCAACTTGTCCTTTCACTGTGTGCCTCCAAGAAGAGCCTGGAGAAGAGAAGCTGCGTGGAGACCTCAGAGCAGCTTCCAGTGTCTGAAGGGGGCTACAAGGATGCTGGAGAGGGGCTCTTCATCAGGGACTGTAGCAATAGGACAAGGGGTGATGGGTTCAGACTGAAACAGGGGAAGTTCAGGTTGAAGATAAGGAGGAAGTTCTTTACTATGAGGGTGCTGAGGCGCTGGCCCAGGGTGCCCAGAGAAGCTGTGGCCGCCCCATCCCTGGCAGTGTTCAAGGCCAGGTTGGACACAGGGGCTTGGAGCAAGCTGCTCTAGTGGAAGGGGTCCCTGCCTGTGGCAGGGGTTGGAACTGGATGAGCTTTGAGGTCCTTTTCATCACAAACCATTGCATGATTCTATGATCCATCCTCTCTACATTGTACACCCATGAAGGTAGCAGAAGACAACTCATAGGTGCCCCACTCCTTTTCAAGTCTCCACCACTTTCAACCCACTTTATTAATCCCATCCTTGCACTGAATGCTCTGGATTGAGCTTGGGTTTTGATGGGATCCTACAAAGAAACAGGAAAAAATAAAGTAATTTTGGCCACTATTTGCTGGGACACAGAAAGGTTTCCTGTGAATTAATGGAGAAAGAAAATTGCCACTGATTCTGCTATAAGCAGCTCACCTAAAGCATCCAGTGATCTTAAACAGCCTGAGCTGGCTCATAGCAGGTAATGTGGAAATAACTCCCTGAGCAGTTCTAGATAATGCAGAGAAACTGCTGAACTCCTGCCCAGTGTTTTGTTAACTTCCTTCCTGGCTGCAATGCCTTGTTAGAAAATGAGGTTTAGAAACCCTACATGACTATTCTGCCTTTGAGTCATGCAGTATGAAATGATTAAGGCCCATTTGTCTCCGAGGAAGTTACTTGCAAAAAGGGACTTGCTCTAGAGATGAATCAATTCTGAATCCGCTTCATGAAGATGCCCCAAAACACTTTGCAAGCTGCAGGATTGTTTAATGCCGTTTTCAAAGAATGGTTAATAAAAGATAAGGTGGAGCACAAGATAGAACAGAAAAGGGGAGGGGGGGGATAACTGGCTTCGTTTTGTTTCACCTGATTGCAGCTTAACTTTCTTTCTGCTTCTCCCTTGATCAATACAGGAGTAACTGTGAAATCCAGGCCCTGTGCTGTGTATTGGGTTAAGCTACAGCGTCTTTATTCTCCTTTCTGTTCTCAAAATTGATTGAACCCATTCCTGTGTCCTGAAAGACCCTCCTGAGCAGGGAGACAGGAGGGTATATTAAGCCAGAATTTAGTCAGGATCCTATGGTGATGGTTGGATAAACTGCAAGAGATTGTCTAAGTCTGGGGAATATCGGTTGTTTTGTGGTTGTTAAGACACCAGCAGCAAAGCACTGTCACCCTGAATGGGGATGCTTGCGACACTGAAGAGAGCTGGTGTAAAGGGAGCCAAATGGGCTACAGTTGCCCATCAGAAGGTGGCTTCAGCCCTTTTCCCTCTGTACTATAGACAGCATCACCACTTTGGAGACACAACCATTTCTTGCATAGGAGTAGCTTTGTCTACACTCTCTGAGGAGCAAAATGTCCCTCCTCAGCTGCTGGGCTGATACATAGACTTGGCAATGATGTGTCTGTGGGGTTACTGTGTGCCTGTAGCTACTGGATGACAGTCTGGGGGTCTGACCCTCCAAAACGTCCCTCTGAGGAGTACCCTAAGTGCCAGTCCTGTTCCTTAGCTCCAACTGTGTATCTATAAATCAGGACACCACGAGCAGACCCCTTCACCATCCTGCCTATGGCCAGCTCCCACACCTGGGAGGCGATGGCATCCTCGACATCCTGAGTGACGCACAGTGACAACAAAGCCAAGCCACCATGTCAGATATGAATCAATCCACCACTGACAGCCTCAGATCAGGAACTGAACCTCAGGGTCATGCCATGCACAGCTCTATTTCCAGCCATGACGTTTAGACTGGAGTAATGCCACTGGACCCCAACAGTTTTTGGAGCAAGAGGTCACTGTCAAACCTCAGGACTTGTTTTCTGTGCATCATCCAGCTTTTAGTTAAGGGCAACTGTGGAGCACACATGCCTTTCCCAGCATAGGGACCATAGTTTAGGCAGTGCTCACCCATTCCAGATGTTTTAATGACATTTTGCCCATCGTAGCAAAGGCAGTTCCGTCTAGTGGGACCCATGAGTTCATGTATCAGCGGGTGCCTACATCTCCCTGTGTCTCCTTTCTCTAGGGTGAGCCCATGACTATTTTTGGACCCCAGGGCTATAAAGGCAGTAAAGGAGATCCTGTAAGTTTGACTTTTATTGACTATTTAAGTTGTACCTTCCCCACTATTGGCATCAGCATCAAGCACAGCTTGAGATAAGCACTGAGCGGTAGCACTTGAGTCCTTCCAGGAGAGAGGCACCATCCACTAATCCCTGTCTTACCTTTCAGGGGGAACAGGGCCTGCCAGGTTTTGATGGAGACAAAGGAGAGAAGGGAGAGGATGGGCCTGTAGGAGAAAAGGTATGAACCTCCCAATGCAACTGAGAGACACAGCAAAAGGTCACTGGTGGTGGGATAGCTCTGCATTCTCCCTTCCCTTGTGCCTGCTGGAAAACACAGTGCAAGGGCACACTCACAATCTCTTACCAAAGAAAGGGAGAGGAGGATGCTGGGCTGGAGTTTGGGAATGTGATACACATCCAGTTTAGCAAGTGACAAGTTTTGGGAGCACATCTGCAGTACAGATGTGGTGACCATTCAATTACTGCAGCACTGTAAGAATCCCACGTCTCCCTCTCCCTCCACAAGCTGGCTGTGCTGCTTCAAACCCTGCAGCTCTGGTGGCATTAAGGCTTGGTTGGCTCCTCTGTTCCTCTTCTTCACACAGAGCTGTCCCCTGGGTGGTGGCAGAGCAGGTTGCCACTCCTCCATCTGCTTTTGCTCTTTGAGGTCTCAACCCATCATCATGATGCTGGGAGGAATCACGTAACTCTCCCACTCTCAGACTGAGTCATGGATTAAATCTCCATGTACTAATCATACCTATTTTCATACTACGTTAATGCTTTTTGCTCCAGAAGCCTGACCCAGGATGAGGACTCTGCTGAATAAAATACAAGTATCTACAACAGCAGCAGCCCTGTCCGAGCTGGACATCCAGCTCCTGGAGGACCTGGAGCACAAAGAGGGGGCTGGGCTCTGCTCCCAAGGAACAAGGGATGGGACAAGAGGAACCGGCCTCAAGCTGCACCAGGGCAGGTTTAGATGGAGCTGAGGAGCGATTCCTGCCCCAGAGGGTGCTCAGGCATTGGAACAGGCTGCCCAGGGCAGGGCTGCAGGCACCGGCCCTGTAAGTGCTCACACACCGTGGAGACGAGGCCTCAGTGCCATGGGGCAGTGGTGGCCTTGGCAGTGCTGGGAACGGTTGGATCGGATGAGCTTAAAGGGCTTTTCCAACCCAACTGATTCCGTAATTCTGTTTCCCATGGGGACCTGTATAATCAGTGTAGTTCTGGGTAGGAATTGCGTGACCCAGTGTGGGCATCTCCTGTGTGAAAGGGCAGCTCGTGTTCTTGCCTCGACTGATTGCACTGATCAGGTCCCCAGCTCCCATAAAGGAAACCTTTAGAGATGTTCCCATGGGGGGGTACTTGTTTTTTTAAGTCGGATGAAAGCCCATGCATGGTATCTTGTCAGTTTGCTTTCTAATAAGAAAATACTACGTGATCATCTAAGAACATTGGGGCTGTTGAGCCTGGAGAAGAGAAGCTGCTTGGAGACCTCAGAGCAGCTTCCAGTGTCTGAAGGGAGGGGCTACAAGGATGCTGGAGAGGGGCTCTTCATCAGGGACTGTAGTGACAGGACAAGGGGTGGTGGGTTCAGACTGAAACAGAGGAAGTTCAGGCTGGAGATAAGGCAGAAGGAGGTGATCCTGCCCCTCTACTCTGCTCTTGTGAGACCTCACCTGGAGCATTGTGTGCAGTTCTGGTGTCCTCAACACAAAAAGGACATGGAACTGCTGGAACAAGTCCAGAGGAGGCCACGAGGATGATCAGGGGACTGGAGCACCTCCCATATGGAGACAGGTTGAGGAAGTTGGGGCTGTTCAGCCTGGAGAAGAGAAGGCTGCGTGGGGACCTCAGAGCAGCCTTCCAGTACCTGAAGGGGGCCTATAGGGATGCTGGGGAGGGACTCTTCGTCAGGGACTGTAGTGACAGGACAAGGGGTAATGGGTTAAAACTGAAACAGGGGAAGTTTAAATTGGATATAAGGAGGAAATTCTTTCCTGGTAGGGTGGTGAGGCACTGGAATGGGTTGCCCAGGGAGGTTGTGAGTGCTCCATCCCTGGGGGTGTTCAAGGCCAGGTTGGATGAAGCCTTGTGTGGGATGGTTTAGTGTGAGATGTCCCTGCCCATGGCAGGGGGGTTGGAACTGGATGATCTTGAGGTCCTTTCCAACCCTAACTATTCTATGATTCTATGATAAGCTCTTCCCTGGGAGGGTGCTGAGGCGCTGGCACAGGGTGCCCAGAGAAGCTGTGGCTGCCCCATCCCTGCCAGTGTTCAAGGCCAGGTTGGACACAGGGGCTTGGAGCAAGCTGCTCTAGTGGAAGGTGTCCCTGCCCATGGCAGGGGTTGGAACTGGATAAGCTGCAACATCCGTTCCAACCCAAACCATTCTATGACTCTATGATTCTATCTCTTAAAGAAAGAACATCTCTCAGCCAAATATCTGAGTGACTTTGACAGAGCCCCAGGGTAGTATCTGCACCACCAGATTTTCAGGGAGGCAGCTCACCCAGAGGCATTGAGGCCGTTTTCTGCTTGTTTTCCTTCAATGCCTCTTTCTGGGCTCCAACTTTCTTACAGGACAAGTCGCTGAGGTTTCTGCCAAGCTGGTAGCTTCCTTCCCCAGCAGTGGCTGCCATGCAGACCTTTGGGCTCCCCGGGGCTGAAATCTGCCATAGAAACAATGCTTTTTGTCATCCTCTCTGTCATCTTCATGGGTTCTTCTTCTGGCCTCTCTTGAGGGGAAACAAATGTATTCAATGTGTATTTGACAAGGATTTTAAATTTTAGGGAGGCAAGGGTGAAGTTGGCTCCAAGGGAGTGATGGGGCTTTTTGGAGCCAGAGGACCAGTGGGACAGAAGGTGAGTACAGTGCTAAGGTATCCCCCCAGGAACCGATGTGTAAAATCACACAAGAATTGATGGGTAAGATCCTACCACAGTTTTAGTGCAGAATATACATCTGCATTCCCTCTCCAAGTGTTATGGGGCTACCAGAGAGCAGAAATAACTGCCCTTTTCTGGGAGGGCCCTCGAGATGTCTCCCATTCTGTAAAGCAGCAGCGTGCTCTGACAGCTTTCCTGGGCTAAAATGGGCATAATGACCCAGTGAAGTGTCAATATCCAGGTGTGTGATGTGGCTCCAAGCCCCAGTTATAGTCAACAGAGACGTAGGGCTCCATTCAGTTGCCCAGATGAGATGTTTGGGTTATTCCACTTGTCCCCTCCTTCAGCTGCTGCTGCAGAGGGGTCCCCAAAGGTCCCCTTGCCCCTCTTTCACAGCTGTAGGTATCTCCCACAGCAGTCCCCATTTCCAGAGGAAATGCAGCTCTTTGCCATGGTAACTCATCTCCACTTTCCTTCCAGGGGGAGCCAGGAGAACCAGGCTTGCCAGGCTCTGCTGTGAGTTGGAACATGTTTCTCTCTCTGCCTTTTCATTGCTGGTCTTCTCCCCACCACCGTGTGTGTGTGGGTCACAGGGTGGGATGAGGTGATGCTGGCTTGGTGCTGCTCCACAAAGCCCACGTTCAAAGAGGCTTTGGTGGGAAACCAGCCATGGGCATGGGGTACCACAGCCAAAGGTATGCTTTAATAGGTGGCATTTTGCATTAAGCAATGCATGAAATATGCATTTATTTACTATTTGTAATGCCTTTAGTGCATTAGGGGCATTGCCAGACATGTTCAGGTAGGTTTAGAATTGCTACTGTAGGCTGTATATCCAATGAGAAATGTGAATGTCCTTAAGAGACTGGATTAGAAGTGGCTGTTCTCAGTGGGTGCATGTTGCTGGCCAGAGGGAACAGCTATGTTGGAGGATCTGGTTAATCTCTGAGTTCACCTTATTTCATGACGCATTTCAATTGGGAAAACAAAAAGCAAAGCAATTTTGGGTTTCAGAAACGTTCACATGCCTTTGAACTTCACCATTTCACCTGGAAGTGAACAAATGGTTCCCCAGCTTGTCCAAAGTGAAGAAAGTCCCGTCCCCCCACCCCGAGTTTTCTTTTTGTCTGGGAAAGGAAGGAATAGGAGGGTAGGGAACACCAAAAAGTGACTGGGACTTTTTCTCAGACCATGAAAATAGGAGTCTATGCAGTTGTTTGGTTGCAATAAGAAATATCAGTGTTTTTTATTCCCCGGTTATGCCTCTTTGTGTTTGAGTGGGGGATTCTTGGCAACTGTCTGTTGCTGTGAAAGTCCACAGCCCTTCAGAGCTGCCCACTGATTACTGCTCATGGCTGTGTAACTATTTACAAGCCCGTAATGCAGACTGGCAATTGTTACTGATTAAAAAGCCCTCATTCCATTAAGTATGTCAACCCCTGCCTAATTGCAATCAGCACTTTGCAGAGTGCTG
This sequence comes from Lathamus discolor, assembly GCF_037157495.1. Taxonomy (NCBI): domain Eukaryota; kingdom Metazoa; phylum Chordata; class Aves; order Psittaciformes; family Psittacidae; genus Lathamus; species Lathamus discolor. The sequence goes on from NC_088884.1 coordinate 6,159,446, forward strand.
TAAGACCTCAGCATCTGGCATCACTGCACGTAGGCATTGCACTGAAATTGCTCTGTAGGGAACGTCTGAATCCATAGGTGACAACCAGTAGTAGTGCAGGAGTAGAGCAAAGGCGTTTGTTGAGGCTGCTGAGTGGAAAGGAAGCGCAGGAGGAATCCACCGTCCATGGATATTTAGTGATAGGACCAGGGGAATGGCTTTAACCTGCCCGAGGGGAGACTGAGATGAGCTCTTAGGCAGAAGCTCTTCCCTGTGAGGGTGCTGAGGCGCTGGCACAGGGTGCCCAGAGAAGCTGTGGCTGCCCCATCCCTGGCAGTGTTCAAGGCCAGGTTGGACACAGGGGCTTGGAGCAAGCTGCTCCAGTGGAAGGGGTCCCTGCCTGTGGCAGGGGCTTGGAACTGGGTGAGCTTTAAGGTCCCTTCCCACACAAACCAGTCTGGGATTGATTCTGTGATGTGCTGTTTTCTACTAGCACCCACAGGCATCGACATGTAACACAGTTAACTACCAGAAAGTGGTATCTTGTCAACCAGTATTTGAGGAAATCCAAGTAATCTTTCTTTTGGAAATATTATGGGATGCTGCTGGTGTAGGTTGATGCTGTCTGTGCTGTGCTTGGAGCTAGATGAGATAATAGAGCTTGGGTTTGGTCCTTCATTGCATTTCTGAAATTGCAAAAGTCAGATCAGAGCTGGGGCCTTGTTGGAAGAGCTGTGATATACGACATCCTGGGCGAAACTCATCTGATGTCTGCTCTGTTCACTGCTCAGACTTGGTTTATTGACAGCTTTAGGGTACTCTTAGTGCATGATTCACATCATCTATTTCAGAAACCTGTGTTACGATGCAACATCCTGACGTGACTCGTTCTTCACAAACGGATGTCTCACTTTATCTTCTAAATACTTTGATTATTTTTCCCCCAAGTTATTCTGCAGATCTAGGCTGTCTCATGTATCATTCACCAAGTCCTCCCATTTTCTTGAAGACAGACACTATTTGGTCCAATCTACCTAAACCAGATCTGTCCTATGCGAAGTCATAAAGGTAATGAGGTAGCAGCTCTCATTTTCCTTTGACTCCCACTAATTCCCTCTTTCATATCCACAAATTGCCACCATCTCACTGCAAACATTTGCTGGTCCCTTTCAGTCCTGTTGAATTCCCTCTGAGTAATTTAACCAGCTTGTAGAAAGTCTCATCCAGTTACTCTTTTGAGCGGTGATCTATAGGAGTTCCCAACCAAGCTGGCAGCATTTGTGTCTTCTCCCTGTAACCATTACAATAGATCTAGTTGACTTTACAACTGGACCTCAAGGCACATGAGTGTATTCTTGATATTCAAGACACCTCCTCCTTCTTTTTCCTCGTTTCTAAAAGCTGCACTATTTTACAATGACATTCCTGCCATGCTTCACCCTTTTATATTCATGTTGCAATGTGTGTTACGCCTATTAAATCATCATCTTGATCAGATATTAAGGTTTCCAGCTCCCCTTCTTTATTTCCCATGCTTTGTGGATTAATACACAGGCAGATTAATCTATTTATTCTCCCTAAAGCAGTACCCCAGTCCCCCTCTCTTGCCATTACTCCCTATTTTGGGTTTCCTGGGTCTACAGTTACCAGTGTTCCTCGGCCCTCCCCATCCTCGTTTGCAGTCCTCCTCATTAGGTGTACAAGCTGAAGCTCAGAGATGATCTTCACCTCCTCTTGTGAGCTGGGCTCTGTATTTGGCCAGCAGCCTGTGGCTGCTACAGTGAAAACCAGACACCACTCTGAAGGGTCTGACACTAAGTGATCATCAAGGCCCTATAACCCAGAGTATGGTAGGGGTGAGAATGGCTATAACCAGAACTTTACAATAGATATTAAGAGCATAAGACCTTGAGGTATCCCAGCCCATGGCAGGGCGGTGGAACTGGATTATCCATTGGAAATGGATGAAACCATTCTGTGATTCTATAACCTCTTGATATAGGTAAGAGTGGTGGATAGACAAATCCGAAAGGTATCAACAAGAAAGGTCTGTCTCCCTCCCTCACCTGCACAGGAACTTGGGTGAATCCATATGGCACCCCAGTTCTCCTGCCTGCTGAGCAGGGGGCTGTTTTGAGACAGAGAAGAGGAAAGGTGCAGAGTGGGGTTCTGCCCCAGGCTTGACAAGAGGTGCATTTGGCCACTCAGAGTGGAAAAAGCCATCTCCTAAGAAGTTATTGCCCTGGGAGTGTGTCTTGATGCCTCCTGAGCACTTCTGATGAGTCCAGGCTGGCCAAAGGGAAGTTTATCAACCAGACCTTGTGGAATCTCTGCCTAGGATACCTTGGAGTCTTTGCAGGAGGGTCAGGTTGACCCATCTCTGAGATGTAGTGCCTGAGAATGAATGCACAGTATGGCTGTGAGGGCCAGTGACATCAAGAAAGGATTCTGAGGGGAGGATGCTCAGAACTGCATCAGGTAATCGTGAACAGGACAGTCTAGACAAAAGACACAGCAGGGAAGGGATAAAAACACAGATGAAACTCTGAGGTTGAGACTCCCAGCTAATTCATATGCATCATCCCATCAAATATTGAGCACGGAAGCCCAGGAGGTGGGAAACCTTTAATCAGAGGTTGCAGCCTACACCAGGGTTTGGGAATGCATCAGTCCTTTGATGTGCATCTTCAAACAGACTGATCCTTTCAGGGCATGCCTGGAGGCGATGTTTCTGCTGATGAGTTTCCCACTTTCCCCGGGTGTCCCAGCTAATTCCCCAGCTTGTTCATCTGAGTGGAAGTGAGAAGCCTGGAGACAAGGCAGGCTCCTCCCTGGCTCCAGCCCAAAGCTTCGCAGGAATTTGTGCCTGGAAGCATTGATCCTCGGCTGCTCCAAGATGTCTTTGCGTCAACAGGCAACGCTCAGCACTTATGACTAAGCCTCTGCGTTGCTCTGCCTTCGTGGTACCTGGTGCCTCTGCAGTTAAATGAAGTCTGTTCCAAGCAACACTTTAATAACAGAACCAAATAGCAAGAGCCATTTCCAGTACTCCAGTAATTGCCTTTAAACTACCGTTTGATGAGCTTTATTGCCCAGCAGAACATGGAATGTAAATTGGAGGGAACAAATCTTCATTCAGCTTCTTTCCCTTGCTTGGTCTCAGATGTTTTCCTCTTCCTCTGTCTGTTTCTTGGTTTTTTTCTTTCTATTCCATCTTTTTCTTGTCCTCGGTGCAGGTGGTCTTGAAAAGCATCACCCCTCTGACCTGCTTCCCCCACAAGATGAAGCAGGGACAGACCTGCTGTCATCTCCAAGCCTTATTATAAAACTCTTTGACCTGCTTCCCTTCCCAGCTGAAGCAGGGACAGACCTGGTGTCATGTCCAAGCCTAATTAGAAACCTTCTAGTTCATATGACAAAGTCTTTTCAGCCCATGATGAGTAGGAGTCCACCCACAGCAAGATAAGACCCAGGTCAAAAACTTGCTTATGATTACTGGACCAAGTAGGTATGGCTTAGACCCAGCTGCCTTTCAGCAGATATTGTGCACATATTGTGAGCTTAACTCTTCCTAAAGCCATTTGAGCTCCTTTCAGGTCAAGAGCAAGCAAGAAGCCTCTCATGGTCTAAGGCAGACAGAAAGAGTTGGACACACGCAGGTAAAGAAACACAGGAAAACAAGGAAAGGAGAGACCTTTTCACAGTAAGCACAGGGAAACAAGGAAATGTCTTTCCTTTCCTCATTTTCCTTCTCCACAAGACACTGGGGATAACCTAGAGAAATATTAAAGCAAATTTGGAAATCTCTATTTAGTGTCAAGTTCCTTCAGGATCAAGCAGTGCTCAAGAATAAGCTTTTTTAGCCCATCCCCTTGAATACAGGTGTATAAATCCCTGGCCAGATGGACCTGTACCCAGTTCACAGCTATCTCAAAACCATGAGGCACTTGTAGGTATCTTGGGCTGGTGAGGTTTAACCATCAAACCAAAAGGTTTATTACCTTCCTAGCAAACAAAGAAGCTCTGGTTAGCTGGGGTTTTATGGTCCATTTACTTCCTCAGATGGAACAATATATTGATCATGTGAATAAATAGTTACCACTAAATAAAGAGCTTGCACAAGATGTTTGTGCCTGATAGTGTAGGCAGAGCTTGAGGAACGTGGAGTTTTATACCTGGGAATGAGAAGGTAATGGATCTGTCCTTGTGGTCAGGTACAGCACCATCCCACCTGGGTGTCTCTGGGATGTTTGCTTGTCACTGTGGTTGTGTTTGAAGTGTCCATTTGTCACTAAAAGGAGGAGTAATTTGATGCACAAATCTGGTGGCTGACTTTTTTACTATATTTTTGGGTAATAAATGTGTTTCCTTTCAACAACCAGCTGCAAATGAATCCCAAGTGGAGAACATCACTTGTTCATCTCCCAGTCTGCTTAAACAGCCAATTCATTCTCTGAATGAGCACAGCCCTGTGCAATCAGTGTCTTAAGTGGGGATAAATCCAATTTCATCTCACACCCAGGCTCTGAAAACTACCATCAAAATTGGCCAGAATGGATGAGTAAGCTGTGGGAACCTTGCACAAACAAAAAAGCCATCTCCAGTAGCTTTCAGTTTGCTACCAAAGCAGTAGGAGACCCCTTGCAAAGAGGCCCCAGTGCTGGATGTGGCTCCAATGTCTGGGCTGGGTGAAAATCTCTCTTTGGGTTCTCAACTACCCAGATGGGAGATCTCTCAACTGCAGCTCTGAGCAACATCATGCTTGGGTCCCTCATTCACCAAACCAGATTTCACCACCCAGTGTTGCTTCTCTCGGGTTCAAAGCCATCACCACCTAAATTCTCTTGGCCCAGGACTACTCTAGTTGCTACATGCCTCTATTTCCCAAGCTGTAATTATATCAATTCACAGGTTGCATTTGCTAGTGGCTTACAAGCTTACGAGGAATGGCTGCTAAATCCCAGCCTCAGGTCTTGGTATTAAGGTATTAAGTGTTAGTATTAAGGTATTAAGGTAGGTTCTGACCTCTGACTGCAGGAACATGCAACCCAGGCTATTGAGTCTCCATCCTGATGACTGTCCTCAGCCACCTTCCCTGCAAGAACTGACACAGAATGTATTTCTCTCCTCTTTCTGGCAGGGTGCAGCAGGTCTCAATGGGCAGAATGGACACAAGGGAGCCAAAGGTGACAGAGGTCTTCAGGGGGAGAAGGGGAAGCCGGTGAGTGGCAGGGAAGGACGTGTTTCATTTGGGAGGTAGAAAAGAGTCTCTGTGCCTTTCTTGTACCCAAGTTCATTTCTCCTTCCATACCCTGTGTGCCTCAATACTGGAGTCAAGTTCTTGCTCAGGGTCTTTCCAAAACAGAGATGAAATCAGTCACTAAACATCCTGGAGAAGTCTGTAGTGCACACCCTGGCCTGATGTTTAGAAGGAACCATTCTCTGGATGCCAACAGAGAATCCATGTCTCTAGCAATAGACTTTTATGTTTTCCCATATTTTCCAGCATGAGTTTTCCTTTGTTACTTACCAAGGCCCAAATTTCAAGTTCCTTCATGTACCAGGTCCAGTTCTCCTCGATGCTGACCTGCCTGATGCAGGGAGCACTGAACAAAGCAATCATTTGCTAAAGCCCTTGTGGAAGAGCTGGCTCTCTGTCATGACAGAAGGCCTCCCTTGTCCCCATACAAGTTCCTGCACATGGATGGGACTTAGCCCCCTTATCACTGAAAACACATCTCCAAAGGGATTCCTGGTGGGAACATGCCTTCACTCTCTGGAAACAAGCTGAAATCTGCTGGTGTTTTTCCCCCTTGTTTTCCCATGAGAGAGAAGAAAACAGTAGAAGATTTTGGGAGGGAGCAGGAAAGAAAGACCTCACTGAAAGTAATGAGCATCCTCTAGATCATTCAGGTAGTGCCTGGAGGATCCAGGCTTTGTGTGACAGCCTGGATTTCCACAGGCAGTGACCAGCAGAATTGCTGAGTGAGACCATCTTAGCACCTCCATAGTGCAGGTCCTTGTGATTGTAGGCACTCTATTAGCTTCCAAACCTCAGTAGCATCCACTCCAACACAGAGATCCTCAAGAGCCATTGCCTAAGTGTTGCCCATTGTAAGCTACAGACCCTGTGGAGACTCATCACAGCACTTGTCCCACTTCACTAGCAGCACTGTCGCAGTCATGCATCTTCTGCAAGGTTATTTATTCCCTGTCCCACCACAGAGCTGGTTACATTGCTAGCATCATTTTCAAGTTGCTTCTGGTGATTAAAAGCACAGTATAAGTGCAAGGTGATGCTGTCACCAGGGCCGTATCCTTTACCTTTCAGGCTGTGCATGGTACATTTGTCTTGTTTTTTTATGCAGGGAGGAAAAGGTGATGCTGGGACCACTGGTGACACGGGACAGAAAGGAGCAAAGGTAGGAGACGGGTGAGATCCCGTAAGGAGACAGGTGAGATCCTGTAAGATCTCCATCCCTGGAGATAATCAAAAGCTGTCTGAACATGGTTCTCATCAACCAGCTTTAGCTGACTCTGCTTGAGCAGAGGGGTTGGACAAGAGAGTGTTAGGTATTCCTGACCATGGCAGGGGGTTGGAACTGAGTGATCTTAAGGTCCTTTCCAGACCAAACCATTCTATGAGTCTAAGATGTCCTTCAGAGCTTCTTTCCAACATCAACCACTCAATGATCCTGTGAAGCAGAGGTTTGGGCAAGCAGGGAAGAGAGCTCAAGCTCCAAGCTGCAGTGAGGCTGACGAGGAAGGATGCTTTGAGCAAAGGAACAGCTTTCAGCTTGACCTAGAGCAATCTGCTCCATTGTGCAAGCACACAGGGGACGCTCTGGGTCTCCAACATCATCCAGCATCCTATAACTACAGCTAAATCCCACCCAGTGCTGCCCCACTGACAGGGTGATTACAGGAAGTACTGCCCCAAGCCTTTCCTGTGGGGTGCAGGTGTAGAAAGACCCTTCAGAACAACAAGAAGTGGTCTGCTACTTCAGACCATAGTAGCAACTACATTGGAGTTAACCCTGTGTACACATGGAGTCCCTCACTCTTTACCCTCACCTTGACTGAACATCACCACCTATGATCTGCTTTATCCTCAGGGCTTACGAGGGCTTCCAGGACGCATTGGAGCTCCCGGAGCCAAAGGCATTAAGGTGAGCTAAGCCCAGCTTTCATCCTGCTTTGGCTGCCCCACTTCCAGCAGTGTTTCCCACTCATCCCAGGATAGCATTATGCATCAAGAAGCCACCCTCACTCTGGCACAAGTCCCACTAGGTGCGATATGGCCATGCAGAGCAGGCAGCAGTGGATGGAGAGGTTTTAAGGCTTGAAGGGAACTTCATGATAATCTGGACTAAAAAAACCCAGACTTTGCCCAAATCCCCTCCTGCCCTGTGGCTTAGCAACTGCCTGGACTCAATTTGCAATCAGTGCTGGGCACATCACTCTGGCTGTCAGCATCATTAGGCCTTCCTCTATAAACAGGGATAATGGGCTTTTCATGAAGGGCTTTGGAAAGCTTGATAAGAGCTAAGGGAGCTGTTAATAGCTGAGCTGATGGGATGTGGTGGTGTTATTATTGTTGCTGTTATTAATATTTGCCTTCATTGGCCTATTGGGTAAATGAAGCACTGTTCAGTGGGTTTCCCACCTACTTTCATGTTGGTGGGCTTAGAGTTGGAACAGTCTAGCATTTATACTGGTCTGAAGTAAGGCTTTGCCTATACTTAGGTTTCTGTTACCAGGAGTGTCATCCTGTTCCCCCTCAAGTAGCACTTAACCTTGGCTTTTGGGGGCCAGTTTTCCCAATGTTGTAGGAGTTGTTTGTGCTTACAGCACATCCTCTGCTGTTTCATTCACAGGGAGAAACTGGCAGTCCTGGAAAACCAGGGATCCCAGGATCAGATGGACCGTATGGACCAAAGGTATCTAAATTAGGCATCTCCTACAAGTAAGAGGTTTCCAAAAAGCTTTGCAAATGCTGCAAATCCACCTCTGCAACGTGCTAATTCCTTTCAAATGACACAAAGGGGGTTATTCTGGATCTATTCCTATAAGCCAACATGGATCTGAGTGAAGATGCTTGGATACTGAAATAGGGACCCCTTCACTCACCTCTGCAAGACTCAACCGTGTTCATCCACCCCATCCCTGATGCTCCACAGGCATCATTGAACTTGTCAAGTAATGGAGCTTCTTAATGTGATTTCCTTGTTTCCTTGGGTACCACCAATGCACAGGCTCAGAGACCCACATAATATTGTAATCTGAAGAAAAGCTGGTTCATGCAGCAATTTGCAACCTTGCCAAGTCCACATTGGCCATGATTTTATCTTGGCTCATTCCAGGGTGAACAGGGAGCATCAGGGGATGATGGTGCCTCAGGGATTCCTGGAGAGAAAGGAGAAAAGGTCAGTGCCCACCAGACTGCATCAAGCTGCCATTTATAGAAGGATAAATCTCACATCCATCAGGTGGAGTTAACAAAGTTATACACTTTCTGCATCATAGGTACCCTTTCCAGTGGTCAAATGTCAACTGGCTGGAGCATTAAAGGTCCCTTCCAACCCAAACTATTCTGTGACTCAATGATTAAGGCTGGAACTGCAGGTGGAAAGGGCAGGAGAGGGGAGGTTTCCTTAAACTCACCTTCTGCCCATGTATGAAACCCCAGGAGGAAGCCTGCTTAATGTGAGAAAAACCATCCAAACCCTTCTTGGGATTAGTTGTTGGAGTTTATTCAACATCACCATGCCCAGGGTAAAGGGTGCCTGGGATGCTGTGGGACAGAAAAGCTGGATGATGCTGAACACATGGATACAGTAGTGGGAAGGGTCTCCAAGCTGACCTGTTCCTGGGCTCTGCTCTCAACTCCATGAGGAATCCCCACCATGATCATCCCCCTCCAATCTTCTTTCTCTGCATTGCTTAATTTTCCATTTTCTTCCCTAAAAGATCAAGTCTAAAATTTGTACCTTTCCATGGAGGGAAAAAATAGGGTTTCAGTTAAAAAAGAAAACTAGACAATAATCCCAGCAGCCTCCATCAAGTGTTCTGGCATTTTCCAGCCCCTCAGGCCCTTCTGTCATTCAGCTCCACCATCTGGTGTCCATCTGATTTGGGATCTTAAAGAATTTATTGCTTTTACTGATAACAATGCTTCTGTCATCACTCCTCAATAGTCATCTGTGTGGAACACTAAGGGTACTTCTGTTGTCAAGCAACCCTTCTAGCTCACTGAGCCTCTGAGCTATGAATGGTTGGCGGCTGGGGGGTCATTTCTTGGGTAATATCACTCCCTTCCTCTCCTGTTCTTCTCCTCTCCCACAGACATCTGCTTTCAGCCACTGCTGCAGGTTGGGTGTTGGGTTAACTGGAGGGCTTTCCTTCTGCTGTGGCTAATGGGAGCCTTTTCCATTCCTACGTATCTGAACCATCCACAGTGGTACAGATGATTGGGAAATTCGTAGGCCAGCTCGTGGTAACTTCCATTCTGCTCCTTGGGAGTCATTGTTTTTCCTAGGGTTGCAGACGAAAGGATTCTGCTTACACGTGCAGAGAGAGCTGGGCATTAGGTATCATTAAGCATCATCGCAGAGAGAGGCTGCCCATGTCTCACGAAGCAATGAGGTGCCTTCTGGACAAGTAGAGGTGAAAAGCAAAGCTAAAGTGATCTCTACCACGCAACTGGTGCTCTGTTAATAGCACAACAATAGCAGACAAAGTTGGGTACAAGTGGTCTCCTCTTATTGCCAATGCCATGGAAGTATTTGGGTAATACTTGTCCGGCCTGTCTCTATAACCAGCTGTGCCTGAACTGCTCTGTTGGTGATTCTCAGGGGACCAAGGGAGTTCCTGGCTTGGGAGGCTTCAAAGGACAAATGGGATGGCCTGGGAAGACTGGTGTCGCTGGACCAGATGGGCCTCAAGGGCCACAGGGTGAGCCAGGACCACAGGTGAGCATGCCCTGAACCATGGTGAGATCGGCACCTTACATCCTCATGTGACACAGCATCCCAGATGTGTCCCCATGTCACCATGCGCACATACATCACCCCTTCCCTTACAAGCTGATGTGTCCCACATTGAGGTAGCTGCAAAGTCTGTTGTATTTCTGTGGGATCTTGGCCAAGTTACTTCATCTCTTGATGCATTTATCACCAGAGATTCATTTCTTTTTCCTTTCCTCTCTTCTTTGCCTCTCTGCAGTGTAAGATGTGACCTCTCAGTCAAGAAAGGAAGGCTGATAATTTCAAGTTAGCTGGGCATTAAGTGCACCTTTCCCGTTGTTAATTATATAGGATCAGGATGCCAAGGCTTCGGAAGGAGCTGGTGGCTTTCAGACCCTGTTTGTGGGCCACTTAATGAGTGGTTTTGCATGCAAGACATGCTGTGCACCTTTTAAATGTGACAAAAAGACTTTGAAACAAAACATGTTAATGCTGTTGATGAGCAGGAACACTCTGCCCCCAGATCCTATGGTAATGAAGAGTGTCCTGCAGCTGCCAGCACAATGCAGAGGGGACGATGATAGAGATTAATGCTAAACACCCGCCCTTAGATAGCATCCATTAAGTAATGAAGGACATGTCAAGTGAAAGAGAACTGGAAATGAAAATACCCTTCTCATTTGTGCTGAGCTTCAGGCTTGGACAAGAGAATACATAAATAACATGGAAGAACTGAGAACAAAAGAAAAGCTGGATTTGGGTAACTACCTGAAAGACCAGGTGCTATCCATAGTGTGAGGGACAGCCCTGGTTTAACTCCTGCCACCCTCTGAGTCTGGCAGGTATCTGTTTTCCCATGTTTCACCCTTGAGTGATGTATCCCTATAGAAATGTGTGTATGGTTTGTAAAATACTTGCGGTTTCCCATTCTAAATGGAAATTAGATTGTGCTTTGAAGACAAGGGAGGGAGGTAGAGACTCTGGAAGGATTTTCCTGTTATCCCCTGCTGAACTATTCCAGCCAGATACTCCAAACTCTAGTCACCAGTGAATATCCTTCACCAAGCGAGAAGCACATGCAATAACAGGGAGAATTTAGGTGATGTGTGGCTGCATCTGACAGCTCAGGACTGTGCTGGTGGAGATACACCAATGAAAATTGCTTTGGCTTTTGAGGATTGAAGTAGGGACCATTCAGACCCAGTCTGAATGAGTCTGGACCTCATCAGATCAGCTCTTCTGGGTCTCAAAGGTCTCCCTGTCTTCAAGGCACTGGCAGGACTTGGGTGGTGTAAAGGTGTCTATGTAGGCCTTATTGATTCCTAACCTGGTTTCCCCCCATATGGAGAAGAGCATCACGTGTTGGGAAAGCCGTTACCCTGCTCTTTGGAGCCACAAACCAAAATACTCAACACAAGGTTTTAAGTCTTAGGGAAGAAATGATTAAGGAAGGGAAAATGCAGGTGATGCAGCAAGTTGCACTGATGGTCAAACTGAACATCTGTATTGTGTCCTGAGACACCATCAAATAAAGGCTTGACCTAGAGCAATCTACTCCATGGTACAAGCGCACAGGGGATGCTCTGGGCCTCCAGCAACATCCAGCATCCTATAGCTACAGCTGAATCCCACCCAGTGCTTCACAGGTTGATTATAGGAAGGACTGCCCCAAGCCTTCCCCTATAGGGTGTAAGTATAGAAAGACCCTTCCAGAACAACAAGAAGTGGACTAGATCCAGTTTCAGACCATAGCAGCAACATCGTTCTTCTTCCCCTTGCCCTCCAGGGCATACCTTGCAATGAAAAATGTATCAAAGGAATCACAGAGAGGAGGAAGGAGTCAAAAGTGTGAGATCCCCTCATGCATGTTTAAGAAGGCTGGAAGTTTTTACGTTAGCAGCTACAGGCACTGCATGCTCAGAAAGCTGTGTATGAGATAACAAATGGCTTTTGTTTGGATGCTGATTAAAGAGGGACGGTGAGATGCCACTTCCTACACCCACACTGTTACTGCTCTTCTCCCTAGATGAAAGGAGAAAGTCCCTGGGTCTGAGCTGCAGCAGCGAGGTTACCCTCATTTCTAATGTGTGGGGGGGATTGTCTCCATCTGCAAGGCCTTCTCCTCCTGCTGAGGCTGTTTCTTAAATCAGTGCTGGGACAAAACAGAGTGCCTTCTGCCCCTATAGCATCCATCCTTTCTGCAGGGAGGGACCACAGGAAACACTGTGTGGTTGCCCAAGGTAGAAGGGACAAAGCCCAGGGCTGTGACCCATCATATATGATCTATCTGGGAAGCATCTGAGATCCAGAGGGCTCTGGGTGTCTTCTGCTACTGATGCCCAGGCTGGGCTTTAGGAGGGAGAACCCCAACTGGTACTGTGGGATATGTCTAGAGGGTACTCAGACATCGCTAACTGAGCTCTGCTCTTCTCTCTAGGGTCCACGAGGGAAAAGAGGGAAATCTCAGCTCTGCCTTAGGGGACCACCAGGCATGGATGGGCAGAAAGGAGAAAGGGTCAGTATGAGGATGAGCTTCCCAGTGGGGCTCCTCACCACCCTGCCGCAGTGCAGAGCTCTGCACTGGGGCTGGAGGGACCATGGATGTTCAGGGTTGTGTTTCTTGCAACCACTAAAGCACAGTTTTACTCCCAAACACCAGGATATTGGATATCCACCAGGCATTGGATATGGGCAATGCTGACCACACTTCTGCCTGGAGGTATCTCCAACAGGGGCAACTGCTGTGAGCCCTGTGGGCTGCCTGTTGTTTTATGTAAGACTTCCATAAAACATCATATTTTGGGTCAGCACTATGCTTACCGTGGCAGACCAAAACGATTCTCAATGCAGTACCTCACTACAGAGGGGCAACGCTCAGCCTTTTAATACACATCAGAGAATACAATCGAGAGTTTAATCTCCAGATCCCAACCTGCAACCCATGTTCTGGGTCAGTCCTTACAGGCTGCCAATACTGACTCAAGGGCTTTTTGCATCAGGACATGGCTTGTATTAGCTTCATGGGTTGGTAGAGGGTAATGTGATTTCTCCTCACTCCCCAGCCCTTATAAGCAAGCATGGACTGAGAAAAATGACTATCACAGCTTTAATTTAGATCGTGCTTCCTGTGCTCCTTTTCCTTTAATATTTTTTAGTATTTTTAATCAACAAATCCATTTTTTGGCAGTTCTGAGAGGAAAATTGCCCACGGTGTTTTCTCCTAAGAGGTGGAAAGCCCTGTTGGCAAACCTCAGCATCTCCCTCTGTTTCAGCACTGGCATTGCAATCCCAGCCTGGTCTGGTTCCCAAAGGTTCAGATCCTCTCCACACCTCCACCTCAGCCTTTGTGGTCCTTTATAAATAGCAGAGAAACCTGACTTCAGCTGGAGCTCTTTGCATCCTTATATAGGATGTTTTAAGGATGCTAACATATCCTTATGGATAAAGCAGCGCTCCCCAAAAACATGGCAGCCTGCACCCAGCTCCCTTCTGTTCGTGTTGCCTTGCACATGGATGAGTCCATTCCTTTCTGCTCAGTGAGCTACTCACAGATATCCCTAAAACTTATAGGAAATCATGTAAGCCTTTCTCCCCATCTCCCTTCCTAGCTTATCTTTTCCTCTCTAAGGTGCACTTATTCTTGGAGCATTTAATGGTCAATCTAGTGAGCTTTCCTAATGACTTAAGTGTTTTTAACAGGGTGAAAATGGTCCGGCCGGCCAGAAAGGAGAAAAGGGAGGTCCTGGTCTTTCTGTGAGTACTTTAGCTCAAGATCACATCCTATTAGACAGGCTTGAATAGAGAAAATAGGACAAACTGCCCCTAAGAGGTTTAGGGGAGGAGGGAGATGCTGAGAAATAAATTCATTCAGAGAGTATCTGGGAAATGAGAGTGTTGGCCATTACCCAGGGCATCAGAGGTGCACAGGCTGGGGTGGGAGCAGTGCTGGGCTGTAGGATGCCAAGCCCAAGGCACATTTCTCCTCTCCCATCCTCCTTGTGGTGCTTCAGACTCCTTGCAGATAGGATCAGTGCCAAAGCCCCAGGGCTGGTAACAGAATCCCAGACTGGTTTGGGTTGGAAGGGACCTTAAAGATCATCTGTTTCCAACCCTTTTCCATTGATGAAATACAAAGAAAGAGCAGGAGAGAGAAATGTGCCTCATTTTCAAGATTAGGAAGCTGGCATTGATGCAAAAGCAGTTCCTCTGCTTATGAATCCTGAAGGAGTGGGTGACCCACATGGGTCAGGACAAAAGCCCTGTTGCAGCTCCCCTTACAGTCTCCATCCTATTGCCTGAGAGTATGTGTTTGGTGCCATTTGACTGATACAAGGAGGTACTTCCATCTTTCCAGTGTATGGAGGCAAGGCAGGATTAGTTCTAGCATGGGTGTTGTAAGTAAAGATGTCCTACATGTGGGCTGCTGATGATCCCAGATCCCTATGTAGAAAGTGGCCCAAAATTTGACATCTTAAAAGCATAAGAGGTGGTGACCATATGAAGTACAGTAGGACACCAGCCATCACACATAAAAGATGCTCAGCTGAAACAGGGACCATGAGACCATATGTCTCGTTCTATGGGGGATTGTATTAGCTGATAAAGAGGCAGAGAAGAACAAAAGGAGGCGCAGCTACATCTCACCTACATCTAGGGCTACAGCACATTTCCAACCCCTGCCATGGGCAGGGACCCCTTCCACTGGAGCAGCTTGCTCCAAGCCCCTGTGTCCAACCTGGCCTTGAGCACTGCCAGGGATGGGGCAGCCACAGCTTCTCTGGGCACCCTGTGCCAGCGCCTCAGCACCCTCACAGGGAAGAGCTTCTGCTAAGAGCTCATCTCAGTCTCCCCTCGGGCAGGTTCAAGCCATTCCCCTTGGCCTGTCCCTACAGGCCCTTGTCCAAAGCCCCTCTCCAGCTTTCCTGGAGCCCCTTCAGGCACTGGAGCTGCTCTGAGGTCTCCCCTTCAGGAGCCTTCTCTTCTCCAGGCTGCCCCAGCCCAGCTCTCTCAGCCTGGCTCCAGAGCAGAGCTGCTCACTGCTAATCACTGCTAACTCTGCTTTCCCCCCATGGCACAGGAGGAAGAGGTGAAGGAGGTGGTGAGGAGCGAGATGAGAGGCAGATGTGGTAAGTTGGCCCCTGAGCCGTGCTTGGGGCCACCCTCTGACACACACCAGCAGCTAAATTGGAGCAATTTGAGTGCTGGCACATGTGGCTCTGCAGAGCAAATATCACCCATTAGCAGCAAGTGGAGACACGTCACCTCTCCATGCTCCGAGATGAGTGTGGGCCTCTGGGCTGCCAGGTCTCTGCCATGGTCCTGACTTCCTACTCTAACTCTTAATTCTTTCCCTTTAAACCCTGTCTATTCCCACTTATTCCCTTGTTGTTTTGTCAGCAAAGCTTTTCCTCCCTGCTCATCTCCACTTCGCCACTGATTGGTGACAGGCACTGAGTTACAGGGGAAGTTTAGAGCTGCATTCTATCTAATCACAACCTTTCCATTCCTCTCTACTTCTTGACACACAAACCTCTTCATTCTGGTGGTGAATAACTGTCAACCAGCCCCATAACAGTAACAAAACCCACCGCATTAAGGGATATTTATACCCCAGAATCCCGATATCACAAGGATGTCAGGCTTTGGGGATCTTGCTTTCCTTGCCCTGCAGAGTCCAGCTACCTGAGGGCCATCAGAGAGCTGCCCAACTCCTTGTGGTCTACCTATGGCCAAGGAGTGTTTGGGCTCACCACCACTTGCCATTGAGCTAGCACCACATTCATTTCTGCCCAGAGATGTTCGGGGTATATCTGAATGCTTTGAAGAGGGGAAAAAGGATTAAAGCAGTCCATGAAAGCATGTGCTGCCTGTGAAAATAAGGATTTTGTTGAAAAATCTTGTATACATAGGGAAAAATAAGTAGCAAACAGACTATGTCCTGTCTGTCTTACCTTTGCAGATTGTGGAGGTGAGTTCGGAAGGATGCTCATCAAGAGGGGTAAGGCTGCTAATATCTGTAGAAATGCATGTGAGTTCATGCAATAAAGGATGTTCTCTTTGTTTCACCAGCCTGAAACTGCAGGTGAAAAGATGTTGCTAAGAATTAAGTGTTTTTTCCTGTGATTCAGTGCATTAAATGACCCTGGATCACCAACTGCTTTTAGACCCTGGCTCTGGAGGGTATTTCTTGAGAGGAACAGGAGAAAACAGGGTTGAAAGGGACACCAAGAGGTCTCCTGCTGTTACCCTCTACTGCAAGAGAGGATCAAACTATTCTTGACACCCAGCTTTTAAAGCTGCACCCATGGGAACACCTCTCCCATACCTGGGATCCTGCCCTTGCCTCAGCCTCCGTTTGCTTCTGTGATGTAAACAAATCAGAGCAAGTGGATCCTGCACAGTGAGTGCTCTTGGACACAGCAGCCTCCATGCTCTTGCAAAGAGCAACTTCATGACTCAGGTGTTACCCAAGGGCCCTGTTATCTGCCTGCTTCATGCTTCAACCAGGAGCATGTGGTCTTCTCCATCCCTCATGCTCAGAACATAGAATCACAGAACCCCAGACTGGTTTGGGTTGGAAAGGACCTTAAAGCTCATCCAGTTCCAAGCCCTGCCACAGGCAGAGACACCTTCCACTAGAGCAGCTTGCTCCAAGCCCCTGTGTCCAACCTGGCCTTGAGCACTGCCAGGGATGGGGCAGCCAAAGCTTCTTGCATCATTTAGATAACACAGTAAGTTAGCAAAGGAAAGTAAACCCAGATCAAAACCACAGCGGACACACCACAGAGCATTAATCTGGGATGGATTCTGTCTGCTGGTCCACAGTGCTTTGAAACAGGTTTCTGTTAACAGGTTAACTTTGCTTTGCTTTGGTTTAACTTTTGGGTGACATGGTCTAGTGTGAGGCATCCCTGCCCATGGCAGGGGCTTGGAACTGGATGATCTTAAGGTGCTTTCCAACCCAAACCATTCTGATTCTCTGCAGTCAGGATCCACTATACCTACTGTCCCATAGCTGCCAACACTGTTCATCCACCCTAAAACAGATCTTCTAAAGTACCTGCTTTGCTAATGTGCTTCTAGCCTGGTCCAGATCACGCTTGTTCCTCAAGACACTGGGCATCAGGCATACCCAGTATGAAGGATGATGGAACACAGCTTCAAACACACCCAGATGCAGAGCTGGATGTGTATAACTCCGCTAACTCTTCTTGTGGACTCCCAGCCTTTGGGTAAACAAGTCCTACCTGAGAAGACAGGCAGTGCTCAGCTCTATCCCATGGAGATGCTGATCCAGCAGCATTTCATTATCCATGTAGTTCTGATTATGACTCTATCCCCACTGACACTGAGGTCCGTGCAGTCATGGAGGTCCCAGGGAAGCCCAGCACACTTCTAGGGAACCAATTCCTCAAAACCAGCTTTCATTATTACTAAGTTTAGCAAACCCCTTGCTGCCTTCCTTGAGAAGACAGTAGACAGTACAATGTCTCCTTAACTGCTTGCCCTTCTCTATACTGTATGTGATTTAGCAATAGGTCTCCTACTTTGACACATACCCCATTGCTCTATAGGCATTGGCCAACAAAACACAGTGTTGTGACTTGCCTCCCACCCTGTGTTATGCAGTGACAGTCACTTTGTTGAGCTACAACCATTTATCACATCATGGTGCCTTTCAAACTATGGCACCAGATCTCATCCTCACTGACCCGGAGATTAAACCCACAGGTCTAGAGGCAGCTGAAATCAACGGGCAGCTCCAAGGGGATTTTCAGCCTTGGGAGCACACCAGAAGGGATGGTGAAAGCCAGGAGGAAATGCTTAACAAACCCCAGAACATGACCACGTTGGTGACCTCCCTGAAGCCCTTCATGAAGCCACCTTCACTTATCGCAGGTAAGGGCAGCAGAATAACTGCATGTTTCCCATCATTCCAGTCATGGCCATCAGAATCTTCTGGAGCATTCCATGAGCCCAGTGCTAAATCCCCTTCCCTGGGACTGGGCAGAAATAAGGCTGTGAAGGGATTTACAGTGGGGGGAGTCCTATGCTGTGATTCCCCTGTGCTCGTCTGTGCTCAGAGATGAGGTGAGCTGATGCCTCTGGAAGGGGTCGTAGGTGAGGAAAAGCCAAAATGTGTGGCCTCAGTGATGGTCATCACCTTCAAAAGGATGCATTTGAAAGGCTGGGAGGAGGCTGCTGTTTTTCAGGCTGATTTTGTCCCTCTCTTCCCATTGCGTCCTTTGCAATCTCTAATAAAGCTTCCTATCAGCCAGAAATTACATCTCTGAGACCAAACGCTCGAGCTATTACAGACTATTTCTGCCCAGAGCCTCATGAACCCTTTAATGGGTGAGACTACTGATTACAGCTAATAGGAAAACAACCAGCTCTATTTCTGTCCCTTTGTGTTGCCCAAGAGATAGGGGGAGAGAGAAGGGCCAAGGTCCTGCCCTGAAGACACATGCAATATAGATCCATCGATACATGAACACCAGTGAGCTTGTGGCATCACCTCACACTGCATCTACATCTACACCAGGCAACTGGAGAGGGCAAGAGCATGATCCAAGACTGGATCCACATGTATTATCGAGATCCCAGTAAGATCTTGAGCAGCAGCAGGCAGACAAGCTGCAACCATCATTCTGGGGATGAAGGCTGTTCAGCCATGGGGAGGTAATCTATGTCCTGCTATTTGCCCATGGGCTGGAGGGAGGTTCATGGCTCACTCTGTAGGCACAGCTGATGTTAGCATGGAAAGCTCCAGGACCACCTTGGGGTGCAGTGGGTGTCATGGTGGAAAAGCCCAGGAGATGAGCCTGATGGATACAGAGAAATCCCTTAATGCGTGGCTGAAAACAGCCATCTTTGCAGGGAGAGGACGGGATGGGGCAGTTTTAGCTGCGTTTCAGATCATCTACCCTTTCTTCTGACCATGAACCATGGTGAGCATTACAATGAGGGAATTCTTGGCCCAGCTTCATGCAGACTTGAAGAGCCGTATGATCCCATTGGCACAGAGGAGCTACCAGTCAGGAATCCTCCTTCTCCTCTCCCCATGGGATAATGGCTTGTGGGTGGCTTTCCCTGGCCCTATGGGCCTGCCCGCTACCTGGGATGCTGATGGAGGCAACAAGCAGCCTTTGGATGCCAGAGAGGGACTCTTCATCAGGGACTGGAGTGATAGGACAAGGGGTGATGGGTTCAAACTGAAACAGGGGAAGTTCAGGTTGGAGATAAGGCAGAAGCTGTTCCCTGTGAGGGTGCTGAGGCGCTGGCACAGGGTGCCCAGAGAAGCTGTGGCTGCCCCATCCCTGGCAGTGTTCAAGGCCAGGTTGGACACAGGGGCTTGGAGCAAGCTGCTCCAGTGGAAGGGGTCCCTGCCCGTGGCAGGGGTTGGAACTGGATGAGCTTTAAGGTCCTTTCCACCCCAAACCATTCTGTGGTTACCTTTCCCAGAGCCTTGGGAAGAGATTTAAGGCAAACCTGTGGATGGTGACCTCTACTTTTCTCCCATGTAATCTCCTAAGGACTAAAACAATCCCACAAATCCAGCTAAGCATAGAACTGGACTGAAATCACCACCACCTTCCTCTCTCCTGATGTCTGTGTCGTACATCGAAGACATCATCCATCTGGCTATAACCTCACTTTATACAAAGGCAGCGTTTGGGATCGGGGCGGTTTCAGACCGATGGGATGTACCACATCTGATTGAATCAGAGCTGCAGCCGTCACCAGCCGACAATCCCATTACAGCCCAGATCCGAGGCAGGAGGGCTCATAAATCCCTCTGCTAAGTGATGAGCGTGGATAGGAGCTCCAAATGTTAACAGGATTGTGCAATGGGAGCGTTATTGCTGCCAGATTACAATCACTCCTGGCTTCTCCAGGCCAAAAACTCCAGCCTGACATTTATCTCCTGCAAACAACCACAAATACTTCCATTTTCTCTGACTAACACCCAACCTTTCGGGGTTGTTTAACACCATTAAGACTTTTATTGCTGCCCCTTTCTCCTTCCCTTTGCCTATTGCTCTGTGACATTTATTAAGAGGACTTGTTAACTGGTGGAAAGCCAGGTGAGGCTCCAGTGATCTCTATTTAAATGGTGCCTGATTTGCTACTGTGCCCTCATTACTTGTGGTTTCCATTTGCTTCTCCAGTGGCTCCCCGGGCGCAGCAGATACCGGGTCCCTCTCAGCACCAGCACCGAGAAGCCCACACTCAATTACCAGGTGAGATGCGCTGAATTAAGTGGCATTTAGGGAAGTCACTTCCTGGTGGGAAGTGTTTGTTGGCATTGACATCAAGGGGATGTGGTGCCGAAGGAGTTACACATGCCAGCAAACAGTTCAACTCGTAACACAGGTTTGGAATGGGCTTAAAGGAGCTGGTTTTGCACCAGGGCATTGAGGTAGTGGTGAACAAACTGGAGGGTGTCCAGTCCCACCAGTGAGAGTCCCCCAAGCAACACCCCAAATACAACCACCCCTGCAAAGACATCACCCTGCCCAGGACACAAAGGTTAATCACCCCCTTGCAAAGGTCAGACACCACCGTGGTGGGCACCACAGGGGTGGACAGCGCCATGGAGCAACAAGGAGATGAGGGACCTGGGAGGTTCAGTGTGGAGTAGAGAAGGCTCAGGGGGGACCTGATGGCTCCCTACAAGTGCCTGACAGGAGGATGGAGCCAGGAGGGGCTGGGCTCTGCTCCCAAGGAACAAGGGATGGGACAAGAGGAACCGGCCTCAAGCTGCACCAGGGCAGGTTTAGATGGAGCTGAGGAACAATTCCTGCCCCAGAGGGTGCTCAGGCATTGGAACAGGCTGCCCAGGGCAGGGCTGCAGGCACCGTCCCTGCAAGTGTTCACACACCGTGGAGACGAGGCCTCAGTGCCATGGGGCAGTGGTGGCCTTGGCAGTGCTGGGAACGGTTGGACTGGATGAGCTTAAAGGGCTTTTCCAACCCTGTTGGTTCCATGATTCTATGTTGGGGATTGCACTAGATGATCTTTCAAGGTCCCTTCCAACCCAAACTATTCCATGATTCTATGCTCATCCCACTATGGAAATCCGGTGCCAGATGCCTCACCTTGGTCCCTGTTGACCCTTTGCTCTGCCAACCCCATTGCTTTGGGGTAAGATGTTGACTGTGTGGCCTTGGAAGTCCTTGGACCAGCCAAGAGGGAGGATCTAGGTGGCAAAGTGTGGCCTTTTTTCGCCTGGGTCCAACACATGGGTGGATGGGGGTTGTTCCCCTGCAGAACCCTGCCTGCAGCCGATGGACGAGGGTTCCTGCCAGCACTACACCCTGCTCTGGTATTACCACGCAGAGGCAAACGCCTGCCGGCCCTTTGTCTTCGGGGGATGCCGAGGGAACAGCAACCGCTTCGAGACCAAGTGGAGGTGTGAGCAGCAGTGCAGAACCTCAGCAGGTAACGCAGCCCTGAGCCCTCCAGCCCTCCTCCTCCTCCTCCAGCCAGCAGCGAGGCCAAAGCAGGAAACCCATCCACAATGTACCCACCTCCTCTGGACTTGGTCTATTGCTGTTGGAGCAAGTCCAGAGGAGGCCACGAGGATGCTCAGGGGCTGGAGCAGCTGCTGTATGGAGACAGGCTGAGAACACTGGGGCTGTTCAGCCTGGAGAAGAGAAGCTGCGTGGAGACCTCAGAGCAGCTTCCAGTGTCTGAAGGGGGCTACAAGGATGCTGGAGAGGGGCTCTTCATCAGGGACTGTAGTGATAGGACAAGGGGTGATGGGTTCAAACTGAAACAGGGGAAGTTCAGGTCGGAGATAAGGCAGAAGCTCTTCCCTGTGAGGGTGCTGAGGCGCTGGCACAGGGTGCCCAGAGAAGTGGTAAGTGCTCAGTTGTGTTCCCATTACCAGGTCTATGGATTGTGGGGTCAGTTTGTGAGGCTCTTTCTCATCTCCATGCTCATCACAGGGGAAATGAGCTCCTGCTGGCCCTGACAGTAATGCAAACACTACTGCTACCAAGCAGAGCACGAGCTGCAGCAGAAACCAACCTCCCTAGAAAGATGCTCCTCTCTCAGCCTTTCCTCTACATGGACACAACCCCTCTGGGCATCAGGCGAAATGCATTAGTTCTCCATAATACATTATAAAACCCCCTTTGGTGAGGTTCATTTTCCCTATTTCTGAAGAATGTTAAAACCAGAAAGAAATTAAAGGTGGAGATGTATAATTCCAGGTTCATTTCAGAGTTTTCAGGTGGCTGGTTTTCAGACAGGCACCTATTATGCATAAAATCAAGGCCATTGCACACACTGTTATCATTATCCACTTGAATCTTTCTGATACACAACGGACTTTGCACAGCCCAGCCCTCCTGTTCTGCAAGAAAAGAGGCAGTGCAAATATTCACTGCTCTAAGTCCAGGTTAGGACAGGCAATGCCACCCTGGAGAGCTGAAGTGCTCTGTGGGGAGAAGGAGAACGCATTGTTTGGCTTAGGAAGGAGGGCTTTGCTACCCCAGTGCAACCGGCCCAAACTGGGTGCCCTCTTCTGTCCATCCACTGCAAGGGTTAACATCACACCTTGGGCTTCATGGGGAGCCCATAGAATCATAGAATGGTTTATGTTGGAAGGGACCTTAAAGCTCATCCAGTCCCAACCCCTGCCACAGGCAGGGACACCTTCCACTAGAGCAGCTTGTTCCAAGCCCCTGTGTCCGACCTGGCCTTGAGCACTGCCAGGGATGGGGCAGCCACAGCTTCTCTGGGCACCCTGTGCCAGCGCCTCAGCACCCTCACAGGGAAGAGCTTCTGCCTAAGAGCTCAGCTCAGTCTCCCCTCAGGCAGGTTAAAGCCTTATCTCCAGCCTGAACTTCCCCTGTTTCAGTTTGAACCCATCACCCCTTGTCCTATTGCTAGAGCCCCTCTCCAGCATCCTTGTTCTTACTGACCATAAGGGCAGTCAGGGTAGACCAGTTGGCCCAATTAACCTGTTCAGTGCCCACATTTGGTGACCTGTTTCTTTGCAATGTGCTCTGTGAGGGGAAGCCACTTTTTGGTGCTTTAAATCCAGTCCCAACATCACCAGGCAATAACTGACCCTCTTCCCAGACAACACTTTACCCTTGGGCATAAGCATTAAGAGATAATGTAGGCTTCACAGAGCAGCTGTAGATACCTCCAGCACTGTATCTGCACTCTATTGTGTGGTGATGGCACCCCTTGGGGGTGGGACTCATCCAAATCCAAGACAGGCCCATGTGCCCTCTACATGCCCACTTCTCCTGGCTAAGCCTAAATGCTGCCAGGAGCTGGTCCGGATGGGGCCATTTGCTTTATGGATATCATGACCTGGCATAGACAATCCTATAGTGTCAAATACCTCCTGAGCCACAGTGAGCATGGGAGGTCCAAGAAGAAGCCCAAACTTGAGCCAACCTCCAACATTCCCTTTGTCTTCTCTTTTCCTTGTTTATGAAAACCAGCCAGAGGGAGGTGATGGGCTGCAATTGCCTTGTTTAAATCCAAGAGGAACGAAGCTGGGAGAAGCATTACCAGGACACCTCAGAGGCTGGACAAGCAAGAGAAACCATTTAACGTGAAAAGGCAAGGAATGCCTAGAAGATGATGCTGGGAAACTCATTAAGAGCAGGAAGTAAAGTGGTGTGAGGAGAGGGAAGCACCTGACTGCTCAGAAGAGCAGAGATGTCCAGAGGGTCACAACGGCACCACTCATCCATAGAACTGCTGTGCAAAACACTTATCCGGAGTTTATTTTTGTAAAATAAAGGTGGTTTAATGCTGTTGTGTATATAATTCCAGTTCATCATTCACCTGGAAGCAGAAACCCTTTGAGAAAGGCAGAGAGAAAGGTAGGAATGTCTATGTCCCCGTGGCAGGGATGGGTCGAGCCACATCCCATAGCCTTTCAGCTTGAGCCTAAACTCCCTATGGCCTCTAGCAAGTCCCGCCTTCTCCTTCACTTGAGCGTCCCTGGGTAGGTTAAGAGGAGCCATTCCAAACTGTAGAGTACAGGGTTCAGAGCCAGGCTTCGCCATGCACAATGCCCCCCCAGGTCCTCAAGGCATTTGGAGCTGCTGCTTGGAGAGGTGTGGAAATCCAAGAAGTGAGAGGCTGAGCTTCTGGGTTTTGGTGGCCATATGGACCCAGCTGAGAGGAATCGTATCCTATAGGATCTCCTCCAAGTATGCCAGCCCCTCGGAATGGTCACAGCAGTTTTGATGGCACAAAAGTCTCTCCTGGCTTTTGAAATACTTGTCATTTGCCAAAGAAGCAGCAGAAGCAAAAGGCTTTGCCCTCCCCTGTTGTGTTGCAACCAGGTAGGAAATATGGTCTCTAAATATGACACCTCTCAGATGTGGTATGTGCTGGTTGACCATGCCATTGCTGCCCATGCTACCAGCTTAGCAGGCATCTCCCCAACGTGGGAGCTAGCATTTTGGGCTCCTAGCCTTTGCCTGAGGTGCCCTGCTGTGTCCTGGAAAGTTGAGCATCCATGGATGCAAGCCGCAATTCCTCTTGCCACAACAGGTCTCCAATAGACATGCCCAAGATGTCCATAAAGGGTCACTCTTCTGCCCCATATAGACAAAAATGCATCCGTTAATGAATGTACCTTGTGTTGCATCTTCAAGGGAATTGCCTTTCCTCCTCATAACGCCTTTGGTGGGAGCATAATGATGAGGATCCATGGTGCAAAGGGATTGCTGGGGAGTTGGTTAGGAAAGCAGCGGGGTTTATCAGAAGTTCTCTGCACCATTTGGGAAGCTTGAGCTCAGATTTCCCTGGTTTCAGGGTTGCCTCATTGCTACTGGTGGTATAAAAGGATTCTTCTTACCCTTAATGGGTAATTCCCACTTAATGTGGTTACCAGAGGGGTGGTGGATGCACCGTCTCTGGAGACATTCAAGGCCAGGCTGGATGTGGCTCTGGGCAACCTGATCTAGGTGAAGATGTCTCTGCTCATTGCAGGGAGTGATGGAACTGGATGAGCTTTGAAGATGCCTTCAACCCAACTATTCTATGATTCTACCCACATGTCCCAGGCACTGAGGAGGGACAAACAGAGATTTTGGGGGTTTTTATTCCCCTTCATAGCTAACAAAAAGAGCTTTTTTTACTAAAGAAAGAAAAGGAAAGAAAAGATGAATTTGGTCAATGCTGGCAATGAGACAAGTGCCATTTTCAGCCTGATATTTCCAGCCTGTCCTCTCGCAATCATGCTCTGTATCAAAATGTACTTCAGCATGAAAAACACTCAGGTCTTGTACCATGGCAAGAGAAATGCTCCCTGAGAAAAGGAACAAGGTGTTCCTGGCTGAGCTGAACAACGGAGCAGCACCATCCAAAGGAAAGTGGTTATTCAATCCCAGGTGAGGCCACAGTGTCAAGAAACAGGGTTTATTGTGAGAAACACCCCAATTTCCCTGGTATCAGAGTGATGGGAGCACTTTGGAAGGAAGGATGCAGGATGCTGATGTCTGCAGAGCCCTGGTTGGGTTAGGGAGCTTTCAGGGTACCCATCTACGCAGATGCTGCAACCTCTGGCCCTCAGCATCCCAGGACACATGGAGTGACCTGAACTTCAGCTCCTGCATCAGCCCAGGATTGTTGAGAGCATCCAGGGGAGCATTTGCAACCAAGAGGAAAAACGTTCATTCCATCACGCTTGATGAAAATAATCCCTGTGCACAAGAAATCAGAGACCTAACGGAGCGCATGGCCCACAGGGTCAAGTGTCACCTTGGTATGAAGATCTTCATTTAGGTGGGACCTTGCCCAGGGTCACAAGTTATTGAACTCCTACAACTGAGCCCAAGTGTGATGGGGAACGGCTGAGGGACCTGGGGGGGTCAATCTGGAGAAGAGAAGGCTCAGGGGGGACCTGATGGCTCCCTACAAGTGCCTGACAGGAGGATGGAGCCAGGAGGGGCTGGGCTCTGCTCCCAAGGAACAAGGGATGGGACAAGAGGAAACAGCCTCAAGCTGCACCAGGGCAGGTTTAGATGGAGCTGAGGAACAATTCCTGCCCCAGAGGGTGCTCAGGCATTGGAACAGGCTGCCCAGGGCAGGGCTGCAGGCACCGGCCCTGCAAGTGTTCACACACCGTGGAGATGAGGCCTCAGTGCCATGGGGCAGGGGTGGCCTTGGCAGTGCTGGGGAGCGGTTGGACTGGATGAGCTTAAAGGGCTTTTCCAACCTGGCTGATTCCATGATTGTGCAAAGGAAATGGCATGTCAGAACACTGGAAGAGTAGGGCAAAAGGAACTCAGCCATATGGAGGGCTGGGGCTGCCCTTCCAGAAACGTTCACTCAGGTTGATTTGATCTGGGACATCTCTGCTTGCAAACCCCTGTGCCCCAAATGACCCTTCCTGATGCCAATCATCCCAAGGCTGGACTGGAGCAAGCGTATTTGTATGGGAAAAGGGGACATATTGGAAGCACGCTGCTAACCCAGTTAACCCATTGACAATGTCACAGTTCTCACTGTTAAATAAATACATAAAACCCTCATTAATAACGTTAATTATTATAAGAATAACTCTCCTGACACCTTGCTTCTCTTGGCTATGGTAATGACCCCACCAGCATTCCTCCAGTGAAGGCACCAATGGCTTCCAGCGGAAATATGGTGTTACCATACTCGAGTGGCCACCACTACCTGACCCAAGGTGTAAAGTCATGTCAAAGCCTGGAGTGTTTTATTAGCAATGGCAATAAATATCTATATACACACACAAGCATACATAGAATTTTATATATATAGTATTTTATATATCTAAATAATGCATACACATGTTTATGGGGCTGCAGTAACTCCGGACCAGCTCCAATGATGAGTTTCCACCATGACAATGGAAATAGATATCCCCAGGAGCCTTTCTCCAGTTGAGGGTGCACAGCATCACCTCCTGGGGACCACTGCCACCAGCCAGCTCAGTAACAGCTCAAAGTGGCACTTACTTACCAAAAACCAAGAGGAGAAAGAGACTTCCTCCGTCTTCTGGAGGTTGTTTCCCCAAGGAGCTCAGCCCCACATTTCATTGACCCACATCAGCTATCGGCTGCATCATTAGGGAATAGGAGGTTGCATCGCTCTGGGCTGGTGAATCCATTCATGCAGTCATGTTAAGCTGACATCAAGTCTAAGGAGACAGTAACAGCAGGAATTGCATGAAGATTGGTTTTATAGCTGTGAATCAGCAGCGCAGTGAGGTCTGGAGCCGGCAGTGGGTGAGCAAATGGACCTGGGGGACCTGAGAACATGAGGAATTCACCTTTCTGCCTCCCTGTTCCCAGACACCGAAGAAATAGGATGACACCTTCATATTCTCCTTTCAGATCACTTAAGATAGGTCTTACCCTCCCAACATGCACAACCTCTTGGCAGCTTTTGGCTCCAAAAGCTTGGTGAGGAGTGCAGGAGTCCCAACGCCAAATCTTGGGGACAAATTCGTCCGCCTTCATGATGAAGATAGAGCCAAAGGAGAAGGGAAGAGTCTCTTGAGAGGTGGTTTGACTCAAGCCCCCTCACCATAGACCAACCCAAAGCAGCATCTCACCCGGGAGCCACCAAGTGACTTAATTCAGATGCAAAGCATCTGGATGACTTAAGTGAAACCCAATGTTGTGGTTGAGTTATCTCAGCTCGAGCTGTGCAGGGCTCTGGGAGGTGTATTAAGTGCAGCTTCAATTTCCCATCAGTGCTCTGGGAGCTTTGGCATAATGGGAAATGGATAACTTGATTGGTTTTTAATACGTCTACCATTAAATGTTCACTATTGATTTGCCATCTGAACCGCTTTGGCAGGGCCAAAATATTCCCGGAATGCATCCTCGGAGCTTCCTTGGAAATGTCATGTCACTCTAATTGGGTTTCTTGACATGATTTGATTTCAGGGCAGAGAGGGGGGTGACTTTTAGGACTTGGCAAGCCGGATGCTTTCCAGGCGCAGGGAATTGGGATTGCTCCAAACCAGGCTGAAACCAGAAGATTCCTGAATACACCTTGCATTAGAAAGCAAAGGACATGGCTATGAGCGTGTGGAAAGCTGGGGCTTTAATGCGCCTAAAACCAACTTCCTTGTGGGGTTTGCAGTGTGAAGGGTGATTTTGGAGCATGAGTGACCCCATCACTTGTTTTGTCTGGCTCGCACAGCTCCAGAGCTGAGCCTGGAGCTGTATCTATGGTTTGTATCTATGTATATAGGTGTACCTATAGCTTGAGCACACGGGTCTGTATCTATGCATATAGGTGTAGTTATAGCTTCAGTATACAGGTCTGTATCTATGTATATAGGTGTACCTATAGCTTCAAGTATACACGTCTGTATCTATGTATATAGGTGTACTTATAGCTTCAAGTATAGACGTCTGTATCTATGTATATAGGTGTACCTATAGCTTGAGCACACAGGTCTGTATCTATGTATATAGGTGTACTTATAGCTTCAGTATACAGGTCTGTATCTATGTATATAGGTGTACCTATAGCTTGAGCACACAGGTCTGTATCTATGTATATAGATGTACCTACAGCTTGAGCACACTCAGCCCCTTTGCAGGAGGGGGTTCCTTGTGCATTGAGCCGGTAAAGTCTTGCAAGGAGGAAAGGAGAAAGGAAAAGAAGGAAAGAGAGGAGAGGAGGGGAGAGGAGAGGAGAGGAGAGGAGAGGAGAGGAGAGGAGAGGAGAGGAGAGGAGAGGAGAGGAGAGGAGAGGAGAGGAGAGGAGAGGAGAGGAGAGGAGAGGAGAGGAGAGGAGAGGAGAGGAGAGAGGAGAGGAGAGGAGAGGAGAGGAGAGGAGAGGAGAGGAGAGGAGAGGAGAGGAGAGGAGAGGAGAGGAGAGGAGAGGAGAGGAGAGGAGAGGAGAGGAGAGGAGAGAGGAGCTCTCCTCATCGCGCATCCATGTCCACGGGCAGTTCCTTAGCAACCCTGACAAAGGAAAATGGATGGGGAGGGATGAAGAGGCCGGGCCAGTGCAATTTAGTAATTTGATAATGATACAGCCCCTGGAACGGCTGCGAGCGCTGACAGCAGAGTCCTGAGCATCATCCTGCACCCTGTGCCCGGGGATCAGAGCCAGCAACAGCCCTCATCTTCACTCCTCCAGAGTCAAAAGCAACCCGGTGTGCATCACTGTGTGCACCAGCCTGAGCTGCACTGGGTTAATTATTACATGGTATTTTTAGAGCAGGAGTAATTTAGGCTCTGGAGGTTAATGCGGGGCTGGACCTGAGCATCTCCGTGGTTCCATGGGGGGTGGTGGGGGTTTGAATGCTGTTCACAGCCCTTTTGGGTGCTGTCCATTGCTATTTGGAGCAATAGGAATTGCTGCATCAATGTATTGGGATATGGAGTCTCTTGCCAGCTGGGAGGATGCTGGTGAGCTCCATCCCCATTGCAAAGATGGAATTGCAACCCAACGGCCAGAATGCCCTTGAGAAAGGAGGGGAAATGTTGGAAAAGCCTGGAAAACTGTGCCAACGAAGCATCTCTGCTCACCTGAGCTGGGACAAGCAGGAGCAGAAATGGGGACGGGTTTGCCCCTGACATCGTTGCTGTGTGGGTTAGGATGAAACCCAAGGAGAAACTCTCCCATCCAGGAGGCAGTGGTCCTGCAGGAGCTGCCTCAGGCTGTCTGTCCTGCCCCATTTTGCACACCAACGCATCCTGGTAAATCCCATTTGATCTTTTAGGATTCCTCTGGGTGGCTCCTCGCCCATCCCTTGCCTTGGGCATCCCCTAGCCCAGCACCCTGAGCCCCACTGGTGGGCTCTGCATCACCCAGATGTGTCCCACTGTGTCCTGAAACCACCCCGGGCACCTCCCCATGGATCACGAAGCCAAGGGGCCAACCCATGGCCACAATCCCAATGGCAAGGATCAATATAACCCATCCATAGAGAAGAAACCACACTTACTGAGCACTGTCTCTCCCACCAACCTTGTGCAGCTGCTGCAGCCTCACAGTGGGGATTACCCCTGCGTATGGAGGCAGGAATAAGGAAAAGCAGCTCTTTTTATGCTCCATTCCGCTGGGTATAAATAGGTTTTATGTTTAAACCCTCTGGCAGGAGAAGTGCCCTGAGGCCAGCACTGCTCCTCTACATGGATCCAGGCTCCTGCTGACTCACTTTACCTTTTTTTCCTTGCTTTTAGATGCTTCCTTCAAACCAGAGATGTGCTCACAATAGCTGCAGGCACCATGTGCACAGGTAGGTGCGAACACCCCTTTGGGGAAGGGGTAGAGGTGCAAGGGAGACATAGCAGGTAAAAGCATGGCAGCAAACACTCGGGGAAGACAATTCCATAAAATCCCAGAGTTATTTGGGTTAAAAGGGATCTTAAGCTCATCCAGCTCCAACCCCTGCCACGGGCAGGGACCCCTTCCACTGGAGCAGCTTGCTCCAAGCCCCTGTGTCCAGCCTGGCCTTGAGCACTGCCAGGGATGGGGCATTCACCGTTTCTTTGGAATTTAGAGGATTTAAGGTTATTTTTTCATTTCCATTGCTCTTTTCTTCCTTTGGAGGGAAAGCAGGCTTCGTCTCATGCCTGACGGCTGTCAGTGATGCAGTTGCTTTTGGGGTATGGCCCAGCCACTCTTGCAGGAGCACATACAGGAATCTGCAAAACAGCCCCAGCCCATTTTATCCCAAAGAGGCTTTTTGCTATCACACTTGTATCAGAACCTGAGGGCAGAGCTGAATAATTGCCAGGAGCACGAAGCGCTGCTGGTGGGCTGGGTAACTGCTCCTTACGGGCCGCCAAGTGCTTTGCATAAAGTCAGGGCTGTAAATCCCCTGTGACCCTGCAGCAGCAGCAAAAGACTTGGGGTCCAAGGACGTAAAAGAAGGGCAAGAAAGGGGAAACGATAATTCAAGCTCTGCAAAGCTGACTCCATGTCCCCAGGTCCTCTTCTTCCTCTGCTCACGTGCCAGCTTCAAGAGGCAGGGCTTTCCATGTCCACTGCATGGTCGCTTTGGAGAGATGTGCAGGGATTTGCTGCTGCTGAGCTGTTGAAAAGAGTGAAAATCGCCCCCAAATGGGGTTATGGGAAGAGAAACCCCCCGAAATCAGCCTTACTGGAGAGGAAGGGCTGTTTGCCGTAGGGTTATGGGAAGATGGACAAACCCTCCCTCCACAGCCTTGAAAATGCAAATTGAGCCTTAGATTAATAAAGAAGGGGCAGAGTGAACCAGAAAACTCCATTCTGTCCCTCTATAGACACAAAGGGCATCCATGTCTGACTTCTCTATGCAATTCCGGTGCTGGAAGCAGTAAGCAGGACATCACATTGCATTCCCTTTGCTTCCCCAGGCCAGCCAAAGCTTCCATGCTGCTATTTAGGATCATAGAACCCCAGACTGGTTTGGGTTGGAAGGGACCTTAAAGCTCATCCAGTTCCAATCCCTTGCCACGGGCAGGGACCCCTTCCACTGGAGCAGCTTGCTCCAAGCCCCTGTGTCCAACCTGGCCTTGAGCACTGCCAGGGATGGGGCAGCCACAGCTTCTCTGGGCACCCTGTGCCAGAGCCTCAGCACCCTCACAGTAAGGAGTTTCTTCCTAATATCTAACCTAAATCTCCCCATTTGGGGGATGCTTTTTGCTCTCAAGGTGCTGGTGTTGCTCTGCCTTATTTTTCCCGGTAGTGGAATGGTTGTAATGATGAAACTTTAATAAGATCCTGTTCATCTGCCCACATTTGGGCTTCAAATGATTCACAGATGGAAATTGAGCTCAGCAAGAGCAAGAGAGGCTGTGGAGAGGTGGGAAGGTGTCCTGCTCCCGAAGAGACAGAACATAAGGGAGACGTGCGAGGATGCGAGGGACAAAACCTGCATTTATCATAAGTTTGGTCATTTCCATCAAAACTTTTGGTACTTTGAGGCCTTTTGGCCATCACACAGCTCCCATGGGTGCCCTGGGCTGTTCTTAGGGTCCTCTGGGGTTATCCAGCTCCCATGGGGACCTCAGGATGTTCTTAGGGTCATCTGGGGGTATTTTCATGCTGTGATGTTTCCAGTTGTGCAGCAAAGTCTCCTCTCTGATCCCTTGTGAAAGCAAAGAGGAAGCAGGGATCTTCCCACTGAGGTAGCCAGTGACAGCTGGAACTCTGGTTTGCTTTGGAAGCAGACTGATAGGAATGAGCCAAGTGATTTGACTTCTTCCATCTTTCTTTCTTGGGCGCTGCCTTCTCTTTCCTATTTTCTCCTAATAAAATCACTGTGGAGACTTCATGGCTGGTGTGTGGATTTGCTTCCTGCAAGGACATTGTCCTGCACCAGCCCTTTCTAACAGCAAAGCTTTTATAGAATCATAGAACCATGGAAGGGGTTGGGTTGGAAGGGAGCTTAAAGTTAATCCAGCTCCAATCCCTGCCATGGACAGGCAGGGATTCCACTAGCGCAGGTTGCTCCAAGCCCCTGTGTCCAACCTGGCCCTGAGCACTGCCAGGGATGGGGCAGCCACAGCTTCTCTGGGCACCCTGTGCCAGCGCCTCAGCATCCTCACAGGGAAAAGCTTCTGCCTTATCTCCAACCTGAACTTCCCCTGTTATTCCCTGGATGATGGGAAGCACATTCACCTCCATTCTCCAGCTTCTCCTTCAGATAGCTTTGGTCATCTGAAGGATAAAAATGAATAGACTCACATTTACATGGGCCATTCTGGCAGCAGGACTGACTTTGGAGCGTGACCCATGTGTATTTGCCATTCCTTCAAATTCAGTGTTTCTTTAAGGTTGGTTTGATCGCTTTTCATCTTTGCAGCCATTGGATTCTCTGTCTCAAGCCTGGCTTTAAGTCCCTCCCTGCCTTTTAGGCTGCTCTTGTGCCCTGCTCCCCTGAGACCTTTGGGATCCACTGGCACCCAGCTCAGTCAAATGGGGTGAGGTTCAAGTCAATCATGTGAAGATGGACCCATGCTGGGGGTGAGTAACTGCACTTGTCACCCTCCTGTGCAAGGCTGCAGCAGTAGCCACAGACACCAAAGAGCCCAAGTAGGTGCTGGCACTGACAAACACCTCCTCAGGGTCCCACAGCACCTCCTAAATCCCTTAGGATTGTGGATAGGCCCTTTCCTAATGTCCCCAAGCCAGCCAGAAAGCCGGGAAGAGCTGAGCACCCAATTTCCAACCATTCAGATGCATAACCCATGGGGACAGCCTGAAGCAGTTGCAATGGATAAAAACTACCTCAAACCTTCTCCTCTCAACCTCAGGAAAGCTTCAGTGAGAAAGGACAAACACCCCATCACAAGGGATGGGATGGTTGCAAAGGTGGAGCAGCCATCTCCTATGTGACCTTACCCGTCCCAACCTACAGTCTTCATGTAGTTCAATTCACTTTGGAGATGCACTGAAATAAGCTAAAGATCCATCACCTCCGGAGGAGAGTGGGCTTTAGGATGATGGATTCAATAATCTGCTTTGATATTCCACCTTTCCCTAACCTATGTTCCCTTCCCCAGGTACCAGAATCCCAGCTTCCCAGTGATGTTGGCAACAGCAGCGCTTCAGCTTTGGCCTGAAGATCTGAAACTCTTGGAGGTGCTCAGGGGCACCAGGTCTTTGTGTCAGAGGCGTGCACCAGGCCTTGATTTCTGGGGTACCAACCCCAATGGGGTGTGATGCCAGGGCACAGGATGGAGATGTCCCCCTTGGTAGGCAGAGGGGACCCACTTTTCAAGTGCCAACACAACTTCCATAGGATCATAGAAGAGGTTGGGTTGGAAAGGACCTTAAGATCATCCATTTCCAACCCCCTGCCATGGGCAGGGACATGACCATTAGCCAGGTCAGCACTTAGAGCTCCCATCCGTATGTATTTACATGCTCAACCCCCTTCTTCCATCCGCAGACCAACAAAAGCAGGGGAGGTGGGTCCCTAACCCACCCTGAAGCATGCAGGGCTGTCAATGGTCTGAGCCAAACAGGGTCCAAAGGTCTCCTGAGTGCCCCACAAGGGCCACAGTCAACATCTGCAGCCCTCAGGGAGCAGGAGGATGCAAAACACATCTCTCCAATAAGCTATGAGAAACGCTGGTGAAGCCCTCACTGTCCACCCCAGGCATGAAGCCTTCTTCCTTGGGTGGTCAAACCTGGGTTGAATCAAACCTGGATGGAGTTTAGCACCACCCAAGGAACTGCATGTGCTTTACAAAGCTTTAGATGCCTTCTGCCAATCTTCAGCCCTTGCCCTGCCATGTTATTTGGTCAACCAGCACTAGTTAAGCTACTGGGTAATTGTGCTACTCAAGCCCATCTCACCCTATGGAGGTCAAGGGAAGGCAGGACACAAGCCAAGCTGGGGGAAGCTGAATGTTGTTTGAGAATCAGCACCTACGAATCTGAACAATAACAAGGGGAAACTATTTTGGGGTTAAACCAGGATGATCTTAAGGCCCTTTCCAAGCCAAACCATTCTATGATTTTTAACGGACCTCCACCATCAGGGACAGGTTGGGAATAGCTCTCATCTATCACTGCTTCCCCAAGGCTTTCATCAGCTACAGGGACCATGAAGCCCTTAGAGACACCTCATCCCTCTGCAATAAATGAATCCATGAGAGCAGAGAGGACTATGGGCCAGATGATGATTTACCTCCCTCTTGGTGTGGAGATGTCCTTCTAATGGAGTTTCCCACCCAGCTCTTGGTGTTGAAAATGAGTGTTCTTGCCCAAAAATACAACTGAAGGCTCCAAGGACTGGGATAACCAAACCATCTCCCAGGGCCCAGTGAACAAGGGGAAAGAAAACATCGACCCAGGAGGTGAAACCATGACATGAAAATGGAAGAGGAGTGAATTGCTGGAGGAGTGGATCCTGATGTGTCCCAGCCAGCAACTGGAGGTGATCAAGGGCAGAACACTCTACCTAGGTTAGAAGCCAAAGGGGAGCTCTCATTTTAACTGTCACTGCCCTTCAGACACCAACCAGCATCTTCAAAGCCTGGGTGGGAAGCTCAAAGAGGCTCATCCAAGAATATCCACAGTCACAGCTCCGTGTGCCCAAAGGAGCTGCTGTGTCCATTGTCTGTGTGGTCCAGGAGAAGGAATATCTCCCCATTCCAACTCAGAGCCCATCCAGGGTCACTACTGGCTGCTGTTACCTTTCATGGAGGGGTTCAGAGGGTTTTGCCCACCTGCAGCAGGATGTGTCCCTTCCCAAGGATAGCTGCACCACACCAGCCCTTTGCTAGGACAGGGTGGTGATGGCATCTCAAAGCAGAGGGGAGTTCTGATCAATAGGCAGGGCTGAGCAGGGTCCTGGGGCCACAAACCCACACTGACCGTCAAAGGGAACCCTCCACCAGGGATCTGACCCCTTTGGGTGTCAGCCCATGGATTAACCCCTGTTCCAGCAAGGAGACCTCCATCCCCATCCTCTTTGTAGCACAAGGCACTTTTCCTTGCCAACCAATGGCCATGGGACCCTGGAGGAGACCTCCCTCTGACCGCACCAGAACCAGAACCAGAGGGGGTTTTCCTGCCTTGCTGCTGTCTTGGTGCAACCTGAGTTAATCCTGCTGGATCTCAGTGTCTTTGGGGAATTCGAGGGGTTTTGTCCCCAGGACACACATAATCCTTGCAACCCCTCCTCTTCAAATGCTGCCTCTGGGACTGTGCAACCCCATCCTGCAAGAACTTCCCCATATTTCCAGTCTTCCACAGGTTTTCCTGACTGCATGGGAGGAGAAAAGCCCCCTGAGATGGGAAATTAGGCAGAGAGCAGAGCAGTGTGAGCAGGGCAAGTCTGTCCCTGCTGCGGGTAGGGGTTATAGCACCATAGAATAGTCAGGGTTGGAAAGGATCTTAACATCATCTGGCCTGGGGCAAAACCCTGCTGAGGTCCTCCACCAGCTCCACTCTTCATATAGAAACACATTAATTAGGATAACACTTAATCAGAGCTGAAAACCCCAACAGGCATCCTTAGGGGGCATAAACCCCTTTGCATTTGAAGCATCCTTGCACCAAGTGCCTTGCTACCTGGAGGAATGGGGGCAAAACGTGTTTGTGTGTCCCAGCATTAGTGACAGCCCCGTTTGGGGATAACTCCCACCAGGCTGCCAGGGTCAGACGTCTGGTTTTGCCCTTGTCCCCCCTCCTTTTTGGCTCCTGTGAATGGGGAGCGGCGCCGCAGCCCCGTGACGTTGCCAGCTCCCTCTGATTTCAGCTTAATGAAATCATGCCCAAACGAAGGCTCCACGTCTGGAGTTACGACTCCGACCCCGTGATCACTCACTTTTATATATACACGAGGGAGGGGAAAAGCGTTTCCATAGAGAGAATAAAACCAGCTGAGCCCTCTTTAAGAACAAGAAAAGCAAAGCAAGGGGCGCAGAAGTTCAGGGCAACTCGCCTGATGCTTCTCTCCTTGGAGTGAGCCCACAGCAGTCCCTTCCCATCCCGACCACTGAGGACTACCAGGTGAGTGCCTGGGTTTCATTTATTAACCATAAAGCAGCTTTATTTGCGCAAAGTTGAGGTGTTTTAGTGTTTTCCTTGGGAGAGCA
This sequence comes from Lathamus discolor, assembly GCF_037157495.1. Lineage (NCBI taxonomy): Eukaryota > Metazoa > Chordata > Aves > Psittaciformes > Psittacidae > Lathamus > Lathamus discolor. The sequence continues at coordinate 6,195,912 of NC_088884.1, forward strand.
CATCCCGCTTTTCTCCACGAGAAAAAGGCAGGATCGGGAAAAGCAGTTTGGGATATTGTGTCGAGGCTCCCCCCTAACCAAAGGAATCTCTTTTTTAGTGTTACATCGATTTTTGGATGCTGGGGATAGTTGGGAAATCTTGGGAAATGGAAAAGTGGGGCAATAAATCACTGCTGCGATTACAGGGATGGGGAGGAGAGGAGGGCACAGCCCCATGGGGCCAGTTTGCATTGTGGAGCCCCTGGGAATCAGCATCCTCAGGAGGGATTCATTAGGAAAGTGGAGGTGGCATCACATGAAGAGAGTTTAAAGGGTCCAGAGGTCTTACCCACAGCATTATTTTACCCCAGACTTACTTTTTGATGGGGAAAGAATCAGTTTTATCCAGTGCCTCCGGTGCCGAGGAGCAGCTTTGATCCCACTTTGCCAGAGCCGCCTTCCCGAGTGGTTTTCTCTTCTAAATCCAAGAGGCAGCTCCTCAGCTGAGCAGGTCCTGCTGTGCCTGTCGGCACCACCTCAATAAATGCCTAGAAATTCCTCATGGGCATCCCAGCAATTCCCCTCAGCAGGAGCAGCACCCTCAGGTCACCCGGAGCAGCAGCAGATTTAGCTCCGACTTCCTCACATCCACCACATGTGGGTTTTCTTCTTTTCCTGCTTTTTTTTGGGGGGGGGGGGGGGGGGGGGGAGAAAACCCCAATTCCAGCTTCTTTCCTTGCTCCATACAAACTTCCTGGTGTGCCCAGGCACAAACCCACCATGGAAATAGAAACAAACCCTGCAAAATCAGCTTTTTCTGCCCATCGAGCAGATCCGGGCTCTGCTTTCCTTTGATTTTTGCTCTTTCCACCAGTATACCCACCACAGCCAAGGACCAGGAAAACAGACACAGGGTGGGCATGTGTCTCAGCCACGTTTCCCCCTTGCTCTGCCTTTCCTGAGGTCCCCAATGGGTTTTCCTGAATGCCACCGGTTTCAGACAGCTGTGGAATAGCTGCTGGGAAGCAGCTATTGGAGATGCTGCTCTGTGGCTTCAGAGAGGGCAGCAGCAGCTCCAACCAGAGCAGTTCTCTCCCAGCAGCTTTGGGTACCATTCCCATTCTACATCCAGCAGCTTGGGGTCATGGAGGAGAACAGGGGCTGCAGATAGAGATGCAAAAAAAAGCCATTTGTAAATCCATATCCCACATCCTGCTAGCAGGGGATGCAAAGAAGTGCCTATGGGAATTGCTTCATCTGGGGCTGAAGCACAGCAAAGGGGGAGGCTTTGGAGTGGGAGAACAATCTTTATCCTGTTGAGCTTTTGCTACCCAAAACGATGCGCCAGGATTTAAATCTCTGATCTGGGGCTGAAGGAAGGAGAGATTTGGGTCTCCAAACCCGTGTGGGTTCGATGTCTGGAAGGGTTTTCTTCCCTTATCCTACAGGGACTTGCTGGTGTTGCCTGGGTTGTGCTGCGGCTGCTGCATGTTCTCAATGCAGGGCAGGGTTACGGGGGTGTTTGGTGCCTCGAGGAGCTCTGTGGGGTTCTGTGCAGGGGCAAGTGAATATCATAGGGTCATGGAACCAACAGGGTTAGAAAAGCCCTTTAAGCTCATCCAGCCCAACCATTCCCAGCGCTGCCAAGGCCACCACTGCCCCATGGCACTGCGGCCTCGTCTCCACGGTGTGTGAACACTTGCAGGGACGGTGCCTGCAGCCCTGCCCTGGGCAGCCTGTTCCAATGCCTGAGCACCCTCTGGGGCAGGAATTGTTCCTCAACTCCATCTAAACCTGCCCTGGTGCAGCTTGAGGCCGGTTCCTCTTGTCCCATCCCTTGTTCCTTGGGAGCAGAGCCCAGCCCCTCCTGGCTCCATCCTCCTGTCAGGCAGTTGCAGGGAGCCATCAGGTCCCCCCTGAGCCTTCTCTTCTCCAGATTGACCCCCCCAGGTCCCTCAGCCGTTCCCCATCACACTTGGGCTCCAGGCCCTGCACCAGCTCCGGTGCCCTTCTCTGGACAGGATTAATGGGATAAACCCATCCTCATCTCCCCATCCACAGGGCTGAGTTCAGGTGACAGCAGTTTGAGGGTGCAGCAGCTCCCGGCTGAGAGCCACTGGGGACAAAAGGGTTGATTCGATTTGGATCAGTCTGAGGACATCTCCCCCACCAGCCGCCCCTCCTGCAGCAGGGCACAAACCCCATCCCAAGCCCCAAGACACCGACATCCACAGGGACTCCCAGGAGCCATCCTGCTCCTCAGGGGCTTCCCCAGCCTCTTTGTCTCCTCCGTATTCCTCATGGGAATCACGTCAGCATGAATGAATCCTCATAGGAAATACATCAGCATCTCACTACCCCACATCAAACGTCGGGTCCCCAAACCCCATGGGTCTGTCCCCGGACCGGGGCTTGCCATGAGATGCGCTTACCACAAGATGGGGCCCGCAGGCTGGGAATGCCAACACACCTCCGGGCTCATGCAGGGGCTGGCCCTGGGGGCACAGGTCAGTCCTCAACATGGGCAAAGGCACCCACCAGGAGACCCCATGCAGCCTTTTTGGTGGTCAGAAGGGCATACAGAGCCATGGGTCACATCCCAGATAGCCTGGCCTCAGCGATGGGAGGTTTTGCAGAGCTGGAGGGTTATTCCAAGGTTTTTATCCCCACCTCAGGACCCCAGAATGACAGCAGGGATGATGCTGCTGTGCAGTGATTTTGGTGGTCCCCTCAGCTCCCCAGTCAGGGCTGTCTACGAGGGGACTTCACCCTGGATGTGCCATCAAATGGGACAGCTTGTCCTGAACCCGGGGTAAAGGGGGACTCCTAGGGATGGAGGACAGGGAATGAGCATCCCTGGAGCACCCAAGGCCAGGGTTGAAGAAGGGGCATGGGGCCATCACACTGGATGGGCGTTAGATCACATCCCCAGCACTGGGGATGGCTGTATCCCTTTCTCCATGCCCATTTTGGACCCAGTGGAATGAGCAGGTAGATGGGCAATTGCTGGCTTGAAGGAGCACAGAAACATTTCTGGTGGCTTCAGGCTGAGCGAGGAGCTGAAAGGAAACCCCACTTTTGCCAATGGCTCTCACAGCTACTGTGGGGAGGCATCAGCAAGGTGGAGATGGGTGCATGGGGACTGACAAGAGATTGCCCCAGGCAAGGAGGGACCCTGGTAAACCAAGCGCTCCTGCAGCAGGCACTTGTGTTTGACACAGGGATGACCAAATCCTCCCCTCCATGGAGGCTGCAGCTTTCAAAGCATCTTGGACATCCCACCTCCCACCCAGCACGCCAAAACCAAGGGCTGAGGAGCTGCCCTCTCCATGAGCTTATAGAATCATGGAATGGTTTGGGTTGGAAGGGAACTTAAAGCCCATCCAGCTCCAACCCCGGCCACGGGCAGGGACACCTTCCACTGGAGCAGCTTGCTCCAAGCCCCTGTGTCCAACCTGGCCTTGAACACTGCCAGGGATGGGGCAGCCACAGCTTCTTGCATCATTTAGACAAAGCAGTAAGTTAGCAGAGGAAAGCAAACCCAGACCAACCTGTGCCAGGGCCTCACCACCCTCACAGTAAAAGATTCCTTCCTTATCTCCAACCTGAACTTCCCCTGTTTCAGTTTGAACCCATCACCCCTCGTCCTGTCACTCCAGTCCCTGATGAAGAGCCCCTCTCCAGAATCCTTGTAGCCCCCTTCAGACACTGGAAGGGAGGAGACCCCCAAACAACTCATTCCCACTCATCCTAATGATTAGATGCGACTTAGTGGGGTTGTGGGAGATGAATCCACGCGTGCAGGACCTGGGAGGTTGAGCCGGTGTCCATGGAAGGACATGGGGATGACGATGCTCTGCCGCGGGCCCCGCGGGATGCTCATGCCCATCTCTGCCCTCCCCTTGCTCTCTCCATTGGACAGGCCACCGCGATGTCCCACTCCAGGCTGCTGCTCCTCCTCGCCCTGCTCTGTGCCACCGAGAGCAGCCGGGCTCTCCGTCTCTACAACCCCACCTCCATCCTCAGCTGCCTCAACACGGCCCTTGCCGAAGGCCAGAAGAGCCTCCCGGAGGAAAACACCGTCTTGGACAAGCGCAGCTTCGAGTCCCCATCGCTGGAAGAGGGCTCTGAGGAGCAGGAAGGGGATAACGTGGCAGAGGAAGAGATAGGGAAAAGGACGTTCCCAGGGGAAGGCCATTACAAATACGTGTCCCAAGCGCAGGTGAAGGGGAAGTCGTACCAAAACCGAGCCAAGAGCGACCGCCGCACCAAGGTCACCCTCTCCCTCGATGTCCCCACCAACATCATGAACATCCTCTTCAACATCGCCAAAGCCAAGAACTTGCGGGCGAAGGCGGCTGCCAATGCCCACCTCATGGCGCAGATCGGGAGGAGGAAGTGACCCTCCATGGGCCAGCGGGGACTGATGGCCGTGTACGATAGCAGTGTTGTATAGTTTTGACCCATCGAGCTCACTTTCATATCTCTTCTCCGTCCTTCTCTCCTCCCTGCTCTCCTCCGTCGCTCCTCCTGGACATTTCCATGCACGGGGAAGAGGCTCGTGTCTGCTCCAGGGCAAGGGGACGGGTCACCTAGGGAAGGTCCCTATTAAAGCTATGATCTCTTGAGTTTTCCATGCTTTGTTGTCTCATCATCTCCACTGGGTGCTCTGTTGGGTCTGTCTGGACCCTTTGGGTATCCAGAACTTCCTTCCAGCTCAGCCTCGTGGCACTCCCCCACCACAGTCCAATCCCTACTCCATCCCCATACACAGGCTGTCCCTATACACAATCCTCAATGCATTGGGAAGGGAAAACAGGACTGGCCAGGGGACCTCAGGAGGGATAGAATCACAGAATTGTTTGGGTTGGAAGGAGCCTTCAAAGCTCATCCAGTCCAATCCCCTGCAATGAGCCGGGACATCTTCAACTAAACCAGGTTGCCCACATAAATGGATGCGATTCCTAATGTTTGGATTCCCCAGTTTCTCCTCCTGGATACTCTCTAGGTTTTAAGGTTGTCTTTGCAACCACCTCTTTGTCCACCAGCACCTTCTATAGTCACAACTGCGATAGCATCTACCTCCCCATCCACATGGTCCTTCATGAGTGGCCCCAGGCCAGGGTCACCCCATGGCCTCAGGTGAGTTTGGACCCCAAGAGCTGCAGGTGCTTCCCTGGCTACTCCAGACACACCTATGGAGTCTGTCCATGTTGTCCAATCCACCCCTGCCCACCTTTCTACTGCTCTCCATCTCCTGGGAGACCTCTGCATCAGCTCTTTAGCTGGTACAGTTTCACCTCCCCATACACAGACCATCCCCATTCACCCTCCACTGAGCCCCAGCTCACCAAGCTCCCACCCCTTCACCTTGGACTATTTATCCCTTCCTCTAAACACCCCAGCACAGCTCCAAGATGGAACTTCATCTCTGGTCTCCATCCGTGCTGTCCCTCTTTTCCCTATTAGATGCTTACCAAGAGCAGCTCCCACCAGCCCTATCCAGGTCCTGGCCATAGGTAGCATTCCAGATGGGACACTAAGAGGGATCAGGTCTCCAACGCTTGGCAGATGAACCCACATGCCTGCAGAGATCTAGCTGGAAGCATTTTCTCTCTGTCCCATTGGGCACCTAAAGGAGACAACACACGAATTCAGCCCCAGCAAGCCCACACTTAAGTGGCCAAGGCTCCTAACTGACACATAGGAGGGAGACTCGGGATCCAAATTCACCTGAAGCCCAAAAATCAAACCCAGAAAGGGTCCTTCAGCATCTTCCCAACATAGAATCAGCTGGGCTGGAAAAGCCCTGTAAGCTCATCCAGTCCAACCGTTGCCCAGCGCTGCCAAAGCCATCACCAGCCCAGGCACTGAGGGCCTCATCTACATGTCTTATGAACACACACCACACATCTCCAGCAGACAACTCACCAACATGCCCACAGCATCTCAGTGCAATGGCCTTCTCCTGCCTCAGCTCCAAGGGTGTACCGGTGAGGTCTTGCCTTATGGCAATCTCTTATAGGCTTGGACTATATGGTCCTTTACACCATTTTAAAGCCCAACACCCTATACGTCCACCCCCCATTGGTATATTGAGCTCTCATTCAGCAGGACATAGGCATTGTCCCCATCTTACACCCAGGGAAACTGAGGCACCCACTCCTACTCACATCTGGCCAGGCAAAGCAGAACAGAACAAGTCAGACCTGGGCAGGCATCCAGCTGGATGCACTCTCATCCCTGTGTGGGTCTGGCCATAGGTGTCCTCACATTGTCCAGGCTCAGCCTTTCTGATGCACAGGGCTCTCTAGAGGAGCCATAGTACATTAGAACTGCTCAGAGCCAAAGTCATTGCTTTGAGCAGAAAAGGGAATAGATTTCCCCTGTTCTCTCCATTGAGCTCCTTGGCCCAGGCTTGGAAGAGGCTTCTCCCCACCATCAGCTGCTGGGGGCATGTGCACCAGCCCTGCTTGGGTTCTGTCCCAGCACCAGGTTAGACAAGGGGAACATCTCAGCCCCGTGCTAGTGCCTGGATCAAAACACCCCGTGACTTGAGTCTTTCTTCTGCCCCGCTTTGATGAAGGCCATTAACATGCTTTGGGTAGGAAAGGGCCTTAAGATCATCTGGTTCAAACCCCCTGCCATGGGAGGAGATGGGCCAAGGTGTTTGCTGGCACCAGGCTGTGCTTGTACGTGAAAGCTGAGATGGGGACAGCAGATACCAGCTGATAGTGAGTGATGGGGGAAGCAGAGATGCTCCTTCCCCAGCTGCATCCCCATGGGGAGTCTCACCCAAGCACTGGCTTGGACAAACCTTTCGTTATGAATCCTCCTTCCCAAGCTCTGCCAAGCAAGACCAGGGGTTGATTGGAGGGGCTGAGACACAGACAGAGGTTGGAGGAAGCTGGATGGAAACAGGAGCAGTGAAATCTCCATCAGCACCCAGCTGATGAGCAGGGATGAAACCCGAACTTTTACTGAGTTCAATAACAAGTTTGCTCTGATGCACACGGCCAGGTCATGTGGAGCTTCTCATCACCCAACACCCCAAGCCCTTCTCCTCAGAGCTGCTCCATCCAGTCTCCCCCAGCCTCTATTTATGCTTGGGATGGCCCCAGCTCAGGGGCAGAACCTTGCACTTGACTTTGCCCCCCTTGTCACAGGGAGAGCAATGCTAAATGTATATTTAAAGGCCAAATAAACTCCAAACCCCATGGATCTGCAGGTGCAAGTCCTTCAAAGCACCTTGATGAGCCCCCATTGCTCTCCATTGGAAACACCTGAGCCCTTTGCCAGCAGATGCCAACACAAGGAGGGAGCCCTTTAACAGAGAGCCCAGCCCTACCTGATAAAAGGTGCAATAGGGAGGCATGCAGGACATGCTCTCAAAGAGGTGATTGTGTTAGGAGCCTGAATGGTTCAGAGCCATGGTGAGTAGCCATGGGGTTGGATTTGCTCTCTAATGGCTGTGGCTGGCTGTTCTGTTGGCTTCCTTGGGGGTGAAATTGGTTATGGGCTATGGAAGAGCATTGTGAACCCTAGAGAAGGAGCTCCTAAGGGTACAGAGCTTGTCCCTGGGGGTGTCCAGACCTGGGCTGGCTTTGCAAGGACGGTGTTTCCCTCCTCCCAGCCTGAGGAGGATTGTCCTGATTGCCTTCAGGTTTGCCTGTCCCCCTGGGTGAAGATGCTTTGAAGGTCTTGCTGGTGGCATCTAATACAAGACTTAATTCGGTGCCCACCTAACGCTGCTGTGGGGCTGAGGCAGACCTGGAGCACGGGGTGAAGGTCTCCTTGTGAAGATTGGCTCGGCATCCCTGCTCTGTCCCTGGTGCACTGGGGCTGGTGTGGGTCTGTTTGTGGTGGCTGAGGGCTGACGCATTAGATCCTAACCCTCAGGTAGGACCCTCTGCTTCAGTACAGGGTGTTGGTGCTCTGTTTCTGTGCTTGGTAGGGCCAGGCTTCTGCCAAGAAGATCATTCGAGGCTTGCTGGGCTGGATCTTCAGCCCAGGCCACAGGTAAAAAACAGGTATGGGCCATATGCTCTATAAAGACACCCAGAAGTGCCAGTGTTAGTCTGATTCCTCAGTGCACATTCCTAACCCCCTTTTCTCTCCCATCCCCATGCAGAAGGAGTGTGTTTCTGTCCATATTGGACAAGTAGGTGTCCAGATGGGCAATTACTGCTGGGAACTGTATTGCCTAGAGCATGGGATGGGGCCGGATGGCATCATCCCCTCCAACACAGCCTCAGGGAGAGCAAACTCTTCCTTTGGGATCTTCTTCAGTGAGATAAGATCAGGGAAGTGTGTGCCCAGAGCACTGTTTGTTGACCTGGAGCCCACTGTCATTGGTAAGTCATGGAAGGCCTCTTGGTGGGGTCTGTGTAGGGGAGCACCTTCTCTGACCTCAAGTGTTGGCCACCTAAACTGCTGGTGGGGCTGGCAGCATCCATGTGAAACTGCATCTCAATCAGTGCAAGTCCCTTGGTAGGTAGGGGGTCTTGTGCCAGTGACGCTCATGAGGTCTCAACCTTCTCCAGGTGAGATCAGGCCTGGGACCTCCTGCACGCTCTTCCACCCAGAGCTTCTCATCAGTGGCAAAGCAGATGCTGCCAACAGCTATGCTCAGGGTCCCTACACCATTGGGAAGGATACCACTGAGTTAGTTGTTGAGAGGGCTCAGAGGATGGTAAGAACCATGTGAAGGGTCTTCTGCATTCGGGCTCTGGTTGTGGTTGACCTGACCAAGAGATGTGATAGTGGAGAAGGGCAATTGGCTCATGGTCAGCTTGACCATGCCACTACAACTAGTGACAGGACAAGGGGTAACGGGTTAAAACTGAAACAGGGGAAGTTTAAATTGGATATAAGGAGGAAATTCTTTCCTGTTAGGGTGGTGAGACACTGGAATGGGTTGCCCAGGGAGGTTGTGAGTGCTCCATCCCTGGCGGTGTTCAAGGCCAGGTTGGATGAAGCCTTGTGTGGGATGGTTTAGTGAGAGGTGTCCCTGTCCATGGCAGGGGGGTTGGAACTAGATGATCTTGAGGTCCTTTCCAACCCTAACTATTCTATGAAAACATGTGGGTGTATATCTTGCTGGCTGGGACTGGAGGAGAAAATGAGGGGTTAAAGATGCCACCAGCTGAAGCAGGAGAACAAGCAGTGATTTAACTGTCCAGGTTAAGTTGTTTTGTCCTATTCCTGTGTCAATCCTGATCCAAAATCTCATCCCACCCGATGTCCCAGCTCAGCTTCTGGCTGAATGTCTCCTCTTGGGCCTCTCCTGCCTTGTGTGGTTGCTTCTGGAGCACAAGGTTTCCCCCATGTAGACTCTCATAAGTGCTGTGGGAACACAAAGATGGTTTTGGATTAGGAGGAACCTCTTAGTGGCCTTCAGTCTCTTCCTAATCTTCATGATTGCTACTATCATGAGTCTCCATATAACCTAATATGTGACTTTCAGGGTAGGCCTTGCTGATAAAACAGGAAATTATTTACAAGCTGTATCTGCTCTGTACAGCAGAAATCACCTGTAAGCAATTGAAGGTGTATGAAAGCAGGAGTAAATATGGCCTTAAACTTCATGGTGGAACACAGTGCAGTACTCCAAGCTGGAGTTCTCTGTGTATCCAGCCCCACAGGTCTCCACAGCAGTGATGGAGCCCTACAACTCCATCCTCACCACCCACACCACCCTGGAGCATTCGGACTGCTCCTTCATGGTGGACAATGAAGCCATCTACGACATCTGCAACCGCAACCTGGACATCGAGCGTCCCACCTGCACCAACCTCAACAGGCTCATTGGGCAGTTTCTTCCATAACCACCTCCTTGAGGTTTAATGGTGTTCTCAACGTTGACTTGACTGAGTTCCAGACCAACCTCGTGCCTTACCCACGGATACACTTCCCCCTCACCACCTATGCCCCCATCATCTCAGCAGAGAAAGCCTACCACGAGCAGCTCTCGGTGCCAGAGATCACCAACGCTTGCTTTGAGTTCTCCAACCAGATGGCGAAGTGTGACCCACGCCGGGGCAAGTACATGGCGTGCTGCCTGCTGTACCGGGGTGACGTGGTGCCCAAGGACGTCAACGCGGCCATCGCGGCCATCAAAACGCGCCGCTCCATCCAGTTTGTGGACTGGTGCCCCACGGGCTTCAAGGTGGGCATCAACTACCAGCCTCCCACTGTGGTGCCCGGTGGGGACCTGGCTAAGGTGCAGCGTGCTGTGTGCATGCTGAGCAACACCACGGCCATTGCTGAGGCCTGGGCACGCCTGGACCACAAGTTTGACCTGATGTATGCCAAGAGAGCCTTTGTGCACTGGTACGTAGGGGAGGGCATGGAGGAGGGTGAGTTCTCAGAGGCCAGGGAGGACCTGGCTGCCCTGGAGAAGGATTATGAGGAGGTTGGAAGGGACTTGGCTGATGAAAGGGAGCTTCATGGTGAATTACTTTAACTGTTGCATGGTGGCTTGGATGAAGCTTTCAGGTACCCTAGTCTGCCTCCTAGTTCCTGCCGGAGGAGGCAGTTGTGGGATGGGTCTGAGGAATTGTGGCTTTAGAACTTAAAGCTTGTCCAAAAGCACCTCTTGGTCCAAGTCTTGTGTATGTACAATTGACTGAATAAATGGTGACCTCCAAAACTATCTCCTGTCTTGATGTGCTGCCAAACCGCTTCATGGTGGGGTGCAGGTGGTGGCTGCAGGGTTGTTCCCATGTTGCCTTGGTCAGTGCAGCCCTACCTAAAGGGCTGCCCTCCTTGTAGTTGCTGGGGTTAGTGACATTAGGATGAGTGCCCCCTGCCCTGGGGTGTTAGCATGAACACTGCGCTGTTGATCCCACTTAGGCACTGGCTCCCAAGGCCTCTGTGTGTGCTTCAATATGCCTGGCTCTGGGTTTCTGTGCTGCTCTCTGCCCAAGGCATAGAATAGAGCAAGATCAGGTTTGTCTGGTCCCTTGCTACCATGCAGGGCTCTGCTAAAGCAATCCACGTCCTGCTGCCAGCCCTGGAAGTTGAGATGGGAGTTCAAATACTTCTGTCTGTTGGACCCTTTCAAATGCACCCAAACAATGTCTGATCTGTAAGTCGTAAAGTCTGGGGTTGTCTTCCCAATTAGACTTCTTCCCTCACGGCTGTTCTCCATCATGATGCTGAAATCACTGCAAGCAGCTAATGAGCAGAAAAAGGGGATTTAACTTGATCCCTGCACATCCCCTGCACTGCAGCAGGTTATTTCTCCACTGGGATCTCTCCTCCTAGTCAGTGACCCAAGGAAAGGAGCTGGCTGGGATGCAATGGGGATCTGGATCTGCAGCCAGGCTGTAATTGAAGGGCTCTTGGCTGTAGTGGAGGAGGCTTAAACACCCTGAAGCAAGTGGAGGGTTCTATTAAAGCCTGTCTGCACTTGCTATTACTCAGCTGGGCTCCCAGGAGCGATAATGTCCCAACTCCAAGAAGGTGGGATCTGCTGGGGCTGTGTCACCTCCAGCTGCCCTCTGCTTGGGGGAGCAATGCTGCTTGGACTGGTGGTGCTGGTGATGTGATTAATGGGCTCTCCTCTGCCTGCTTTGGAGCTCCTGGCCCCACCAGATGCAGTTCTATGTGCTGGGGAAAGCCTCTCTGCAGGGAGCTGGTGTAGATCCCAAAGTGATGTCCAGACTTCCCTCCAGAGGGGAAAAAGAGATGGGACAAAGCAGGAAGTAGCTCTGGCACGTGCAGTGCCAGCTCTACCTTACCCTTGTGGGTGCATGGACAGGAGCTGAGTGAGGGTTGCCCGATGGTTTTGGTGGGACGAGCTATTCTTCTGCTCACCACAGATGTCCTGGGACTGGGGTCCTGGTCTTGGGGTTCATGGGCTGTCTGTGTGGCCCATAGGGGTGCAGGAGGGAGGCACAGCAGCCAGAATGGTTGTACTATCACTGGTGGCCTGAGGTCACATCTAGAACCTCATCTTATGATACTGGAAAGGTTTAATCTCCATGGATCTACTGAACACTCTGCATTCTTTGGGGGTCAACTTCCTGCTTGGAAAAGGTACTATTGGTATTCATTCTTCCCATTTTAAACCTTCTGGTGTGCCTGATAGCTTGAGTGCAGAGCTGTATAGTGTAAGCTGCTGTGTAGCCCTTATCCGTGCTGGGAGTGCAGGGGAAGTCTGGCTGCTGGACCACTCGGGACATGCTTGTCTCCTGCCTGCTCCCCTACAGCCTTGCAGCTCCATCAGGGCACTCTTGTGAATGCTGATGGGCTTCAGGCTCATCTGCTTGTGATGGACCCTTTCTATTACATCTGTGTGTGATGGCCCTAAACTGAGCCCAGAAGTGATGGAGTGAAGCAGTTTGTCCCCCAGCCATGTGAAGACCACGTTGCCCTGTGCTGAACCACAACCCCCACCAAGCATCCTCCTCACCACTGGCCCCAGGAGGACCAGGCACACCTTCTCATCTGCTCCAGGCACAGCTCTTGGCTTGTGTCAGGCCATGGGATGGAAGCAAGAGGCAGCAGGTAATGCTGGATAGAACCAAGGAGGGTGAACTTGCCCAAGACCTTATGAGAAGTCAGTGACAGAACTCTGCAGGCACCTTGAGCCTCTTCCCTGCAGGACAAGGATGAGCAAATCCACCTTGACCCCTGTGATCCACCCTTATTGCAGTAATGGAGCAGTGAAGGAATGGTGGTGAATGGGCTGGAGCAATGTGGTGGAAACACAGACCTGCTACTCCACGTGATGCTGCTCAGTGAACTTCTTTATGACCAGCTTTGGTGCTCCAGCACACAGGTAGGGAAAATACAGCTGGAGCTGTGCAACGAAGCATTGGGTGTAGGGCTGGAGACTCCACTGCTCACGGAGAGGCCAAAGCATTGCCTATGGCCATCAAGCTGGAGATGCCAAGTGTCCAGAAGCTCTCCCTGCAAGCAACATCCTTTCCTTCCCTCCATTCATGGGAGAGCAGGAGCAGCTCTGTGCTGACCAATGCACCAAAGTGATTGATCCCGGTAACAATTCCATCATCCCAGTGCTGTGCTGGTGCCTTTCCAAGCTGCAGGAGCATGTGGCTGTGCTCCTGCTCTTGCTCAGCCACACTGGTTGGCTTGTGGCTCCAAGCGGGAATGATGCTTGACCCGCCTCCCCATGAGGCTGCTGGCCCTCCCTTCTTTGAGGGGATTGAGCCAGTGGCTACCGGGAAAGGTGGCAGCCCTCAAGACCATGCCTGATAACATCTCAGCATCTTTACCTATGAGCACAGAACCAGAGCTCACCTTTGCTCTTTTAGAGAATCTTTGAGCCCTGAATAGTCTCATTTCTGTCAAATGGAATAGCTGCTCTTCCCCCTGTGAGGGTTATTGACAGTGTTAGGGACATGGTACGGAGACAACCAACTGGAAACCTAGGACATGGAAAGCGACCACCTAAGGTGGATAAGAGGAGACCTACTCAGCCCCAAGGTCTTTGGACTCACCAGCTTTGGGAGGTCTCAGTGTGTTGCATCACCCTAGCAGAGCTAAAAATGAATGAGAGGACCCATCAGATGAGGCAGGAGCTAGTGACCATCCCCAGAAGGACCAGCCAAAGCACAGAGGAGGCTTCAGCCCAACAGGGATCTTCCTGAGGTCCATCTACTGCCCATTCATGCTGTCAGCACCCAGGCTTTTCAGGCTGACACCATAGTCTGGTCTCCTCCCATCTCCCAGGTATAGGACACAGAAATACCTCCCATTCCTGCCTGTACTTCTCAGTGCATCACTTTAGGACCACCTCCAGAAGCATACCTCCGTCAGTGGAGAAGGCAACTGTAGCTACAGGGTGTGGAGGGTGTCTTGGGGAAAAGACTGATTCCACTTTGAGCCCAGCATTGAAATAAAGCATGGATGGAGGCTATGGTATACAAGCACAAAGTGTAATGCAACTTAGACACTGAATGCAGCATGGACCAGCCACAATCCTGTCCCACAGGATTACAAACACTCCCTTTCCCTATCTTATCATAGGCAACTCATTGCTTTTCCTCCTGAGTCATCACAGGGCCTGGCTCAGCTCCTCAAGGCAAACCCTACCCCATGCACATGGGGCTGGTTTCATGCTCACACCAACCCCTGAGCAAGACCCCAGCACTGCCCCAATGCCCAGGACCTGCTCAGGGAACAACCAAGCTCTACCATCAATGTGAGGAAGCAAAATCCCACCAGGACATTGCTCTTTACCCAGACACAATCAAACTGGGAATTCCCTGCCTGCTCCCAGACAAGGTGAGAAAAGCAGCATTCAGCTCCAGCATCAAGTTCCTGTGGGATAGAGGACACTTCCCTTGCAACAGGCATTATGGTTGATGATCCTCACCGATGGCTTTATCACATCCTGATCATCACTTGCTCTTCTCCCCAAAGCAGCACCCATGCAGTAGGGACATCCCCATACAAAGACCTGGGGGGTTTTGGAGTCTCCTACACTGGAGATATTCAAGGCCCGCCTGGACAAGTTCCTGTGTGATGTACTGTAGGTTACCCTGCTCTTGCAGGGGGGTTGGACTAGATGATCTTTTTAGGTCCCTTCCAACCCTTGGGATTCTGTGATTCTGTGATCTGGGTTAAATCCAAAGAACTAAAAGCAAAACCCCCCCAAAAAAAGTCTTTTTTTATTTGAATAAAAGCAGTTGCATAGAGGTTTACAGGTGCTTTTCTAATTAAAAAGTGCTTTTACATTAAAAGCCAGAGCAAGAGTTTGCCATTTCAAGCCAAAGCAGGCAGCTCGCAACATCCCCCTGGCCTAGGAACCAGGATCCTCTGCCTATGTGTCCCCAACACAAAATCAGGCACTTATTCAGCTTCACTCATCAATCAACAGCAGTGTGATAAAGCACGAGACACCCATGCTACAGCCGTGCACTATGAGCACGTAGACTATGCAAGCAGGAAAGGTTTAAACCCTTAAACAGTAGCACTGAGGCTCAGGACAATCCTTTGGCACCTCCAGGCACTCAGGACTACTTTAAGGCTTCTGACAGAGGGTTTGGTTTCATCGGAGGTTTGCCTTCATTAAAGACCAAGCTGCAGTTTGTTAATACTCATCCTCATCAGCCTCATCCTCTTCTCCGTCAGCCGAGTCCCTTCCAACCTCCTCATAATCCTTCTCCAGGGCAGCCAGGTCTTCCCTGGCCTCTGAGAACTCACCCTCCTCCATGCCCTCCCCTACGTACCAGTGCACAAAGGCTCTCTTGGCATACATCAGGTCAAACTTGTGGTCCAGGCGTGCCCAGGCCTCGGCAATGGCCGTGGTGTTGCTCAGCATGCACACAGCACGCTGCACCTTAGCCAGGTCCCCACCGGGCACCACAGTGGGAGGCTGGTAGTTGATGCCCACCTTGAAGCCCGTGGGGCACCAGTCCACAAACTGGATGGAGCGGCGCGTTTTGATGGCCGCGATGGCCGCGTTGACGTCCTTGGGCACCACGTCACCCCGGTACAGCAGGCAGCACGCCATGTACTTGCCCCGGCGCGGGTCACACTTCACCATCTGGTTGGAGAACTCAAAGCAAGCATTGGTGATCTCTGGCACCGAGAGCTGCTCGTGGTAGGCTTTCTCTGCTGAGATGATGGGGGCATAGGTGGTGAGGGGGAAGTGTATCCGTGGGTAAGGCACAAGGTTGGTCTGGAATTCAATCAGGTCAACATTGAGAGCACCATTAAATCTCAAGGAGGCAGTGACTGATGAGACAATCTGCCCAATGAGCCTGTTGAGGTTGGTGTAGGTGGGACGCTCGATGTCCAGGTTGCGGTTGCAGATGTCGTAGATGGCTTCATTGTCCACCATGAAGGAGCAGTCCGAATGCTCCAGGGTGGTGTGGGTGGTGAGGATGGAGTTATAGGGCTCCACCACTGCTGTAGAGACCTGTGGGGCTGGATACACAGAGAACTCCAGCTTGGATTTCTTGCTGTACTCAACAGAGAGCCGCTCCATGAGGAGGGAGGTGAACCCGGAGCCTGTGCCTCCTCCGAAGCTGTGGAACACCAGGAACCCTTGGAGGCCACTGCACTGGTCAGCCTGCAGCAGAACAATGTATAGTTACCTCTCTCAATAAAGGACTGAAATAACCATCCCAAATAATGCAGCAATAATTCTGTTTAGAGCACTTAGTGAGCAGATTGAGCCCAAGCCTTGGAGTGAATTCACTCAGGACATCACCCTGCTGAGCATCTGAAGTATACCCGTGTTCATCAAGTGCTGCATTTCCATGGTACTGCCACAGGTAGCTCTGTCTGGTCAGATGGAAACCCTTGGCAAATTGCTCCCTTATCAGCTCAATGAAGAGCTCAGCACCTGAGAGGGGATTTGAGGTAGTACATGGGCCCTACACCCTTAGGAGACATCCCAAAAGACATCTCACTGACAGGCATCCAAGTATGCTACAATCCTGCTTCACTCTTACTGAATATGGAGTTTGATCTTCCCAGCCCTGTTACCAATTGTCCATTTAGAATATCTCCAATTGCACAACCAGGGTGTGTTCGTCCCGTGGTCAAAAGTCCTCCTCTTCTGTCTCTTGGGTCTAGTGTTGTGTAACTTCATACATGTATAATATGCAATGCCGGCTGCTTTTAGAGCAGGTTCAGATGGCCCCTTGCTTTACTGAGCACCAAAGCTAATCACAACAGCAGCCACCTTTTGAGCTCACATAAAGGGTTTATTTTTCCTCTGAAGACTTCTACCCCATCCCCAAAGTGTAATTTTGTTGTCCATAGTGTCCATGGACATGTCCATGATGTGTTACTTTAATGGAAAGACTCTTTTCTCTTACCATCTTACGAATTCTGCTGAGGACAGTGTCTATAATCTCCTTCCCAATGGTGTAGTGACCACGGGCATAGTTATTGGCAGCATCTTCTTTGCCACTGATGAGCTGCTCTGGATGGAAGAGCGCATGGTAGGTCCCAGTCCTGATCTCATCTACACAAGGAGGAGCAGTCGTGAAGAGCAGCACACATTTACAGATTCCGTGACAGTAAATCACACAACAGACCTACCAGGAACCCGTGAGAGATGAAGGTCATCGCATGGTTAGTTCAGACTGGGAATAATGGAAGGAGGAAGGATAATCCCATCCAAGGTCCTACTGTACCTCCTCCATCTTCACCCAGCAGCTACCTTGGGATCCTAATGTAGTTTAGCTTAAAGACTTAGGACACTGCCCATGTTTCCAATGTTATTGTGGGACTACAGTTACCACATAGAATGGTTTGGGTTGGAAAGGACCTCAAAATCATCTAGTTCCAGCCCTCCTGCTTTTCTCCTTGTTGCAAAGCATCTTGAGGTGGCTGGAAGTATCACCTCCATCCACTACTCTACAACCTACTGAAGAGACAGAATGCCTCTAGAGTTGATATTCCTGCTCAGTGTACCTGACCCAGCTTCAGGCATGCTATGAAGACAGGCATTAGAAGCAGTTTCTCTAGGTTCCATGCAGTTGGAGGCACCTCCAGGGGATATTTAAACCCACTTAGTCTCAATGTTGGACACGTTTCATATTCTACTGGCTCACTAAGTTCTCAATGCCTTAATAAGGTGCCTAAAAACGAAGTGGAACCAAACCAAAAGTCTGCATTCCTTTCATTAGATGAAATAATGAGTCACACATCCTGGATGTAAGGTAGGAGCAAACACTCGAGAGAAGCCCTGAGGGCAGAAGCAGGTAGATGGATGCATGTGGTTGGGAATAATTCCCACCAGTTCCTTGAGCAAAAGTGGATTCGGTTTTAGGAAGATACTTCAAATCAAAATGCCACGACAAAGTCAAACACCCAGAGATCACTAAAGGGGGTGGAAAGGGAAGTAGAAAGCTTGCAGTAGCAAGAGACCCAGCTTCCACAGAGCCATGATCACCCTTTCTTCACCTAAAGGGTGCTCAGGCATTGAAACAGACTTCCCAGTGGAAGTGATGGAATCACCATCCATGAAAGTGTTTAAAACCCATGTAGATGAGGCCCTCAATGACATGGTTTAATGCTGGGGTAAAGGTTGGAATCAATGATCTTAAAGGTCTTTTCCAACCCAGTTGATTCTGTGATTCTCTGGTATGTATAGCACCCATCTGCCCAAAGATGTTTCACCGGTAGTATCAAAACCAGATGTGCCACATGTGATGGTGCAACTCAGTCCAGAGCCACTAAGGCTGACAAACTCATTCCACTTTGCAGCTCTGAAGATCCTGCTCAAGAAAGCAGCTCTCTTTAAAGGAGGGATCAACTAAAGGCAAGTCAGTGTAGTAAGAGCAATAGGTCTGTCACCCCCAGGTCCATTTGGAAACACAAACTCTATTCCCTTCTGATGGTTGGAGACATTTTACTAAAGCAGAGTGAGAGCTGGCTTGAAGAGCAACAGGAACCCCAAGTAAGAAGGGTCAAAGGCACCACAACACACAGTTGCCCCACTCTTACCTATCACAGTGGGCTCCAAGTCTATGAACACTGCCCGCGGCACGTGCTTCCCAGAGGCTGTCTCACAGAAGAAGGTCTCGAAAGAAGAATCCACTTGTTCAGCCTTTGGTTCCACAGGTTTCACCTGCTTGGGGCCAGGAATGGTCCCATCCGCCTGGATCCCATGCTCAAGGCAGTACAGCTCCCAGCAGGCATTGCCCATCTGCACGCCAGCCTGCCCGATGTGGATGGAAATGCATTCCCTCTGGAATGGGAAACAACGTGTTAAGGTGGTTTTCAGACATCCTGTGACTTAGCACTAACCCCCGTGGTTCTCTGCTGGAGATGATGAGGGAAACAGGCGGCTTCCTCCCACCGCCGGGGGTTGGAGGAAGGATCAAGCTGTGATGTGCAGGGCAGCTGGATGCAGCCAAGCTGCACACACAGCATGCCTAGAAAGGGCTCTTCCAGCCCAGAGGAGGAGGAGGAAGGAAGGAAGGAGGTGATGGGTTTCCCACTGAGGCAGGAAGCAGCTGAGCAGCGCTGGCTCCACGCTCAGCTGCCATGGACTGGAGCAGCGGCCGGTTCCCCAGGTCCCAGAGCAATGGGACCTCAGACAACAGCTCCAGGCTCCTGGATCCAAGCAAACAACCTGTGTGCTAAGCAGGGAGAAGCGAAGCTTGGGAATTCCCCAGCCAAGCTGGGAGTCACAGCAGGAAACAAGCAGTTGCCCAGAGCCAGAACAAGGGCAGGATGACACCCAAGGGGAGGCTCGGAGTCCTCATGTAACCAGGTCATCCTCCAGGAGCCTCTAACTCACTCCAGGGCAGTACTGAAGGTCCTGGAGTCTCCTGGAGACTCTCTGATGGTTGTGTGCTCCCTGGGTAATTGGCATCTCTGCTGCTTCCATCACCCTGAGATCAAAGCAGTGCTGCAGCGATGACAGAGCCTCCCATCCCAAGCAGAGAGTCCCAATTACTGCCATGCATGGCATGGGGCAGTGCTGCTTCCCAAGGGATCACCATGAAAGGGAGCCGATGATTCCACCTGGGGATGGCAAGTCCCACTGTTTGTAGTGTTGATGGGCAGGTTGCTTCAGGTCTCAACTCATTTCACACCACCTACCCAGAGCTGGGGGTCTCCATACACAAGCTCTGCTTCAAGTAGCCCGTGTTGAGCAGGGCATAACAAATGCCATCGACAACTCAGTTGTCTCAGAGCTGAGAGGACATCGTGTGTGCACAGCCCTACACATAACTATCCTGCCAGAGGGATTCTGTCTCTGGAATGTCTATGCCCTGTAAGTAACACTAGACAGCCCTGGGCACCAACCACTAGTGGCAGCAGCCATCAGAAGAAGGATGCAACGCAACCTTTTAGCAGGGCCTGTTGCAATAGGACAAGGGGGGATGGTTTTAAACTAAGAGGGGAGATTCAGGCCAGACATGGGGAAGAAACTCTTTACAGTGAGGGTGGTGAGGCCCTGGCCCAGGGTGCCCAGAGAGGTGGGGGATGCACCATCCGTGGGGACATTCCAGGCCAGGCTGGATGTGGTTCTGAGCAACATGGTCTAGTTGAAGATGTCCCTGCTCATTGCAGGGGTTGGACCAGATGAGCTTTGAAGGTCCCTTCCAACACAAGCTGGTCTATGAACTCCTTACGTTATCTCCAAGCATGGATGTGCCAAGACATTTCTTAGCCCTCAAAGGCCACTGCACATCCAGATCATCCACCATAAAACCAAACACCAACTGGATGAGTGTCCCTGGTACCAACCCCCTTTACCCACACCTTAATCCCAGTGGGTGCCCATCCTGCTGGGTGTGGAGGCTGTGTTTAAGCCCTCCCTGTCCCAGTTGATATTTGCACTATGTGGGAAATGCTGGCTGCCATTTGCCCATCCCTCTCAGCAAATGGTTGCAATAGCTCCTCGCCACAGCTCGCAAGGGTCAGCGCTGCGGGTGCTTCTCCAGCATGGGCTGGGACAGCTGCTCCCCTCACTGTCCTCTCCCAGCTCCATATCCCAGCACCTGCTTTCAGGGAGCACTGGAATTTTCAGCCCAGAGCACAGGAATGGGAACAAAAGAGGAGGAAAACTAAGATGGAAAAGAGAGGGGGCTTCTGGAAGGAGGAAATGCAGCTTTTCCTGCAGGTTTTCCCCCCATTAATGTGCCAGAAGGATTTCTTTTGAGATCCCAGTTCTCTAACATTTACATCAGGACATACTGCATTTTACAGGCTCTGCCTATTGTTGTCCAGCTGATTTTCCCATTGGGAACGCAATGTAAATGTTTAACCGTTTTCTAGCCAAGGCAGACTCCAGGAGTCAGCAGATAAAAGGAGAAGTTCAAACGCTGCCTCACTGGGAAGTACTTTGAAGTTTTCTCCCATTCACAACATGCAAAGGGAAGCCATTGGATTTTCCAACAAGTTACTCTTTGCATCCACAATAAAGTGGAAGTTAAGTTGCTCTTTACAACAGGTTTCAGCTAAATCAGCCAGAGCTACTCAGAGTTGAAGGGGTTTTGGTAGCCACATTAATCCAGCTCAGTTTCACTGCTGCAAACTCCTTAGACCAAAGATTCAACTAAAAACCTAGAAGAAAAAGGGGCTTTATTCATTTCATAGCTAATCCCAAGGGTTTGCAGCAGACAAAGGCAACATGGCAGCTCACTCCTAAGGAAGGAAAAACCTAAAGGCCTGTGGAAGTTGCACCAGTTCCCTGTGGCAAAGCAAAAACTGAAGTGTTAAACTTTGGGAAACCGGGAAACAGAAAGGCCAGGAGCATCAGAACTTAAACCCCAGTTTACCACATAGTTCTGGGTTAAGATACTGGTGTGTCATTCCCTCCCCACAAAGTAACCCCCAACTTGCATTAAAGAGCCAAAAACCTCCTAACTTTCTGGCCCCCACCTCAGGAGCTCCAAACTCTGGGTGAAAAAGCAGCAAGAGGCCACTTAAATGGTCCTTCTCCAAGCAAATCCTTCACTTTTCCCTTATAAGGAGCAAACATTGACTCAATAACCCATCAGGTAATCAGCAATTCAACCAAGCTGTTTGGAATTAACATTCCCAAGCTAAAGGAGAAGGGGGGAAGGAAATCAAGGGGTTTAACTCACTACAGTGGAAAACACACAATCTCTACGTTAAGTTTAGACCAAGACAAACACAAGGCATGCTCTTACCATGATGAGACTGGAGGCTCGCTAAGATCTAAGTCAAACAGCTGCTGCCCTGCCTCTCCCTGCAACTTTATAGCCCAGGAAGGCTGGACTCCACCTGAATAGAAAGAAGCTCTCTGCTAGCTTAAAGGAGCAGAGCTCCTTTTCCTTTGCATCCCTGGAAATAGCAAGGGATAAAAGGATCTCTTCGTGTCCAGCTGGTGGGATTGCTGTGATGAAACACACTTGGGGAGGGTACAATGGGAGATTATTTCTTTTTTTTTTCCAAAGAGCCTCAAATGGAGGGAAAAGGGGAAAAAAAGTGGTGGTGGTGGGAAATAGATGACAAATTTGGGGTTTGGCTAAAAAGAAGGAAACTCTGTGGAAGTTTGTGTCCCCCCTATATGGATTTTATGCAGCAGAAGCAATCTTCCCCTTATCATTATTCCACTGATCTGCTGCATCTATTGTCTATTTTTAGACACAAACCTGCAATACTTGGGCTGTGTTCCAGATGCTCAATGACCTTCATGGGAATCTGCTGACTTGTGCACCCCTGGGATGTAGGCTCAAACCCTCATCTGCCCTTTCTGTTGGTCACTACAGGGTCATTTTTCTCCCCTGCCAAGAGCCAGAACTGAGACAGTTTTGGCACCATCCTGCAAATCACGAAATAATGGAATGGTTTGTGTTGGAAGGGACCTCAAAGCTCATCCAGTTCCAAGCCCTGCCATTGCAGGGTCACCTTCCACTAGAGCAGCTTGCTCCAAGCCCCTGTATCCAACCTGGCCTTGAACACTGCCAGGGATGGGGCAGCCACAGCTTCTCTGGGCACCCTGTGCCAGCGCCTCAGCACCCTCACAGGGGAGAGCTTCTGCCTAAGAGCTCATCTCAGTCTCCCCTCTGGCAGGTTAAAGCCATTCCCCTTGGCCTGTCCCCACAGGCCCTTGTCCAAAGTCCCTCTCCAGCTTTCCTGGAGCCCCTTTAGGCACTGGAGCTGCTCTAAGGTCTCCCCTTCAGGAGCCTTCTCTTCTCCAGGCTGCCCCAGCCCAGCTCTCTCAGCCTGGCTCCAGAGCAGAGCTGCTCCAGCCCTTGCAGCGTCTCCATGGCCTCCCCTGGTCTGGCTCCAACAGGGCAGTAAATGGGTAGGTGCATCTTTAAAGCTGCTCTGCATCCACCCTTAGGTCTCAGTAGTACCTGTGTGGTTACAAGCAGGGAGTAGACAAGCGCAGTTGGTGATAACCTGTTTCCTAATTCCCATACATCCCTCTTCATTGTCCCACTACAATGTTCCCAAACCTTCTCTGGTTCTGCCACAGTTGCAACAGGTTGGAGGGATAACTGTGTTACAGACTATGGGCACAAGCCTCAGGCAGCCAAAGGCAGGAATTTTCCCCCTGTTCAGCACTGGCGAGACCCTCTCTGCTTACTGGGTCTAACTTAGGCTTCCCAGTACAAGATAGACATTGGTATAGTGGAACAAGTCCAGTGTAGACCATTGAGTTGGTTGCATTTGGAGTACAGGACGTAGGAGGAAAGGGTAATTCAACCCTCAAGAAGGGGAGACCTTTCAGCTCACCATGAGGGGATGAAGGGGGTCACAGACTGGAACAGGAAGGTTAAGATGGAGTCATTTTGGATGTATTCACAGCTTGCTTGCGCAGGTCCTCATCAACCCATTCTAAGTGGACCTCAGGGTCTTCTAAGGAGGCAAAATTAATATTCTCCAAGGACCTGTGTGCACCAACCTGATTGTAAGGACACCCTCATCCAAAGGGTGAATTTCTTTGGGAAGTTACATTTCCCAGCACTGTGTATGGGCTCAGCAGAGCATGGTGGGTACTCACCCTGTTGGGCCCTGAGGATGTGCAGCCTAGAGGGACGAAGACATGAGCTCACCTGCAAGAGGATGGTACCCATGGAAGAGTTCTCCTCCACTGGCAAGTTCAGCCCAGCCTCTGCATCTGAGGGCAGATGGGAGCATTACCCTGTGTCTCCTTGTGGCTATGCTATGGATATAGGGAATTCAAGCCAATTGGGCACATGGCTATGCCTGTGTTGGAAGTGGGGGAATTCAGCTATCACTGGGTTCACTGGGTTCTTCTGTTAGGTAGAGCATCATGCAAACACTGCTGTCAGCACTGTGGCCTCCAAATGTCTGCTGGGAACAAAGCTGGCCTCTGGGTAGAGAGAACCATAGAATCATGGAATGGTTTGGGTTGGAAAGGACCTTAAGATCATCCAGTTCCAACCCTCTGCCATGGGCAGGGACACCTCACTCTAGACCGTGTCACCCAAGAAGCTATTCGTACCTGGCCTAAACCAAGAGCCTCCCAAAATGTGTGCACCAAGCCTGCTGATCAGACAAGATCTTCTCTTTCCAAAAAGCACATGTTCCTCAATGAGAAAATAGGGAATTGGGGTAGTTTGGAGCATGAAGCATTTATTCCCTAAATGATGAGGGTTTGATAAACCCCAAGTCAAAGAATTTGGGGTCTGATTTCTGTCTTTCTCGGCAAATGGAAAGCAAAACAGGGAATTGCTGCAGTGTGGTGGTGACAGGGACAAACCTGCCACGATCTCAGCCCCAAGACGTGTTTAGAACAACAGCAACAAGAAGGACAGAGACCACCCCCCCTAGAGAACCCATTGCAGCAGCTCCCAACCTTTTTATAGCCAGACTCACAGCTGCTGCTGCTCCTTCTTCTCACTCCCACCTCCTAAATATTGCCTCCTTGCTGTCCCTGGTCTTCCTATTGCTGTCCCTGCCGTGTGGTCTGGCACCAGCTGCTGTTTGCCTTTACACAGCAAATCCTTATCCATGAGGATGCTGGGTGAGTGCTGAGACTGGAGAACTGATCTGCGGCCATGCTGTGGGCAAGCACTTGACTCCCTAGGCTGCTGAGAAGCTGAGAAGGTGCTGCTTTGGAGAATGGCATTAGAATCATAGAATGACTGTACAGGACCATATAAATGGTCCTTTGCATTGGAAAGGACCTTGAGACCAGGCAGTTCCAACCCCCTGCCATGGGCAGGGACCCCTCACAGTAGACTGTGTCACCCAAGACTCCATCCAACCTGGACTTCAACATGTCACTCTTCAGGCCAATTGCTTGCCTTTGTTAGAGGTGCTCCCATGGAATCAAAAGGGTTTGGCTCTGGAAGAGAAATATTTTGTTCGATATTAATCATTGCTGCTGCTGAAGCAGGAAGAAGTGGGGGGAAAAGTCTCATTTGCTTCAGGCTGAGCCAAATGTGGGATTTCTCAGTATTTCTGGCTTGTTGGCTGAAGTGAGAAAACAGTGATTCATGTATTTCCAACATCCACAGCTTCAGAAATCGCTTGCTCCCATGTTTAATTGTTCACCTAGTTAAATGTGCTCCCTGTTTCACATTCCCAGGATCAGCTTCCAGCCACTGGCTCTCATTATGCCTTTTTCTGGGGAGTAAAAGCTGCCAAATTTCCACCCCCTCATCTCCCTGAAGGCATTTGTTGTCTTTTCAAGTGAATTCAGCTCTGGACTAATATTCAGTGGAACAGTCCTAGAGATCTCCATCACCTGAACTGCCGGATCCTGTTCTCCAGCAGGTCTCCATCTGCCTCCGTTGCTCTCCAGAGGCATAAAGCCACTAATGCCATTAATAGTAACTCCTCGCTGACCTGGGCAAACCTGGGCTCATCCCACTTACCACCACTATCCACTAACAGCTTCTGATAGAGGAGGGACCAGTGGCTGGGCTCTGCTCCCAAGGAACAAGGGATGGGACAAGAGGAACCGGCCTCAAGCTGCACCAGGGCAGGTTTAGATGGAGCTGAGGAACAATTCCTGCCCCAGAGGGTGCTCAGGCATTGGAACAGGCTGCCCAGGGCAGGGCTGCAGGCACCGGCCCTGCAAGTGTTCACACACCGTGGAGACGAGGCCTCAGTGCCATGGGGCAGTGGTGGCCTTGGCAGTGCTGGGGAACGGTTGGACTGGATGAGCTTAAAGGGCTTTTCCCACCTGGTTGATTCTATGAGCCTCCCTGGCAAAGGCAGAGAACATAACTTTGCACCATATGGATGGATTCCATATCCAAGCTCCTTCTGGGAGGGTGATAACCACCAATACAGCCAGTCCCCTGGGCTGATGAGGTGCCTACAGCCTCCCTGCATGCCCTTGAATGCCAAGAGCAGGTCGGTCCCAGAGCCTCTTCATCAGCAGGTTCTGCTATGTGGCCATCAGCCTCATGTCTGATGGGCAAATGAGGAACCTCCCAAGGGGCACTCACTTGCTCATAGACCAGCATCCTCTGGACAGCCCCGCTTCTCCTTGTAGGGAAGCCTCAGGCCGCTTCTACCCTAATTTAGGTTTGCCAGGGCTGACTTGGAAGCGCTGCTCCTGATAACAGTTGTCCTTTATCACTCAGTGAGGCCCCATCCTCAGCTCAGGCATCTGCTGCTGATAACCAGAGATGATTTATCCACGTGTTACCCTGAGTATCTCTATGCATTTCTGTCCATGCAGGGTTTGTTTTCATACTCTGGCCTTTGTGTCAGCTCTTCCTGCTTCATGCATGTGAAGGATGGGAGCAGGGATAACCCCACTGGTTCTGCTTATGCTACATCTACACGTACATCCACACCCAGTCTCCATCTGCAAGCATATCCCTGCAGTGTGAGACACTGGAGCAATGTGGATACAGGCGGATATACTCACAAATAAAGAATTACTCTTGCCACAAAAGTAAGGTACTGATATAAAAGCCAAACGAAACAATGGGCATCAGTAGGAGCTTTCGATATTCTCTATTGTAATGCAAAAAGTTACAGGAAAAAAAGGTGATTTCAACTGAAAACCTTCATTTCAAGGCTATCAGGATGGAATATTTTGCCAATCCAACTTCTCCCCCACTCTCCTCTTTCTTTCCAAGTAAACCCTGGCAGACCCATCCCGTTCTGCAGACGGCTGGAGTGGAACTGCATATTTCAGCAGAACACAACTCCAGCAGAATTCCCTCAACCAGCTCTGTCTCAAAGCTATTCCTGTAACCTGGGGTGGAGAAAGCTCCACCTCTGTATTTGTGTCTGCACAGCTGTGCTTCTCCTCTGTGTTTCTTAAAACAGATAGGAACCAGCTGTGGGATAAGGGCTTCTTTGCAGGAGGTTTAGGCTGTAGCAGTACTGAGCACACAGGGATGTATTTTGACTTATTCTCCAGTTGCAAATGGTTGTTCCTACTCCCCTCCCTTTAATTGCCTTTAAGAGTAATTTGGTAGGAAACAGGTTAGACTCTGAAGTGCCTTGAATGGCTCTTGAATAACCTGGTGACTCACTAGTGTTAAACTCTTCAACATAAACCTCATGGAGCAGCTGATTTGCTCTTCTAACCTGTTCATAATGCAAGTGGAAATGGACATGTAGACCACTCTCAACAAGTGGACCAGCCATGGCCACAAGCAGCTGCTTGGAGAAGTGTAAAGAGCTGGGAAATATATATATAGGGTCCCCTGAAGTGGCTCCTCTGAGTTTTATTCAGCTCAGGGACTTTCTAAACTCCATGTGGTTTCAACATACTCAATAACCCTCAATGCATTTCCCTGCCATCAGTTTGTCTCGTACCCTTGAACGTTGTCCAACGTTAGAGTCAGCTCATGGGCACTTTCAGTTTCAACTTGTTCAGCAGGGCTCCAAGTCACCAGCTTCCTCCTGCCTTCCTTGTTTTCAGCTTTCCAATACCTTGGTAGTGTTTAATTGTATCAGATTTCCAATACCTTGGTATTGTTTAATTGTAATATTGATATTTTCAGCTTTCTAAAACCTTTTCTTTTCAGCTTTCTAAAACCATTTTTTGGTTCTTCTTGATCAGTCTCTGCATTTTCCTGTCTCCAAAGCTGAAACCATCCCATCAGTGAAGAGTGTGTGTGTGCACATTCCTTGAAGAAACTGAGTTGTGTCTTTCCCTCTGCCAATGAAGCAATTTTATCTGGTTCTGCAGAGGATCCTAGAATCATAGAATGGTTAGGGTTAGAAAGGATCCCAGCAGCTCCCTGTTCTCTTAGTAGCAGACCCTACTATTGGTCTTACAAGTGTTTTAATCAGAGACTGAGCCAGAATCCCTATCGTTAAGTTGGGTGTTGCTGTTAGTCCTCACTATGGAACTGCCTGGTGCCTTTCAGCAATGACTCAATTCATTACTGACCCTCTCAAAGGGCCCTTCCCAGTGAGACTTTTCCTTTCCACCTGTCTGTATATGGAAAACAAAGATGGGATTAGAAAAGCTCTTGCCAAATTCATTACCAGTTTAAGAACTCAATCTTAGCTCTTCATAACTAATGTCAGAGCTGCCAACACTGCCTTTAGTGGGCTTGAAAACTGAAGCTCTGCAGCAAGTGGTTTCGAAGAATCAGGTTTCAGCACAGAGGCTTAATAGGAATTATTGGGATTAATATGTATATGTGATGTGCAGAGATCTGCTGCGTGGCTGGAAAAAGGCATGTAGACACATCTGATTTTTCTGGCTGTTCTTGGCTGCATGGGATCTTCTCATTCCTGCACATAACCCTCCTCCCTTATGGAAAAGGATTGGTTTGGAGCTGCCAAAAGCAAATTCATAGCAGTGTCAAAAGGGCATTGTAATGTTATAGCTAGAGACCTGTTCCCCTGCTGAGCTGTGTGGAAGAGATTTGAGCAACACCTTCTACATCTCCATAGATGAAGCTCATAGATGACGACAACTCTGACTGCAGTTCATGGAGTTTTTCTAATGGTCCTAAATCTCTGACAATGATAAATGCTGCCATTAAACCTACATAGAGAATTGTTTTGAAGATGTAAAAGCAAAACACTTCCGAAGGTTGGAATACATTGTGAAAATACATATGGGGCTGAGCTGTGGGTAAAACTGGGGGGTTTACATCGGTCAGATCTCTGGTGAAGGCAAAACACAAGCAAGGCCCAGCTATGTTTGTAGAAGGTGCAAGGAGTGAGAACAGAAGAGCAAAGTGGCTTGGATTATCCAAACTAATCTCCTTTATTTTTCTTCTAAAAGGAATCAATTCTATCTGGAATTGGAACGGCTGGGAAAAGCATCAGTTGAGGCTCAGAGCAGATCGGCCAGCTTGGGCATCTCACGAGCCTCATGGAAGAGCTCTGAAACCTTTCACGAGTTGATTGTGTCACTGGGCAGAGTTTGTGAACCACGTGTATTATCTACCCTAATGCTTGCTGACTGCCTGGAATGAGAGAGCAATTTCCATCTAGTTTTATGGCACTTATTTTCCAGGGATATTTTTCCTAGATGAAAATACAAGTTGGTGGGGGTTTTTAAATGGCTCTAAATACTGATGGTGACACACAGCCTCATCATGTGTAATTTATGGCCTGATGTTTTATGGCACTATAAATGTCCAAGCTGCCTTGAATCCTCCAGATGACTACTTTGGAAGTGCTTAAATGAGTAAGGCTGCCAAGTGTATTAAACTCTCCGAAATCACTTGACACCTCGAATCCTGAAAGAGGTTGATGTCAATGGAGTGTGCTTTAATCTTTGCCTAATGAAGTCTGCTTGTTTGAGAGCCACAAGTCATTAATACATGTGTTACTAATCCCCTGCCTAATCCACAAAATCTTTCCAAATGAGAATAGTCCTGACAAGGCAGACATCTGGGTCAATAGAGTCCTGCTACTACTTGATGAGAGCAGGGAGGAGGAAGCCTTAGCAGGCAAAACCCTCCTTTGGATGAAATCTTTTCTGGCCTCAAAGATAAAGTATGGAGCAAAGCTCAAACTGAGAGGCTGTGCTCCCTCAGTAGTTCCAGTTGTGCACCACGCATGAGATCCCACAGATACCATGTGGCAACAATCTTCAACCCTATTTCTCTTTGATGGGCACTGGGCTGCCCAAGTCCATTTTCAATGGTGTGAACAGCCTCAGTCATTACAAGGGACTCAGCCGTACAGTGAGGATGTGGCCTGAAGCAGGGCAGGGCTTCTGCTCTGACCATCACGAAAGAGGCTGGTTGTACCAACCCCTGTTGAGACCAACGCCTGACTTTGGGATAATCTCTTTATACAGCATCCTAAATCAACTTATGCTTATTAAATTCCAAGCTCTGGTGAGTGCATAAACTGCACAAGTAGCAGTCATCAGGGCTATGCAGCTGGTAGCTTCCTTGCAGAAGTGAAGAGAAGGCGGCACAGGGTGAGTGTGTTGTGTCTCGCTGAAGACCCTTGCTCATGTATGTGATGGTCAAGAGACCATTTTGTGCCTCAAAACAACTCAAAAGACAGAATGAACTGGAGGAAACTCAATGCCTGTTGGTGATGATCAGCATGTTATCGCTCGGGTGAGCATCAGGGAAGCAGAACAAAGTCATGCTCCATGAAGATGGGGATGGTTTCCTGTGTTGGCTGCCCTGAGGCCATGGAGATCAACTGCCCTACCACCAAACTGCCTAGAGACAGGGCTACACTGCCTGTGCCCATCAAAGCACAGCGTTAACTGGGCCTGGGGGTTTACCAGATACCCCTGCCATCATCTGGAACGTGCCAAAACAGCTCATCATGCATGTGGAAGCACACAAAGGAATCTCCACCTGTGGGAAGATTCCAAGAGAACCTGACTATTAGAAGGCAACCATCGTTCAGCTGTGTGGCTTCTCCATCCTGGACCTCAGCAGACTCACTGACTAAAAGGACTTCAACTCACTGACCAAGAAGACATCACTGGATCCATGGGGTGGTGATCCTATCTCATTGGTTTCTCTCCTTTCTGTTCTTCCTCTTTTCCTCCCTCTACTTCAGATCTTTCATAAGAATAAGAACTTGGCAAGACTTTTGTTCCTCCGACACAGCTTAGGGAAGTTTACAATAAAAGTAAGCGTTGTTTGGTTTCAGTCTCTGGAGAGCCTGTGGTTTTTCCCTTGAACCACACAAAGAATGTGGGAAGCTGAGGATCCCCTTGAACACCATGGATCCAGACTGATAAGCACTGCCATTCGAGGAGGAATGCAAGCAAGGAATGTGTGAGAGGCAGGCCTCCTTAGCATCAGGGAGGGTTAGCTTGTGCAGCCCCTGATGAAATCACTGCTGTTGCTCCCAGCTCTCAGCAGGGAATGGAAACCCTGAGAAGGTTCCTTACACAGAGTCTTGGTTTACTTCTTCTCTGGTCTGACCCAGGGGTTCTCCTTTCTCATCTCTGACAGATGGGCTATGTGCTGGTGGACAGTGCAGTACTGCTTCTAACATGGGGTCCAACTACAAAGCATGGTTCCCATAACTATGCAAATGAACAAGCTCCTCTGGATGCTGTCTAGAGCATCCTTCTAGCTCAGAGTCTAGCTCCAGCCACTGGAGAGGTACCAAAAATCAGTGGAAATCTAACAAAGAGGATTACAAGAACTGCGAAAAGGATCCCTGAAGTTGACTGGCTTCTCATCTTCCTAAGATGTTTGCACCAAGAATCCTTTGCCCACAATGGGAGGTTCTTCTCTCTTCTGAGCTGTGGCCCGTGCTGTCAAGTTCCACTTTGTCTTCTCCTCTTGCTCAGCTGATCCTGTGAGGCTCTGTGGATGTGGGTTTGAGGTGTCGTAGGTGAGTGTCCCTAATTGAAATTCATTTAACATAAAGACTCAAGCCTCTTCCAGAGGAAGGTAAGAGTGACTCTGATTTTCAGTCTACTTCTCCTTCTTTCCACTGCCACTTGACCTCCCTTTTACAACAGTGTGGAGTAATGGGGGAAATTAGACACACACGCAAATCCTCCGAGTTATGTTGCAATACTAAAGACATTTTAAGGTAAAATGCAGCTGGATGGAATGAGGTTAACAGGCACAGAATCTACCCTATGATAGTTCCCCAGGCAACCCTGAGACCTTGGCACACACTGAGATAAACTGAACGTGGAACTCAAGCTCCATAGACACATGTTCAAGCTCTGTTAAGTGTTTAGTTTAAGCTAAGCATACATTTAAGCTCACAACCATATACAGTTAGAATTCCAGAGGTATTTAGTTAAGAAATTAAGACTTGTAACAGATAACAAGGACCTCTTAAAGGGTCAGGAGACCTGAGAAGCAACAGTGATTTATGATGGGAACTGATAGCTGGAGAGGCTTTGGTCTTGTAGGCATGCTGAGGAAAACGAGAGAGGAAAAACAGGCCTGAGAAAACCAGAATGGAGGAAAAGCAGACTGAAACCCTCTCCTGAGCAAGTGTAGTTGGGCATTTAATTCATCCCTATGCAGATTAGTTGACCAACTGGTAAAAGGTGGGCTACGAGGAGTCACTAGTTAAAATCAGATCATTTAAATATGCAAAACTGGGGGGGAAGTGAGGGAAGACTCTGAATGGGATCAGTCAGCTGGATGAACTTGTCTTTTCCGCTCCATAAGGATGCCTGTTGGGTAAGAACTTTACTCTGTGCACATTTAATAGTTGATTTTTAGCTGGCTTTATACATTACTCTCACACTTATTCTCACAGTTGGTATATTATTGTCAGCAGCGATCTTCAAACCTCAAACTGTCACGAAATTGCATGATAAAAAATCTCAGTTAAGATTTGTTTTATGTGAGTTTCTGGAGATTCAAGTTAACTTAAAATTGGCTTAAAAACTTACTTTAAAACCTTGTTCAGTTTCTTATGTGTACCCCACATAGGGTGCTCAAATCACCCTCTGATAGGATGTATTGTCCAACGGAGTGCCTGCAAAGAGGTCTGACAGGTTCATCAGGATCACGGGTCCTGGGGTGCTAACCCCCTTAATGTGATATATTGTCCTCAGCAAACATATTTCACTACAGTTGGAATTCAGATTGGTATCCAGTGTTCTACTCTTACAGTGAGTGTGTGTCAGTGGGAACAGAGACTCTGCCAACAGTGTGGGACTGCAGCACCCAGGGAAGGTAATGCTGGGTTTGGGCACTGGTTGACGAGGCAGTGATTTGCTCTTATAGCCTGTGTGTAAAGCAAGTGGAAATGATGTGGATACCACTCTCAACAAGTGGATGGTCCTTCAGCTAGTGCCTCTTGTAACGGGTCTCTGAAACAACGCTTATCTGAAGCTGATGCCTGGTTTGCCAGCTGTAGAGATTTTGAGGATGACATTGCATTCCTGGGATCAGACCAGGGGAATCTGTTCCTGTCAGTGTTTCCACACTGCACATTACAGTAGATCATCAGTGACTTGGCATCACCCAGAATTACTGAGATTCCTTAATGCCCTCAGAAGGGCTGTCCTCTGCTCACAAACAGCAGTGGTTTGCCATGCCTCGAGCAGAACAAGGCAATGATATCAGGACTCGGGAAACTGGGGTGATGGGTTCAAAGCGAAACAAGGGAAGTTCAGGTTAGATCTTGGGCAGTTCTTCCCTGTGAGGGTGCTGAGGCGCTGACACAGGGTGCCCAGAGAAGCTGTGGCTGCCCCATCCCTGGCAGTGTTCAAGGCCAGGCTGGACACAGGGGCTTGGAGTAAGCTGCTCCAGTGGAAGGGGTCCCTGCCTGTGGCAGGGGTTGGAACCAGATGAGCTTTAAGGTCCCTTCAACCCAAACCAGTCTGGGATTCTGGGATTCTGTGCTAAGTCCATGGCTCACTGCCTGCTGCACTGCAGGGATACAGTGCTCAGGAATGCGGCTCAGGCCACTTCAGAATGCAAAAAACAGGTCTTGAAAGACTGGAAGCTTCTCAAACCCAAGAGGACACGGCAGTCTGTGGATGGTTCCTGCAGAAACCTGGGTGCAGCAGAGCAGGGCAGGTCTATGAGGTAAGAGACAGCTATGGGGGACTACAAAGAATTTGTCTGGAAGAGATGAAGTGTATGAACGTCTGCAGCATACTGAATGTCTATCAGCAACTATAAACCAACATAGATGAAATAGTGAAGCAATACAACTTGCTAAACTGTTTAGGTTTGAGCAAAAGTAGAAACTTCACAGTTTTGTCATGTTAAGTTTGCACTGGGGTATAAGAAGCAAACTTAATTCCCTTCTCTTTAGCATAATAGCAGCGCTGAGCCTGACTCCCCTGGCACACACTGCTGTGAGTAAGCCTGGTGTATCAGGTATGCTTGCTTCTCTCGCCCATCCCAATGGTGTGTTTCAAAATAGAAGCACAGCTTCTCTCTAAAACCCTCTTATTTTGTCTCGCAGATGGTTATGTTAAACCCTTTGGGAGTCTTCTGTATCCAGCTTAAAGAGGGGGCATCTGCTTCTCTGATTCGAGCTGTAGGTTCCACTTCAAAAGCTGGGCTTGTGTTTTAGTACCTCTGAAGAATCCATTTTAAATTCGTTACTAAAATACAGCCAAGTCAGTGAAATGCCTTGTGCACATGTGGGGTTTTAATGGGTTTCAAGGAATTCCATCCAACTGCCGCACAGGAGTTGAGATCAGACTGGAGTGAATGTGATCCACTGTAAAAGGCCATTCCAGCATCGCTGCCTGGGATGCCAGCATTGTCGAAGGGAGATCTTTCTGCCAGGTATGTCTGGTCTAAAGGCACACTTCAGCTCGAGAGGAGATAGAATCACAGATTCATAGATTCATACAGTCATAGAATGGTTTGGGTTGGAAGGGCCCTTCAAAGCTCATCCAGTCCGACAATGAGCAGGGACATCTTCAACTAGATGAGGTTGCCCAGAATCACATCCAGCCTGGCCTGGAGTACCTCCAGGGGTGAGATGCTTCCAATTTATTAGCAATGATAAACCATAATCCCCCCTCTCTCATAGGAGCAATGAAGGGAGAGACCCCATCTTCTCCATGGTAGACTTTCCGCAGCAGGAAAGGGCTGAAAAGGAGGAAAATCAAGATTTTAGCCAAGCGGGATACATTTCCCATTAATACCCTCATGGAGCGTGTGTAATCGTTCACCTGGAGCCTTGCTCAAACCTCTGCTGAACCCGAAGTGGGACGTGAGGAACCGTGAGGGCTCCTGGTTGCTTTCCAAGGCAGGGTTTCAGGGGTTAGTCCCTGATGTCTGTCACAGCCAAGGCATCAGCTTTTCCCCAGTACCACTGGAATTGAAGATTCCCGCTGCAAATGGTTTACACAATGGTTTTGTGCTGGGATGCGGCTCAGGGATGGGGGACCACAGCCTGCGAGGTCCCATCCTCTGCGCATCGGTCATCGGGAGATGAGCAGAAGGTGCTTCATCCCTTGTGTGGCTTCACGATGTCACACAGGGATGGCTTGGGCCAGACACATCCCGGGCTGGCCGGGCAGACGGAAAACCCCGTTAAAGTGAGAGGAAAGGGGATGGATGCTGCATGAGGGAAGCCGCTGCTTCATCCATCCTCACATGCAATGGACACCCCAAAGCTCACACCCCATTTAAATCACTTATGTGTGCTTTGAGGGGGTGTCTGAGGTAAATTTGTATGATCGGAGCCGATTTCTGCCCAATGAGGCTTTTATTTTGGGGAGGGAGCTGCTTCTGCTCCAGCACCATCTTGATTCCTGCCTCTGAGGGGGATGAAGACGATGCACCCCCCCCCCCCGACCCCGGGAAGCCGTCCTGGCAAAGGCTTCGCGTTCTCTGAGGAGAAAAGACTGAAGGGAAGGTGGGAGAATGGGATGAGGGGGAGCACAGAGTGCAGGGACGGGAATTCGGGAGAGACGGACGAAGGCGGCCGCGAACCCGCGTCCCAAGCGCCCGCTTCCTCCTCCCGTCCCTCAGAGCCACGGCCCGCCCCGCCCCGCCCTCTTCCCTCAGAGCCCCACCCCCGTCTCCTAGCAACGCGCCCCTCCCGCCGCTCTGATTGGCTGCCGCCGTCACCGCCGCCATTTTCAAACGGCCCGGTTCGCCGCTACCGGTGCTGCCGCGGCCGCCATTGCCCGCCGAGCGCCTCTTTCCCCTGCGCGGTGTGTCACTATGGAGGCAGAGCCCTCGGGCATGAAACCCCCACAGCGGAGACGGGGCAGGACCAGCCCTGGAGCCCGCGCCAGCCGCTCCCCCCCGGCGGACGGCACCCCCGGTGTGGCCGCCTCCTGCAGCCGGTAGGAGCCGCGATCCCCCCCCGTCCCTTGCAGTGGCCGCGGTTCCCCTTGGGTTGTGTGAGCTCCTCGAAGGTGGATCCCGTCGTTCTCCTGTCTTATAAGGGAGGGCTTCCCTCAGCCTGTAAGGCTCTGTATGCCCTCCTGCCCTTTAAAGTGAAACCGCGGCAGGTTAGGGTGGATTCCTCACCCTTCTGGTTGACACGGGACATTCCCTCCCCATGGCTGTACGGGGCCCTCTTCTATGCTCAGGCGTTGGAACAGGCTGCAGGCACCGTCCCTGCAAGTGTCCACACACCGTGGAGACGAGGCCTCAGCGCCATGGGTCAGTGGTGGCCTTGGCAGTGCTGGGCACGGTTGGACTGGATGAGCTTAAAGGGCTTTTCCAGCCTGGTTGATTTCATGATTCTATCTTACAGGGAGAATTCCTCTCCTTCAGTCTATAGGGGATCCCTTGCCCTCCCTTATAAGACAGGAGAATGACAGGATCTGCCTTAGGAGATGGACACTTACTTCCTTCCCCCTCCCTGGTTGTATCCTATAGGATATCCTCTGTATCCTATAACAGAGGATGCCCTCAAACCCACCCTTGGTAGCCTTTCCTTCCTGTCTAAGGTGAACATGTACCTTGATATTAACCAAGGGGTCCCCTGCCCCCCCATCTCACACATTAAGAGTGAGGACAGGGCGTTCTTCAGGCCAAAACCGGTTTCCCTGCCCATTCCTGCCCTGCAAGGTGGAGAAGCCGCTCCTGTCTCCACCCCTGGGTGCTGAACCACCCCTGGGCTTGAGTGCAGAGGTTTTTCCCCTGTCTCTTGTGGGGGTGTCTGGCAGCTGCCTACAGTTTGGGAGCAAGAGGAGAG